>NC_054082.1:30659147-31274563 GCF_017562075.2 Anopheles merus | reverse complement strand
GGGTGTCAAGGAAATGTCAAAACATTACCAACACACGCGTGCGAGCAGGTACGCGTACAGTTGTGTGCCACGGCAACGCACACACGCACACACTCATGTGCGCGTGGAAAGAAGCGCTCAAATTGGCTCCGCTTTTGTTTGCATGTGTTTTGTTCGCCAAACGGGTAGATGCGGCACTGTCTCACTAACACACACACACACACTTGCCAACAGTACACACACACACACGCATACACGCAGTCAGTAGAGTTGGAGATGCAGAAAGTTGAGCATCGCGTTAGTTTTACTTTCCTCGATGTGTACCACACACTAGAGCGGTGAACGGAAACGCTTCTGTGTGCGGCTGTTGCTTACGTTTTCTCGTATCACGGTGGAACGGTGGAATTTCATTACTTGGAAGCTGGTTGTGTTGGGTGAACGCCGAGCGAACGGGAACCGGGTCGGCAGGATCATCCGGAAAGGTATGCCCCCGTTTACTGTCGTCCGTTTTTCCCATTTTAGCTTCCGGTCGGTCGTATGTGTCTCCGATGTGTACCGAATTCGCTGTATTACAGCAAGCCTATGCGTAGCAGCACAGAGGTCTGCTGCTGTCTACGTCGTCCTGAGATCGCAGCAAGCCATCTCTCTACCATCGCAAGACGGCGCATCAGATTCGTACGGGAGAATGCGTCCCAAGTCCCCACGGGGACTGCACAGGCTACATAATCCGCCACAGGCGATACCCACGTCGTAAAAAAAAAACAATGGTGGACGAGAGACCGGTTCCGCGAAGAATGTCGTAGCTGTAATGAAACATTTCCGATGAATGTTGTTCGTAATTCCTTTGTGTTTTTTTGTTCTCTTTTTTTAGAATATCCGGTCCTTGTGACAGGGAAAAAGAATATCAAACGCTTAAGCAAAGCGAAATTAGAGCAGCAGCAGCACTCCATATTGAGGGTACGCCTCTCGGGGTGCCATCCTGCATTGGCAGCAAAGCGGCGGTACACCGCGGGTGAGTGTGTATGGGTGAGAATCGTGTACGGAAGAATGATCGCGCAGCTTGTGGCCCCGCTGTCGCTGAGTCTCTCATGTTCGAGACGTATTTTTCTGTTATTGAGAAGATCGCCAACTAACCTAAAAGATGTTGGTAGATTTAAGCGAATTTCCCTTGTGTTGGTGAAAATTGGTGAAAGGGGAGCAAAAATCATAGCTTGCTCTTTGTGGTACTGCGGAAGTATGTTTCCCGGAACCATGCATGCATTCATCCTGCGATGTTTTTAAGAAGAATTGCGTTATTCTACGACTGATCCACCGCGAATGTCCCGTACACTTTTCCTTTAAATTATATGCATACATGTCTGTGTAAATTTCACGGTAATTCGTAGCTGTACAGAACGAGGTTGTTCCGATCTCTTCAAATTATATTAAGCTCATCTTACTCAATGCTTACACCGACACTGCGATACACAGGGGGGGAGTGTGTGGCAGAGAAGTGTAGTAGTGGTGCCGAGTGTATTTTAACCATTTCCTTCGTTTGCTTTATTTTTAGTGTCACCCAAAGGGCGCCGGGTCAGCTCCGATTGCTGTGACGGTTTAAAGCAATCTTTGGTACGACTTCGCCTCATCCTGGACGTCCACTTTACCGGGCATGTCGTCCGGAGGTGGTAAAAAGAAAGTAGTAGCAGCAGTAGCAGCAGCAGCAGCCGAAAACTCCCCTTCCTCCGTGTCGATCGCAGCATCCGTCGCATCGCAAAGGCCTGCCGGCGGATTAAAATTGCTGATTGATAAGAACAGAATAGGCGTGCCGTCCACCAAAGCACAGTCTGCAGTGCAAAAACAGCAGCAACAACAACAGCAGCAACAACAGCAGCAGCAGCAGCAGCAGCAAGTGGTTACCACCAGGCATCTGTCGACCAGTCCGGCTGTGCCATGTTCGTTGAATGATTCTTATGTGAATTTGGCAGGCTCGCTAACTGCTATAAAGCTAGTACCAGCCGGAAATTTGGCACCAGCGAAGGTTTCGGGTGGTACAAGCGTGAAAACTGGTACGGAGAGGATCGAGATGCGTGTGAAAGTGACCGGTGAAGATGCGAATCGCAGCAGCCCATTCGCGGCCGGTGGTGGGCAGCAAGTGCCAACATCGAAGCCAACGGCAAAATTAAACAATTTGGTCGGCAGGCGGATCTCCGTACATCATCGATTGATCCCGACGCAGTTAATCGAGGGTAACAATGGGCAAGATGCGACAAACCCACAGTATGTGGAAATTAGTATCCCGCAGGGGAAAAGTTTAGGGCAGATGAAGCTGGTAAGCTGTAATCCTTCGGCTAACATGATGAAATCCCATCCGGGAAACCCTGTCCCGGCAGCTGTCAACGCGTCGTTTGCACTGGCAGCGACTACCCAATCGCTCGTCGCATCGCCAGTCCAGTCTGGCAGTGTTGAAATTACTCATGTTGCTTCAAATAATTGCAATCCTGCAGGAAGTGCTGCTGAAACAACGCTGGCTTCGGCTGCTGCTGTGCTGCAGAACACTGATGTGCAGCGAGATGCTTCTAGAACGATTGAATTGCCAGCGGACAGGGCTGCCACAACGAACAAACCAATCGTTATAAAGATTGCCCCAATCCAAGCTGCTGCGCGTAGCCAATCAGCGACTGAGCAGGGGAGCGATGACGAAATCGTTGACATGGCAACGGAAAACAGCGAGACGCCAAAGGAAGCAGAACGTGTCGCGGTTGCTGAGCTTCACAGTGAGGTTGGAACTGCGATCGACGCTGGTGGTGGAAGCACAGATGCAGCAAAGGAACCGTCCGCAGAAAGTGACCCTGCTGTAAAGCCGACTGGTGATGGTGCGGTAGAGTTGGAGGTGAACCCTCGGCCATCTAGGGAGATGAAATTACTCCAGCAAACGCATAAAAAGTCGAAAATACTGACGGATATTATGTCCGAGGCGTCTCGTAAGGGGAAGCTGCGGAAGCGTCGCTCGACTAGTGGCGGTAGGGGACCCGCACCATCCGCTGACACAGGTGCGCATACGGGACTGCGTAAACGCACGCGAAGCCGGTCGGCGACGAATCCAAATCCAAGCGCAGAGGGTGCGAAAGAGTTGGAAAACGATCCTGGCACCGATTTGAAGGTGCTAGACGATTCGGGTTCGCTGCGCACGAGCAGCAATAGAAAGATACGTTTCGCTAGATCGGAATATTCACTACACAAAGGTAAACACACAGCAGGCAGGAGCGACAGGTCCATTAGCAAGGATGACGATGGTACTGGTGGGTTGGGTAATGATCCGGGTGCATTTATGTCCCTGGCCAACCTTAACCAAGAGCCGGAAAAGGGTGGCGTTAACGATTTTCCCGGAGATCCACCAAAGGTGAGTAGAAATGACGTTTAGCTCGTATGTTCCTTAAATTAATCGGGGTTTTTTTCTTCCTCCGAATCTTTCTTCACCAGCCTGGATGGGATCGTTTCTGCTGGCGATGCAAGTCAAAAGATCCCGACTTGGGATGCAGCAAGTGCATCCGTAGCTACCACAAACTCTGCGTACGTTACACAGTGGACAATCCCAACTGGAGCTGCACCGAATGCAAAGCGACGACGGCCGGCTTACGCACAGACGTAGATACGTTCTCGCAATGTCTACGTTATGCGTTAGACTTAGTCGCGACGCGTGATGAGGTAAGCTACACGTACAAAATTATATCATATTATATTTTATTATAGTATGTTATATCGTATCAAATTATGTTACATTAAATTATATCATATTTTATTTTATTATATTATGTTATGTTATGTTATGTTATACAATAATATCAGTACGTAAGAAAGCATAGTTTCGGATTGGTCTATCACGGAGCGATTTGCAAAGAGACAAGCTTTAACAAGATTTAGCCAGTATATTTGTGTTTGAAAATGGTTTTGTTTGCTTAAGATTGAAATCTAAAGTTGCAGTTAAAATTTAAAACATTGAGAGTTCGATTTGAAATCTAAAACAATCAAATGTTAGCCGCACTAGAATCGTTTTTGCATTGTACCGCGATAGAGCCAGCGATAAAATAGAGCTTGAATATTTACATTTGGATTTATCTGCATTTTTTTACAAAATTAATTTTGTTGTTTCAGAATAATACTTTTAATCCCTTCAATGTGACCGATTTTGAAGACTATAATAAATACATAAGTCATCACATGGACCTTTCCGTGATATATGAACGGTTAGCTCAAAGAAAATACAGTGCCCCCGAAGAGTTTGTATCGGACTTGAGCTGGATTGTACACAATATGTTAATTTATCCGGGTAAGTGTAATATATCGTCAAGTTTTGATGTGTTTAGCGATAAGCACAACTCGTTACGAAAGAAGATCAAAACTAACTAACGTTATTGTTTTCTGTAGGGCAATTGCATCTTGTTAAAATAGCCCGCACCATGTTCAAGCGAGGAAAGCAGGAGATGGAGGAGATGGAGCCGTGCCAGGAGTGTTACATAAAGGCCAACACCAAGAGTGATACCAACTGGTTCATAGAGCCGTGTTCCAAGCCACACCTGTTGTTGTGGGCCAAGCTTAAGGGTTACCCGTACTGGCCCGCCAAACTATACGGCACGAACGCCAACAATCAGGCGCACGTTCGCTTCTTTGGTGATCACGACCGAGCGTGGTTGCCGGTGAAGGACTGCTATCTGTACGCCAAACGCAATCCCAACCCACAGAAGGTGGTACTGAAATCGAAGCAAATCACGTTCGCCAAGAGTATAGCTGATATAGAGCTTCATATAGAGCAGCTACGCGAAAAGTACAATACGTTCAATTATGCCGAAGAGTTCGAGCTGCTCGACCCTTCCAATTTGGACAACCAGCTGCGGGCCATGCTGCCGGGGGTTTTTGTGAAAAAAGTGAAAGTCACCATTAAACGTAATGAGGGCGAGATGGTCGCCGTTGCTTCGTCTACGTGCGACGATACGCCATCTCCGTCGGAGAGTAAAGAGAGTGGCGGAAGCGAGCTACAAGGCGAGAAAGCTTCGCCGTCTTCTGCACACAAGGACGCAAAGCCCAGCAAAGGTGCCAGCCCTCGGAAGCGGCTGACCCGTCGCATGTCTCGAATTATGAAAAGCCCTGCAGAACCGGTGGAACCGGTCGCAAACACATCGAAGGAATCGATGGACGATAGCGCTGCTTCCCCGGCATCGTACAATGATACAGAGGCGAACGGAACCGTGGCTAGTGGTAAAGCGGTCGATAACAAACGGCACAGGCTCAATGAAGATCGCGAAGAGCTGTCGCTATTGATACGGCGCGGTTCGCAATCGTGGGAAACGGAACCACTGTCCAAGCGCCGTAAGTCGATCGTTGACAAGAGTGCTTTGAAAACTGCCGGCTCTAAAACGGCCCAGCCAAACAAAAAAGTGGATGCAAAGCTGGCCAAGGTGTCTCAGCAGGACAGCACCGTCCTGCCCGAAGCTAAACCAGAAGCCCAGCCTGTCCCTCCCGTCGAGGGAAGTGCAAATCCAGAGGCCAACGCGGCTGCTACGGCAATTAAAAGCGTACCACCGCCGGCATTACTAAAACCTACCGAAAATGTGCTAACGTCGTTGGATCTGTGCCGAACCAGCGTTACCAAGCATGCACTCGTTAGCATACCGGCAGATTCGACTGCAGCATTCGTCACTCAGCAAGAAAAAGATACTTCAAAAACGCTGGCAACTGCGGGAGAGGTTTGTGGACCGGCAACACCATCAACAGCACCTTCAAGCATGTTAAATAGCACGTCTTCCACGGTTAGTGACATTAGCATCAAGCAGGAAATAATTTCCGACGATGAAACCCTGGTGAAAAGCGACAAGATTGAACGGTCAACTACGACGGAAGTAAAACGGAAGGAAAATGAAGTGGACGTGTCGACCAAATCAAGAGTATCCTCAGTAACTTTGTCTAAATCTTCGGAACAAGAAGTATTAGCTGTTTCTTTGGTTCCGGGTAAATGCGTTCCCAATGCTGGCAGTAATGCAGATGACACTGTGATGGCGACCGATTCAACCAGAGCGTCGTTAACTCAGACCAATGCGGAGATCAAAACTGGCCACTCAAATGGTGCTCAAAAGATAGTATCAAGCAATCCAGTCCCGGCTCCAGTGCCGGTTAATACAACGGCAAAAACAAATGATGTGACCACTGGTGCTGGTACTGCAACTACGCTTGGACCAAGCAGTCAGCGGGCGGGCTCATTACAAGCAAGCGATGCGAATAGCAGCGTATCTATTTCGGTCGGGGTGAAACGAAACCAAGCAGCAGTGCCAGCTACTAAGACCACGAAAGAAAATGGCTCTGCGAATGGAGATGTTGTTCCGGTCAAAGCAAGTGTTGGTCCGATAGAGCTGCCGGTTTCTGCGGTTCCCAAAGGCAATGATTCGGGCGCTGTTACGGTGGTGTCAAGCAATCAGCGGGCTAGAAAATCATTTCCGGGCGGAGCTGCCAATGCAAAGCACGCCGCTACTGCTAGGCAACCGACACCGAACACAAACGCTGTAGGAAGCAGCATACCGAATGTGTCGGCAATGCGTAACTCTTCGCTGGAAAGCTTGTCGATCGAGCACAAGTCCCGTGAGGAGGCGACGGTGACAAGACGGTCCCAGAATTCAAATTTGTCAAGCTCGTCGACAGTGCCCGTACAATCGGCAGCCCCATCTTTCCCTCCACGAGTCACAGAGGCGCCCAAACGAACTGGCAGCATGAACAACACGAGTCCCAACGCTAACAGTAACGGTGTCGCTTTGGTGCCGAAGCAGCTCGTTCCCGCTTCTACGACCATTTCTCTGATTCCCAGTGCAGCTGATCGCATTAGTGATAAACATATGGCACCCATTGACTTGGACAACGATGACATAATGATCATCGACGAAGATATCCCGTTGGCAGCAGATCAAAGTAATGCTTCAAGCAGTCAATTGGCGCTTCCTCCGCTTGTGCCGAGACCTCAGGTGCAGAGTCCACGAACTGAATCGACCGATCGGGAAGACCTGTTGCGTCCTACGGACGTGCTGAACGACTGCGCTGGACAGGTAATTATAGTCCGCACATGGATAGTGTCTTACCTACGTAATGTTTCCAATTAATTATTTTCTTTGACGCATATTGCTTGCAGCTCTTGGACAGCTTCCGCTTGACGATAGAGAACGTGCTGTCCGATCTGGCTGATAAAGGATCGCCAGCGGCAGAGGTTTCGCTTCTTAAAATAAAGCTGGACCGGTCTCAGAAGCAACACGAGCAGCGTACAACCGAACTGGAAACGCAGCGCAAAATGTACGAAGGCATGATGCAGGAACTGCGCCAATCCCTTGAGCAGGAGAAAAAACGCGCCCTCGTCGAGCAGCGGGAGCAGCTGCAGCGGGACAAGCAGCGCGCAGTGCAGTCTGCGAAACAGAAGCAATGGTGCAAACGTTGTCTGAAGGAAGCGAAATTCTACTGCTGTTGGAACACTTCGTACTGCGAAGTATCCTGCCAGGAGAAGCACTGGAACGAGCACAAAGATGTGTGCAACCAGGCAGTGGAGAAAAGGGCACGTTCCGGTTTACCCATGTCGATGGTACCGACCGTGCCAGACCATTGTTGGGCGGAGGATGGCAAGGACCGTACGCCGGAGCATGGCGGCAGCGTTCGTCCCGTGCTTCTGTTACCGGTAACGACGAGTGTCACCATTTCACCCGACAATAGTAAGGGCAGTATGCGAAAGCATGCGGCTGCTGCTGCTGCTGCTGGTTCCGGTCCACGGGGCATTGCTTCGCCTGATAATGGAGGAGGGCGCAAAAAAGTTACCTCTAGCCCTAGTACAGCTTCGCCGGGCGCAAGAGGAGACACCAACAACATTAACACCACAATTCCCAACAGTACCATGGTGCCTACTGCAACCAGCACGCCGTTCCTTGCAATGGCCCGTTCGTATCCCAGTGGAGGCACATCGGTAGCTAATGTATCTTACACTCCACCGATAATTAAAGCCGTCTACAGCATAGATACGGGTGCTAGTTTTCCGCAGCATACGGCGCACAATGGTGGCAACTTGGTATCAAGTGCTGGCGTTGTATCTAGTATGCCCCAGCCACAACAACAACACCAACAGAGAATGAATACATCACGTGACAAATCGACCAAACGCTCAGAACGTCGTGATAATGTTGCTTCCATTAAGGTGGGTTTTCCTTTTTCCTTATAGTTGTTTACATATCGTTACAGTACTTGCGCACATTACATTGAAAAATGCAGATAAAGAAATGACTTCTTTGACGGTGTATAGTAAGTCATCGTGATTGGAAACAAGTGGAACATGAATATCAAGTGCCATCTAACACTATGCTAATGTGTATCCCATCTCTCTCTCTCTCTCTCTCTCTCTCTCTCTCTCTCTCTCTCTCTCTTTCTCTCTCTCTCTTTATCTCTCTCTCTCTCTCTCTCTTTATCTCTCTCCTTCCTCTGCTAATACTACCTCTCAGGTGTCACAAGGATACGTTCCAACTAGCACATACGATCTGACAACGTCACCGTCCCGTATCACCACGGTACCGGTACCATCGGCGACTGGTTCGATGGCAATGCGTGGGTACAGTCGGATTATCCCTACCGGAGATATTGCCAGCATGAGTGTTTCCCAGAATGTGTGGAACCAGATCAGCATGCAATCAGCTACCATGCGACAGTCGCACCTGGGCAATGTTGGACCACTCGGCGGTGTGGATCGAACCGGGCTAAGCGTTCAATCCGCAGGTGACTTCAGAAGCCTGCAGCATCATACCGCAGCCACCGTACCATCGCAGAAGCAAAAACCGACCCGGGAGCAATAGCAGTGGCGACGTGGACGTGGCAAACACAGAGGAGTAACGGTGCAACAGCAATGATGATTTAAATGTCAGTGTCACGGAAAATGCTGATGTGAATATATTTTATGACACGCAACCGAGTTTTGCGCTGACTGTGTTTTAGCGATAATGGTAATACTAATTTATGTATCCTCCATACAGTAATGAACAATTTTTTTGCATATATAACAGAAGCACATAAAGCTTTGTATTACTTAACTTAAAATTTCGTACAATTTTATATTTACAATACTTTTATAGACGTAACTTATCGATAGTTTGATCATCGTTCACGATGGTATTATTGATTTCTCAGAAATGTCAATGGATATGAACTACTACTACTACTGCTACTACTGGTGCGAACATTTGAAAAGATGAATGTTAAAAACATTTATAATTGCTCCTAATGCTATAAATTAATGCAGAGTGCGTTGAACAATGTACAGATACATACAATTAAAACATGAGACACTTATAAGGCAGCCGTAGTTTGAAATATATCAGTTATCATCCACTTTGGATGCGATACGGTTGTCTGATGGTACAGGGTTGGGCACAGGGCATGATTTTGGGACACTTTCTTGACTTTTTCACAGAAAGTGGGATGGGAATTGGAATCGGATTGCACTCTTTTTGGATATGCTCAATCAGAATCTGATAGGAATTCCCAATGCGCCTGCCGTAAATGGGTGTAATAGAGTCTAATTCCCATACAGTAAAGTTCACTTCCCGTTAAGAAAGGGTTAAGAAAGTGTCCCAAAAGTAATAAGAACCCCTTTATTAAACCCTTTTAGAGATAAAAACTACGATCGAATGCAGTTTGAGTGTGTTGCATTGGTTCCAAGATGCGTATTCTAACGCGTACACTATAGGGAGTAATTTTGTTTTGAATTATTACGAATGATTTACGCAATAGCTATTTAAGAAGCTATGGTATTAAAAATTAAACGAAAATGCAATTTTTGATACTATATATTTACTTACGGCGAGCATAAATTACAAAAATATCACAAGATGCTGAGATTGTGTTGTTGGGATTTGGTTTTTATGTTTATTAATAATCAAAACAGTGCCTAAATGTTTCTCTAAAAGGGGCGCTAAAATAAAAAAAGTCTTTCTAACACTAATAGGACACATTACCTTACGGGGAGGTGCGCATTGCAATGCTTCCTACAGTCAATCACTATGTGTTCCTTGTAAACCAACAAGTGTGTATATGGTCAATCTACTGCGATACAAGAGCACTTCAATCGATCATGCCGATCGATAATATCTCTTCTACGTAAGTAATGTATTTGCTGGCTTGTCCCGTTCTCCGGCACCGATATAGCATCCCGAGAACTAATTTGTACTACCTGTTGCGTTCATTTCAGCCTCGTCAGTGTGTGTGTGTGTGCCGGGGTCTTCTCACGTGGAGCGTGGCGGCGCATCTACCATCACCTGTAGCGCCTGATTACGCTGGCAACGATCTCGGCAGCCAGAAACGCTGTATAAATGCCACCAAGCACCAGGAAGTAACAGCTGAACACCGTAAACTGACCGAACACGTCCAGCGCAAACCAGCCGTCCGAATCGGTGACCGAGAACGTGAGCAGCGTTTGCAGCGACAGTGCGACGAGCGTATTGAAGCCGAACACCAGTCCAAAGCAATCGTCCGAAATGTTTTTGGCAATTTCCGCACTCACCACGGTAATCGCGAACGCGTACAGCACGCAGAAAATCATGTACCCGAGATAGGACACGATCAAGTTGCCGGTGTTGGTTGCTAGCATCATTGCGCCGCCCGCTGCAAACGAAAGCAGCGCCAGCGATAGTAGGCTGGTGCGCGGTTTTAGAAAACCGCTGTGCAAGTAACCGGCCAGCAGGGAGACGATGGCTCCGAGCAGTGTAACGGCTGCCTCAACCGCCCCGTTCCAGACGGCGGGCTGGGTTTCGTCGATGGAGCTCCAGAGCGCCTGCACGTAGGCGAGAATTTGAATGTAGCCTGCCATCGCCAGACCGTACCACACGCTCCACTGCAGCACGCTCCGGTTGGTGAACGATGTGCGAAAGTGTGTCCAGAGCAGCACGAACGCTTCCTTCAGCCGGAAACGAAATGGGGCCTGCAAGTGGCGGCGTTCTGATGGAGCTATGACGCCCACCGGAGGTTTGCTATCATCGGAACGATCGTCGGCCATTACGTCCACCATCGGTTCCTGCTTGTCGGCGGGGGTGGCCGAGCCGTTTGGCAGTTGGGGCGTGGACGTTTCCGGCAGCTCGTCGGTTAAGGTTTGCCGGTGAAAGTACATGCTGGTAGGTACGGAGGGTAGAAACAGGGCCCACACCGTGGCACTGATCTGTGCCGCCAGCGACAGATAGTTGAGCTGACGGTAGTCCATCGCCTCGAAGTACACCAGCAGCTGGGCCAGGCTGGCGGCAAAGAAGCGCCCACTGTAGATGGCTGCACGCGTGTGCGACGTCACCTTCTGGTAGTGTTCCCGGTCCACCTTGGCGTAGATGTAGCTGAAGTAGGCGACCTCGGCCGCACAGTAGGTGCCGTAGAATATCTCCAGCACCTTAAGCGCGTTCAGCGACGTGGTCCAGGTAAGCATGCTCCAGACAATGATGCCGGCAGCACCGTTCACGATGATGATCGGTTTGTAGCGCAGCAGGTCCGTCACCAGAAAGATGATGGCCAGCTGCGCCAGATAGGAGTACGTACCGATCGGGAACGCTTCCTGGATGATCTGGGGCGAAAGTAGGATTCCAAAATGTTTGAACATTATCGTTTGTTGCTTCTCATTTTAGAACCCCCCCTCCCCCCCCCCTCTATACCTGTTCCATCGTTAAATTGCGCCATGGTCCTGCGAGGTAGTCCACGATGAATGGTTCACTGGGACGAATTTCCTTGAGAAACCCGAACGTGCACAGTAGCAGCGATATCTTTAGCCATGGTGGCATTCTCGACCTGTGGGAACAAAAGCCGAAAGGACAATGTAATCGGGGGAGCTGGAGCTGAGTGAGTAAAACTTTTTTTTTATGACTGGAACAAAAATCATCAATAATCATTACTAAATGACGTGCGCGGAACATTCACTTATCGTGCATATTGGCATTGATTATCATGCGAGATATCTAAGCGCGGTAAAACAAACAAGCACGCGGCGATAAATCCTCCCTACAATGTTACTGAAACTTATCGTATTATGAATTTAGCGCATTTTCTTATCGGATAGACAAGCAATAGAAAGCGTGTAAATAATTCTACGGTACTTTGATAGACAAAACAAGTGTTGTATAATCGTGGTTGCTTGATTATCAGCGTTTGATTGATATGATTATATCTCCAATTGAATGGCTTTATAATGGCTATTGGTTGTGAGGTCAGGACAGATCCCAAAACCATAGATAGCACACCAAGAAGGACAAGCATGGCGGGGTCTACACCGGCCCAAGAAGACATGTGCATTTTATGGTGCAGGGCAAGGTAATAAAAATAGAATAACACAACATTTTTCACGCACTCCAGAAAATTTGTCGTATTTTAGGTGAGATGCCACTGTCCCTTTGCTTACATTACATAACCACACAGCTAAATGTGTGATGCTATTGTTTCTAGCAGTGGTTAAATTGAATCAAGCAAACTGTGATTGATTTGAATCAAAGCGTGTTTGTTTGGTTGGTTGTTAGGCCTTTCGCTGCCGGCAGCTAGACCTGCAGCAGCAACAACGGCACAGAATAGGATGTTTTACGGTGATTAACACATTTCCGCACACGCAAGCGTTGTGCACGAGTGATTTTTTTATATGTTTAGTGGCCTTTTGCTTGTTTTTAGTTTGTTTCCACACGTCGGTTATATATTGTTTATCCGTTGATCAAATTTCGCATGGGTGCCACCGCCTGCCAGTCTGGTAATTGGAGCTAATATGCATCGGATGGACTGCTTTGATCTGCGGCGTGTGTGTGTTGCGGCCTGTTATGAAGGCCACTGTCACTATAATGAAGCCTAAAAGAGCACTAGGATGTGAACATCTTATCGCACCGTCTGCTACATTGTTGCAGGCGCAATCGGACGCGATTAGAGAACAATGCCGTCCTGCAGCTGAAGCCCCACAAACGTTGTAATGATTACATTGTGCTGTTGTTTTAGCATTGCTTACCTAAAAATCGAAGAATGCCGGTAATATTGTCGTCTAAACACCACTCTCTTGCGCTCTCTCTCTCTCTCTCCCCCTAGTCCAAAATCTGCAACGATGCACTTTCCAGGCGTTGCGGGGCAGGAGGATTCTTACCACTGTGTTGCACTAAACCCCTGCACGAACTTGCCGGTTGAGCGGTGCACGGCAAGCAAACCGAACGCGTCCGTCTGCTGTCAATGACCACAACAACGGTACTGGCGCTGGGGTGCCCTTGCTTAGACCTCCCTTAGCGTGATAGAAGAGATACTCAGCCCCGTATGGGTGCCTCCCTCGCATCAGCTGATGATGATCGTTGTCGTCCGTAAACCGTACGCCCGTGTTTGACAGCTACGCTTCCGATTTGTGTGTAGGGAGAATGCAGTCGGATGAGCTTTGGGGTGGGAAACAAGGCAAGAAAAAGAAACCCATACCCCTTGTCATCCTCATGCCTTGGAAGCACGCCGTCGGGTCCGATACACACGTGCACACACGCTGCATATCGTTTGTTTACGTTCTGGTCAATGTCAACGCGATTGATAGTCGTCAGAGAGAGAGAAAGAGAGAGAGAAGCGTCTGCAAGTTAGCCGCGAGACAAAAATACTGATAGCGCTTGTTGGTAGTATCGCTCGGATCTTTGGGATGGTGGTGGCAAGGCTCGAGACAAACGATTACAGGACCGTTGAAGGGTTCGGGATGATAAAATCGATAGAGCAGCCGTTACCCCAACATACAGGGTTTTTCAGGGGTTCTCATAGTTGTGGTATACTTCCTTGACTCTTTCTTATGGGAAGTGAACTTCGTATGAAGGAAATTGGATTCTATGGCATCCTTTTTACCACAGGCTCCTTGGAAAATATTATTGGATTTGTTCAACAAGGGTGCGATAGAGTCCAATTCCCATTACATTAAGTTCATTTCGCGTAAGAAGGAGCCAATAAAGTGTCCCACAGCTATGAGAACTCCTGGAAAACTCTGTAATAATAACCCCTCCGCCGTTAGAGGTTACGAAAAGGACAAGAAGAGTATCATTTACTCGAAACACGTTTCGTAAAGTAATACAATTTTATTACGATCCTTTTTTGTTGTGTTACAACTCACCAGTACGTTTGAATTAATATATATATCTTCTTGCAATTTGCCGTCTTACACACTATGCTGCCCAAAAGTGCATGAACCCAACCAAACGGTCCCGGCTTCCTTCGGTTTCCCGTGGCTTTGCAACTTGCACTAAAATCGTGGCGGATTTGTGCTCTGCTCTGTGTGTGTCTGTGTGCACCTGCAGCACGGGGAAAAGTCATCTCAATCACATACAATATACATCGCTCGATCGCTTCGGGGCCCTACCTTACACACTAACAGATGTCTTGCTTCTTACAGCATTATCACTAACGAAAAACGACAAAGAGAGAGAGAGAGAGAGGGACAGAGAGGGCTTTTCTGAGTTTTGAGTTTTCCTAACCGTACACAACGTACCACGTTAATAAGTACCGTTCGTTCGTTCGTTCGTTGGGCGTTTTTGTTTTGCGCATTGAGTAAGTAGCCTCGTCATAAAACATTGTCCAAATGTGTACGCTTAAGTAGTAGATCCCATGATCCGCCTTCAACGCTTTTAGTACTATCATATCCATCTCTTGAGTATTATCTACCATTGAGTAACCGAATCCCCTCGTCGCAGCATGTCGATAGCACAATTTATCGGGAAAGACATTCAGATTAGTTTAAACATAAATTAAAACAAGGAAGGAACAAATATGGCATTTGTTGGTGACGTTAGCATAGATAACAAGAAAAATCAACAGTTGCGTGTGATACCACTACACACACACACAAACACACGACGAAAGCTTTAAAAAATCAGAAACAAAAGTAAGAAAACTATAGAGATCTATCGTTGGATGAATTGGGATGACGAGGGACAAGTATTGGAAGCAGTGGTGATTGCTGGCTCTGATTGTATGGGGGAGTGTTTGACTCTTGTGTGGTGTCGTTAAATGCTTTTGGCTGATACAATAATAGAGTATCTATTCGAAACTCACTACTGCTTATTTGAGTTGGGATCTTGAAGCACTTTCCATAAAATCACGCAGGGTTTAGAGTCGAAGGAGAGAGATAGATAAAGGATAAAGCAATTATTTCTAACGAAGATGGTGTGCAAACATCTAACAAGTACAACGAAAATGGAAACTGGAAACGGTTATGCTCGCTCGTGGATCCACCTTTGCATGAACCAGAAACGGTGTGATGAATGTGCTTCCTATGCTGAGTAAGTTGGAGTCTTTGCTTGATTGTTAATGAATGGAATTCGTGCCTAGTCTTGAGGTACGATGAAATGGGAGGGTTATGATGATCACTGAACCATTCCAGCGCATTATTTGACCTAAATCTCTCCCACTGCTATGCACATTTTGCTAAGCAAAGCTTCATGTTCAGTTCAGTCAGTTCGCGAACGTTTGCTGATCGGGAGGCGACTAAGCAGCCCATCAGGCCTCTAGTTACGCTCAGCGTGTCCCTGTTTCAGTGCTGTTGGATCATCGTAATCGCTCACTAAAAGAGAAATAGAACAAAAAAGGATTATATTTTGCGTTTTCCACCACCAAACGCGCACCCACTCACTCTCTTACCATCCTCCTCCTCAGCTTCGTTTCCCACCAGATGTAGATCCTCCATTTCGTTCGGATAATTGTCGCCCTCCTTGCCATGGTCATGGGCAATTTCGTTGATCAGCTTGTCGCCCAACCGGTCGATAATGCCGCCCTTGCTATCGAGTCCACCGCCAGCGACCCCCCCTTCACGCCGCTTCGCTCCGATGCGCCGACCGATAGCGTGCCCCGGCACCATCACATCGTTGTAATCCAGCTGATGGTGGTGATCCGCACCGAACGGTGCCTTGGGAGCGACTCCGCCGACACCCGCATCGTTTGCATTATCATACAAATTCGTGTCCTCTTCGGCCGCGTTGAGATTGTTCTCGTTGCCCACGCCCAGCTGATCGTCATCGCCGGCCGGCAATCCACCGTCGGCACCCCGGTCACCGTCGGCCGTATCGTGCCCCGGCCGTTTTACCCTCGTCTCGGCATCCTGCACCTCGTGCGCCCCGTTGTCGTCGCCTGCGTTGGCTGCACCGCCACCGTTCAGAAAGTTCAAATCACCGCCCACTGCGCCGCGCTTGTCCGATGGGCTCTTTTTCGCCATGGCAACCGAACTGCCGGCACCGGCTGCTGCGCCAGCACGCCCGACGCCGCCACCCGTCGATCCACCGGCAGCAGCAGCATCGGCCGCCACGTTGGCGTACCGATTGTCCAGGATGTTTTCGCTAATGTTTTCCTCCAGCTCGGGCATGATGTCGGGGAACGGGACGATACCGACCGGGACCTGCTTGGTGTGCCGGTTGCTCAGTGGTTTCCGTGCGGCCGAACCGGCCGATCGGTTCGCCTTGCGTACCGGTGCGCTCGCTGTGGTAGTGGTGGAAGTGGTGGTACTGGTGCTACCGCTGCTCGCTGAAAGTGTTCCACCACCGCCATCCGACGCAGCCCGACCGTTGCCGCTCCGCTTGCTCGACTGCTCCAGGGACGGGCCGGGGAGAACAGTCGGCGCGGCCAGTATCGGCAGCTGCAGGTTACGGTCGGACGATCGCTTGCCGCTGGTCGACACCGAGGTGGACGTCTTCATTAGCTGGGGCTCCTGCAGCACGTTGCTTGCTTGGGCGCCGTCCGGAGCGCCGACCGCCGGCAGCGGCTTTGGAATGATCTGAAAATTTTCCACAGAATTAATGATACCACCATCGAGGGGCGGATGGGGCGGGGTGCGAGCGTCCAGGACGCTGGCGCCACCGGCAGTGTTAGTTGGAGCGCGTCCGGGCTCATCGCGTCGTCGTTCCGGATCCATCGCCGCACGCGGCACGACATCGAACGGATTGGCGATGACACGCGTCTCCTGCTCCTCGGAGGCCCGCGGCACCACCATGCCGTCGGACCGTTGGTTAGTGGCGGAAGGGGGAGATAGGGTTGAGGGCGACAGACCGATAGATACCGTGGGGGAGTTGGCAGCCGGGGCGGCCAGGTGGCGGACCTTTAACGCGATCGGTATGCGGTACAAGTCTTCACTCACGGATAGCTGCTCGTTGAAGCTGTGCGCCGGCAGGGCGTTCGCTTTCGCTGCGTCCCTGGACAGCGCCTCCAGCACGTCCCGGTAGCGGTGGTGCTGCTTCGGTTGCTGCTCCGCCGGCAGCTTGCAATGCTCGAGGTAGTGTGCGTTCTCCTTCTCCATCTTGGTCGCCAGATCGCGCATCTGCTCGATCACATGATCCTTCTCGGCGAGCTGGCGGCGCAGCGTCGCCTCCAGGTTGAGCTTATCGCTCTTCAGTTGCACTATTTGTGCCTGCGTAAGAGAGATGGTTGTTAGTGGGGGGATTTGGACAAATGCTACACAACGGGTGTGCCGGGTTTACCTTCAGATGCTCCACATCGTTGGCGGACTCCTGCTGGTACCGCTGCACCTTGCCCTGCAGCTCCGACACCTTCAGCCGGAGCGAGTTGATCTCCTCCGACTGTTGCTTCTTGCTGCGGCTGCACTCCTCCGTTACGTCGCCGAGCTGGCTCTTGACGAGGTTGCACTGCTGCTGCAGCGAAGCATACCGGATGTTGGCCTCCATCGAGGATTTGCTGTGCTCTTCCTGCTCCTCCTTCGCCTTCTGCTTCAGCTCCTTTCGGTTCGCCTCGTTGATCATGCGCTCCGACTCGAGCGAGTTTTCCAGCCGTAGCTTCTGGTCGACAATCACCTCCATCTGGGCCTGGACGGATTTCTGCTGCTGCTCGCACCGCAGCCCCAGCTGCCGCAGCTCGTCCAGCTGCTGCTGCGAGCTGTGGAACACCGTCACGAAGCCGACCATCAGTATCAGCAGCGCCAGGCAGGCGAAGAAACGGCTTCGTCCCGCGCGTGCCACCATTGTGCCGTCGTTGCGCTGCCCTGTTGCGGATGTTGCGGACTCCCGGATGCTATGCTGGAGTGTGCCTTGTTTTGTAAACACACACACACGCACGAACCCACTGTCGGGTGGAATGGACAATTTCTAGCACTCCGTTTCCTTTCTCATGAGGGGATGCTGGTTTTCATATCATTGGCCAACTCTTGAAGCACAATTATTTCACTGGAACGTGGGAACGGGTGCTCGCGTCCGGCCGTTCCTTCGTTTTTCTTTATGTGGTGTTGTTTGCGATGTTATTAAATTGTTGAACGCAAATCGCAAACGTCAGTTGGAACTGTCAGGCGGAGCGGACATTTCATCGATCGCTGTCAAAACGGAGCAGCAGCAGCAGCAGCCGCAGCAGCGCAGCCCCAACAGCAACAGCAACCTGCTGGTGCCGGAAAAACTCCCATTCATTGTGGTCATTTTCTCTGGTACAATTTTACATGTGTGTCTAGCGAAGAGGTCACAAAACTCCTCCTGTCCGTCGTTGTGTTGCGGAAAACAAACCCCGAAGTAAGTACAGTGTGTCCCCGTTTGCAGCGGTGACCTTTCCCGTTCCGTTGTCAGTCCCTGGTGCATACCGCGCATATCGATCGATTGCTGTGTGTGTGTGAGTCTGTGTTCGGACGAGTTTGTTTATCAACACGGAACGTATACACGCACACCGTCAACGCTCCTTCCCGGCGTTTGATCGAAGGGCTGTGTGCTGTGTTATATCACGCAAAGTAACGCTGCTGGTTGCTCTGTTTTCGGTGAAAGTTTCCCCCACACCGTGTCGGTAGTCACCTGCTGGTTGTGGCCGTGTTGTGCACCACACACAGATGGTTGGAATTATTAGTTCCGGTGTGTGCCGCGTGTCCGTCACCGCCACGACACTTCTGTTTCGGGAGTTTGTGCGAAAGGCGAAAGTACGCGGCACGGCGCTGAATTTTTCGCTAGCTTCAGCAGCTGCAGTAGGAGGTGGTGGCGGCATTCGCCGGAAGCTGGAACGAGTGGCCGGCAGTGCGGGGTTGATTATGGGCGCTAGCAGCAGTGTCCTTCCGAGGAGTTTGATTTGGAACTCGAAGCGAGGTAGGTGATTCTGGTGATTTTCGTGATGTGGTGAAATTAGGCAATGCGCACTTCTAGCACACTTCTAGAACGTTTTTCGAAACCTTGTCTTCGTTTGTCGAAATTCTATTCAAGGGCGAAGGGGAAACAAAAGTTGCTAGTTGAGCAATTGTATTCGTATTAGTGATGGGAAAAAATGAAGTTTTCGTCGGAATCGATTCCGAATAGTAGATCCAGAATCAGTTTCCTGAATCGATTCGGCAATCTGCTCCAGAATTGGTTCCGAAATCGGCTTCGGAATCTGCTTTGGGATTGGTTCCGGAATCGGCTTCGGAATTGGTTGCGGAATCAGTTCCGGAATCGGCTTCGGAATAGGTTCCAGAATCAAATTCAAATCAAATGGAATTGGTTCTGGAAACGAGTTCGAAATCGAAATCGACTCCAGAATCGGAATTGGCTCCGAAAATCAGGATCGGCTCCTCCGGCTAATTCCAATTCTGGACTAAATCCTGATTCCGTTACCGCAGCAAATTGCAATTCCCACCGGAATTGAATCCGGAGTCAACTCTGGAATCGACTCCGGAATTGATTCCGAACACGGAACCGGATAGGTCCGATTCCGAGCTCCCACCACTAATTCGTATCAGCTACATAAACAGTGGCTAGCAACACAAGCATAGCAGCACAGTTGAATCGCAGAGTTTAGTTTCAGGGTTGGCCAACTTTGCCCAAGACGGAAGAAATTTGTTGATAAAATTTAATTTAAAATTAATTTATATCTGCGCTACTGTAAAAATGAAGGAGATTGGTGTACGGAGATGAAATCTTAGAAGGTAACAAGCATGTTTCAATTCCTGTCTGTACCTACCAAACCTGGCTTTTCCTGTTCTGATCTGTCTATCCAGTTGGACCTACTCCTATATAACTAGGACCAGGAAGATCTGAAGTCTAGTGGTTAAGTGTGTGCCAAGTATTCTCGTATCGTATGCATTGACAGCTAAGCTATACCTTAGTCTTGTTTTAAATACCTCAGCTTCTTCGAATTTTACATGATAAAAAAGTAACAAAAATCATTGAATGAAAAAGGCAACCTCATTGGATGCGATAAGGCAACCAATTTGTAAGCTTGGAACTGTTTGGAACGCCACAAACGTTTGGAACTGTTTGGAAGATTTGCCAACCCTGCAACGAGCTGGGTGCGCCACGATAGAGGACCACGCTCGTTCACGACCGTTCTGTTAATCAATCGCACATTCGCTCGCAGAGAGTCGCAGCAGAAGCTGTGCGTAACTAAACGGACGTACGCGGGCGCGCGCGCGCACTCTTCGCCATCGTCTAGGCAGGCCGTGGAATCTACCGCGGTGACATCCAATCTAGTAGCTTCGGTTGGACGATTTAAGGCCAGCCCCTGCGGTCCAGTATCTGCGAAGTGACCTGTTGGTGAACCTCGTCAGCTCGGTACGTCCATATATAGCGATAGTGGTGCTAGCAGTGACCAAAGCGAAACGTGTCCATAATTGTCATTGCGCCGTGTTGTGCCGTGTTCATTACGTTCAACAGGTTTCCATTTCTAAACAGGCAAAGGTTTGTGTTTATGGAAAAAATGGCAAATAGCACACTACACGTACAATTGTGAGAAGGTTTTTTATTAGTGGTCGCCATTTGTCAGTATGTGCAATTGATGAAACGAACTAGCAGTAGAATATTACGGTATAATTGTAAAATGCTAAACGTTATCCTGTTCGATGATTGCTTCTTCAGTATTGTTTGTAGAGGATGTGACCATCAAAACTGAGGACAACAAAAAAACCTCACCCATAGAGCCGCGTACATTTCCTTCGATATTCTACGGCGTTGAAAACGCTGTGTGCCGAAAGTAATATCGTCGTCGTATGCTAAAAATAGGCCCTCCGTTGTATTTGACCACAGGGAGATGATTCAGGCAAAGAAAGTGTGCGCAAGAAGAGATCAACCTTCCCCCCGAACGGCGGGGAGCCGGCGCATGTAGTAGACTTTGCTGCAACACGTAGTCAACTATGCATGCTTGGATGGCGCTTCGAATACATGCCCCGCCAGAAAGGGGGCTGGTCATGATCATGCGTGTGTGTGTGCCCCATTCAGGGTTAGTGTGTGAAGACCAGCGTCCGATCGAAGGAGAGAATGTTGTTTGAATTGCATCCGACGCATTCAGCTCATCAGCTGGGAGAAATGCGTTGTGCACCCGTTTCGTAATTTTATAGGCTGGCTGGAGTTGCGCAAAAAGGTGCGAATCGATCGATGGAATGCAGACAAAAAGGTGCTTGTTTTATTCTTTTTTTTTGTTTGCCGAGCATGCAGCATTCCCGTCATGGTCAATTGGAATTGAACCGAAAAAGGTGTGTGCTGGACCGCCGGTGTGGCTAAATTGACATTGTAATGTTTTACGATTATTTACGATGGAATTGATGCAGGGCAAAGCAACAAAAGTGAGCTTCTTTTTTATGGCCCTTATGGCTTATCCAACTAAATGTAGAAAAAACAGTTTAGTTTACACGTTACAGATAATTAATTTCACCTATTTGTATTTTAGATACATTTCCGAAACATTCACAAGTTCTCGGTCAGCATATATCCAAGTTTTGGATCACCAGCCGACTTGGAAGCTATTCGATTGAAACGGTTAATTCCGACTGTATAACTACAGAGGACAGGCAGGAAAACAATGCAATACGATATGTATGTGCTTCGTAAAAATCGAGGCTATGACCGATTAACTGCTGGTCATTCGATGGGTGCGTATCATCGATCGATCGCAGCACACGATTGGGGTGTGGGCCTCGGTCATTTTCCATACACGAGGGCGGAAGTCGACAATATACACGCTCAAATGGGACAGGTTAGAGACGAACATGCTGTAATAGACAATGGTGTAGGAGATATCTAACTGGCCAATCGCACATGTTACGTACACTGTAGAAGAATGATTTAACAGAAGATGAATATTGGTTGTAAGTGTTGCAAAGTGGATTGATAAGAGCGGTAAGCAATGAGTTGTTTGCGTCCACTGTGGAGATAAGTGAAGAAGGTGTTATAATTATGTCACGATGATAAGCTTTTTGATTTGCCAGACGAGTAGTTATTTGTATGTTCTTAGCAAAAGGGTTACATTCGGCCAGTTGATGTGATAATTACACCTTGAAGTGCAAAATCTCACCAAAGCAAAAAGAAAACGCACATGCCGATTGATTGCATCGCTTTTTTTTTTAATGAAGATGAAGAGCAGCATTGTTGAGGGTTGTGGCGTGTTCGTTTCGTTCGTCCAACTGCAAGTGTGTATTTTTTCGCACATGTGAGCATTGGCACGGAACATCGAGCTCATTTATGAACCTATGGTGTATGACGGCTATGGCCAATTTTGGAGCAAAAAAGTGAAAAAAAAACGGAAAGCGTTGTTTAGTTCCGACCAAACCCCGATCTGATCAAGTTCAATCGGTGGAAGTGGTGTTGTACGCTACTGACCATGACCGTTTGGCTGTTTTACGCTGTTTTTGTTTCATCTTGAGTCCGTTGGTTTGCTGTTCGTATATTGAATTACGACGTCTCAAGTAAATCTGTTTATGACGATTCAAAATTACACTTAATTACATTTGTTTGCTAACAATGATCAATGATCATTCGAATCTTAATCCTGTCCTACAGACAAATCATCCACTGGAGAAACGGACCAGCATCAAACGCCACTGACCATGGAGAAGAAAGAGGAACTGGTGGCAAAGCTCACACCTTTGCAGTATCACGTCACGCAGGAAGCCGGCACGGAGCGACCCTTCACCGGAAAGTATAACAAATTCTACGAAAAGGGCACCTACATCTGTGTCGTGTGCAGCCAGGAACTGTTCAGCTCGGAAACGAAGTACGATTCCGGTTGCGGTTGGCCAGCATTCAACGACGTGCTCGATCAGGGCAAGGTGACACTGCACAAAGATCCCAGCATTCCCGGTAAGCGAGGGTGGTGGGGGGTTTTGTGCGCATACCGCGCCATCCCGAGCCGGGTTTGTGCGCAATCGCTGCTAATGCAAGTTCTCGATGCTATTAACAGTTGTTTTAGTTTTTTTTTATTTCTTAATTTTTTAAGTAGACTTGTTGTTGGGCAATCAAACTATTTGTGATAAGAAAAAAATATTGTGTACCTTTCATTGTAGCATTATCGAGAACTTAATTGTTTTTATATTAATAATTTCAAGTAGTTGTTTTTTCGATCATTCTTTTATTTGATTTATTAGTTTGGTTTTGTTTTGTTTTACTCTTTTTTAATTTAACTCGGCATTGAACAAAGCAAAAAAAGTGTTTGAATATAACAACTAATTTTATATTAATGTTACCTATTAAATGCCTTTGAAATGTCGGAAATCGATCAAAAATTTTATTCGTAAGCTCTGTGGAAACCCTTGTGATTAACAAAACTAAGACTGGTGGTGTTCAAGTTACAGTAACAAATACATTTGTAACATATTCTTGCCAATATTGTGATCGAAATTGCGCTTCCGATGTAATGGTGCGATGTAACTAATTTCAGTGCTAATCGTTTGATTTTAAACACTTCCTATCCAATTAAATTCTGAGTAAACTAGTTTTAATCTTAACCACTTCCTATCATTACAACAATCTGTTGCATATAACGTTGATTTGCACAATTAGTCTTTTTTAAATTTGTATGAATATTTTAAACAACAGGTGGATTGAATATTCAAAAAAAAAAAGTTGTGGGATAGAGTTTCGTTTCGTTACAAAAATTTAACCCCTTTTCCTAAATAAATCCCTTTCCCCTTTCACATATTTGTCCTATCACCTTCTCCTATCCTTTGTGCCTAATTGGTGTTTTAATCGTTAATATTTCATGTAAAGCACCACCCACTGCTCACACTGCTCGTCAACTACTTCACATCTTCAATTTTTAATTGGCCCATTTGTCACTCGCCCAGAAACATCATTTTATGTAAAACAAGCACAATACTGATCGGTCTTCCCGACGGATGCTGCTGCCCTTTACTGTTTAGTTCCATCATCGAAAATAATCGTGTACATCAACATTTTTAGAAGATAATGGAAAAGAGAAGTCATCCACTCGTAATCGAACCGTCCCATCGTCACTGCTTGATCACGCTTCGTTTTGTTTCCAACTCCATGAAAAGCCACATCATTTATATGTCCAGATAATTCCTATTGATTGATTATTATTTGGATTTGTCGCTTTTGTCGCTGTTTCAATTATATCTCCTTTTGTTTTGTTTCAGTTACGGTTTTGGGTTGCTTAAGGAAATGCCATATGTTTTGCTTCATTCACATTGATTGGAATTTGTGTAGGGAAGGCAAAATGTTTGATCGTATACATTTTACGTGTGTTAATGATTCAATCGCTTTAATTTGTTTCCATTTCTTGTAGCTTATTTATGTGTTTTAATGAATGGTATAGTTTCGCTATGAAATTGTTTGATTAGTTAGACACATTGCTTGGCGCCTTTGTTTGTATCATTTGATTGCTTTATTGAATTGTTTTTTTTTAAACGCAAAATGCTGTTTTTATTTGTCTAAGCTTTGCTTTCTTTTAAATATGATATGAGAATGCTTTTTTTTAAATGTGATGCAGTTTTCTTCTGCATTGATCTGTGCTTTTCGCCACGCGCCGTCTTTATGTTTCATCGCAGCCATCTTCTACCACTACGAAGGTTTCTGGTGATGGTTCTAATAGTAAATTTGTTCTCTCTTCTCTTCCCTTTTCTCTCTTTCTCTTTATATATTTCGTACTTCACTTCTGCCAATCGATCCACTATGCGGTTATCAACACGTATCACTTTCGTATCCACCGAACCAACTGAACATCTTCTGTTCGCTTCTGTGTGCATTCTACAATCACATCATTACTTCATATGTTCTTTATAAAAAACTGAACATACTTACACTCACATTCACACATACACACGATCCATAACATCATAACAATCGTTCATTTGCTCGGATTTTTGGTATATTCATTGGGGGGATTATTCTCCTAAAATTGATTTGAATTTTAATTTCAATGCGTTTCTTTTGTCGTTCGAATACTTCGTCTTGTTCGTTCAATCGGCTGTCGGGATCATCTTATTTGTTACATCCTTCATAAATTTTTGTTTTTTTTTCTTGAAACCTTGAAATATTCGTTTTAATGATATGTTTTGTTTTTGTTGCCGTTTATATCGTTTCTACTTACAATATTCTGTTTATTTTTGTGTTTTGATGAAACGATTTATGTCGGGTGCATATCTGTCCCCGTGTGTTGTTCATATTCCTTTCCTTGACTATCAACATCAATTACCAAAACCACTCCACTATCCTCTTGTTCCTCGTTCCCGTGGATTTTTTTGTAACTAAACGAACACACCATTACCACCGTCCACCATCCCACCCCACCCGATCCACACATCTCTGCCGTTGGATGTGAAAAATCCTCCCCAAATTACAACATTCCAACCCATCATGCAATATCACCCCACCCATCCACCCACAAACATCACCACTAAAAAAGGGGGTAATATCCTATTGTTGATCACACAACCAGGCCGCGTGCGGACGGAGGTACGATGCTCGAAGTGTGCTGCACACATGGGACACGTGTTTGAAGATGGGCCACCACCGACCCGGAAGCGTTACTGCATCAACTCGGCGTCGATCGAGTTTATGCCCGCCGGATCCGAGCGCAAGGACGGTACGAGCTAGGCTGAATCCCGGCGTTCCAACTCCACGGAGTTGCTAGGAGGAGGGCCCAGAAGAGGATGCTGGACAGTTTAGGGATGGTTTACAAGTGTAAACTATCTTAAATGAGCTTTTACGAGCGACCTGCTGTTTCATGCGGATGAAGTCAGGATGGGCAGGAGATAATGGATTGTGCCGTTCCGTGTCGTCATAGCCAGCAGGAGCGGATAATCGGAAGTCGAACGTGTATGTGTGTGTTGTGTGTGCCTATTTATTGAAGGATTACTCGATCAAGTGTAAACGACATCCTGCATGTTCTGGTTTTGCCTACAATTTACTCGTTTGTGAAGGAGGAACAGCGTTTTGCGTGGAAATGTTTTCTTACGTTGTTTATTTGATCGCTGAATCAATTTAGTCAAGAAGCATGCTTCCGATAGTGTAAGAATTCCAATCCCAGAAAAAAATGAATGAGCAGGCGATTAATATGCGCTCGCAAAATGGTAAAACAAAATATGAAGCAGCTACCAGCTTCTGGTACAAATAAAATATAACTGATGTTATGAAAACAGTCAAATGATTTGGTGTTCAAGTTATTTTTGTATTGGTTAGCAGTGGTCTTCAGCTAACCGAAATGATAGGGAAAGGTATAGAGCTGCAATGAAATGCTATGTTATGTACATTAATCAAATGGTATTTTTATTTTGGGCCGTAATTGTAAAAGCACATTTAAACAAAAACGATATTTTTCATTTGATCCTTTTCAGCATGTTTCGATGTGAAGAGTAATATCCCATATGTTAATTTTATCTTTTTAAAAAATAATTAAACATTTTTAAATA
Organism: Anopheles merus; assembly: GCF_017562075.2. NCBI lineage: Eukaryota > Metazoa > Arthropoda > Insecta > Diptera > Culicidae > Anopheles > Anopheles merus. Next base: position 31,248,006 of record NC_054082.1, on the reverse strand, counting down.
AGTAACCGTCAGTTTGAATCCATCTGCACCGGGTGTCGTGCTCGGTCCGATTGACGTTGCTCCCAAGTGTCAAAATGGCATGTCAATCTAGTTTGCAAAAATGGTTATTAACCTACCTTTTTTCTACGTACTTTCGATTCAAACAACGGATTTCGCTTCATAGCGTCGGCTGCCATTGTGATCGAATGTGTGCGTTTGTCTGTTTTTTGTTTGTGAATTCCGGCGTTCTGGCTTCATAGTACATAATCCTTGCGTCGCTCTACGATGAGTGAAACACGGAAAAGAAGTCACTTGTCGCAAGACTCTGCCCGTGCATCGCATGGAAAGCGTCATCGAGGTGAAGATGGCAACATACACAGCAGCGTAAGTGCCGGAATTTGCACATTCCTCCTAAAACGATGTGTACAAACTATTTCATGTTCTTGGTCCTTTGCAGCAAGCCGTTCCCTCAAGCCAAGATCCGGATGGGCTGAGTTTGTTCCGCAACGGCAAGGTGCTGAAGATTGTGCTGAAGAACTTCATGTGCCATCGGCATATGGTGGTGGAGTTTAACAAGCGCGCCAATTTGCTGGTGGGCAAGAATGGAAGCGGCAAGAGCGCTATCTTGGCGGCCATGACGATCGGGCTCGGTTGCAACGCGGGTCAAACGAATCGGTGCAGCAGCTTGAAGGATTTGATCAAGCACGGCGAAACGCAGGCCGTGATCGAGATACATCTGGAAAACACTGCCTTCAATGCGTACGACCAGGAGCGCTACGGCGGGCGCATCATATGCGAGCGCACACTGAACGCGTCCGGGGGCGGATCGTACAAGCTGAAGAACGAGCATGGCCAGACCGTGTCGACGAGCCGGGCGGAGCTGCAGAAGATACTGCTCGCGTTCAACATCCAGGTGGACAATCCGATCTGCGTGCTGAACCAAGATTTGGCCCGCTCGCTGCTGAAAGATTCGGACGAAAGCAAACAGTACACATTCTTCTCGAAGGCGACCCAGATCGACACCATCAAGCAGAAGCTGAACGAGTGTGCCGTGATCGCCAAGAAGGCGCGCGACGTGCTGGTGGTGAAGGAGAAAAGCCTCGAGTACCTGTCGAACGAGATCGTGGTGCTGGAGGAAAAGCAATCCAACCTCGAATCGGCGGGACGGATGGGCGAACTGCTGAGCGAGCTGCAGGCAAAGCTGGCCTGGCGCAACGTGATCGACCAGGAGCAACAGCTGGCGGCAGTGGACGACGAGCTGAAAAAGCTCCGGACGTCGATCGAAGAGCAGGAGCATCGGATACGCAACCGGGAGGCGTTGGTCGCGAAAACGGACAGTGCAATTGACACGTACCGGGCCGATATCGAAAGCAAAAAGCAGGAATACGTTGCGCTGAAGGAGGCGTACGGGACGGTCCGGCGAACGTTACAGGACGTACAGGCGAAACAGGCCGCCATCGAACGTGGTATGCGCAACGCGTCCGAACGTGTGTCCCGGATCCAGAAGGATGCTCGGCAGATCGAGCAGGATCTGCAGGAACGAAACAAGGAGTAAGTATCGTAATGGGTGGAAAGGTTCAGCGACTGTCGTTTTCACTGATTTTGTCTTGTTTCCCCTACCCAGCGGGCTGAGCCAGGTCGAGCAGAGGAAGCAAGCGGTGGAGACAGAAAAGGCGCAGCTGAAGGAACGCAACGACGAGCTGGCGTCGATGATTGCCAACGCGCAGCGTGAGGTGGACCTGATGTACAACACGATGGCACACGTGAAGGACGCCCGGGAGGAGAAGCACCACGAGCGGTGCGCCAAGCAGAGTGAGACGACGCGCATCGAGAAGCAGCTGGAGCAGTTCGAGTCGGCCCCCCGCAGCAAGCTGGCCGTGTACGGTACGAACATGCCGGCCCTGGTCGCCCGCATCCGCCAGCTGCACCAGCAGGGCAAGTTTTCCGAGATGCCGCGCGGTCCGCTCGGGCAGTACATCGAGGTGCGGAACAAAAAGTGGAGTGGCATCGTCGAGACCGCCCTCGGCGGCTGCCTGTCCGCGTTCTTCGTCTCGACGCAGGAAGACTGGCGCACGCTGGACGCGTTGCTCAAGCGCGAGTTTCCCGATCTGCAGAATCGCACCATCTTTACGGGCCGGTTCGTGAAGGAGCTGTACGATGTGGGCAGTGGCTGCGTGCAGGAGCAGGACGGCACCCATCTGCTGATGAATCTGATCAAGGTGAATGATCCGGTCGTGATGAATCGGCTGATCGATAGTGCCGCCATTGACACGATCCTCGTCACCGAGCACCAGAGCGTCGCGATACAGCTGACGAGCGAGATCGAGAACGTGCCGCAGAACCTGAGCAAGGTGATCGTGGCCGAACCGTGCGCGGAGTTCTTCCCGCAGCCCAAGTACCGCTCGTACGGGCTGCAGCAGAAGCCGCCCCGCTACCTGCAGGTCAGCATGGACGAGCTGAAGCGCCACACGCAGCAGCGCCGAGAGCAGCTGCAGCGCGAGCTGAGCGAGCTGAACAGTGCGTACGCCAAGGAGGACGAACGGCTGCAGGAGATGACGCGCAAACTGCATCAGCGCCAGCAGCACATGAAGAAGCTGCAGCAGGAGCTGCTGACGAACGAGCAGCAGCTGCAGCAGCTGGCCGGCCTCGTGTTCGAGGGCGAAACGGAAGAAACGACGCTGCGCGAGGAGCTGGAGCATTCGCGCACGATCATTGCCAAGCTGCAGAAAGGCATCGAGGAGGAGCAGGCCAAGCTGGACCAAGTGCGCCGAACGGTGCAGCAGGAGGAGCAGGCCGCACAGACCAAGAAGGATGCGATGGGTGCGGTGGAGGCGGAGATAGCCCGCATACAGGCCAGCATCGATAAGGAGCAGCAGACGCGCCACGATCTGCAAACGAACCACAAGGTGAAGCAGCAAGCACTGCAGCGATCGACGGAGAGTATGGAGGAGCGCAAGCGGACACGCGTTGCGCTGAGTGCGGCACTGGAGCAGGCTCGGCAGGAAGCTAGCGAGAAGGGTGAGCGACCCGACGAGAGCGAACAGATTCCATCCGTGGAGCAGCTGAAGGGGAAAATTCATACGACCGAAAAGCGCATCAGGTAAGTTGCGAATGATTGCTGCCTGCTCCTACCGTGAGATGCTTTATCATCGTTCTTGCGGACATTACAGACTGGTTAGTGCAACGCAGGACAAGCTGGAGGATGTGGTGGAGGAGCTGGAAGGTAAGAATCGCGAACGGGACGAGCTGGTCCGCTACTCGACGGCACTGCGCGACCTAACCCAGATGATGAGAGACATCCGCAAATCACGCTTCAGCCACCTGCACAAGCTGACCACACACATGGCGCTGCGAGTGAAGCATAAATTCACGGTACGTATATTGCAGTACAACTAGTTCCCCGCCCCTCATTGTATCTGTTTCGCTTTCCCTTTCCCGCTTTGTCCCCGCCCAGAACATCATGCAAATCCGGAACTATCTCGGCAAGCTGCGAGTGAACCAGGAGGAATGCAGGCTATCTCTTTCGGTGGTGCCGCGCGATGCTAACGTGCAGAATGCCGTTTCGACCACCAAATCCCTGTCCGGCGGTGAGCGTTCGTACGCCACCGTGGCCTTCCTGATTGCGCTCTGGTCCTGCGTGAGCACGCCGTTCTTCTTCTTGGACGAGTACGACGTGTTTACTGACCAGGTGAACCGCCACACCATCACGCGGCTACTGCTGAACGAAGCGATGAAGAAGCCGGACCGTCAGTTCTGCTTTCTAACACCGCAGGACATGAGCGAAGTGCAGGCCACGGCTGAGTTAACAATCCATCGGTACGTACCTGCCGGTGTAGGGCTGGTTGTCGCAATAGCGGGGGGGGGGGGGGGGGGGGGGGGGGTTGTGTATTGTTAAAAAAACTAACTGTTTGTTTTTTACTTTTACAGCATGGAAGATCCGGAACGATGTTAAATATGGTTCTAGCGGGACGAGAATCGATCGAACAGTTATCGAACATTCCTCCGCATGAAGGTCGAAGTTTGGAAAGGAATAATAACAATAGCTTTAAACCCGTTGTTAAAAGTTTTGCAGAAAGTGACCGATGAAGCAAATATGCGAACGAAAATCATCATCCATAAACGTGCACAAAACGCACAATATCGATCGCAAAGTGAGTTCAAATGTGCCTGCAGCAGTCATGCTTAGTTGCATCTTTGAAGAATTGAGTTACCTAGTGAACGGGTTAGTACAACGCAGTAGGCGGCTTGTTACTTGCGATTCGATGATCTGAATGTTAGCTGGCGTCAATCGCAGCAGGCCACGGCAAAGGACAGCTAGAACATGTCCTTGCTAGCTGAAGGAACGGGAGTAACGTTTTTAGCTTGGAATAAAATATTCAAAGTTTAAGTTATGTATGAAACCAGTGCCCATCCGGAAGAGATTCGAAGATGTCAGTTTATAAAACAATAAACCGTTAGTACGTACGAAGCTGTTTTCTAAACAATCAAACCAAGCAGGAGTTTTCTAGATAATGAAAGGCTTCGCATCCGAAGAGCAATCGAGTTGCTGGAGGCGTGCTGAGAAAGAGGTATGTTGTTTGTGACCGAATATCGCACATGAATCACACAAAGCAGCTGGAAAGAGCAGAAGGTGTGCTGCTGCAAGACTAAGACACACTCACACACACACAACGCATATGCATACACCATGTCGTATAAAAAGGTTTTCTTTATTTTTATCTTCGATCATTCACTTCTATTATATAGCTTTTTTGTTGTAATTCTTACTTCTTCCCGCCCGCGCTGCTTCCATTCCATTCCACACTCATGCTTTCATTCGCTTTATTCTATGATTTTTTTCCTGCGCTTTTCACCCTCCCCCCGCCGCCCCCTCCATTCTTTACTTCATTTTACATAATTTTACATGAGTGTTATCATCGTGCGCTATTGTGTATTTTAGACACATTTTGCATCTCGCCTTGAGTGTGTGTGTGTGTTTTTTTAATATTATTTTAAACAAGACAGCAACACACCCCTTTAAACGCATCCGTCACCACCTCTGCTCATTGCTGTGTGGCGTGCGTCTTTCCTATAAGCACTGTCGCGTTTTTGTTGTGTACTACACACACTACCTGATTTTTGCCTCTAGGTATAGGTGTTTGTTTGTTTTTTTTCTCGTCTGCCACTAACTACAGCAGCGGCCTAGCTACCTGACAAAGTTTCCATGTTTTATGTTGCTCACTATGTATATATTTATATATGCTTTAGTTATTTCATCTTTCATAACTGAACAGTTGTGTGTTGTGTTTTGTTTTGTTTTGTGGGTCAGTAATCTTTGTTTGTTTTCTCCCGCCATTCTTCTTTAGCAAATTCTGTTTCTACTCTCAATACGTTATCAACGAAACGATGCTCCCAGTTTCTTCTGTCATCTATTTCCCTTACTAACCTTCCTTTAATATGCTTCCTTTTCTATGTATGCATTTTGCATTGAACGAAGATTATACACTTTTCGATGAAAGAAAGCAGAACAAGGGGGAGAATAAATATTTCTCGATTACTACACCTGCGCTATGTTTTTTTGTTTATACTATTTTGTAGCAAAGCGCTCAGCACTTGCTTTTTCCCGCAGTCAGCTGATGATGGTGAGTGTTTGAATTGAAGTTGTTGCAATGCTACGCATGTCGCAGAATTGAGTTTTTTTTACTGTTGACCAGCTTGTGAAATGCAATGATGATGATGAAAAAAACACACACCAAACCACTGCGTGTGGTGGTACACACATCTTGTGGGAAAGTGTCGTACACACATCAAAAGACTAGGAAAAAAATACAACATGTGCAATGTAATAATATGCATGCCTCTCATTATGTGTGCGGCATTTGGGGAAGGGTTTTGTTTTACCCTTTTGACTTTTGCCCGCTTGAGTTTAGCGTGTGTACCACCCATCACCACCCTCTAAGCTGGCTCGTACTTGTGAATTTTATACTTATATCAACTCTTCCTAATGTGTGACTCCCTTCCTTCCTTGCCACACTGCTGTACGCTGTATAATACAAACTTTTCACTGCACGTGTAACCCTTTCTTGTTAGCTACATTCTCTGCCCTTATGGTGCTGTGCGCATTAACTTATTTGCATTAGAAAGTTTGGAGAAAGAGAGAGAGAGAGAGCGAGATTGAGAGGAGAAAAAAGTAAGCATATATCATACAGTGGGGGAAAAAGCTGATAAAAGTAGATAAAAATATAGTCCCATCCTCCGTTTTTTTTTAACTATTGCGCCACCGCCACCGTGTGCAGCAGCGTCGGGCGGGATCTACTTCCTCCTCATACTGCAGTAACGATAATCCTTCTTTACCAATCTTCCGTCCTCCCCCAATTGCTGGGGCTTCATTTATTGTCGAGCAATTAGAAACTCACAAAACGGAAAAGACTTACTTCTCGCACACTCACACTCACACACACACACACACACACACACACACACAAACACGCAACATAATTCAGTATAATAAAGATACATTATCGTTTATGAAAGTAAGTGACGACCGTCGGTATAGTGGGTGAAGAACAGGAATAACGCCACACCACAAACACGCCAAACCGAACATGCTCAGTCGATGCTTAGTCGTACGACACCTACTCAATGAGTAGTAGCGTATGTTGTTGTGGTACATTATCTACCCAGAATAGTGTTTTACTGTACATGATTGTAGGCAAAACGATCGCTTAGAGGAGCAACGAGCGTGCTGCTGAGCGAGTTTAGAAAAGCATAAATTAAACCTAACACGTGCGTCACAACGAGCCGGAATCGAATACATTTGTTCGAACAAAATGCATACACACGCACACATATACACACACACGCACACAGACACTAACTAACCCTACGGACAAATGCAAATTTATCATTTCCTCGTACTTCGTGTTAATCATAATGAAAGATTATTACACACAACGTGGTTGGTTCGGTGAACGCAAATGCTAAACATAACCGGCACACACACACACACACACACACCTAAACACATAGGCCCTTGATGTCCTTTGATTTGATTTGTTTTTGTTTTTCGTCTTCGTGTGCCTACACTTTCTGTTACATCTTTTTATATTACATGTAATTATAATACTTTGCCTTGAATTGTGTCGTCTCTCTCTCTCTCTCTCTCTCTCTCTCTCTCTCTCTCTCTCTCTCTCTCTCTCTCTCTCTCTATCTCTATCTCTATCTCTATCTCTCTCTCTCTCTATCTCTTGTCTGCCTACATAAGTGCTTCAAGTGAAATGGTGTTTTTAGACGTTTGTTTGTTTGTTCATCTCTCTCTCTCTTTCTCTCTTTCCAATGTTAATAACATAAACTGGGAGGGGGCGGGTTTGAAACTGAAAAGCTGTAAATTTGGTTGTATTTTCCGGATCCACTGTAGAAGATCATTTAACGATTGTTGGTTGGTGAATGGAAGAAAAACGCAAAACGCATATGCGCGCGCGTGTGTGTGAGTGTGTTTGTGTTGGAGTAGGAATCTGTAGAAACACATCATTTCTTAACGTCGTTCATACGTCGTTTGTGTGTGTGTGTGTGTTACTCTTCTCTCGGTATGTTTCTGTTTCAGGCACTTTCACTTTCTTCTTTCTTTTGTCACAATTGTGTATTGCGTGTGTGCTTGGTTTTTACTGTTACTTTCTCGCTCCTTTCCACATTTGAATGTCTCACTATATATGATTTGCTTTTTACCTAGTTTGTTACTTGTTACACTTGTTACACGCGCTTGTTTCCTCGCCTGTGTCCTTCCGATCTACGCTCAAGTGTGTTTGTGTGTTTTTTTTAAACGTCTTTATGTCTTTAGGGTTTTTTTAATCTTTAACGTGGTATAGTTTCTTGCGTTTGCTTGTTTTTGTAGTACTTTACTGTTATAGTTTCTCATTGCATTCGATCCATTCACTTTAATAATGCATTTAATTTCTCTTCTTCTTCTATATTAAGCCATTCACGTTGTTTTGTGTGTAGCAAATACATGTGTTCCACATTTTTTGCGCATTTTTAGATTTTGTTTCTTTATTTGTTTATTTGTTTTTATCTTGCTTGCCTGTTTTTGTACTATTTATATACACTATACAATGGAGAATCGATTGGTTTTTACTTTCTTTCTTCAAAATTAGTTTCTCTTAACCACCTCAGCTTAAGCTTATATGTTTTAGGTGTATACTTGTGTGCGTGTATGTGTGTGTGTGTGTGTGTGTGTGTGTGTGTTGGAGTAATCTGTTTTCGCCTGCTTTTGCGTGCTACCAACATTAATGCTGTAAAGGAGGGGTTTGTTTTCTTTGTTGCCTGTACTGTTTTCTTACACTTGCACCCTACACCGTCGCCGAATGTGCAGTACATACACACACATCGCACACGTTGTAGGTTAGGTTATCAATGCTATCACTATGCGCTTCCGCAATGGGAGCTGGCTCACGTTGTTTGCAATGGTGTAGTGTATTTGTTATTTCCTTATTTTTTGTCCTCATTTACGATGCGCATTGCTTGTTTCCTGTCCTTATTGTGTTTCGCAATCCGACCCATCTATCTCTCCGTGTCGTTTGGCTTCTTTCTGCCATTTCGATCCACCGACAATGTTGTTGCTGCTGCTTTGTTGCTCTTTAACGCTTAAATTGTCTATGTATATTAAATATTAGTCTTCTTTTTTTCTTGTTTGTTTGTTAATGCTTAATGCTCAAACGCTAAAAGTATTTGCTTTTCTTGTTTCTTTTTTGACTACGCCAGGTTTACTTTGTTCACCTTTTGCGTTTCCTCGTTTGCGCTTACGAAATAGTGTTGTTGTTGTTGTTGTTGTTGTATTGTTTGTCTCGCAGTTTCCCGTTGCGTCACGCATCCTTTGCTGCCATCTGAATTTATTTTTTTACTATGTACAAACCATCGTGTTGGTCTCTCTTTCGCTCTCTCTCGCTCTCTCTCTCACTCTTTCTCTCTCTCTTTGTCTGAATCTTCCACGGCCTGATCTGCGTATTCCCTTCCTTTAACCCTTCGCGCCCACTCCCGGAAAGATCTGATCTATACAACGCGCACAAACACTCTAGCAGCAGCTGTTGTTATCGATGGACGGCAACAGTACGTTGGCCATACTGGGTTTATCACGTGTTGTCTCGCTGCTGCTGCTGTTGCTGCTACCAGCGGCACAAGAGTTCTTTATCCCGCTGCGGGCAGCAGGAAGCGGCGAAGGAATACTGGCAGAAGCGATCGCACCAATACTACTGCTACTACTACTCATACCCCCGCCGTCAGCCGCGGTGCCGCCGGGCGGCCCATCAGTATCGTCGGTTCCAGCGGAGCCCGATGGTAGCACGACGTCCTCCCGCTTTCAGTGGCCCTTGGTCGCTTCCTTAGCGGCCATAATGAGTGGCGTTAGGCTGGCGAGTGGTCGGGCCAGCTTCAGGAAGGGATGCTACGGAGAAAACAGAGAGAGAGAGAAATAGCGCGTTAGTGCGGGTTCCATAGGGCGTGGAGTGTGTGGAGTGGCCACACAAATAGCACAAACGCCACAATATTACCCTTAGTAGCTCGTACGCGGTCGCGCGCTGATCCACGTCCACCTCGAGACACTGGTCAAGGAAGTCCTGAAAGACGGTGCTAAGCTTCTCCTTCTCCTTGATCTCCGGCTTGCCGTGCGTCGCGATCAGGTAGAGCGCACGGAGCGGATTCTCGTTAAGGTACGGCGGCTCACCCTCGATCATTTCGATCGCCATGATGCCGAGTGACCAGAGATCGACCTGCAGGGAGGAAACAAATCGTTACCGTAATCCTTTCACATACACACACACACGCGCGCGGTCGTCTTGGGTTGCTTACCTTCGGTCCATACTGCTTTCGCGTAACCACCTCCGGCGCCATCCAGTACGGTGTGCCGACCATCGTCGTGCGCTTCGACTGTTCCGGCGAGATCTGGGCGCAGAAGCCGAAATCGGTCAGCTTCACGCTACCGTCCAGCCCGAGCAGTATGTTGTCGCTCTTGATGTCCCGATGGATCACCTGGTTGCTGTGCAGGAACTCGAGCGCCTGCAGCACCTCCCGGCAGACGGCCGCTATCTGGCCCTCGTCCATGCACGTCTCCGTCACCACGTCCGTGAGCGACCCGCCCGGCAGGTACTCCATCACGACCCACAGCTCCTCCGACACGAGGTAGCTGTCCAGATAGTTGACCACGTTCGGGTGCTTGTTCTCCCGCATCACCAGTATCTCGTTGATGATCAGCTCCTTCTTCGGCTGCTGGCTGAGGTTCATCTGCTTGATCGCCACCTCCATGCCGGTGGAGCTTTCGATCGCGGTGTAGACCGTGCCGGACGCGCCCTGACCGATCTTCTCCATCTTGTTGTACTTTCGCTTCGGGTCGCCGACGCTCACGATCGTGCGCAGCTTCTCCAGTATCTCCTCGTCCGACATTTTCTTCTTCTTCAGGTTGGCGGCGCGCTGCTGCGTCGTCGTCGGGCCGGTCGTCGCAGTCGCCGCCGCTGCCGCCGTGTTGAGGTTGCCGGTACCGCCGTTGTTGACGTTGTTCGGGGTGGTGGCTGCCGCGGCGGCGGCGGCGGCGGCGGACGCTGGCAGCACCACCGAGGTGCCGGTGCTGTCACCACTGCTGAGGCCATTGTTGGCAGCTGTAAGGTTGGACGACGTATGATTGAGTGTGTGTTGTGGTACTGTTGCGCCGGAACTGGCCCCCGGAGGGACCGGCCCTGCCGGAGTAGCGGTAAGCGATGTCGCAGTAAGTATGGAACAACTAGTGCTAGTGGTGTTAGAACAAGTGGTAGTAGTAGTAGTAGTAGTAATGGGAGTGGTCGTCTTTGTTGCTGTCGTCGTGATGGTGGTAGAATCGGCGTCAGCCGTCGACGCCGGATCCGCCTCCTTCTCCTCGTCGTCCCCTCGGTTTGCCGCTGGCGATGGTTCCGTTGCCGGACAGGCGATGCCACCGGGCAGTAGCGATTGGTCGTCGTGCGTGTCGTCAACGGTCGGAGCGTCGTCGGCGGGCCCCGGTGGTGGGAGGTCGTCCAGGTCGTCGGGATCGTCGTCGGATCGTGCGAGCGGTGCAACGATCGCGGGACGTACCGCTGTTGTCGTTTTATTGTTTACTGTTGTTAGCGTTATGGTTGTTGTTGTTGTTGTTAGTTGGTTGTTAGTTGGTTGCGAAGGAGGTTGTTGTTGTTGGTTAGACGGTTGCGTTTGCGATAATCGTATTGGTACGGTTAGTGGCATGGAAGCGAAATGGTCGTAAGCGGAAGCGTTCATGTTACCTTGGTGTTGATGGTGATGGTGCAAATGCTGGGGCAGCGGTTGGCCTGGCGCGATCACGGCACCGCCCGCTGCCGCCGCCAGGCTGCTGATCGTTTGTGCGGACGCGGCGTTCACCGAGTTCTTGTTCTTGTCGAATTGCGTCGGGCTGCGCACGGACCCGTGACTGCCCACCGACTGATGGTGGTGGTGGTGTTGGTGGTGTGTCGCACCGGCACTCAAGTGTGGAGGTATTGGCGGTGAGATCGGATCATCGATCGGGCGTGTATACTACGGGGGGATTGCAGATGTTGAGAAGGAAAAAAATACGATTTAGTTTCATGTACTACAGGGTACTACTTCCGTCTCAGCTCATCAGTCGGGCAATGGCAGCACACTACAACAAAAACGGTAATCGAAATTTATTTTTGGGGAAAAAACGGGAATGTCAAATTACCAACAGCAGCAGCGACAGGCGATCAAAGATACCCGACACCGTACGGTGAAACGTTTCGTGATAAATGTTGTAAATCTCTTGAAACATCTTTTGACTTTGCCAAGCAAAATGTTTATCCCGCAAAAGTACACAATCGTTGCACGTTGTCTAAAAACTAAGCACACTTTTACCCCCTTAAACAGTACAGTAAAAACTACCCCAAACTGATATCACATCGCGCTCTCGCACGCGCTCTTCCAAACACCTATGGTGCGTGCGTCCAAGACGATCGAAGACGAGCAACTGAGGGACGAGATCAAGGATTCGGGGGTTCGGGATGCGTTGGGACTGACTGTCAACCTTTTTGGTCAAAAATCAACCCAAAACTTGTTGTCCATTGTGCATGCGCTTCGGTGGGTGTTGTTGCGTTTCGCTATTGCAATTTACCTTCTCACCAGTGACCCTTTGTTGCTCTATCCGGTCTTTCCGCAGTCCTGATCATACCCACACACACACACACAGAACACTACACACGGGTAGGAAGGTCTGGGGCTTGGGTGCGGCACGGCTTCAAGGGTCGCACTGATTGCTGGGAGGATCACCATAAACGATTCCTTCTAGGCTAGGTAAGAGTTTCACATCCCGGGTAAGAGTTTCGACATGCCAAGGTTACACGGAGGGTAAAAGGGGACAGCAATGTGAAATAGGAAATGAATGAAAACCAACGTGGGGAATCCCGGCGCTGTTGGCTGGAAGTTTGAACATTCCAGAATGATTGAAAATCCGGTTTTTTTTGTTTTGTTTATCAATCAGCTGCTTCCGGTTAATGTTGCTTTACTATCTATACCAGAATTGACTACTTGGGAAGTTTAAAACAATGTTCCATTTGAACTATAACTAGAAAAATGCATTCGACTTCATATAACCACACAGCTCACACACACACATGATGTGTGTGTAGATCTTGGCAGGTAAAATTAACATCCAAGTATGCAAAGGGAAAGGACACAAGGATCATGATGCACGTTGTCATAATCCGATTGGGCCAGTAAACAAATTACCTGCCGCACCTCTCTCGGACTCAGAACTGTTTCCTCTACCTAGCGTGACCTGAGCATATGCTAGACGAGGTCTTCTACAACTAGCACCCACTGCCGAGATTCTGAGGATTTTCTGGTAGAGACGTGATATGATACGTGACACGTCCGATCATTCGCTTCGATGAGGATGATCTTCAACCGGAGCCTTGGGAAGAGACCTTGGTGAATACACATTTTGATGAGGAATTTCAAACTCATCCATCCAAAAAGCTATCTAACCAATGGAGAATCTATCGTTCGGAAATGTTTTACGAATTTATGGAACGTTTATGGTCTACGATCTTCCTTCTGCTTGCTCTTCTACTATTCGTAAGGATGACTTCCCGAGGCATCCTAGGAGCCTATGTTTTGCTCTCTTTTGGCTTTGAGCGGGTTGCTTTGTCACAGGTCACTGGGATGGTAGCAGTAAGCTTTACAGAGCATTGGCGCTTAACAGGGAAGGATTTCTAATTTCCATACTTTTTTCACGGATTTTGTAAAAGCACATGGACCAGGGTCCAGGTCCAGGGAAATTCCACACGGAAAAGAAATGAAAGGGAATAGCGACCCTGGCGCTCCGAAGCTAAAACAGTATGGTAATTTGTTCGGGAAACACGCTCCAAATTCCTACAATACCTTTTATTCTGGACATTTGCATGCCATTACCGAAGAAGTCGATGTGTTGACCGAAGAGAACACATGGAAAAGGAAAATAGAAAATTGCAACCGGTACTTACGATTGATTTGGTCCGTTCCGGGCGGCTGGCGATGGGCGGTGGGATGCCGTTGCCGCTGATGCTACCGCTGGCGCTGCCGCTGAGTATGCCCAGATCGTCGCTGTCATGATCGCCGGCCGAATTGTGCGACGACAGGCCCAGGCTGTACGCTTGCGAATGGCTGCTCGAGATGATCTGCGCCCCGGGGCCGCCGTGCGATTCCGAGTCGGTTGGCGTGCTGCTCGGGCTGCTGCTGCTGACCCGGCTCAGCGACGACCCTATGGACGATGCTGCAGTTGAGCATTAATAACGAAATCCTAATATCTGCACGGCATTTGCGCCGGCCGGGTTGGTTGGTTTTTGAGGGTATGGAAACACACCGGTAGACAGGAAGCGAGATAGACGCGGGGTGAAGAGGTTCGTCGTTACATGCTATTGCGAGTCGTTCTATTTCGTAGTCAAATTAGGACGGGATGATATTTATGGGTAGACTGATACGTGGCAACTGATTTCAATGGGAGAAACTGTATCGAATCGCTCCGCCAGAGGTTCAACATGGCTACGTAATTGCGCAGAGGTCAATGGGACAGGGTCGGTGTTTGGAGTGATCTAAGACTAGTTCGGCAACAATTAACCCCATGATTGGCATTACGGCTAGTTTGGATTGAGTTTGGCGGGAGAAAACTGAAATTACGTTTACGACATTCAATTACAGAACGATTTGGAGTTTGATACTGTTGTAAGTGTTTGCCAGCTAGGTGCAGCCCCTCACAACAACTTTACCCACCGTGTTCTTGTGGGCTTGTTATAACATCAAACCTCCAAATGACTCAATTCCGCAAAAAAACAATTGAACCATTTGCTTACGCAACAACGCCACAACGACTTGCGCAACGAGTTTCGACTAAAAATGAACCCCCTTGGCTTGTGCTTTATTGGTTGGTGTGATTGTCCCACCTTTCCTTTCGGGGGACACTGTTCTTCCGCTCCGGAATATCTCTAACGGTGCAACGTAACAGGGTGTAACACACCCTCTCCCTCCGTGTTCCCTGCCATGGGTTGGGTGGTGGTGAAGATGGGAAATTACACCGAAATTGCCCGTGGATCACTGTGGCCATACGGCGCGAGCTATGAAACCAATCGAAGAGGATCCCAGAGGCCACCTCGCACCGATGGTCCGACTGGGAACCTTAATTGAGTGAAGTTCCCAACTACCAACACCTCTTCCTCCCCCGATTGCCCCGGGGTGCAATCGTTCGGGAGAGAAAGATGAAGCAGAGCGCTTAGTAGTCAGTTCGGTCGACTGTCCCATTGAATAACTCAATTAATTTGAACTAAGCGCCATCATGGACTGCTGCCATTCCACCGCCGCAGGGTACGTGATTTCTGTCACAAACGGGGTGTGGAGAAAAGACAATCAACATGGGGGTGTGATAAAAAAGAAGAAACAAAAAAACACTACACATCAGCACAACAATGAATCCTCTCGTACTAATTGATGAACTTGATAGAGCCTACCGAATGGGGAAATGAAAGCGTGTGTATGTGTGTGTGTGTCCCCTTCCTGTCTCCTTCTCCCAGCCAGTCCAATCGGTAAGTCGGGTGGCAAATGACAAGTCAATGTGACATTGGTGCGTCAATTTCAGCACCTAAAAGCAATCACCAATCACACTGAGAGGCGCGAGATAAAGATACAAGGATAAACAGGGTCGTCCTGCATCACACCCAACGAATGGAGCGAAAATTGATGACGATTGTTTGCTTCCGGTCCTGTGTATCAGATGTCCACTCCAGCTCCTTTTTTCCCAGCTAGAACGAGACAGAGAGAGAGAGAGAGAGTGGCTGTCCCTTGATGGTGGTTGTTAGCACGAATGGTGTGTCTCATTGTTGCTTATGAACTAATATGGAATTGACGATCGACTGTCCCCCCCTCGTTGTTGTAAATGTGTTTCCCCCGTGAAGAAAGTGAAAACACATTCTTACTCTACTCCCGGATCGCGCGCGCGTTATGTTGTTGAAGCGTTAATTGGCTTTTACTCTCACCACCACCACGGACACCGGATGGTACCCGGTTACCTCCTGCACTCTGGCGGCGGAAATATGTGTGAAAAAAGGCCGCAGTTTTCGATTTCTCTCCCCTCTCTCATGCCCTCGGCCATCCTGGATTTGTTTGGTGGAACATAAACAATAAATGAGCAACAATTTTTCCCATAGTGTGATGTAAAACTAAGGCAATTAACCAACCGTTTTGGGAAGGACAGTGGGGGCAACCCCTTACTGTGTTTCTCTCTCTCTCTCTCTCTCTCTCTCTCTCTCACACCCATTCGCCAGCGCGAATGTTAGGGGAACGATAGTGAGAGGGATTTGGGCGGTAGATTGTAATGAATTGAGTGAGTGATTTATGAAATCGGCCAAGATCGGTTAAGAAAAGCAGATCAAAATTGTGTCTTGTTTGTGTTAGGGTTGGTAGCAGAAATTTAGGTTTTAGTAATAACTTGACTCTAGCATGATTGGCGAGGTTTCCGAACAAAAAAGAGCTATTAGCGCACAACAAAACGTTGTTTTTACTATTCTTAGAGATATTTCCCTATAAAAACCTTAAATTTTTACAATTGTTGCGCTTTGCCTATGCACTTCTTCTATCAAACTCTTTTGTGCTGTTCACTTTAAAGCCAAAGCTGTCCAAGTCAATCAATTGAAAGTGTTTCTCTTATGAAACGCGCGTTAAAACCGCACTTACAAACGAATTTGGAGCGCATTTTCACCCGGCTGGACAGTGGGCATTGGCCGGGGGATCAAACATCAAAGATAAAGGCCAAGGAAATTCATAACAAAAAGAAAAAAAGTTTGGAAACCGAGCAAATAATTGATCTCACAAACAAAGAACTTTCTTTAGCACGTTGAGCGTCATGGCTATGATATATGATAGCCAGGGACAACTGGATTAAAATCCTAATATCTTAGAACAGTTAGGGCGTAATTTTGTACAAAAATCAACAAATTGATAAATAACTTTGTAATGTACGCGGTTTAAGTAAATTTTTGTTTTTGTTTGTTTGTCTAATGTACAGCATATAACTAATATTATCTAAATGTTAACGTACGTTGTTTCCATGATCGCTTTTCAATGAAGCTTACTTACTTACTTATCCATCTTGCAAGCATCTTGTTTGAAAAAAAAAATCTATACATAACATTAAACTGTTGTTTTTTTTCGATTAAATCATCAAAACAAAGCAAAACAATAAAAATACAACAAGAAATCAACCAAAATTGCATTAAAAGTCATTATTTTTATCATTTTACTAGTTTGTTTATATTCAGTAACACACTTATCCCCCGGGGACCATGGCTTTGGCTATCAGATATGGTAGCCATAAGAAATGTAAACAAAAAGTGCTTGGCATCTAGGGAAACATAAACAAAAATGGTCTGCCACTCAAAGTGTTAAATTGGTGGTTCAAATTCATAAAAAAGGAAATCACCTCAAAAATTCAAAAACTAATCTTGCTCAGAAAATGCCAAAAGAATAAGAAGGATACCTACACGATTAAACGGAGATAAATTCAATGTTTTTCACATGTTCTTAAAAATAGTTAAAAAATATTTCAAAAAAATCATCAAAGCTTGCCAACGTTAAAACTATTCATATTTTATAGTCAATTCCGAAAAATCTTTTATATGCTCTGCTTAACAAACTAAAGCAATTTAATATTAACCACGATTTTACGCAAATTTATATTTCATGCAATAGGTACACGTGGCCCACAGTTTTATTTCGGCAATTGTTCCAACTTGCCCACTGTGAGCTGGAAAAGCGCGATCGTGTCAACGATCTTCCAAAACAACCATGAACAAAAAAACAAGCCAGTGTGTGTGAAAGCTCCCTTGGAGAGAGCTCTTTCATTTTCCATCACCTTCTACTATTCACCATTCATCCCCCCCCCCTGTTTGTTGCATTGTTTTGTTTGGTAGCTGATTTTTGTTTTGTGTTGCGATACTTTTAAAAAGCGTTTGTCGTGAGAATTTGCATTCTCCAAAAGATCGGTGAGAGTGTAGTGGATTTGGTGGTGCTGGTGGTGGTGGTGCTGGTGGTGGTGGTGGAGGGTGTGTGTGTGCCGGTCATCGTCGGCTAAAGTCAGAAGGTAGGAGGAAGAGACAGGGCAGGGGGAGAAGATGAATGATGAATGAGATGCAAAATCTTGCACGATAGAGGCAACGAAAGTGAAATCCCTTTCACTTGAATTTGCACAACCACACACCAACCGGAGTAGAGAGAGAGAGAGAAAGGGAGGGAGAGCAGGCTGGAAAGAAAAGCGTCCAAAAACCGACCTATCCCACCGACTGGCAGACCAACCCACCCACTCCCAAAGCAGGGGAGGAAAGCAAAAAGCCATTTAAAAATCTCCCGTCACCCCCGTGTGCCGCCCTTGTGTCACGCGCGCACGACCGCTCGGTGTGTGCATTTGGTTGTTTGGTGCCGAGTGTCTTGGGAGAGGCTTACCGCCCTTGCCGGGTCCCTGCCAACGGTTGTGTGCGTACAATGTCTTTATTTTAAAAAAAAAGAAACAGTTTGCCGGCTTGCGTATGTGTGTTGCTGCTTAAACACTTTGCGCACGCAGTGTCGTCTCGCGGATTTTCTTCACTGCGCGCCCGCGCAAGTCTACTTTCTACTTGTCATATTGTTTTGTTGGACTGTATAGAACGGGCGGGGGCGTGAATTTGTTTGAAGCTTGTATATCGCGCCGGCGGCAGCATTAAGCTTATTAGCGCACGATACAATTGTCATCCTTCGAGCGCGGTTTAATCATTCGCAAGGGCGGCAGTGGTTTCCAATTGAAAAATAGTACTACTTTCCAGCCTCTTTCATTTTTCATTCGTTTTAAAATCACACACACACACACACCGGAAGGGAAAGCGAGTGGGAGAGTTTGTTTTGAATGGGTTTGTGATTTAAACAACAAATTAAACACAAACTATCGGTGTAGCACACGGCAGATAACGTGGAAGTGATTGTACGGGCAGGAATTATCGTTTGCAAAACCATTCAACTTCATTCGATTCCCCTTCGTCGACGCACAAAATGCAAAGAATTGTCACGATTTATGTTGTTGTTCATCATATTTTAGCGCTGTTTACAGTGCAATTTGCTGTTACCACCACATCACCAACCGTTGGGTGGTAAAAATGTCAATAAACACGAAACAAATAAACTGTCGACTCATGTAGCCGCACTTTCCAAAAGAAGTGCCAACACACACACACACACACACACAACCACCAATGGCTCAATTCCAACCCCCGAAGCGAACCGTAAATATGGCTCCTGATTGCGTCGGGGAAAAAATGGCACCACCAAATAATAACAACGGTGTTATTTACACCGGCCATTACTGCGCCCTAGCAGCTCGTCGACCTTCTATGTTGCCGGTTCAACCCACACACCACCGCGATCGCTTATCGTCGAAATAATGCTTTGTCGTGAAGCGTTTGGCGTGATTTGCAAAAAAAGGCGGGCGCCTTCTTCCTTTCCACTCCCTTTCCCCTAAAAAGGGTTGGGGTAGAATCTGGGGGAGCGGAACACCTACCAAGTAATATGTCAAACGTGCATCGAGGGGATGGAAAGATCGCAACGGAATATGGTGGCTGTCACCTTTTATTATGTGCGATGGGGGAGGGGGGGGGGGGATTGTTGCTGTTGTTTGTTGCAAACAACAAATTATGCAACTGCGGCGCTTCGGGAGGGAGGGTGCGAGTAAGGACACAACACACATAAGCACATCAGGAGAAATTGCAGGCATCCATTTTTGATGTTGATATTTCAAAACGTAGCACCAAAGGTTGCTTCGATTGTGATCGAAAATTTCGCCCGACTTTCTGGGTTCGGGTTTCTCTACTATTACCGAACACAGGCGCTCCACTGGTAGACGAATGGAAGTGCCGTCTCATTTCGGTCCTATCTGTCTGATCAGCATCTCTTTAAAGCGGAGGAGGACTGCCCGATTTGACGCGTACATACTAGTGATGTGTTCTCTGCAGCGCATTCATGACTCGGGTCCAACTCCGGCTATTGTTAGTCTGGTTCCGACTGCGGCAAAATCAAAAACCTCTAGTTGCGCCCGGAGTCGGAGTCCCCCGGAGCCCTCTGTAGTTGTTCGGAGTCATCCCGAGACGTCCTGAGTCGCCCTGAGTCGTCCGGAGTCGTCCGAAGTCGTCCGGAGTCATCCGGAGTAGCCCTGAGTCGTCCGGAGATGCCCTGAGTCGCCCTGAGTCGTTTGAAGTGTGAGTCGGCCGGAGTCTATCTGAGTCGAAGTGAACAGGAGTCGATCAAAGTCTGTCGAAGTCGACCGGAATTGTAGTCGGTTTGAGTCGTCAAGAGTCGTCCGAAGTCATCCAGAGACGTCCTGAGTCGCCCTGAGTCGTTTGGAGTCATAGTCGTCCGGAGTCGCCCGGAGTCACCCGGAGTCACCCAGAGTCTATCGGAGTCGACGTGAACAGGAGTCAATCAAAGTCTATCGAAGTCGACCGGAATTCGAGTCGGTTTGAGTCAACAGGAGCCGTTCGGTGCAATGTGTTTGTATGAAGGCCGACTCCGACTCCAATCGATGCTGGACGACTCCGGACGATTCCGAACGACTCCGAACAACTCCAGATGACTCCGACACCGAAAGATTCCGGCAGACTCCGAACGACTCCGGACGACTCCGAGCGATTCCGCACGATTCCAAATGACCCTGGATAATGATGGACGGACCAACCGTCTTGAGTCGGTTCCAACATTGGGGCCCTTCACGATTCTAGTCAGTTTTTTGTATGGAGTTTGACAGTTGGATGCTGAGATCATGTAAACACTCCATACAAAACCACACACAAAACTAGCCTGCAATTTTCAGTCTAGATTATTCTATCCTCAAAGCTAGAATTAGATTCGAGTACCTGTTCAAAAAATGGCAAAACAAGGTGGTGTTTACATTTATCCCAAGGCGCATTAAAGAGATCAGGTGATGGAATCCAGAATCAAAGTGTATGTAGTGCAGGTGGTCTCATAGCATGTTTTTTTTATAACCAAATTTGAATATCACTTTTTGACAGCATGGGTGTAATTTTTGTTCAAATAAGCTTTCTGGAGGCTTGACGAATACACCAAATACTCTTAAAATCTTTATGCAGAAGCAGAATCCCATCTGTATATTATACATACTTAGATTGCTGCTCGAAAACTGCTATACAATGCAAACAGCTGACAGGCTGAAATTTCAGCCTACGAACTTAAAATGGAAAGGGTCCCATTATCGGAGTCATATCGGAGTTGACTTCTGATGTTTGCCAAACTTTACCCATCACTAGTACACACATCACATGAGCGTCACAACGAGTTAACTAAAGGGAACCGACCGAAAAAAAGGTAGCATGAACATGCAAAAATGGTTTCTACTCCCACTGCTTTTCCACAGTCATGTTTCACATGCCGATGAGTTTCTAAGATGCATTGACTCAGCATAAGACGCTCCTTGCGCGGGTTGTGAGGAGTAGTAGTATAACAAGCGAACCGAAAAAGTGGCATACAAACAATACAAATAATCACACACAAGACACATTTAATTGCGCAACCTTCCATAAGGGATTGAAGGTTGTATGTTATGATTATTGAAATGAACATTTTAAAATTCTTTAAGAGTAATTTGTTTAACAAAATACACTTCCATTTTATGGCACCACCGTTCTGTCTGGGACACCAAATGGTAGGCACCCGGCCGCCGCCGCCCGACCTACCAAATGTGGCAAATTAACTAATTGCAAATTACGCATACTTTTATCGTTTTACTTTCCACTTCAGGGCTGGAAGTAGCAGAGCAGACGCCCATCCACTAAGCGTTCGATAAAGGTATTACAAAAAAAGGGATGCATGGACAGCAACCAACACCACAAAACTGCTCCCTCGTCTCACCTCCAAAGGCTTGAAAACAACAACAGCCCCTCCGCCAACGCGCAAGGAGATTTATGTTTTCATTTTCAGTTCATTTGTGTGGACGGGCGGGCACAGCAGCGGACACCATCTGTGTGGGGAGTGGCATGAAGCGAAAAAAGGGTTTATCATTTTAATTGAAGAACGGCAAACCACCCCACACAACCGAACGAAGCAGCGCAAAAGCGAGCAGAAATAATTCAATTTTGCTTTACTAGTTTCAGTTTGCACACGATTTGGGACGAAAAGCGACGAGCGAGCGCGACGTGGTGAAAATTTTGATCGAGAAAAATACCCAAAGCTCTGATTGTATCGTTACGAAGCTACGAACAGATCCCAATGTTACAATTTGCTGGTCCACCGCCCTACCTACCCAGCACAAAAAAAAAGGAAACCCTCCACAGCACAACTCTTTTGCAAGTGCTCCGTTGGGGGACCCACACTGCTCTCGATAAAACAGTGTTGCCAAAGCCCCTTGTGTCCCTCCTGTGGTCGCTCCGTTGGAACCCCGCAGCTATTGAAAAGGAAATCGGCACTCTCCCCCCAAAAAAAAAAAGACAACCCAGCCGCAAACGCGATTACAGCGATTTCCCGAGCGCACAAACGCTTATGCAAATTAATGGGTTTGCACAAAGTTTTCGCGCATCGCAGTTCGCCGATGATGATAGAGTGGATGTTCACGCTCTCCCAATTGATGGTCGCCCTTATTGGTGGGCTGGTTCGTTTCCGTTTTGTTTGCAACAGGTGTGTTGTTAAAGTTCAGCGCGGTAATCGTTTTTCGAGGTGGTATATTGCATTACTTTGGAGGCGATTGCCCTATTCCCCGGTGTGGTTGGAAAACGAGCCTTGTGCGGTGTTGTGTTTTCTCTCTCTCTCACAAAGTCGCACAATGCCTGCACAATTATCTATGAAGGGTGAGCTTTCGATTGAAACAATCGACCCACAACACGACGATGTGCAACACGTTGGAACCTCTTCACCACTGCTTCGGGTAATCGGGAAAGGATAGGCCGCCTCCTCCCGATTCGTGTTTGGCGATTGCCCTCCTTATCATCACGTGCCATGGATAGGATTAGTTCGCAGCACAACTTACCCGAGTGCGTTGTCGTGTGCAGCCCATGGGTCATATATTTCGAGCTCGGCCGTTGCTTGTTGCTGTTGTCGAAGAAGTTCAGCACGTCCAGCACGGCTTGCGGGTTTTTCTTCTGCTCCTGCTTGCTAATGTTCGAGTTCTTCAGCATCAGCGCCCATTGCTCTGGCATACCCTGTGTGTTGGATGGAATGTGGAAGGAACAGAAAAAAAAACACATCAATTAGCGATTGGTACATAGAAACGCGGAGTGTGGTGCTGTAGAGGGTGAAGAGGGAGAGAGAAAGAGAGACATGTAGGCTTGTGATTTATGAAGTTCGATTGGCCTAAAAATAAAACGTCTAGCGATACGAAGAGCTCGAGCGATAGAGTAGCGCACAGTGGACGAAAGTGAAGAGCATCGCCAAACGAGTAGAGGAGGCGGCGGAATGATGTTCGAGCTAAAACAATAGATTTGCAGCGAGCAGCAGAGCTTGGCGGCGGGGCTGCGAGCAATGTGAAAAAAAAACAAACTATTGAGCCAACGTGAACACTAAAACAAGCAACGTGGAGAAAATGTCTCTATTTCTATTTTATACAACGAGCGGTTCTCGAAGCAAGTAAAGTCGTAACACATTCATGCAATAGAACAATCTTGAACATATGAAAAACCTTCACACCTTGGTATTCGAATTTTTCGAAGAGAATTTGTAATGTGTCGCCTTCCGCCGAACAGCACACACCTTTAAACAGTGGTCCAAGTGAACATTTAGCATATTTAAAATGGTTAACTAATGAATACCAACACCGGCAAACTGTCCAGGCTGCGCTCACAACCTTTAGTAGGCTGGGGCAAATGAATGGCTTTGCGTAATGGGTGAGATGTAATATTTTAACCAATACAGGAACCAATTCTGCCCTCCCCCGGGGGAAGGCAACCCCAGTTTGCTGGGGAGTGCTTGGGAGAAGAGCAAACAGAAAAAAAACCACTCCAAGAGCAAGAGAAGGTACTACACACGTGTACTCCGCCGGGGTGTGTTGTACGGGGTGGTAGTAGTGATTAATTTGTAATCGTCACGCGCTCACCACCACCACCACCACGGTGTAAATGGGTTCGATTTTTCCTATTCGGCGCCTCATCTTCTGTAATGCATAGTTAGAGATCCTGTTTGTTTGTTCTTCTTCTTGGAGCTATCGTTTCTAGAGCTTGTCTTTGCAGACACACTGTGTACACAGTAGTTTATGTTGCCTCATCATCGTAATACAGCAACAAGGATGTGGAGATTTTCAACTCGAGCTTTTCTTGGGAATCGTATCGAAATGGATGAAGCAGTATGAGATCCTTTGTGGAACAGGGGGATTGCGGTAGGTCTCTCGGACCGATGAAGGAAGAAGGAAGCAAAATTGCACAGATTGCATGGGTGGGGGACCAAGCGTCTTACAAAGGCCCCGTTCCTAGCTTTACAGGGTTTTCCAAGTCACCTTCGAATGTGCACATAATTACAAGGATTTCCAAGTCAGTTTCGAATGTAAACATTGTTATTTATTGCGTGCAACATTGTTAGTCCACATCAATCTGATGTTTCATTTCCATCATGATAATTTTTGATTCCGTCGGCATGATTTTCAACACGACTCAAACTGGATTGAGCTTGACAGTTCTATGTTATGTATTGAAACTGAAATTTCATCTTGATACAAATACACCATTTGACAACTGTTGAAAAACATCTTGAATGGGGTGAACAAATAATGTACACATTAGAATGTAGCCTGGAAAACCCTGTATTCACCGCATCCAAGATGTTTTTCAACAGCTGTCAAATGGTGTATTTGAATCGAAATGAAATTTCAGTTTCAACACATAACAGTGAACTGAAAAACTATCCAGCTTGAGTTGTGTCGAAGATCATGCTGAAGAAATTAAAAAATATTATGATCGAAATGAAATATCAGATTTATATGGTTTAGCATCTTGCACGCGGTGAATAACAATGTTTACTTTCGAATCTGGCTTGGAAAACCCTGTAATAAGTTATTTCCATACACAATTCCACTCTTTCACGCACAGCTAGTGGTTCAACAATATATTTATTTATTTAATTTCGAATGATTAGAGGCTTTCTTACCGATTAACCGTTCCATACGATCGATAAGTTTCATAATTACACCGTCAAAGTGAAAATGTACAGGCGATAGTTCCATTAACATTTTTGTAAACGTTTTAACAAGTTGCTGTAATTTAACAAATTGACAGCAGTGAGAATGCGTTTATAATTGCACTGCGCTTGAAGCCAAGGGAGGGAGTAGTATTGGCACGGCGTCATACGGCCATACGGCTACACCACACAAAACCATCGTCACGAATGCGGCGGTTGCGGGCTGACATTTTTGACATTTTCATAAATTGGTTTTTGGGAGCTTTTGGCACAAGCGCAAGCGCCGAAAAATAAATAAATAAAAAAATTCCTTCCATTTGACCACTGATTTTGTTGGTAAATTTTTGTTTTGTTTATTTGTGAATGTGCGAAGAAGGAAGCGGGTCCCACCACTTCTCTACCGGTTGCCCCTTTTATTTGTCGTTTGCTGAGGTGTTGCTGTCGGGTACCCAGTACCACAAACCGGGAATGAAAGTGCCTGAAGATTGCGGGCTGTTTCGGGCGGTAAAAGTAAAACACAAACACAAACTTCTCCTCCGCAAGGTACCAACCAACCAAACGACAGGAAGACGACGTCTTAATTTGTTCCCTTTGCGTTTCGTTCATACGGGCGGTGGCGGATCGTTGCATAGTAGTCGCCGTGGCCTCCATTCGATGACGTTTGCTATCGTTAAAGGGTCCAAACGTCCCAACGGGTGGTCTGCAACTCGCACCATTCGTCCACCCCTTCTTGCCTTTCTCCGTCCGCTCCGTGGCTCGCTGAACGGTGAGACTGGTTGGTTCCTTCACTATGACCCTGTGCACGCGAGTTGCTGTGCGGCGACACGGTAAGACGAAATCATTTTCACATTTCGTTTCGTTTTGACAGATATGCTTTTCGCAATCCTCCCGGGAGGGCGATTATCGGAAGGACGCTGTGTCGCTGCTTTCGATTCTGCCGAGCGCGTAAAACGATCCGTGCAGAAGAAAGTGGTTGCAAATTACGTCTGTAAATTGTATGGGAGGAGACCGACAACAGGGCAGGCGGCGTTGCGAACTGTGGCAGATTAGTTAACTTTCCCGTTTTGGGGGACGATGTGTATCAATTAACTTGTAGGAAGCTGAAAAATACATTAATTGCACACTTGTAAGTAGTGAATAAACTCTGGGAAGAAACGCGCATCTGGCGATCTATGTTAAAAAGTCTTCTGGTTTGTTGCAAACATAGTCCCTCATTTCTAGATAAACGTTTGTGTTTCAGTGTAAACGTAGGTATGCAGCAACCGTCTATAAACAATCGCCCGTCCTGCTTTTACGAGTCAAAACTGATGCCTAAGTGGTGGCAGCTAAGGCTAAAGAGGAGCCTTTCAGAAAGCTTTTCGCTGTTTGTCGCTAATTTCGAAAGCACGCACTTGCGAAGCAATCTACAGACACACAGAAACACACACTCAATCGAACGTGTTAAGAGCCTTCTCCTCACCACTGCAGAAGTACCGTGAAGCCCTTAAGATATGGATGGACAGCTGGCAGCAGTTGTGCACTATTGCTGGTCCTTCGAAACGGATTGTCACAGCACACGCACACGCACACATAGGAAGACAACATTAATTCCAAACCAATCGCGGGAGTCACAAACTGATCCGCCACAATTAATTTTCGATTTGATTCAAAATTAAAGGAAAGTCGTTGGAAAGGCAGCACAGATCGAAATAACGATTTGATAGTAGGTATGTGCACACGTGTAGCTCACATTATGCGATACACAACTGCTGCATGTGTGTCAATCAGCGCCGCTGCTAAGAGGCGGAATGTAGGCAGACGAGAGGCACACAACCATCATATAATTTGTACGATTAAGCTCATTGCATAAGCGACTGAAAGATGCTCCGGGCTGCGCTCCGTTCGCTGGTGACTGGCGGCGGTTCGAGAGAGTAAATCGAATTAATGCTCATGAAACGCACCGGCACCACAAGAAGGAAGGCCACCATAATCGCCCGTATGATGGGATGATCTGCTCCAAAACCAACACACACACACAGACACGTGGAGCATGATGTAAGCTCACAATAGCAGCAAGCGCAGCAAGCGAAATACATTGTCCACCGCGCGCTGATGATTTGAACAAAGCAGCCTGGTTTAAAGGCTGTAGTGCTGATTGCCCGATTTCTCCGCGACCAACAAACAAGCATCGCATCAAGGGTTGATTTTATCTAACTCTTAAAGCGTAGCCGTAGCCCCCCGGGGATTGAATTATCTAATTTTGTGGTGTCGTCTAAATTCAAAACAAACATTTTAACTCATTTTAGTCACATTTTAACCGAATAAATAAGCTCCTCCTTACGAAGCTATTACTTTTACAGCCAGCTAAAGCTCACCCATTTCTCAATCTGGGACCCGAGGCGCACAATCAGCGAATTGAAGGGTTCGTTACAGAGGAGGAGAGGAAATTAGCGCAAAAATTCTTCGCCAACGGCATCCACCACCACCACCCAACTACGTAATCATAAACGTAATGATATTTTACGACCACAGCAAACAGCATTGCCACAACTAGAGCGGTATATATCCTTCTTGTGATCGATTTCGGCACGAAGCAAAGTCATTGCGCCTTAGTCTGATAATAGCACTTTGCGTCCTCTGGGTGTTTTTTTATTGTTGTTGCTACAAATCGCTGCTACCTTTTCTCTCTGGCCAGTTAGGAAATTATGAAATCGAAACTTGTTTTTTCTTCTCCCCTGCCGGGGAATTTGTTGCTCAACTTGCAGCTCAACGATCAACCTAATGCTCATTGCACTCCCTATAATTTGCTCCGCTCCCCGTCGCATGTTACAACAAACAACCCTTACTGGAGAGAGAATTTGGTACACCCCAACACTGCACTTCAGGTTGATCTCTTATCCCTCTGTATCCATTTTTCTTTTTTTTCGTTTGGTACTCTAACGATGTAAATAGTGGTCCCCCAAAATGGTGCAGTGGTCGTTTGGACTGTCCGTGCATTATCGACATCAAAACGCAGCAAAAAGTTAGAGTTACTACACACTTCTCGAGCCACAGTATCAAGATGCTGTGGTACTACAGACAGCAAGGAGATCGGCGTCGTTTACTTTCCTCTCCCCTATTGGCACATATTAATCTTTCCGATCGTACCTTCGAAATTGCCCTTAAACAGTAGTCATTGGCCGGTTTTGAAAACAGGGGTGTGTGTGTGTGTGCCTGTGCCTTTGGAGTTCCATTTGTGATTGAAGCAAACGTTACAATCCAGTATCGTTGCACAGTTGCACACTCCAACAAATCGCTCACAGTTTCCTGGCCAATTCCACATAATTTACCTCCCTCCCGTGCACGTCTGGCCCATTTCAGCGCACTTAGCACCTTGATGGAGTGCTGGTGCCGACTGCCGCCACGAACAGGGAGTTTCCTGCTGCTTGTCGTTTGAGATGTGTTTTATCGCAGGCTCGCGGCGAGTTCGCATGTCACGCTCGTGAATGATATGCCGATAGGATCTGCATTGAAAATAGGATTGGAGGAAGTGTCCGTGTGTGTATCTGAATGTGTCTGAGTAAGGAAACATGGATACAAATTCTTTGGAGCGTTGTGAAATTTACAATCGCTGTTTTTGCGGGTACGGGGTTGAAATGATAAAAGTAACAGGGTGTGAGCCCTTTCGCTTGCTACGTACAATTTGTCATATAATGGTCAATTGAATAAGTGGTTACTCTGTACACCATTTGAGAGCACTGAACGATCGCACAGGCGAGAAAATGACATGATATAACTGTTCCTTCTTAAGACATTAACAACAAAACGTTCCAATATTTAACAAAAGACGTATTAAGCTTCAGATTAACATGGAAAACATCGCTTAAAATAATAGAACAAATAAACCATTCCATTTAGCCAACTGTTTAATTAATCAAACCAGTAAAAAAACAGCAAATAGTTGCTATACCACGAAGCATATGCACGCAAATAACCACGGAAACCAACTAGCGCGAGATTGAGCGCAACCAGAGAAGAAGCGGGCTCAGGACAGGAACGTGACTTTATCGTAACGAAGCCAAATGCCGGGCCCGGACCATCGTTAGGCACGCTTAGCCCAACGGATCTGGATAGACACACACACGCACACACTCAGGCACACGGGTCTAGGCGGGGGAGAAAAACAGCCAGGTCAGACGTATTCGTGGGCTGACAGCAAACGCTAAGCAGGTTAAGCCGTTTCCGCGTACGCTGGATTAAACGGGAACTGTTTCACCCCCAACGCCAACGCCACCGGGCAGAAACCTGTCGTGCATGCCGCCCCCCGTCACGTCACTTTGCCATCGTTGCATGTGGTGCAGAAAAGTGCAAGTGTCGCCACAGTCCCGGGCACAAAACACGGCGTGGAGCGATCTATTACGCAAGGGGAAACGTGGCGGAGAGAGAGAGAGAGAGAGAGAGAGAGAGAGAGAGAGAGAGAGAGAGAGAGAGAGAGAGAAACCCCTCTTTTCCTTCATTTGTTTAGAGACGTCGAGGATTAAGAGTGTGCGCGGATTTTGTTTTGCCGTGGAAATGGCTTTTACTTCCCACGTGCGTACGCGAGCGAAGCACATTTGCAAAAAGAAGGCTCGGTTTTTCCCGTTCCCGTGCTGCTTCGTACGAAATAGTGTGTGCTGCACTGTGAGCGACTTTCTGCTCGAGTGTGTGTTCTGTGTGTGTGTGTTATTGTTGTTGCTGGGTTGCTGATGGTTGGCTTTCCGATTAATATTAATATCGTACTTATTTTTATGATTGCGATTATTTATTCCCTGTGCACTCTCGGTATCAGTGTGGCTAGAGGCACCGGGAACGGTTTCCCGCGTTCGGTTGGGAAAGTTGCGTCCTCTGTGTCCTGCCTTTTGACACTGGACCTCCCACAGGGCGGGCGGGTGTGTACAGAGCGTCAGAGAGAGAGAGAGAGAGAGAGAGAGAGAGAGAGAGAGAGAGAGAGAGAAGAGAGAGAGAGAGAGAGAGAGAGAGAGAGAAAGATAGAGAGTGTAGGCCAGCGATTCATCGTCGCTTAAGGGGACTAAAATTTATGGGATTAGCTGGGAAGTTACGCTTTCCGCTCATTGACCCAACGACAAGCAAATGCCTCTTAGACAAGAGGAGTTTGATTCGAGTAAGTATAGTTGGTACTCCTCGTTGCATAAATTTACAATTCATTCTCAAATAAAACTCGTAAAATGAAACGATGGAAATACAAAATATGACAAAAGATAAACTTTCTGTTTGAAAAAACACATACACACACACACACACTCTGGTAACAAAGTGTTTGAGCTAACGTGCCTTCAGACGCACCCTTTAACTATCGCGCTTCGTTCTCGCTCGGCAAGGATCGATGATCGTCGGTTCGGCAGCGCAGAAAATATACGCTTGGAAATTCAATCGTTCGCTTTCCACCACACATGCAGCTACCTTCGAGCTTGGGGCAAAAATGGCCCGGGCTTAATAGATATGTTTCCGTTCGTCGCTTGCAAAGGCTTCCGCAAGTCTTTCGATTTGAAAGTGAAATTGAAAGCGATTTTGTATCGCTTGCGTGTGTGGGATGAACGGCAGTGCGTTGCATACATTGTGCATTGGTTAAAGAGCGAAGGCCGGAAATATAATGCAGAAGGTTTGTTTGTCATCTCAGCAAAAAAGGCTCAACAAAGAGTTTATTTCATTTGGCACATAATTTATGATTTCTATCAGTGGATGAAGAACATTAAATGGACAAAAAATAATCCTACATAAGCAGCCCACTAATGAAACTGTGTAAAGTTAAAATGAGGCTAGTAGGATTGTCATTTGAATGTGATTTAATCCCATCCCATACACAGCACTTGTGCACCACTAACGTTACACTCACCCCGGCACATCTTCCCTTCCTGGTACATGAGTTTTTCAAATGAACCGTAAGAGAAACAATTCACACGTGAAACCCCACCCCCCCTAAAGGGCACACAAACATGCTTTCCTTCTGCATTTTCCCCCTTAACGAGCCGCTCATTATAACTTACCGCTAGAAGATGCGCTATAGAATAGAATAGAAACACGCAACGGGAAAATGCGAACGCTGCGCGCTGCAGACACAAAGCTTTTCCGCTGATGAGCGAAACACAGCCAAGAGGGCGGAGTGCGGTTGCTCTAAAGCAAAAACAAGAGTGAACGAACCGTTCTTATGCATATTCTAGTTTCAATTACGAGGGAGCTTTAGTTTACACTCCCTTCCTCCGCACCGATTTCGGTCCGTGGTTTTGTCGGCGTGTCTGACGAAGAAAGGTTTCTTGACATCATCAGAACACTGTCCAAACGAAAGATCTGGCATCGTATTGGGGCTTTCGCTCTCTCTCTTTCTCTCTTGCACATTCAAGCAAAGATACAATATGACAGGCCCTGCGAGATACCCTTTGCTGGGCCCTAGGTTTCCACCCACACGAAGGCGCAAAAGGAACGGTAACTTTACCATCTATTATCATTCCCATCACGATTACGCGACTACGACTCGTCGCTCGTCTTCTAGAGTGTCCGGGGTGGCGGGGCTTTGTCTCGAGCTCCGTTAGTGCGTTAGTGTGTGTGTGTGTGTGTGTGTGTGTGTGTGTGTGTGTGTGTGTGTGTGTGTGTGTGTGTGTGGTGTGTGTGTGTGTGTGTGTGTGTGTGTGTGTGTGTGTGTATGTGTGTGTGTGTGTGTGTGCCGTTGTCTTGCAGCAGCCGTCGATGTACCGTGCAAAAGGGGTTAAAGGGAACATTGACTGCTTTAAATTTTTAACATTAACCTCTCAGAGCATAGCAGCACCGAGGAGTGCGAAGAGTGCAAGGGGAAGCTTGTAATGGAAGAAACATAAAACTTGAGCAAATGCCAGCATTACGAGTTGTTTTAAACATTTTAGAATGGAAAGTTAGAACCCAAATAGCCAGAATTGCTTAAGCAGCTCATTTTGGCACGCTAAAGATCGCTGCTCTAATTCGCCTTTTGCAGTAGATAAACAGCATCAAAGTTCTATGTGGGTCTTTCAAACAGCGCCTAAGCAGCTTCCTTATGCCACGATGCCAGGGATTATTTTTCTTTGTGTTTTATTTTCAAGCAAGCGTCATCAATGAAATAAACAACAAGATTTGTTTCGTTTAAACACATATGTATATTTTTAAATCCTTTGTATTGATGAATTACACAAAATTTTACACAATTTACTGATAATTCACAATCACTTCACTCAATATTCATTCTCCAATTAACGAATCTAACTTGTGCAGCAGCAATGAGATTATTGCCGGCGTCCGTCTTTGACACTTTGACAAGAGCCACCTTGAACCGATGTCATGCATTAAAAAGCTATAAAGTTCCACCAAGTTCGGTACACACTCTTAACAAGCCTTAAGGTTATATCATGAACCCTACACATAGTGCTAATCAGCCGCAAAGTTCCAAAGAGTACCATGTGCCTGTTAAAAAGCTCCATAGTTCCGCAAAGTACCGTCTATCTCTTAATCAGCCACAAAGTACGACATCGGACCGATTTTTCGTTAAACAACCCTAAATCAGCTATAAAGTACGAGCTGGCTATTTGGGAATCATGGTTATGACGCTAGATACGATTGGTGCGGGGAGCTGTTTTTCGAGAGAAAAGTTAATACGCACTCACTGCAACATTAATTGCCAGTAAAATCATTATTCAAACAGGTTGAGGTTTTAAAATTTCTTCCCGAGTCCATTTTGAGACTTTTTAAATTTAAAATTACTTTATTCCATTTCCCTCTCGATTGCTTTACGACTATTTTTCCCCCCAATCGTTACTGTCTGCTGGTTATATTTCTTATGCATGTGAAAAAGTCAATGATGCAAACAGCCACTCAGCACAGACGAACGAATCGAATAAAAAGGAACTTCTAGGGGGAACAGCAGCCCGAGCACGCGGGTGTCGATGGTCAAACATTGGATGGCAAATACTCGATCAATCGAAACGGATTGAAAACGATTCGGAATCAAACCAACCGCAACACAACAACAACACACCAGCAGCCAAACACACCGGGCCAGAACACACACAACAACAACAAAACCACCGATCACCGTTATTTGTGTACTCGCACCGGCGGCAGTTTTTCACGGGCGGATGATTAGTCTCACAGCACACGCCCGCCGTTGTTGCCGGGCCCGGTGGAAAAAAGGTCAAATTTCAGCTTGCTTTTGAAATCACGAAAACGTTGACGGCGAGCCCCGACAGTGTCAGTCTTGGCATCGGTGTCGCGCGCACTGCTGTCAACGCGGTGCCCACGCCACGGCGGCGGCGGCAGAGGCGGATGGATGGGAGAAGAGGTTTTTCTTCTCAATCATCTGCCCTTGACCAAGCAATCAAGCGTGAACCGGGCAAAGAATAAAGAATTGAAGTGTTGCGTTGAATCGGCTGCACTCTCCGAGTGCCCTTTTCCCTTCCAACCGTACTAGTCTTTAGAGGATAGCTTTTCTCTCAATTTCCACCCTGAAAAAAACTGAGGGGAATAATTAATATCCATGGTTTTAAATATTCATCCTCATACGGACGAACAGTGATTTATTCGACGAGCAGTTGGGTGTGAAAAGAAGGTCATTTGAATTGATGGCACCCAAATGGAGAGCGAGTGTTCATCGCAACAACCACCCTCCGCCCGCCCAAAAAAGGGGTGATCGAGTGAAAGCAAGACGGTTGATAACATTCTCATTTGTCTTGCAAGACGTTTTAGTTATCCGAAGTAAAACAAAACCAAAACAAAAACCATATCCCCAGCTAGCAAGTGGCCGTCAGGCGAATATTACCTCTTAAAAGCATTCCTCCCCAACTAGGACGATGATACCGACGATTAACTTCTTGTAACTGTTTCGCTAGCCACCCCACCGGGGTTGTGGCTTGAGGGCCGTGTCTTTTATGAATGATTATTTTTTTGCTTTGTTACTTAATCTCACACGCACGGGGACGGCCATGTTTCGGATGAACCTCGGATGTGGAACACCGTAGTAAACACTTGACACATGACATAATAATTCAACACGTTCGCGCTACCCTTTCGCGATGTGTTTCTGCACTTTTGCAGCAGAAGATAAAGGTTAAGATGAAGGAAAGGGGAAAGGTTGCAATTTATGATACACCTCATAAAGTTGCCACACTGCAAAACTCTGCCACCGACGCAATAGAGCAGCCGCGCTCTAGATAACTTGATGACCGGGCGAGCGAGAAAGAGTGAGAGAGCTCACGGGAAAATTGTTTAAAAATATAGCAAAATGATTGAGGAGCTTAGGAAACTGGGGAGAAACTGGGGAATTATAATTGGATGCTGTGCTGCTGTTTCCACAAATTCATTCCAAAACGCATGTATTTATTAAACAGAGCATCCCCCCCCCCCCTTAGTAACAGATAACTGTTGTAATGTTGCTTTAAGTGGCGTTTTTTTCCTCAACCACCATCTCCGAAATCAAAGATACAATTACAATCGATGAAATTTGATTCACTTCGCAGTTGACAGCAGTTTCTCAACGACAGCAGCCACAGCGCCTCTCTTGGCTGTCTATTGATTGGCGGGAACGAACGGACGAGTGAGTGGGTGGTGGTGGTCTCGTCGTCTCGGCAAATCGACAAACAACTATATATCAATTACATCTGAAAAGTCACCTTTTTTCTTGCCACATTCCTCTCTTTGGGGTGTGCTGTTGCATTCGACTGTCTGTCACATGCGTTGCGAGAAACGGTAGCAGCACCACATGAACGATGCACCTCACACACAATCACACTCACACCCAAGCAATGTGGTTTGTGTATGGAGATTGTGAAAAAAACTGAGCCATAGTTAGAGAGACACCCCCCTTCATCTTGGTGATGGAGGGAAATTGAGCCTTAAGCAGACTTAAAACTGAACTGTGGCGCAATGGCAGTGAGGAGCGCGTTATGATGCATACGACTCCATGGGGAAGGGTAAATATTCCTTGCAGCAACAGCAACCAGCGTCGCTTCCAGCTTCTCCCCCCTTCGAGGGTATAGATGCACAAACGCACTGTGGTTTAGACATATTTGAAGGCATCTGGAGTTAAGAAACACTGGGGTGAGGGATTCTGTCACACAAATGACCCAAAACAGTACCTTGCCTTGAAGGGTTCGTACCCCCTGCTACGGGGGTATGCTTTGCGGTTTAAACACTAACCGTGCACAAGATGACAAATTGGTCGTCAGCGCCGTTGTCGAAGTTACCGTAAAAGTGGAATGTGTCCGAAATGCCACATGGGGAGAAAAAAGAGCGCCAAATACCGACTGACTGAGCCACTGGTGTGCACGCGCAGCTGATTGCGCACTTGATCGGAACACTGGAACTGGAACGCACTGTCGGATGGATTCTAGCGCAACCTCCAAACATTTCGTTTCGACCAAGAAGATTTGAGGGTGTGATGAAACGCAATATATAAGCAATTTTGAAACGGTGATGCTTGTTCTTCCTACTGTCATGTTTTCTGCTAGTGGATTAGTAAATGTTTCGCGTGAGAAGTTTAACTTCTCATTCCCCGCCCAATGCGCAGTGCACAGTCGCGAGCGATAGAAGTGGGCCAGTGGATGGGGTTTCGATGCTGCAACGGACTGGTGGCGTGTTAACAAGAATCTTATGTTTTAATGGCGAATAAACATAGATCAAATCGATACAGTATTTCCAGCGCGAACGATGGACGCGCGCGTTTCGCCATGGCGGAAATATGAATTTGCTTTCGAAACGGCGATATTTTTAACGAAGTCACACGAAGAGTTGATACGGTGCAGTAGCAACAAGTGTCGAAATCAAGCTGCTGCGTATTCAGCCAGCAAGCGATCATCGCTTTACATATAGCTTTATGCGTAATAATAACACGCCCGACGTGGGTTCAAATCTTGCATCTCGACTAAACAAGAACCTATGCTAATGTTCACTAAAATACATTTAATCTAAAATATAGGATAATGTACAATTTTTTGTTAGACGATCATTGCCCTGTAAATAATAAAAATGATATTCCTCATATGAAGAGAGAGAGAGAGAGAGAGAGAGAGAGAGAGAGAGAGAGAGAGAGAGAGAGAGAGAGAGAGAGAGAGAGAGAGAGAGAGAGAGAGAGTTTTTCAATCGTTAATGAGTGAATAATTACGGAAATAGTCGTACACTATTATGCCTAATGAGGTGCCGAATTGATGGGAAATTTATTGTAATTAATTATGACATAAAGTGTCTTCAGTCGTAATTATCTTGCTTTCTCCCTTCGTCAACTCGACCTAGTATACTTCAAAAAATGATACGAAAAAAAAAATGGCATGAAATTTGTACAGCCACACACACACATACCTCAACATAATAAAAAATCAACATCGATTCTTCCGTGTAACTGTTACTGCTCGTTCCCGAAACAAGATGATAACCCAGCCACTAGAAGAAACAGGAATCTGGCCACTGACACACTACACACCAACAGTTACACACGCACACACACCACCGCTACACTCTTGCAATTACCGCCTTAAGATGTGGGACTTGTTTGCAGATGCTTTATCTTGCGCCCATTCCTGCTCTTTAAGCACTTTGCAAGTTTTGCAAGAAATTGCTACTTCAATTATGATTTCATTCGAAGTTAACCACTCTGAAACTACACCAACCTCACCATTACATCATCAACGGACAGGCACTTGTTGGTAGACGAATACCCAACGCAATTTATTTACGCCGTGTTCTAGGCCGACAGGTGTGCGTGCAGCTTCGCTCTATCTGTACTGCCCGGCGCTGTGTTGCTTTTGGCATGCGCAATCAGGTCAGCTGTTCCAGACAACCACACGATCGGCGAGGCACGTTTGAAAGAGCTTCGAATTATGTCAACGCGATAATGCACCCCCAGCTGGTATGTGTCTAGGGAAGTAAATAATGCTACTCGTTTAGAAAATCCGCTAACGGGCCCACCACTTTTCCGACAATAAACCGGAAACCGTACACTGGTAAACTGGTGAATCACTGGCTGAGAGAGAGAGAGAGAGAGGGTGGGAAATGATTCACAGTGGTATTACTTTTCAAACAGAACGCAGCACCGTAAGTACTTATAGGATTGAAATTAGTGTGGTGTGGTCTTAATGAAGCAACTCATTCCAAACGATTCCTCGACTCACTGCCTTTGAGGACAAATTCCAAATCAATCACACAATTTCTAACTCTGCAGATCACAACGGGTTCACTTCGTTCAACAAGAAACACCGCATCAACTGTCAACTGGAGATGATCAGCTGGCTTGATCGATTGATATCACACACACAGAGCGACGGGGGCTTGACAGATTCTTCTCCGTTTCCGTGCTCCTGCCCTCGGGGTGTGATCACTCAGTGACACTTTATCGACGGAAACGCATCGGAGCAACCATTGGAACACGATTTGACAGACAGAGGGGCCAAACGGGATCGTAGGCACACATCGACATTGATCGAATGATGGTCGCAAATTGATCACGATTTAAACTAAGCGACACATTTTTCCGCCCTGAAGTAGCACACAAACACTGCAAATGCAGAACACACACACACACTTGCGCAATTCAAAGGCAACAAACAAACAAAGAAAATGATTGAAAATTCACAGCAAGAAAACAGAAACAAAACATAAACAAACCACACCAACCGAAAGCACATTGAGACGCTATGAAACGATCACACGGAGCATCGAACAACAACGTGCGCTGATCGCGACACAACCGAATGCGATGAAAAACCGTTCCAAAATGCAACGAGATTCCAATTACTCCGACTGTGGGCATGGAGCAAAAAGACCGCCGTGCGCCATTCACGCTGGAGGGCTTCTCGCTTAGTCTGGCGGTCAGTGTTGCTTGCTCTCTGTTGGTGTGTGTGTTGGTGTGTATGTGAGATTTTTCCCGTCCCTTCGTCCCATTTTACAGGTGGGCCAGCGGTGGAGCAGCGTGCGAGAGAGAAAGAGCGAGATCGCGGTGGTGGGGAGAAAAACGGAAAGCATCGCTCGGAAACCGATTCAACAGTCTTGCTCAGGGCTCAACCCTGGAAAAGATTGTCGCGTTGTGAGAGAAACAAAAGTTTGGTTTCACTTGATGGAAACCCCTTCTTTGGTGAAGCTGCCAAAAAAAAAATATTTTTCTTTTTTTGTGATGTAACTTGTTTTGGCAAAACGTTTCAGTGGACAAAACTTTTCTCTTTTGTGAAGAATAAAATAGTAGTAGTGGAGTATTTTAAAAGTTACCATTCGGCACTGCAGACTCTCTTCATACCTAAAGCATCAAAGGGTTAAGGAGCTGCAACAAAAGCGTCCACACCAACACCACTAACCAGCCTTTTCACTACAGAAAGTTTATGGCACAGGTTGGACCAAAGACGTTGAGTAGTTAGAAAAGAGAAGAGAAAAAAACAAACGAAAAGAAAGAGAAAATAAAAAAGGGGAAGCTTGGGAGTTTCACGTGCGACACTGTGAGGAGACTGCAACCTAACAATCCCACACACACACACACACACACACACACACACACACACACACATACCAGGCGAATAACGGCCGATCATCCGTTGCCTTCGGACGCCTTCTTCTCACGAGTTTTCGTGACGTGCTCAAGAGGTGGAAATTAGACAGCGCAGCGTAAAACGCCAGGCGCGCAAGAGTGAGAGAAATTCGAGACACATATCCCAAAGTTCCCAACATACTTCTTGGAGCACAGTGCATGAACCTGGCTAGCTGGCTACCACGGGATGGTGGGAGAAACGGGATTTTTGTTTGTTTGTTTGTACGCTTCAATCTTATCTTTTCGTAGTTCTTTCTTTTTAAGCTGGAAAGAGGGGGGGAGTGGGGGGAGGGGTGTCCGGGGTCATAGACAGAATTAGGGTTGGCGATGCACACGCTAGTGATTAATTTGAAGTTGATTAAATCACCAGTGGTTTGGGCGAGTAAAGCTCATCAACTCTTTTTTATGACGAGTCACTATGCAATCTAAAACAAATCAAACTTTATCTGGATTCTGGTTCTGGAACTTGAAGAATCGTAGTGAAATATTCCGATACTGGTTACTCCTATTAAATGATAGAAAATGTGTGAAGCAGCCTCAACTACCATGCCTTAATCCAGTATACAATTACACCAGCTATTATAATTCCATGTAGCATACATACAACTAGTGCAGCGAGTGCAGGTACAGTGATAGGAAAAGCAAGGTGACAGGAAGAAAGCACAGCAAAAGCATACATCATTAGCTCTATATGAAAGGACATGCGCGTAGGTGTGCAATTTAAACAACATCATCGTACGTTAAAACTGATAAAAAAACGAACGCTTCTTAGGTTTGTTTTCCCTCCCTCTTCTTCTCCATTTAATAAAGCGTAAATGTGGTAATACTTACTTTCAAAGGCAGCTTGTTAAAAAAACGAAAGAAAAAAGAAACCAACGTAAGATATAAAACGTAAAAATCAATACCACAAGATCGCACGCTACACACAGTCGTTCAAAGCAGCAGAGTTGTTAGTGTTACAATACGAAAGCAACGTTTCTTTTCTTTCTGTTCCGTTCGCAGAACAGAGGCAAGAACGTCGTATAAACACATACAGCAGCAGAGGCGGAGGCATCAGGCGAGAAAGATAAATATAAAAGCTCTCAAAAGCTAGAACCAAGCTCTTTCCACCCAAACAGAAGCAAGCTTTAGTGTAATATCCTTCCCGTTATATTCTACCAGAGAGTATTTCAACATTTTCAAGAAGAAAGATAGTAGTAAAGAAATTTTTGTAAGATTATCGGACCACTTTCAATGCTCCTTGTGTACACTAAATGAAGCATCAAGATCTGCTTAACGGCACTACACGCTGGAAGGTGGTGTGTATGTATGTATGTGTTTGTGTAAGTGCAATCGTTACGTTCTATCATTGTATTTCGACTCATGCAGGTGTGTGCGCACTAGTGGTGGGAGCTCGGAATCGGACCTACCCGATTCCGATTCCGTGTTCGAAATCAATTCCGGAGCCGATTTCGATGCTGGAATCGATTCCGATTCCGGAGTCGATTTTCGAGCCGATTCCGGAGTTGGTTTCGGAGCCGAATCCGGAGTCAACTCCAAAATCGATTCCGAAGCGAATCGATTCTGGTGTCAATCGATTCCGGAGTCGACTCCAGAATCGATTCCGGAGTTGACTCCGGAATCCATTCCAGGATCGGCATCGGCTCCGGAATCAGAACTTGACTCCAGAAATGGAATGGTTTGAATTGGAATAAGAAGTGTGGGAAGCGAAATAAGTCCGCGAATCTCCATGTGAATAGATCATTTACAAGTAAATTTTGATTCTTTGTCGCTATCGGAGTCAATTCTGATGTCGAAACCGATTTTGATTCCGGAGCCAATCCCGGAACTGATTCCGATTCCGGAGCTGATTCTGATTCCGGAGCCATCTCCGATTCCGGAGCCGATTCCGGAACTAATTCCGGATCCGATTTCGGAACTAATTCCGGAGCCGATTCCGGAACCAATTTCGGAGCCGATTCCGGAACCAATTCCGGAGACGATTCCGGAGTTGGTTCCGGAGCCGATTCCGAAATTGGTTCCTGAATCGATTCTGGAAACTGATTCCGGACCAACTATCCGGAATCGATTCCAGAAAATTTCGGAGCTAGCCGGAATCGATTCCGACGAAATCTTCATTTTCCCCATCACTAGTGCGCACAGTGGAAGGAAAACTTTTGTTTTTCCATCACGCTTTCGGTAGGAGGAAATAAACATTGCCGTTACCGTTTTGCCGGTTGCATACCTTTCAATACTAAACTCTTTCGTACACCCTCTCTTTCCCGATTCAATCCATATAATGTGCCGGAGGGTTTTAAAAGACTTTCCCTAATAGAACCAACTACGCTGGGATGGGAGGTGGGGAAGTCGGTGTGTGGCTGTGTGAAGCTTATTTGGCACTTCGACATTGCCCCGAGAATACGAAGAAAACTCTAAATATTTCTGGCAGAACATTTTCTGCCAACGAATGCAGCATGCTTGAACGAGTCGATTTTTCCTGCTTTTGTTGCGTTGAGTTCTGTTTGTAGATGGCGCTCGCACAATAGTGTGTATGTGCGCATTGCAATTGTTTTATTCATGAAGTACGTAGGCCTGGGATAACATAAAACAAAACTTTAAAAAACATTATAAAAGTTTTCAAAAGACACAGGAGGCAAAAGAGAAAACAATGGCAGTGGGTTCGGGATGTTTCCCCTTCTGCTCATGTTCTTATGTTATGAGCCCCTTCCATGCCGATTTTGACCGTATAATAACGTATTTGAGTCACGAAAACGTATCATACATGTCTTTTTTTGGCTATGAGATGGAGAGAATAGTGCGCATATCGAGAATCGAACTTAGAAAGGCGTGTACAAGAGCCGTTGAACGTACCACTAGACCATCCGGCTGCTATCTACAGCATTGTCTTCAATGTGATCAGGTTCAGCCACGTGACAAAAAATAAGAAATTTGAAAACAAAAAAAGATCAACATACAATTTTCTAGCAAATTTGAAGCGTATTGCCACACGTGATTTAGATTTGAGATTCATCCCAAAAACATGTCAAATATAAGGATTAAAAAAGGAAGCTAAAACTCCTCCGTATCATCCTTTCCGGTCCA
This sequence comes from Anopheles merus, assembly GCF_017562075.2. Lineage (NCBI taxonomy): Eukaryota > Metazoa > Arthropoda > Insecta > Diptera > Culicidae > Anopheles > Anopheles merus. The sequence goes on along the minus strand of NC_054082.1, from coordinate 31,206,767 downwards.
CATACTACAGAAAAAGTCACACATAACGATAAGGCAGATAATTGAAATCGTTTGCATGCTCCGTGTGTACTCATTCTCCGCATCGACCGGAAAGATGTATAAAGGCGGCCAAGTATGCAGAAACGGCGACCGAATTCAGCGCCAAACGTTCGTCAAGGATAACCAACACAGGGGGGGAATGGATAATGTTTACATTACACGTGTGGCAGCAGTTTGTAAGTGATGTAAAGCGACCAGCAACATCAACGATGCAGAGGAAGCGGTGGCAAATTCCATTCGTCCAGCAGCAACCTTGAAAATGGTTAATCCAAATGCTTGTTCTTTCCCCCCCCCCCTCACTTTTGTGGTCCCGCATCCCCGCCCAGTCCTGCCATCTGCCATCCACACTTCCGTTTTAATATTCCCCGCTCGGTTTCACCCCGTTAGCATTGCACCGAAGGACCGAGCGGCAGAAAGGGATATATAGATGGAGCCGGCCCAAGGAGGAAGGTCTTTGAACTGAAGCTGACAGTGCTGGCAGTGCCAATTCCGGCATAAATGGTCTACCAGCTTCACATTCGGTAAATGAAGTGTGACGACGTGGTTCTCATGCTCGTGGGCTTAGTCTCCGAGCCTCCCTGCCATGTCTCGCTTGCACACTGGGTAAATCGATCGCTTTTGCCTTTTCGTTTCTTCCCAGTTTTTTGTTGTTGTTATCAAGCACACACACACACACACAGATCTTCCTCTTCGCAAACAAAAGTGTATGAATGGGGCATTCGCGGAAACCATCATACTGCAAACGACGCTCCTTCACATTCCCTGCTTCGGCACACAGCTTCCCGTGCTTCGTTTTCGTGGCCAAGTGCTGGACAAGGCCCAAAAAACCGATAGCACACGTACAGATCATACACACACACAACGGTGGATGGAGATGGTGTGGACTCCGGTTCTATTTTCATCTCATCTTTAATTCATGCTCGATAGTGTGTGTGTGTGCGATGGGGTAGTGAAAAGGAAGGGGGGCGGAAATGATGCTGTGGTGGGGAAGTGCACCTTAACGTTGCGTGGAGCCGGCAGCCAAACGGATTCTAGTGGTTTTTATTGTTAAGGATGTCGAAAACAAATGATGGGTAGATGTGGGGAGGCATCAGTTGGCGGCTGTGTGGATTTTGACTAACGAAAAACGAAACCATCCTCTTCCGGTGTGATGCTACGGAGAGCAGCAGCGAAGACAGTTGTCGGTAGTATGTGGCCGGGAAATGCTGATACAGAAACACGACGTGAACTACGCTACTGGCGACGGGTAGAGGCTGTTCGGTGCCGCTGTGCACCAACGTTCCAACCACCGCCGCTCAAACATGACATTAATTTATTCATCTGCGCTCCTAAATACACACACACACATGCTCCCCACTCTTCGTAAGGGGAAGCAAGGGTTTGACGCATTCCGGGGTGTACTTTCTTCGTCCGCCAGAGCGCACGCTTGTTCGCTTTCATGTTAAGCTTTGTTGAGGCGGCCACCGGGGTAGTGCTGTGCTCTCTGGAGCGCACCTACGACTCCGATCTGGCTTCGATTTTTGTTAGTTCGATTCCGACTCCGGCAAAATGGAACCACTAGATCTGCCCGGAGCCGTCCGGAGCCGTCTAGAGTCGTTTGGAGCCGTCCGGATTCGTCCGGAGCCGTCCAGAGTCGTTCGGAGTCGTTCAGAGTCGTCGAAGTCGTCCAAAGTCGTCCGAAGTCGGCCGGAATCGACCGGAGTCAAAGTCATTCGGAGTCGTCTAGAGTCGATCGGAGTCGACCGGAATCAGAGTTGGAGTCTACAGAAGCCGTGTGGTTTAATGTCCTTGTGATAAAACATTTCCTTTCGTTGTGTTTTTTTGTCTTTCACTTTGCGCGTGCACTTCATACACAGGCCTTTGTTTCGAAGGTCGACTCCGGACGACTCCGGACGACTCCGGACGACTCAGTGCGATTCCGGACGACACCGGATAATGCAAGACGGACCTACCTTCCGGAGTAGATTCCGAATTTATCGGAGTCGGATCGGAGTCGACTCCGGATTTTTGCCAAATTTTCCCATCACTACACCGGGGGGCCTCTATCCGCTGAGCATGGGTAATTGAATAGTAATGTGATTTTTGCTCTATCCCGAATGAGGAATCAAGCAATTCGAGATTAACGACAGCGAGGTGAATTATTTATTCTTTTGAAATAGTATTCATTGCATTGAATTGATTGATTGAGTAATGCTTCGAGCGCTGTCTACATCTGGTGTAATTACTCCATCCACATTTCATTACCAAATCGCTAAGACAACATCCACTAACAAGACATCATTTCATTTATTCTAAGGTATATGCCACGTATGCAACCAATTTTTCCAATGAATGAAACAAATAATCGCCCCAGCTTCTCATCGCTCAACACGCACACACACACAACGAATTATGTCGGCTTGCTAGACATTCTTCTTGAGGGCATAATTTATGAGGACAGTGTTGCGAGCAGCAGCAGCAGCAGCAGCATCGTGCGTGTGTGCGTGCGTGCCTGTCTGCGTGTCAGGGGTGGTTTCGGGAAAATTGATCGTAAATTCTGTAAAAGGACGTGGCACAGTGAAGAGCTCCCGCGTACGGAATATGCTTGCGGAACATGTGTATTTAATAAAATCATAAAACAATCCTTTCTTAACTACACTCCATTTCCATCGTAGCCGGCGGCAGCACCGAGGCTTACACTCTTGTACCGTTCTTCAATCTAATGAAAGCTCGGCGAAGGAGTCGCTTTCTCACGCACTTCAACATCCATTCGGAGTGACCCACCGCTTCCGTCGAGAATTATAACCCATCCTTTCGCTGGCGACAGGCGATACTAAATTTCAAACACACAGACACGCACTGAAACATGCTTCCAAAGTCTTGCCGCACCCAATGGGCGCACACTTTCTTCCGCATACAGTTTTCTTCACCGCAGCAGACAGTTTAACAGCTGCGAGCGCGAAACGTTTTTAATAAACCATTACACACATCCATAAAAGTTTTTCCTCTTACGACGGCCACTGCATGCCTGTGTGTGTGTGCGTTTTGGGGCAGCATTCTAAGCCCCATGACACATACCATGGTGGGGGCTTTCCTTTGCCCGATGGTGCTACACACCGTGAAAGAAACTGGCTGGAAAATGGGCTACAGTGAAGCGATCGTTTTTGGTTGGAGGTCTTTTTTTGTTGATCCCGCGACGAGCTGCGATGATTTAACACCGACGTTCTAATTTTATTACCGACGTTTGCGCAGTGTTTGGCCGCAGCACTTTGCGTGACGGTGCGAATATCGCTTTCAACGCACCGCTCCACTGTGCTTGTGTTTCTCCTTCTGTTTAGTTTTGGATTCACTTTTTTTTATTGGATTATTGTTTTTCTTTGTTTTTGTCCAGAAATATTCAGAGATTTCGATTGCTTATTCTTACACTACCCATCCCCGGTAAATGTAGCATTCAAATTTCCATTATAAAGGAAGAGAGAAGGACTAAATCTTATCTTAAATCTTAACAATTGTCACATCGTTCTTTTTTAATCCATTTCTAAATTATGTGAAAGCATATTCTCCCAGGCCTGATTCTCTTCTACCCTTTCTTACCGTTAATGGGCTCGGTTTGGTTTATTTACAACGCTCTTGCTCTAACAAACGATACGGCATCAAAAAGAACGGAAGCATTTTATGGACGCATTTGTGATGAGCAAAGCCAGACAAAAGCGTAAGACGATCACGGGTGCCCCATCATCATGCTGACGACGGTGGTGGTAATGACGGCACTCAATCATGCTTGGCGCGCACCAGCCCAAACACGCACAACAAGATCATCTTTATCGCTTTTCACTGACAGCGGGTGCGCTTCCGCCATCGCCATTGGAGAGTAACAGAAGGGAAGAAACTACTAAATTAAAACCCACTTCATGCTGAGAAGAAAACAAAACCAAAACCAAAAAATCTCTCACCATTTCATCTAAGCCCAACACAACGAGAGGTCACCGGGTGGTGGAAGATTTGGGATTAAAAGTATATATCTTTCAAATGAAACAGAACGAACGTTATTCTGGAGAATTTTCACTATCGCTAGATGAACACAATCTAAATCCAGCATCACGGACATTCGTTTGGAAATGATTCGCTAACAACTTCCGCTTGAGAGTATTACAAAGCAAATCAAAAATGCATTGGAAAGTGGCACAACAGTGCTGCCCCCTTCGATCTACGGTAACAAATTAAATTTCCCATCATTTTGACACACCCTTCATGCTAGTGGGAGGGAACCACCGAAGAGAAGCCGTTTTAAAACCACAGGGAAATAAACATAAAAGCGTTTTTATCGAAAATACATTCATTAAAAAAATGTACCCTAATCCTGCACCACACACACACACACACCACCCCCCTCCTCGCCTGCATAAACCGGTCTTGGGCGACACACACACACACACACACCGTAGCTTGCTGCCGTGGAACGGTAGATTCTCGGGTGTGCTGGGGATGAATTATTTACTTTCCTTGATGGGCAGATTAAGAAGGGCCGATTAAGCGGACCGATCCATCCACCGTGGGTGTCGGTTTTGCGTGCCCAGTGGCAAGAGGGTAGAGGTTCCGAGAGCTCTCGCGCTTTTACTTTGACCAAGTCGTTTGACCTAAGCCCTAAAAGGTGCTTCAGTTCATCAGACAGCGAAACCTGGAGCGATATGGCTCGCTGGTTGGACGGGAAAAGCGCATCTTATCGCTACTCCCCGTCTCAAACGCCGACGACGCCCTGTCCTGTCGTCGTTTCCAGTGGAGACATTCTATTGTGTCGGAGACTGTCCTAAAAACGGGCAGCTAGAAAGCTGTTTTGAAGCGAAAGCGTTTTGCCCGCACTGCTTCCGAAACCCGCGAAACCCATCCCAGAGTTTGCAGTGCCCATCGGGGCAGAGATCGTGTTATCGTATTTTTTTGCTTTCCAGTGTTTGATGTTTCGACCAAAAACCGGTGCTTCTGACCGGTGTTTGACAGCTTTCGGCTCCCACACGAGTGGTGCATGCTCATGGCATCCTGGGGGCCGTGTGGATGCGCGATAAGTATGATAAAAGGCCATAATATCGCACAGGAATGTTGTCTTTCTGGTGAGAGGAGCTTCCATACCGTGTCTGTGTTAATGGGCGCAGCCGAACAACACAGCAGGTCGTCCAACGGGGTCAAAAGGGATAAGGTTGGAATCGATTTTTGTTCATTTCAGTTGTGAAATCGTTTTGAAATTGATCGTTTATGATGTTTGATGCATGGAAAGATAGCATATTTTTAGATATAATTTTACAACATAATGGTAAAATACTAGAGCTGGTGAAGTTGATGAGGAGTTGTTTTATGCAGGATGGAATAAAAATCATTAAAAATTGCAAAAAATATTATAGTAGGTGCAAAGAAAGGAAGCACATTTTTCAGAAATTAATATTATTAATAAATAAGCCAAAATTAAAATTTTATGTTAACAACATCATTAATTACTAAAGAATGAGCAAATTACTCGCACAATAACACAATTTAAAATGAATGGAAATATTTGCTATTTCATTACTTTTAATCAACATAAAAAGATATGAAATTTGCTTGTGGATGAAATACGACATTTTTTTAGTAGTTCCAATCATCACACCGCCATCATAATCTTCCTACCGGCGTTAGCAATGCCGCAAACGTTCTACAAACTACAAACGAATGAATGAAACGTGGGTGCGTGGGTGGCTGCTACAAACGTGGCCACCACCCGTTTGCTGACTGACACAACAGCGTGTCGCATATTTCTGGTTTACCGTTTCTTTCCCCACCCTACTGTTTTCCAGCACCCTTAAACTAGAGACCATGCCTCTGGCACCGAATTTCCCGCCCCGTGATTTTCCCCGTCAATATGGCAAACGTCTTAGAAGCGCACTCTCGACCCGCACCGTCGAAGATTCGGATGAAAGAGTGTGAAGTTTATTTTTAGGTTTAGGACACCGACATCCGAGCTGGGCAAAACACACACAGAGCCGTGTGTGTGTTGTCGTGCGGTGGGGACAGGATGATCCGTCAACCTGCAAGTGCCAGTTTCTGCCGAAAAGAAAATGCCGAATCAAACGCAAGGACGAACCACACCGCCCAGCCAGCCAGCCAGCCAGTCAAGCGCCACAAGACGTTGATGGAGATGGATGAAGCAAATTAACCAAAGTGTCACATTAAGAACGCACAAACTTCATCACCAGTGCGCTCGAAGCCCCACCAGCAGCAAAAGAGACACAGACATATGTTTTGGTGAGAAATGGTATTGTACAAAAGTATTACTATTTTTGATAACTTAAAAAAGTAATCATGTTTTTGCATTCCCTGTCTCTCTCTCTCGCTCTCTTGTGGGCGTTCCAAATTAGCCTGAGGGTTGCGAATTGGTAGAGAGCTAATTTGGACGCTTTACGGTAGTAGCAAGAAGCGTTTTTCACCTTTACAAGAAATCTAATTTTCCTTTTCCACACGCCCACAGGGCATGTCTAGGGATGTTGTAAAATAATTCTCGCCGACACTTTTTGTCGATAAACGATGCTGCCATAACCTACCTGGCGTTCACAGCGCCACGTGGAATGGTGATGGTAGCTGCACAGGAAGTTCAATTCGTCTGTACGTGTTTTAGCTTAACCCAACCACACAAACACACACACACACACTTTCGCATTAAAGTCATACAATCGAGAGGTATCGCCTGACAGCAGTAGGATAATCCTTTTTGCCGTTGCTCCGTCACGCGTTTCCAATTGCGGACCCGGTGTAGACACGGAGGGGATGGAGCGGAGAATGAGTTGCGCATTCATTTCCTTTAGAATGGCACACAAAGCAGCAGAGTATGGGGCGCAACGGTGGAGAGTAAAGTGGGCACTTAAAAAGGAGCACACACAAAAACAAGGATCCTCACAACGGCGTTATGATTTGAATTTAAATTAATTAAGCAACGCTGAATTGCAATGCGAAGGTAGGCGTAAAAGGAAAGACACCACACCAGCTGGTTGTGGCGTTGTTTGTAACGTTGGAGAGCAAACGGTCTATTTATAGTAGGTTCATTTGGATAAGCTGAGCGGTCGTTCTTTTTCATTTGGAACGGAGCCTACACGGATTAGAATAATGTTGGAATTAACGTCTGGAAGCAGTAATTAACGATCATGTGAGATGAGTGTCCTTTTTAAAGCTCATATCATTAAGCATTTTTTTATTAAACAGTAAGAATTAAAGCTACAACATTCCCTGATAACTGACTTCAATGTCATGCCGTCTGTTCCTTTGGGATTTGTGTGTGTGCTCTTTAACTCGTGCTCTAGCACGACATCTAACGCTTTATTGGTGGCACAACGTCGAGCGGTATAAACTCCTCGCAAATTTCAGCTAGATCGTACACCTGATTTTGGACCGCATTCCACCGAGAGGGCCCACTCCGCTGCAAACAACTTAATTAGCGCCAATCCTCCCTCCCCCCGCGAACCAGCATCACGTTGTTGCAGCAACGGGGATCGAGCGAGCGGGAGTTAAATGAGCCCTTACGCTGCGACACCCGGCACGATCCCGACATCAACTGCAGCATAAAGCGAACTACCCCCAAAGGGGAGTTGTGTTGTGTTGGAGTTCGATGCAATCACTGCCGATGTGCATATACCGAGCCGGTCCATAAACACCCCCGGGGTTGGTGCGCGACACCACTGCTGGCAAACGTTTACCTCAACTCACATGTTGCACTTGGAAAAGGCGTCGTCAGATTCGGTGACACACGAAGGGTGATACTTTCAGTCCTCACACAGGAGCGCAGGAGGAAGATTGGAATCGTTTCGCAAATAGCAATTGAAAAGCATTCCGGCAAAGTTCAGGAAACTGCGCTGCAGTTGTGGTTCTGTGACTGGGTTTTGAAATTATTATGAGCCCAACGTTCTGCGCCTGCAAGTGTCAGTGGGGACCCCGCTTGCGTTAGACGCGTATTGAATTGTGAACACCTGTGGCTAGTGGTTGATAGTTGGGTATATTGGGCGAAAGTATTAAAATGTATTGATGGATAAAACTGTTAAACGACTCCAGCAATTGATTGTGCATTGGTCATTGGTTTATAAATTCAGGATCAAAGGACCTTCGAGCTTCGTTTCTTACGCCAAATATTCTATAAATTCTAGCTCATGTAACACATCCAGAGCACGGTACAGTACACATGATGAGAAATGCTAAAACAAATACATACAAAAGAAATATTTTATAATTTGTATAAGTTTTGATGGCAAAAATGTGAGTTAAATTCTTAAATACCAATCCTGAGGCAAAATTGTAAACCTCCTAGATCCTAGAATTCGCTGAGTTTTTAAAGATTGAAATTCAAAAAAAAATCTAATGTTTCAATTCCATTTCCTAGTATTAGTATACACAATTTGTATTTCCTTAACAAAATTTATTGAAAGATTACCTTAATTAGCTAAAACTGGCGGAGCTAAATGGCTCTCGGCAACGTAATTTGGGAAGCAATGTAGCCCATTAATCTAAAAGTTTGGAGACTAGCTTTAGCTAATGGATAAACGTTAAAATCGCATTTTCATAAGAAAATACTAGCTGGATATATAAACATGCGTCAGCGTCCTATTATTGAAGCTTTATTTTAATGTTAAGCTTTGAGACCACTGCTAAACATTATCACGATAGTAGATTAAACGAAAAAACAAGCTTGTAATTAATCATGTCATAATTATTGCCTAATTATTGTATCGGTTTCATTTTTGAAGATTTATTTTCTCCGTCAAACATCAATTAACGTAAATTCAGACCGAAACACTAATTGCAAAACAGCAGACGAAAATGCGGAAAAACAACTTCGTTTGCCTTCAATGCAATCAGATGCTCAAATGCACAAGTAGAGCGCGCGCCGGGGTATTGCCCCACCTGATGCCCTGTAATTCCTACGTAGAATAAAGGACCCTTGGTAAAACTTGTAGCATTGGCAAACAAGCGCAAAAGTATGGACAAAGTCAGGCAGCCTCTGCGAGATCGATCAGTAGTTATTGATATCCCCCCCCCCCCACCCTTCCCCCTGCTTTTGGGCTATACACTGTTTGGCGACCGTTCCGCCCCATAGCTAGCCAAAAGAATAAACACTTCGCAAACATCGAAACAGCAAAAGGGCAAAGGGGAGCGCAGTGACGTGGGCGATAGAAACACACAGTTTACAATCCCATTATGCCCATTGCGCAAAAGGTGAGTTCCACCTACATTCCAGGGTGTACAAAAAAAATCGAAAAAATGAAACCAAACAGCACAGCTACACAGCATTGCTTCCACCATCCATTCACCTTAAACATCTTGCATTCCGATTGGCAGCTGTAGCGCAAGAAGTTTAGCGTAGCAGCAGTTTGCAGTGTTTGCTTGGCTACGGTTGGACTTAAAAAATAGGAAAACACATCGCAGCACGGCCGCGAATGCTGGCGAATGCAAATCTTGCTCCAGTTCCAGTCGCCGGACTCATAACGAGCTCTGTGGTTGCGAGCCAGCGAACTGTTTGGCAGCAGCTGCCGCCATAATTAGTCACCGAGGAGGGGTATTGCAGTTGCCCGGGATGACGTTCGTGCGGCCACTCAAACGGGAAAGATTAGATACCGTGCCATGGTTTGCACAGACTCGCGGGAAGGTGGCATGGATGTTGAATAGTTTTCGGATACAAACAACTCGAAAGCGAATATAATAAAGTGGAGCGCGCGTTCGAGCGTCTGCCAAAAAAAAAAAAAGAAAAGCCGGACGAACCGAACACGCCACGTTGCGGAGTTCGAATTTATGTGGCAAATAATCGAAACAGACACATTGTAAAAATTGGTTTTAGAAAACCTTCGTCGAGCTATGATTTTAAGAGCTAAATGGATTAAGCTGGCAAATACCACCCCTTTACGAAACAATCTTAAGAAGGACGGACAAATGCCAAATTTGATCATTCAAAGTAAATTAAATAAAAGAACGCACTCATTCCACGGAACAACAACCAAAAATAAGCTGGATGATATTTTTGGACATTTAAAGACACACACTCACTTCACCGAATCTTCTTCGCAAACCGTACACGTTTCGCTGTCTGCAGGTCTATCAATTTGCGTCAGCCGAACCCGTCGCCGGAATGCTGTCACGCTCATGTCAATTTTATATCGACCATCAATCGAATCGCAGTTCATTACATGGCCGAAGCGGTGCCACACTCGGTGCAATCTTTGTCGACCAACTGCAACAACAATCGATCACGAAGCTTTTATAGACCGAGAGCATGTTTGCCCATGTTTATCTTTCCGTTTCTTGACGATCCCAATCCACCCATGTACTTGCTTTTTTTGCAACTATTGCACGAGAGTGAGTTTGAGAACGATAAAAAAAAACAGACACACAAATTGCAGTACATCAAATGCTACCATTTCGGTGGAAAATATACCATTTGTATCAACGGTTTGTTCGAGTGGAAATGAAAAAAAGGGAGCAAACCGGGGCAGAAAATGCAGCAAAAAAAAATCGTCGAAAAAATCGTGATAAATCAATCAATTGCCACTCCGCTAAGCGTCCAAATTACACAAACAAGAACCGAACATTCTCTCTTGTGTCAAGCAAGGGGTTCAAATCAAACGAATCAAACGAAACGATCAAAAAGTATGGTGAGATGTTTCACCAGCAGTTTGCAATGTTGTCACGATCGGAAATGGCATAATGAACCTTCGCCAAAATAAACAAAGTTCGCTTTGGACCCTACTGATAAAGTTAAAATTATCTAGCATTGGACTAACACAAGACATACGATCTTACAACATTACATGGAGCTACAAAAATGCTAACATTGCTGCACGGCCAATCGATGGATACTTTTATTGACTTGGAGTGCATGTGACACACGTTGATGAGGAATTTCATCTCGATTTAATCAAAATTTCACAGACATGTGCAGCCTCACCGCAAGGTATGGGACGCGCTCTCACAGCCTAACGAAGAGTAGATAAAGCCAAAAAATCGTAAAAAAAACAACACCAAAAAGGGTTTCCGTGTGTCGAAGTGAAAGTTTAGAGCCGATCCTGCACGAAAGCGAACGCAAAACCTATGGTAAAGGTTACACACACCCCAAAACGAGCTAAAACACAAAAATAGGATTCTGTTACATTATTTGCTATGCCGTAAAAGATCGCAAAGAGACGGAGGGTGTGGCTGCGATTCTGCATGGGGAAGCATAGAAACAAAACGGGAAGGGATATTTACCATTCGACCACCCAACACAAAACGGCCATAAATCGTTCCGGCGTGACGTGACGCACGTTCGGCAAACGAGATAAATGCGCCAAAATACTAGCGAATACTTTTGCAACCAAAAAGCAGAAAGAAAAAAACACTCCTCCACCGCCGCTACACGCACGCACAGCACATGCCCTCCTCCATATACTCACGCGCAAAACACGACCGTCATAAGGCAGCAACGGCTGCGGCGGTAAAAATTACAACCGGAACAAAATAGCGACGCCAAATCGCCATCATATTTGGGCCCTCCTCGCGATTAAAAAAGAAAAGAAGGAAAATGGCAACAACAAACAAAAAAACTTGATTAGAAGCACACTTCTACTTATTCCTTTACACCAGCTTTCCCATCGGTCGTTAACTAACTCTTGCATTAAGGTTCGATTTTGCGGGTGACCCACCCGGTTTTGCGGAACGCGTATAGAGAAAATAATTCCCTCCCCAACCGCCCCCTGCCAAAGCATGGCCATTGCGAGTGAAAGTGAAGTTTAGGGGTGGTAGAAGGTGCATCGTTTTAATATGCTTTTTTTGGCGAGGTCGTCTTGATTGCGTGAACAGGTTGATTGGCATGTGTACACGGGCAATGCTGTCCAGCGGACAGGTTGTTTAAGGCGCCGTACTCGATATAAACAATGCGCCATCTACTCCACAATTCTTAAAATACCCAACATATCCTCCCCCTCCCCCCCTCCCATTCCAAAAGCAGATGGGGGCAATTGAACCAAACGCCGACCAATTCAAATTAGATTGCATCACACCATTAGTGGAAAGTAGACGTTTCTTGTGCGTTGTTTATCGTACATCTTGGGGTGAGGGGGCAGAGGGGTTCATTTGCTGTCCAAGCAGGTGGGAGAGGGTTTAATTCACAACACACATTAACCTTGCTCTCGTTTGCTCGATCTTACCACGTGCGCTTGCTTTCGTGCAAGTCCAAGGATGCCCGGGGATTAATTTAAAGAGCCGAGCACCTCCATCCCGCTCGCTCTCTTTATCCATCTCTCACCTAAGACGGGGTTTTGTTGGTGTTTTGGTTTCCGATATCACACACTTACCGTAAATTCTCCGGTCACGGCATCGAAACCCACGTGCACCGTGTGCTCGAAGTTGGTCGGATAGGATATATTCGGCTTCGAGTCGTTGTGGGACGCCTTCGATACCTTGATCTTGTTTTTGAGCGTTTTCTTCTTCCGGTCGGCATCTTCTGGTTCTGTAAAATGGGAACAGATAGAGAATAATGATTAATATTACGCTTCGTTCGAGGGAAAAATCAATTCAATATATGATCTTTTATTATTGAAACCTTTACTTAAACTAATTACTAAATGTTCGTTGAATGAAAAAATTCAACAACATAATTATTGATTGGTTGATAGGAGAACAGTTTAGGTTGAAGTTCTCTAATTTTATTTTAAAGTTTTAACAGCTCTTCCAGTAACACTTCCAGTTCGTACCTTTTGGTAACGGCTTCATATCCACCGGAGCGACACCATCGATTCGATCGATCACTCCAGAGCTGCCTCCACCGCCACCAATGACACCACCGCCGCCGCCAGCGCCACCCCGATTGCTCGTCAACCGGACGGGCGGTGCCGGAGGTTTATCCTCTTCGCTGGACATGTTTCGCCGCAGATGCTCCCGTCGATGGACGATTTTCAAGCGGGATATGTATTATGCTACACTCCTTTCAATAAAAAAGGGACGAAATGTTGCAAGCAAACACCCTTTTGTTTTATTTCTTGCACTCCGGCACACTCCTCTTGCAACAATTATTTCCTTTCACTCGCGACACTATTATACGAAAAACAGCTTCACAACTTTATTACTCCACTGGTACACTCCTTATTAGCCAACTTGTTGTGCGCCTTTTCAATACACTTTAAATACTTTACTCTATAATTTAATTCGCAACACGCACTCCACAATAAACTCCACCGAGTGACGCTCGCTCACACCAACCGACAGTGCACATGTACACCACGCGGGGAACTGATTTCTCCCATCGAAATGCAAAACGGAAGCGAACACTTAAAATACACCCACCACGATGAGAGCAACGGTCGCGAACTCGCGTACACACGATTCACATGTAAATAGCGGACCAAACGGACACTTTAACGGTTAAATCACAATCAAGCAAAAGACCACATCTAGGCGAACTGAAGCAGGATCGCAGTAGTGGCCGCAATTGGTAACGGGAACGGGGATGGGTGGGTAAGAGAAATAAATAGTAAATAAAAGTAACACAACATAAATGCACCAGAGAACAACACACACACACGCAGAGGGAAAATGCACTTTAAAGCCAACGCTTAATTTCTATCGACGTTGCGCCATTTAAGGATTTTGCAGGATTTTATCCTTACGCATCGAGCACGTTCACATTGCACTGGTACTTGCGTTTTGCACCGGGTGTTGGATGAGTGCAGACAATCGTGCTGTCACACGTGCTTGGTTTAATGACACTTTTGAACTGAAAATCACCTACGAAAGAGAGAAAAGAGCGATTTAGGAATTGATTATAGAACATCGGATTGCTTGAAATAATATTTGATAGTAAAAATGAAATTTTGCAGTTGCAGAAGAAAGCAGATTTGGTGTTGTAACTGCTTATAATATTCATTTGCAAGGAAATACTGTCGGCTGGTTGCTCCGGAATACATTGTACATTGCTCGCCGTGGTCTGAAACGATAAAGAATATAGAAAAACACAACTATTAGTTAAATGCATACATTCAAGATCTTATAAACAGCGATGATATATAATCGATTTTCTTAACCTTGGGCCAGCGAACACACGTTAAGCCTCGACTATGAGACTAACAATGGCAGTGAACCATTGAATCAACCACGGCGGCCCAAAGTGCAATCCAATTTGCGCTCGTTCAACGGATTATTGTCGAAAAGAACCTTCCTCCTCCCCCAATGAAGCACGCTTGGCGGGGAGGAGGAATAAAAAAAACAGAGTGGGCAAACGGATTTCGGTTGATCCATATAGATTTTCCGTAAATCCGTAAATTCTATTCACCGCTGCTATTCTCGCCGTGGAGCAAGAAAAGAGGCGAACAGCCACCCGAAGCCACTACAGAAGCAGGGCTGCCCGGCGGTGTGATGGAGGAGCATTGCTTCCGGTGGAAGCGTTTCTTTTTACTTTCTTAATACTTCCAAAAACGAGACACGGCCGCCCGCGACAGACAACGGCAACCTCACCTTAATGTGTTGGGAGGCTCCGTCAAAAATGGAGGTAATATTGTTAGCGAGAACCATTTCAGGAACGAACAAAACAGGACGCGATGACACCACCACCACCCGCTTCCTGTTTCGCACCACACACACACACACACACACACGCGGTGGAGCAGCGGGAAAAGATCGTCTACCGCGTGCTCGCCCGCAAAGGCAGACCCTCCGCCAGTAGCAAAACGTGTGTGAAGAATGGTGAAGAACGGCAAAAATGGCTCGCACGCCAAAGATGGGAATCAGTAGCCACCGCCGATTGGCCAGAGGAAGAAAAGGTGAGTGTTTCAATCGATTCCACTGTCACACGGCAAAGTTCTTCTTTATTTAGACAAATCGCGACCGCGTACAGTATTGAGCCGCAGGCCTGGTACGGTGGGGTACGTGCGTTTCGGTTGGAGCTTCCGTTCGCCACACAAAAGGAGCTGGGAGAAGCATTGCCTCGAGGCAACATGATTTTTGGCAAACAATATTGTCGTCACTTGTGATTCTAAGCATGTGTTTTTTCGGTACCTTTTTCTTTGTTGGTTCTTACCAATTCTTACGAAGATGTATCGCAAAATTGTCATAGACAAAGAGGCCTACAACATATTCAAGCCGCATCGAATCGGCTAGTATAACGAAAACAGATAACCTCTAAACTCGAGCTTAATAATATTTACAGAACACATTTGATCTTCAATGACTTACAAGAGTCTCTTTTGCCAAGCATAAAAATTAGACATTCAACCCAACGTGTGCCACCGCATGTTTGCGAATCGATGGAAAGACTTTGTCCCATATGGACAAAGGCTGGACTTTCGCTGTAGGCAGTAGCGGAACTTGGGGCAAGTGTGCCACCTTAAGCATTTCAAGTTATAACTCGCTAAAACGTGTTTTTCAAAAGCCGATTTAAATCTCATAACCATTTTACATCTATTTCCTCACTTATAAATGAGTTTCGCTTGAAAAAAGTGCAAACAAAACAGTTTTTGAAGCGTTTTAAAAAGGGTCCAAAAAGACGTTGTTTTTTGGGCTATGGGGCAAGAGTGCCACTCGTATGGGGCAAGACGGCCACCTGGTTAAAATAACCGTGTTTCTTAGATAATTGGAAATTATTACGTTTATACCACTAGTATATGTATTCCTACATGTATTTAGTCCTCAATGAACCCTTTTTGACCACCAACTGTACCACAATATGGTTTGTTACTGTTCTGTTTTTCCGGGGTGGAATCCGCTCACAATAGCGCACCATTCTGCAGCACGCTACAACAATGTTTACATTTTTGACAGCTCGCGCCTATGAAAGATGGTGGCACACTTGCCCCAAACAGAGATGGCACACTTGCCCCAAAAGTTGTAACTTTTTTGAAATTGAATTTTTCAGTGACAAAAAGAAATTTTTTTTCAACTAACCCCACAAAAAATTTCACGTTTTCTCAGCTATACGGTGGTGTAAATATTTTCTCGGTTGATTGTTCGCACGATTTTTGAGAGCTTATTTGGTTGGATTAAAAAATTATAATATTCTGCTCACTTTTGAAACTCAATATAAATCAGTTTGAAACAATGGGAAATATCGATTGGTCTATATGAAATTAGGCTCAGAATACCTAGTCATTGGAAAGCAACCAACTGTATACACAATTGATCATTAAATTAAAGTTTTTAAGGAAAAATGCTTGGTGGCACTCTTGCCCCGTATGGCACACTTGCCCCAAATTCCGCTATAACGTGTTACCTTCACCAGTTTGCGACAGACCAATTTTTCATTCAACCATTACCGTTTGTTGTTGTTGTTGTTTTTCTTCTTCTTCTTCTTCTTCTTCTTCTGCCTTCGATACGGAAAAGATTCCTCGCTTTCCTCGCAGGCGGCGAAAAGGTTGCCAGGCACGGGAGAGATATAGCATAACTCATTACATACAATCGATCTTCTCGTTCATCGATATTATCTAACGAGCGAAACGAATCGCTTTCCGTTCAGGTTGCAGGCAGGTCGATCGCTCGTGCCTGTGCGAAACACAAACCCGCAAAAGCACAAGCTATTTGTCATCGCGTCCCGTGTTCCCGTTGGTAGTGAGTTTTCTAGGGAGGTTTTTGTTATCTTCTCTCTGTCGTTGAATTGTTAACCGCATATACAATCTCTTTTCTTTTGCCAATAATACCGGCAAAACTGAAGGTGCCACATTAAATAACGATCGCATGATCAATGTGATCAAAGACGGCGTGCAAACAAGCTGTGACGATCAACGTTACGATATTGAACAATTGTACAGCATACTGAGTTTTCCAGGAGCTTTGGGACACTTTATTGACTCTTTCGCATTAGAAATGAACTGAATGTAATGGGAATTTCACTCTATAGCACCCTTGTTGAACTAATCTAATAGGATTTACCAAGGAGCCTATCTAACAAGAGTGTCATAGAGTCCAATTACCATCATATGAAGTTCACTTCCCATAAGAAAGAGCCAAGGAAGTGTCGCACAACTATAAAATCCCTGTAAGGGAGGAGGTTTTAGTTTTTTTCTAGTTCCGTTGTACTCGTTCGTCACAATAGGGTAATATACAAGAGTTTCAAAATAAAATGTGATTCCAAAAGCAACACAACTCGGTTTTTTGTTGGTTTAATTATTCTGCCTGCGCGTACATCTTTTGTCATATGAATCTCATTTCATCCCCAAACTAATCACAACACTGTCATAAATCCATGCTCCACTTTGACAGCGTCCTGGGAGTTTCTTTCCCAAGGACAAGAACTTTTGAACCAGCCAGCTAAGGACGGTTCGTTTAATTAACCTTGTGTCTGGTAACCGGAGGCTACGCGAGTGCAAAATAGTCACCCAATCCAATCGCACTCAACGACGCTGCTGCAGAACAAGGGAAGAAAAAGATAGTAAATCCAGACGAAAATCGATTCTCGCCCCGCTCAAGTTCAGTGTCTAATGCGCTCCTAATGAAGAACGCTGACAAACGGAATGAACAGCCAACGAAACGGTGGTTGGTGAATTTTGCTGCTGTTATTTCCAGCTACGAATGTCCGCTCCTTCTGTGTTTGGTGATAGCTTTTTCTCATATCGCTTACCGAGCACGGCGAAGCAATCTTTGGTTGCAAGGGCGTCTTGAGTTCTAGTGGCAGCCCGCGTCATATACTACACACACGCGAAGCGACGAGTGGGGGGAAAGAAAATTTCAAACTAAAAATGGCACAACCAGAGAGCTCGTTGTCTCTCTCCGTGAGCTTCCGTTTGCTTTTTTTCGTTTTTGTTTTATTTCAACGACCCTAATTGACGCCCTGTCCTAGGGTGTTGCGGATGAAAGTCAATGGCCCTGCGCGCTGTACATAAAAGGACAAGAAGCAGGCCGGCACCACCCGGTCGGTTCCGAGCGCAAGATTTCGATCGTTGAAAGGAAAATTGGAAAATCCGCACCGGATGGTGCCAGCATGGTGGTGACCTTCTTGGGGCGGCGTACAACCAACCAACGCCTGCTGCTGCTTCGTAGATAGTTTTGGAGTTCATTTCCAACACAGCGTGAATTTTCAGTTGTGAGCTTGTTGTACATCGTACGCAATGCAATACCATGGCCAAAACACGTGACGCAGTGACGTTGTTGTCCAAAGCCTAATGCTCTCTTGTCTGACGGAAAGCATGAGCTTGAACGCACGTTTACGATACTAACCCCCGCACAAACACAGATGCAAATTTCCCAAAACATCGTGCAATAAATACTGTCCTAGTATATTACAAACTTCTTCTTCTTCTTCTTTGGCACAACAACCGCTGTCGGTCAAGGCCTGCCTGTATCCACTAGTGAAGTGAGCTTGGCTTTCAGTGACTTTTTATTACCATAGCAGGATAGTCAGTCTTACGTAAGGGGGCACGGTCTATTCGGGACTTGAACCCATGACGGGCATGTTGTTAACGTCGTACGAGTTGACGACTGTACCACCAGACCGGCCCGATTATATTACAAACTAAACGTCGGAAAGCAGCACTGTGAGCTTTCAACACAAATTGATTGACCGAACCAAACGGTCAAACGGCAAAAACCTTCCGTTGAGTCACACCTTTTAGTCATACACGATGACGATAAGCGAATGAAGCGTTTGTCGACCGGGACACTGCACCTTTTTCCTAGCGCACCGCTCCCATTGCAACGAACGGGGCAGCTTTTATCTACCGAAAGCTGAAGCCCCATTTCTCCTATCACAAGAAGCTCACTCAGCTTGATTTGATGGACGCGCTGAGATGTGGACTTTCTAGCTCGGCGGCCTTGGTTAGAGCTTGATAAAAGTAAACCTCTGTCACAGTGTAAGGTGAAGAAAATGAAATACGTCACACACCGTGACAAGTTTACGCGTTCCACGTACCACCATTTAAGCTTGTTTTTATCGGGGCCACGGCAAGCGCACTCCCGCCGGTAAGAGAGATGAATGTGTCACAAGCAATAGCATCACCATGGGGAATATAATGCATGCGGTCATGATTTTCCATCTCGCGGAATTGTCTCGCGGAATAATCTAGCTTTTTCTGCTGCTGCTGCCGTCGCGTGCCGGCTACTTGCCGTGCTTCCTTTCCACCTTCGCCCTCAGCTGGGGGGGGTTCAACATACTACCACACCGTCTAGTTTCGACCATTAATTTCATCACGCCAAAGTGCATGCTGTGGAAGCGGGAAGTGAACACACACACACACTCAGACACACCAACACTCTCCTAAGGCTCGGCAAATGTGCGACCCAAAGAGATCATCATCATCATCCTCATCATCGTCGTCTTCTGATTGAGAAGACGGTGTATAGAGGGAGTGGGTGACACGGCACTCTCAAGCCACACATACACCGAACACACGCTAAGCTGAAACCATTTTCCACCGTGGACAGCGCTGCATCAAAGAACATGGCGCAGACCGTACCGCAAGCGGGGCGAAATGCATCGCGACCGGATCGCCCAACCTTTGAGACCGGTAGACGCGACGGAAGAGGTGCGAACGAGCGAGAGAGTATGGTGCTGTCCATATATGAGTGTGCGGTGAAGCACTTAAGAGATATATTTATATTTGTAAGGAGACGCTTGTTTTCTTTACATCGTTCTCGCGCCTCCCCCTCGCGTTCGTTGCGTACTGGGGTCTGCACGCTTCGCCGTGGCGTTCTCGCCCGCGCCTTGGCAGTTTAATTTTATTAGTTCTTTTCCGTCTATTTTGGATCGCTTGTGGGGAGAAGCAACCCTCCGGGCAGGATTGGAGCATGATGAATGGGCACGGGCACGGGAGTGCATGTCTGCATGGCGTGGTTTTGGAGTGTGTTGTAGCGCCGGCACCACTACTAGCCCACCACCTTGGTAGCAGGAGGCCATTTATTCCTAGTTTAGAAGCAAATCCAAAACCCATCGGAAACTGAATTTAACATTCCTGAGCGAGCATGGAGCGTGTCGGGCGGGTGAGACTCGGTACGGGAGAAGCTCCCAGCTGCCAAGCATTTCCTGGCTCAAATGCTGCATAAAGAAGGCAGCTTAGTATTGAAATCTAAAAATCTCCCGCTGCTGTAATTGAATCGCACTGGTTTTCTTTTTAATTATTGTTGCTAATAATGGTTCCCACACTCTAAATACAGCATCGGACGGCGCCGATTAACACATGACTCTTTATCGATATTGTAAGGCTGAGTGTGTGTCATACTAAGCAACTAAGCCGTCGTCAGCAGTCGTCCAAAGTGTTTCCATCAATTCCCAGGCCTACAAAGAAGGTGATACTACCGATGACTCATGTTTGGAACGACATTGCACTTACCTATTTGCGGTCGTGTGGACAGAAGAAAAGTGCACAAGCCATCTCTTGCATCCGCATGGAATAAAACATCGCTCCCTGTGCGCTTCTGGTGACACATGTCCAGCTGCGGTTTAAGGCTTTTTGGGTACTCGATGACACTCGTTGATGCTGTTTTTTTTTTTTAATGCAGACGCGCATAAGGTTGAAACATTAATAGCTCCCTCGGGGGGAATCGGGGGAACCGACGATAATGACGGAAATGCCGCACCAGGGACATACGACGGCGACGTTTATCGGACGCAGCCTAGGTGTGTTGCCGCTGTTAACTCATCAATCTTTCCTTTGAGCTGTGGCACCAGGCACCAATCGGGCGATAAAAAGCAGCGAAGCAAGCCTCCATTATCAGCACCGTTTGGGGCGTCAGAAACAGAGGCTCATTCTCGCTGCATTTTGCGCAAATTTGCCAACACGCCGGGGAGAGGTGATAATCCTTCCGTTTTTAGCACGGGCACGATAAAAATCACACACCGGTTCCAACGCACCGCCACCCCACATCAGACCTTTGGGGGTGTGTGTGTGTGTGTGCTGGTGGTGGTGGTAAACGTTTCTTCGAATGCACTTTAGGGATGGTAACGCCGCCGACTTTGTTCACACAGGTACATAGAGCGCGATGCACACGCACGCACACCACCACCGACCACGGGGAGGCTGGCTGGCTGCTGTCCCGCATGTGTTTTTTCTCACTGTTTTCGTCTTGTAGCTTTTCTTTCTCGAAGTAACACACTTTACACCGTACCGCCTCACTCGTTTTCTCCGACTTCAGACCCTTCTTCCTCGGACTAACATCCTCACTAAACGTCGCGTTTTGGGTGTTCTTCCATTTCACTTCCTGTGTGCTATGGTCGCCCCGATCGGTAAAGGTGACTTACCGCACTCGGAGCGGTAGCAAGGAAGGAAGAGTGGCACACGAGGATGGGATGCCAGCGGTGTCCGTGAGCCTACCGACCGGATCCGGATTTCGCTCCAAATCGATACCGTTTTGCGTGATGGTCGCGACAGTTCTCGCGACAACCGCACACACACACGCACACACCTTCACGCACCTACATACAAAGCTGCACATGCACGCTTGCGCTTGTTGAAATACGCGACAGAGCAAGCAGGCGGGCGGAAGACCGGGGGCAAAGGGCGGATAATCATACGCGACCCGCTCTCTACGCCGAACGCGGTCCCCCCTCTGCCTGTCTCGCGTGAATCAGCAATTCATTTACGCAAGCCTCGAGGCTTGCGATGGAGGGTTTTCCGTTTGATTTCTATTCCTTCTTTTTTCGTGGAACGCTGGAGTGCGAAGCCACACACATTTTCGGAATGATTACACACTCACTCAACTCATTTCACTGCATCGATTAGTGATAATGCGAAACACCAAGCAAAAAGGCTTTGCGAATTGGGCGAAGCACCCCGACACATACACGCACACACACACACACGCGCATATGACGTTGGCGGAGGTAAGCGATTCTGCTGCCTGTGCATGGAAATTATGTTGAATCGTTCCAGTGAGATGCTCCAATGGCACGCATCCACAGTTGCTGGGCGACAAATCTCGTAGTTACCTTGCGCTCCACAAAGACGGCGGCGAACACTCCATCTAGAACTGAAGCGAGAGGCACGGCCACGGTCGTCGACCAACGATGCGGAGCAGGGTGACGGGTTGGGTTGTTCCTGCGACCATCCGTACGATTGGGAAGCTGGAACACTGACACCACACAGGCACACTCGCTCGCGGAAACTCGTGCCCGAAGCGTGTGTGAGCTGCGTTGCGGGAAAACGGGCAAACACCTGGAGAAAATTAGCAGCACGACACGGGGACTCGATTTTTCCTTCGTACGGTATGCGTTACATTTCACATTATCTTCATTTTCTTCCTCTTCTTGTTTTGCAATTGCTTATACAGCGAGAGTGTGTGCGTGTGTGCGTGTTGTCAGTTTTGTTTAACTGTCACTACCCAAGGTGGATGAAAGAAACGAGGTGGTGGAATTTAGAGCGTTTTGACAATTCGTCATTTGACATAAGGTCCCCAGGATTCAAAAAGTTGTCTACGGGTTTTCAACTTGTTCATTGAATTTTTGTACAAAATGTGTATAATTTAATATACTTTTTAAACATATTTTGGGCTTTTCGAGCTCTTGTTAAACGTTTAACCATGGTTTCAGCACAAGGCTTAATTGGAGTGTTATTTGGATAATTGGAGTTTCTAGTGTATGATTGAATTTGTTTTCGAAATATTTCAGGATCGTAAATAAGAAATATTTTATTTTATTTCACGTTCATTCCTAATTATCTACGAGGGACATGGGAGATTTAAGTGAAATTGGTACTCTAATTTACTTGATTTAAGATCTCGATAATAACAAAATCATCGACTGTATCGTTAATTTGACTCATTTTTTTAAGATAATCAAAACACATACAAAAATGCACTTAACAACCAAGCAATCTATTTTATTAGCTATATTTTGTGTGCGGAAACTAGTTGTTAACGGTTTTAAAACGACGTAAGTTCCCTCACATATGGCGACCCCTCAAAGGCCTTTTTCTTCCACCTGATCTCTTTAATCCACCTTGGTGAAAACAAAATCCTCCAAAACAACAACAACCCATTCTGCAGCCGGCGCGCATCACACGTATGAAATAATTGCTACAAAATGAGGTAAGAATACGAACAAATTGTGCCAATTGCACTCCCCTAACCCCGGTACTTTGCGTCCACAGGATCAGCGTTGACGGATTGCTGGTGTACTTTCCGTACAAGTACATCTACCCGGAGCAGTACGCTTACATGCTCGAGCTGAAGCGTACGTTCGATGCGAAGGGCCACTGTCTGCTGGAAATGTCCTCGGGGACGGGCAAAACCACCACGCTGCTCTCGCTGATCGTGGCGTACATACTGGAGAACCCACACGTCGTGCGCAAGCTGATCTACTGCTCGCGTACGGTGCCCGAGATTGAGAAGGTCATTGCCGAGCTGAAGCATCTGATGAACTACTACGAAAAGCAGACGGGCGCAATGCCGAACATCACCAGCCCGGTGCTTAGCTCGCGCAAAAACATGTGCAGACGCACGGGCGGCTCACGACGAGTCGGCACCGGTGTGCCAGTATAACGAGGGTTTCCAGGCGGAGGGCTGATGCTACCGCCGGGCGTGTACTCCATCGACGATCTGCAAGAGTTCGGCCAGGAGCGGAACTGGTGTCCGTACTTTCTGTCCCGCTTTGCCATCAACCAGGCGCACGTGGTCGTGTACAGCTACTACTACCTGCTCGATCCGAAGGTGGCGGAGGTGGTCTCGAAGGAGCTGGCCCGCGAATCGGTCGTCGTGTGCGACGAGGCGCACAACATCGACAACGTGTGCGTGGACTCGATAAGCGTAAAGATCAACCGGCGGCTGATCGAGCGCAGCACGACCGGTATACACAACCTGGAGAAGAAAGTGGCCGAGTAAGCGCGATTTGCGATTTTTTTTTTATATCGCTGTAGCATGAAGAGCACGTTCTGATGAAGCTTTTTCTGCTGCTTGCAGACTGAAGGAAGACGACAAGCGTCGCCTCAACGAAGAGTACGTCCGGCTGGTGCAGGGTTTGAAGGATGCGTGGTTCGTCCACGAAACCGACATGGTGCTGGCGAATCCGGTGTTGCCGAACGAGGTCATCAAAGAGGTCGTGCCGGGCAACATACGCAATGCGGATCACTTCCTGTCCTTTTTGAAACGCTTCATCGAGTACATCAAATCGCGGCTGCGCGTCCAGCACGTGGTGCAGGAAAGTCCGGCCGGGTTTTTGCGCGACGTACAGCAGAAGGTGTGCATCGAGCGGAAACCGCTGCGCTTCTGTGCCGATCGGTTGCAGTCGCTGCTTCGCACGCTGGAAATCACGGACCTGAGCGAGTACGGCCCACTGTCGGTCATTACCTCGTTCGCGACGCTCGTGTCGACGTACACGAAGGGCTTTACCATCATCATCGAGCCGTTCGACGACAAAACGCCCACCGTGTCGAATCCGATCATGCACTTCAGCTGTCTCGATTCGTCGATCGCGATGAAACCGATCTTCCAGCGGTTCCAGAGCGTGGTCATCACGTCCGGCACGCTGTCCCCGATGGACATGTACCCGAAGATACTGGACTTTGAGCCGGTGGTGATGAGCTCGTTCACGATGACGCTCGCCCGGCCCTGCTTGCTGCCGATGGTAAAGCAAATGCGCCGAAAAAAAATGGCCGCTGGATGGGGTTGGGATTATACAGTCATTGATCTTTCCATTCCGCAGATTGTAACGCGTGGTAATAATCAGGTCGCCATCTCGCCGCGCTTTGAAACGCGCGAAGATACGGCGGTGACGCGCAATTACGGCCAGCTGCTGGTGGAGACGGCCAAAACCGTACCGGACGGGGTGGTGTGCTTCTTCACCTCCTACCTGTACCTGGAATCGGTCGTCGCGTCCTGGTACGATCAGGGCATCATCGATACGCTGCTGCGCTACAAGCTACTGTTCATCGAAACGCAGGACAATGCGGAAACGTCCTACGCGCTGATGAACTACGTGAAGGCGTGCGAGTGTGGCCGCGGTGCCGTGCTGTTGGCCGTGGCAAAGTGTCGGAGGGTGTGGATTTCGATCATCATCTCGGTCGGGCGGTGCTGATGTTTGGCATTCCGTACGTGTACACCCAGTCGCGCATAGTGAAGGCACTTTTGGACTATTTGCGCGATCAGTTCCAGATACGGGAAAACGATTTTCTTACCTTCGATGCATTGCGGCATGCAGCACAGTGCGTTGGTCGCGCTATTCGGTAGGTTTTCACAGGCACCTGTTGTTCTGCTTTTTGTGTCACGTGTGTACCCATTAAATGTTTTTTTTTTGTTTGCTTGCCTCTCCAAACAGTGTTAAGACCGATTACGGTATTATGATCTTCGCGGACAAGCGCTTCTCCCGGCAGGACAAGCGGGGCAAGCTGCCGAAATGGATCCATGAGCATCTGACCGATAATTTGAGCAATCTCAGCACGGAAGAATCGATGCAGGTTAGAGAGCAAATTTCTTCATGCGGAGCGCAACTGTTTTTTTTGCTAAAAATCAAACACTTTCCCTTCACAGCTTGCCAAACGCTGGCTCCGACAGATGGCACAGCCGTTCATCCGCGAAGATCAGCTCGGCGTTTCGCTACTTACGCTCGAGCAACTGCAAAGCACGGAGCGGGATAAGCTGGAAAAACAGGCCCAAGGCAAACAGTAAGTGGTCGAGAGCAGCACAGTTCGAGTTGACGTGCGCAAGAATAAAGTAATGGCGTTCAATTATGTTCCGGTCAACTGCAACGTTTGTTTTTGTTTTGTACACATATATTTTACCCCTTTTAACTACAACTAGCTAGATATTTAAAACGGGGTTTTTGGGGTAGTAAAAGCTTCCTGTACCGGCCGAAAAATATGTACACTTTCCACAGCTTCGTTCCCAGTGTACAATATTTCCCCTTTTTCTCACATAGATAAACATGGGCGTACTTTTCTCTCCGCAACACACCACAATGGAAGCTGGGCCGTCGATGACACGGCAGATAGCAATCGGACGACCGCCGAGGAGGAAGAGCGGCCAGTTGCAAAGCATAACCACACCCGCACGAAGCGGCAGCACATGACGGAGATGGAACTGCCGCCGAATGTGAATATGTTAGCGTGTTTCGTTCGGCGCCGCACTGCCATCGGAGCAGCAAGTGGTACGTATCGCTCGAGGAATACCCGTGGGACATGTGGCCAACGTGCGTGACGGCCGATGCGTTCCTGCACTCCCACGAGGCACTATTCGAGATATGTACTACGTCAGCATGTACACGACACATTTTAAGCCCTGTGCAGTTGTGTATGTGTTTTTTTTAGCAAACGATACTAATGACGATCTACATTCGTGCATCAGTTTCGATGACATCTTTTTAGGAACTGTTGCATTTAAGGCCGGAATTGAGCAGCTCCACTCGGAAGAATTCTACTTTCACAAGGCGCCCTACCTGGACCCGCAAAGCTGCACTAGTACGTGCTGGCGACGCACGGCTACGACGTACCAACCGAACTGACCAAAGTGTGGAACGAAATACGAGTTTCCGGTTACGCGTAGCCGCGATTGGCGTCGATGCGGGCGCACACGCAATCATCCGGATGTGGGAATGTATCAAAACAGGCGCAGTAGCCTGCGCATAGGAAAGCGATCGCACCAACTCCGGATGTAGCGCGAGTGATTCGACTTAATACGTACGCAGTAGGGAATCGTTACACCAGAGTTACACCGTTCCTAGAGTAGGTTAGTGTGTGTGTGTGTGTTTTCCCACTTTTACTACCCTTCCGACCTTACGACGAAACCAAAAGAAAATAGAGTGATAGGAATTAGTGATGGGGAAAATGAAGATTTCGTCGGATAGTAGGTCCGGAATCAGTTTCCGGAATCGATTCCGGAATCGGCTTCGGAATTGGTTCCGGAATCGGCTCCAGGATTATTTGCGGAATCGGCTACGGAATCGGCTCCGGAATCAGAATCGACTCCGGAATCGGAATTGGCTCGGGAATCGGAATCGGCTCCGGAATCGGAATCGTTTCCGATTTCGTTACCGGAGCAAATTGCGATTCCCAGGTCGATTCCGATTCCGAAGATAATTCTGATTCCGGATTCGACTAGCGCGTTCGATTACCCCTTTTCTTTTTATCCGCCAGCAGGCAGGGGAACTTTTGCTCGTATTTATCTTTCTCCATACCCAACAACTGTGATAGCATCAAATGAGAAAATCCCTTATAAAAACACAAACCAAACTCTTTTAACTTAAACGGCGCTGTTTGCATTGTTTTTGGTGTATTTGTGGTCCTATCTCGAGTGTTTGCTGCTCTCATTGTAGACGCTCCGGGAAGTTGGGGTAGTGGTGGTCAAGGACCTTCTCCTTGGCGGACATTAGCAGCAGCTGCAGCGTGTCCACCAGCTCCCCGTAGCCATTCTCCGTTTCGAACAATCGTTCAGTGCCTTCGTATCCTCCACGATGGACGCCAGTGTTCTCCAGCTGCTCCTGTGGCGGTCATAAATCCGATGGGTAAATGTAAATGTGAAATCTTGTGTAAATGTATTTTTCTCTAAATATTTGCCTTCAATTCTCGAAAAAGTCATTTTCAATCTTTCGGAGCAGTGCTCAGCCATAGAACGGTAAAACTGTGACCTGCCAATAGGATTAATCAGTGTACATTGTTGTGCTTAATTTGTGCTTAATCACCACGATTATGTCTCGAAAATCAACAACCTCTTAAATCGTCCGATACTTTATCAGCAATAAGTTTGCCTCGGACTTTAAATCCGATAGCACTTGCTTACGGAAATTGGCTTTCAATGCTGTGAGCCGATGATAAGATTCGATCGATGTGCCCTGTTTTTGTACAAACTTACGTAAACACTCTAGAATCATGTCTCGAAATTGCAAAGATTGAAGTTTCTTTCGCGTGTCCTAGTTCATGTGAACATTTTGTACTTTATTTTGAAGTGATGTACAATGTCAAAAACGTTCCTTTTCGGCTATTTGGCAGTCAGATTGACTTTCTTATAGTTAATCACTACGCGTCAGCTCGATACAATCAACACACACGGGGACGCTTAACAGCCCACTCCGGTGAGTCCGGCCAGTTCGCAAATAATGCCCGCAAAGTCGGTCAGAGATCGATCCTGGAGACCCTGGTCGAATTGCTGAAACAATACACAAACAAACAAAACCGGAGGCGTTAATTGAATTTGCTGATACAAAATAATTGTTTGCGCCATGCTTACGCCGTTGAACACGATGGTTGGAATAAACGCCGGCGAGATTAGCTGCGTGCGACGCTCCGCCTCAAGCTGAAGGGTCGTTCCCTGCGTACCCTCAACGCATTGCTCGGCAGCGTTAAGATTAACGCCCGAACGGAAGGCGCACTGGCGAAAGGCAAACGGTTATATTAGGTCAATCACTATTTCTGCATCAATTCTCGCTACTTACCTCCCAGCCGCGTGGATCAGCGGTGAAGCTCATCTGGCATCCGACGTAGTTCACCTGGGCCTGCTGGGTCGGCAGCAGGTTGAGCACACACGATTGCACACGATTGCCCTCGCATTCGGCCGGACCGTGCTGGCAAATGAAGCTCTGGCCATTGTTGACGCTCTGGAAAGTAATGCAATGGATGGAATAAAAGCAACTGTTAGCTAACGCCCAGAATTCACAGCACACATTGCGCATTGTTTGAAGGGAGAAGAATGGGACGGAAACGATGCTTTCGAAATCGTTGCAGAATCTCGCCCAATTGCGCACATCGGCCCGGTGTGTAGGTGTTTTAATAGATCCATTTCAACGCTATCTCGCTATTGACCTTAGCTTTGCGTGGGAAGGTTTTCTTGTATTGCTACATCACGATCGGTTGGGGGGATAAGGTCGTGAAGTTGTAAAAGTTTCTTGAAATTTCATTCAAACATCAATATTATGGCACCGAAAAAACACCTAAGTACATACAGCTGCACAGGCGACCAACCCGTTCGGAGCTTACGAAATAAATCCGGTTTTCTCTCCGCAGGCACCACGATCGCGACCCTCGGACGGGGAGTTCCAATCGGGCCTAAGAACAATCCAACAGCTAAGCGCTGCCAGGCTTCTTTCGATTTAATTTATGTAGAAACAACCGATCGCTCTACTCTGCCCAAACTGATGCAAAGAAAATAGCAACAAAACAGGTTTCTAGCGGGCGACACTGACCACAGCATACATCACCACACACTCACTGCCCGCACGCACATAGCTTCACGCAGCCCAAATTAATAGAAATACTTTACTCTGGCTGTCTCTAGAAATAGCTAACTTTGATTAAATGTAACCAAATAATTACATACAAACTTTGGCTCCCTTTCCCTCTTTTTGTCGCTTTGCACTCACCTGCGCTTTGCCGAACGGAATGAAGTCAAGGGTGATGGCGTTCAGAAGCGTCGGATTCAATGTCAGCAGCTGATTCTGCACCCAGCGCACACTGTCCGGGCAAAGGTGGGCATAGTAGACGTCCACCGTCACCTACCCGTCCCAAAGACAAGAAACAACATCTGCAACGTAAGTACCTCCACCGAAGGTTTTTGTTTTACCACACAGCCGGAACGCTTACCGCCTGCACGTTGGCAGCGAACGCTGCAAAGATTAGGACCGCCGCCAAAGATCGCTTCATGGTCGCAGAGGTAGAGTGGAGTAAAATCACTTTCAAAGGCTTGGCAAAGCACGCGTAAGCTGCTGGTCGGATGCTTCGCTGATCCGTTGCGTCTGAAGGTGTCGAGCGGAATGCAACCGAAACGGGTCGTGCTAAATGCTTATTTTCGCTTCACCGTTCTCGCCTCCGCCTCCCCACCGCCGAAAATCGACCCTCGATCAGCGATTTCTGGTCGGTGTGTGACGCTTGGATCGGATAAAGCCATCACAACGACCACGATGGAGCCGCGAGAGTGCGTTCTGAGCGGGCTCGGGCTGTCGTTGCGTACTGCCACGTGCTATCGTAGTGTGCGTCGGTTAGGGCAGCTAGCGTTGGGCTGCGTAATGCGTGTGTAGCGTGAGCCTTTCGGTGGGCTTGGTTTGCAACGTTAGGAGTGTCTGTGTACACATCTGTACTATAGTTTCGGTTGGTAAGTTGGTCGCCCTAGCACTCGGAGGGGGACTGTATGGAGCGTGATCAACTATGGAGATAGATGGCGTGGGAATAGGTTGGCTGGGTCGAAAAGTTACTCAGGCAATGTGGATGAAGAAATTACAATCAAAAATGAAACAATATTACGGTTTCTTTAAAATTAATCATTTGGTGGGGAGTCAGTATCAGTCACACTTTATTGTGCTCAGTGACATTGCACACACTTCCTCAGTCTACTAAACCATCTTTTGATCTTTCTATGATTTGCTATTAATTTACCAGATTCCATTCAAATTTCCACTCGACCGTCAATCAATGCAAGCAAATCTGCCGTCACCTAAAACAATTGCACTCTTATCATCTCCGGCGTGGGTGTGTGTGTGTGTGTGTGTGTGTGTGTGTGTGTGTGTGTGTGTGTGAGTGTGTGTGTGTGTGAGTGTGTGTGTGTGCAGTCTTATCTGGTCAGGTGTCACGGTATTGTCGGGGTCGGGACTATCCCTTCCGGCAGTTCGAACGCCTTCGATCGATAGGAGCGCGGTTTATCTTATCTAAAATGGGCAGTTAAAACGCCATCCTTTATTATCTCGGTCTCACCATTGACGAGTGAACATTGACTTGAAGATATTACCACTGTTGAAAGGATTTGTTACCACGTATCCAAAAGCGCAACAGCTGGATAATCTCGTACGTAGGCTCTACGTACATCCAGTGCAGAAGACGAAACACCATACACACCATTGGAGAAGTGTCGCAATCGATGGTGGATTGTTGGCGTAAGTTGGCTACGTGGCTAGCCGTTTCGCGATTCAAGCGAGTCTGTAATGTTTGAAATGCTTGATTAATTGAGTACTGCAACCAAATGATTTCTTTACTTACATGCTTAAAGCAGGAAAGGGTGCCAACTGTTTGGTTAAAGCTCCTCATTAGCATGTCCAACTTTTCCAACAGGAAATGAATAGGCTGCTCGGTGTTGCCGTGATTGTTCTCAGCCGACTTCGAAGATGATGCAGAGCTGAAACTTTCCTGGCCTTGCATTTTTTCGAATTGATTCATTTCGCTTAACAAATCAAACGATTCCACCGAAAGAAGTTTAAATACGAGCTTCAGCAGCTCCTTAAGCTCGATTAAACATTGAACATTTTCCGTGATGGGAGGATCGGACGTTTGCTGCTGATTGGTTGGATGTGCTATTGGAAGGGATGGATTTCAAATTACACGATGTTTAACAATGTATGCTGCACGTAGTTTTGATTACCGAAACAGCACGATAGGAGCAAAACTTTCAGCAACATCACCAGCTTAACACAATGAGCCATATCTAGATATTTTTTTTCAACCGCTTGTGACACCTTACTTTTATAGTTTGGCACTGCAATGTGCTGTGTTTGAGTGTCAATTGTATTTTAAAAATCAATCCATACCTTACATTCTTGGCATTCTTTTTCATGGGCGCAGAAGCACATTTACTCACGAGAACGTTTCTACTATCACCAGTGTACAATGTCACTATACACTTCAATGAAGCAGATGATAAAACATTTGAGTGATGCTTAGAACTTTTACAAAATTTAGATAACCCTTTTTAGGGTCAGTCCCGTGGCCCAGTCGTCTTCTCATACGACTTAATAGCATGCCCGTCAGGGGTTCAAACTTTGTACGGATCGGCTAACTTACTATTCTTATAACTTTACTTGTATTTAATAAGTCTCGATAGCTTGTATTGGCCCGGCATGATCGCGTAAGCACTTAAACCAAAAAGATAAAGATAGTTTTATGAACAAATCTAATTTTCAATAACCGTTTTGCGAAAACAGGTCCAATACAAACAATTTTAAATAAACAGGTTAAATACCATCAAAATAAAACAAATGCTGTATTTTAAAGTGTGGAAACGATCATTTATGTTTTTTGTGCTCCTGTTATCATTGCTGTACTCTTGTAAATATTGTGCTATTCGTAGTTATTGAAAAAGTATTTTTTTGAATTCGCGCCAAACTTTCAAACGGTATAACACTTTGTGAAGCATTTCCGTATAACGCTTCGCCTCAGCTGTCAGCGGAACGTCAAACGTCAATAACATTTGTTGTTATTTTTTTTGTTGGTCGCTGCTATCTGTGCTGGAAGGGAAAAAAGAAAGAACGACCGTGATTCTAATCTACTTTCAATCAGAACTTTGTAATTTTGTCGTGTACATTCTACGCTTTTATTTAGACGCCTGACTTCGGTGGCCGTGCGCACATATTTCTTCCCCGCAGCCAAACTAGCGCGCCCAGACACAATGAAGAAAAAGGTTTGTAGTGTGTTTTGTTTTCTACGACTTGGCCGTCATAACAGTGTCTCTCAATCAATGGCTGGCAATGATTCATGCAAATGGGATATATTTCTACGTTCCCGGTTGTAGGTGCTCCTGATGGGCAAGAGCGGCTCTGGCAAGACCAGCATGCGTTCGATCATCTTCGCCAACTACATCGCCCGTGACACACGAAGGCTGGGAGCTACAAGTGAGTGTCCTTGCGAGGCAGCAGAACAACCGCTAGAACGCATTTGCTAATTTCGATTCTTTTCCCTCCGCCAGTCGATGTCGAACACTCACACGTCCGCTTTTTGGGCAATCTCGTGCTCAACCTGTGGGACTGCGGTGGGCAGGAATCGTTCATGGAGCAGTACTTCGCCTCACAGAAGGACAACATCTTCCGGAACGTGGAGGTGCTGATTTACGTGTTCGATGTGGAGAGCCGCGAGCTGGACAAGGACATGCACTACTACCAGTCGTGCCTGGAGGCGTTGCTGGTCAACTCGCCGAACGCGAAAATCTTCTGCCTCGTGCACAAGATGGACCTGGTGGCGGAGGAGCAGCGCGACATAATATTCAAGGAGCGCGAGGAGGACCTGAAGCGCTGTTCGCGCCCGCTCGAGTGTACGGCATTCCGGACGAGCATCTGGGACGAGACGCTGTACCGGGCGTGGAGCAGCATCGTCTACCAGCTGATCCCGAACGTGAAGGCGCTGGAGCACTCGCTCAACTACTTCGCGAACGTGGTGGACGCGGACGAGGTGCTGCTGTTCGAGCGGGCCACCTTTCTGGTGATTTCGCACTGCCAGCGCAAACAGCACCGGGACAGCCACCGGTTCGAGAAGGTGTCGAACATCATCAAACAGTTCAAGCTGTCCTGCTCGAAGCTCGGTGCCAAGTTCTCGTCGATGGAGGTGCGCAACAGCGTGTTTGCGGCGTTTATCGACACGTTCACGAGCAACACGTACGTGATGGTGGTGATGTCCGATCCGTCGATACCGTCCGAGGCAACGCTGATCAACATTCGGAACGCGCGCAAGTACTTCGAGGAGCTGGAGAACCCGAACAGCAGCACCGGCGCCAGCCATGCGAACAATCACCACCTGCACCATGCAGCCATCAGCCATCACGGTGCGCACGGTGGCATGGTGAATGGTGCGACGCATCCAAACCAGTACGCCGGAAGCGGCGGAGGCTATCACCAGTACGCTGGGCAGCAGCAGCAGCATCAGCAGCAGCAGCTTTACCAGCAACCGAATCAGCAGCAGCAACAGCACCAGCAGCTGCAACCACACCACCTAACGCAATATCAATCGTACCATCACAACACCACAACGAACGCTTATCACTGATACCTGTACCGGAAGAAGTACTACTACTTCCGGTAAGCAAAACGAATACTAGGACGTGATCTTCCAGACAAAAAAAAAGAAAGCCTGATGGTCGTGCGGTTGTGGTCGACTTTCCTTCCTGCGCAGTCATTTTGTTGTTTAGTTTACCACGCGTGGAAGGTGCGAAACTGGCACGCTTGAGAGCAGCCGCAGAAACCTTGGATGATGATGGGGCCCCCCTATGGAAGAGCAAACTCCACCACCTAAGTCAGACGCTGTGTGAATGTTAGAGAACGCGTGCAATCTCGGCAGGATATTGGCAAGTTTGTTTCCGTAGTTTTTGTTGTTGTTGTTGTTGTTTTGAAGCATCCCTCCTGTTTCCAAATAATCGAAAGGGCCGCACTGTTGCTGCCGGTTTGACGCTTAGGAGTAGAACGTTCCAACCATACTGTTCAATATAACGTGTTCCTGATGATAATCCCGTTGCAACGATCCTATGTCGCGTATGTTTGTGTGTGGCTGGCTGGTTTTTACTACTTTATAATGATTACAGAAGAAATTAGTGGGTTTGTTTTTTACTAGAAGTGTATTAGCTTCTTCTGCTCCCGCCATATGTATATTTAGCTGCCGTTGGTTTGTTGCGCGCGTTGAATCAATCCTATAAGCTCCCGTGTTCAATAGCCGATTATTTGGATAAGTGATTCAAGCTGTTTGTTTAAGTTCTTCCAGCTTCCAGCGCTCACTTTCCCTTTTCGTTGTGCAATTTATGCGAATCAAAACAGTTTCACGCCTTTGGAACTCTCGTTACACGTGGACCAAACTATCTTCCTCCTTCCTTTCTTCACACTATCGACACGCTAATGGCAAAGTGTTTCGCAGGGGAGGATAATGAATATTGTGACCAGATAAAAAAGCGAGTGTTTATGGTACCTAACTGAAACAGAATAGAATAATGAAAGAAGTAAGCAAAACGGTGTAAATTTTGTTGCTACAGGAGCAGAAGGAGCTTCGAATCCGCCAGCGAACCCTATTATTGATAGCGGTAGAATTCAGGACAACAGAGTAGGAGGAGGAGGAGGAGGAGGGTCTTTGGGCTGGAGCAAATGAAGATGTAAACTGTAAAATAAAGCCAAACTGCAGAAGAATATGAATAAAACAATATTGATATAAACACATGTCGTTAAGTTCTAGTTGCAGAAATGAAATCCTATTGGAATAGGTTGGAATTGAATTAGCTTGGCTCTACTCGATTCGAACTCGATTTCCATACTGCCCTTTGGCAATAGCAAAAATGCAATGCATGCACATCGTGATATTTTTTTTTCATCCCTTCTTTCTAATCATGGCTCATCTCGCCCCAACGTGTGGGATAGGTCCGTCGCTCAATTCCTATTTACTCTGCTGTACCAGCCCTTCCTTTCCAGCCGACAGCTGACCCACTGTACGAAGTCGGGTGCCGATGTTTAGCGATGGTATCACATCTTATCAGCGCTTTATTCCGACTATCGCCTCAGTTAGTGCCGCATCGTCCGTAGGAATAGGGGCGAGCTCGCGCCCAGCGTTGGTAAAATAGTTCACTTTTAGATTTACGTGCGTGTTGAACCGTTTATGGAAAGAATTATTCGTGTACTGCAATGAACAAAATCGGTTTACAGTGATCGCCGTGTGCGAAGGGCTCGTTTAGTTGTGAATTTCTTTCACTAAATACGTACCGCGTGAAATAAATTCATTTAGTTTCATGTTTTTTTTACATCCACAACTAATATCTAATCATCGCTTACATCGTGCGTGCTCCAGCTTTGCTCCAATCGAATCGAAATCAATGAACGTAGAAACTTTACGCTTCGAAATCGAGAGTGACCTTCGCCCGAGACTGGTTCACGCACACTATTTCTGTTTGCCTCGCGCAATCGTACGTTCGTGTCATGCCGAAGGGACGGTCCTACGGTTTCCATTGCCAGCCGGCATAACGCCCTGCACGGAAAAGAGATAGTAGTCAGCGACGTGTTGCTGATGCCACTGCCGTTACTCCCTGGCGGCTCCATCGGGGCCGCCACGTGCGATTGAGGGTGTGCGTTTGCTGCAACGCTTACGCACACCGTCACACATTTGTTTACTAGCTCCGTCATCATTCTCACCCTTCCACCCTCTAAGCGCGCCCTTGCTCCAACCCCCTTCTCTGTGGACGCGTTGGACACGTTTATGTCCCTCATACATGGCCAGCTTCGGGGGGACTGGAGCATCGAGTGCTTCTGTGTGCGTTACATCTTTGGAAGCATTTCGGATCGGCAATGTCGTTGTGCATTCGATCGCTGATCGCGACGAACCACACTGTTTACGATCGTCACTCTATTTTTGCGTTTAATCCAGCGAATGTGAAGTCATCGCTGGACTACGCGGCTCTGGGGACAGACGTGCTTCCCAAGCATGTCCCCTTCTGCAATTCTTTGCTGTTAAAGATGAGCAGCATTTTAAAAGTGTTAATTTGGATATTTCTTTTGGCTGCAGTACGCTTTTATCGGTCAAGGTTGTAATTGTTGCTAACAAGCTGAAGCAGAAACGATGCTCGTCCATTCGGTGAACCGTGAGTAGTGTGTCTGCGTGTCATCATAGTGTTCCCAAGTGCCGTGTTTGTACGCCCGGGTGCGCTGCCTCGGGGGTGTAGGAGATCGTCTTCGCGAGGAGCTGCTTCCGTAAGCCGATCCCACCCATCGACCCCAGTCACCCAGTCCAGTCGGTTTGTGAGTCATGGAGCGTATATTGCGAGGCGTTATGCGTTACCGGCATACGACCCGCGAGCAAATGGTGCAGGAATTTCGGAAAGTTCGTGACAATCCGCAGGTATGGTAGCAATTTTGGGGGGCGATTCTTTCATTCTGATATAATAAAGGATTTTTTCTTTTTTTGCCTTTTTTTCGCCTGATTAGCCTAAAGCCGTGTTTTTCACCTGCATGGACAGTCGCATGATCCCGACCCGGTTTACCGAGACGCACGTCGGCGACATGTTTGTCGTGCGTAATGCCGGCAATCTGGTACCGCACGCAGAGCACTTCCAGGACGAGTACTTTAGCTGCGAACCGGCCGCCCTAGAGTTGGGCTGTGTCGTGAACAACATCAAGCACATCATCGTCTGCGGGCACAGCGATTGTAAAGCGATGAACTTGCTGTACAAGCTGAAAGATCCCGAGTTTGCCTCGTTGGTAGGATGAGTATTGAGCCGAAGTGTGTCGCATCCCGCATCACTAATCCTTACCAATTCTTCGCTCCAGGACAACCGGCGCATATCGCCGCTGCGGGCGTGGCTGTGCGAGCACGCCAACACGAGCCTTGCCAAGTTTCAAAACCTCAAAGAAATCGGGCTCGATAAGCCGCTCATCTTCTCGTCCGAAACGCCGCTCCGCAAGTTCGTCGCGTACATCGATCCGGAGAACAACTTTGCGATCGAGGACAAGCTGTCCCAGGTGAACACGCTGCAGCAGATCGAGAACGTGGCGTCGTACGGGTTTCTCAAGCGCCGGCTCGAATCGCACGATCTGCACATCCATGCGCTCTGGTTCGATATCTACACGGGCGACATCTACTTCTTTAGCCGCAACTCGAAACGGTTCATTGCGATCGACGAAAGCTCGATCGACCGATTGCTGGACGAGGTACGGCGATACTATTCGTGATGCACCGTGTTTTTTTTAAGGGGGGGTATAGCTTTAGCTGAGCAATACGGGTTGAAAGTAGCGGGAGGGAAATGCTTTCTAGATTGCTATCGGGTGCAAATGAACGGGTTTGCAAAGCTGCGTAGTTAGTGTATTGTGATTGTAAATCAAAAGTGAACGTTATGTTAGTTTCTGTGTGTAGTAGAATCAGATGATTGTGCAATGTCGCTGTATAGAGTCGCTTCTTTTGTATAATGTTTCGCAATAAACATGGTACATGTTTCGCGGGGCTCGAATTATAACGATTAAATCTATATTTTTCCCTTCAAAGGTACGCACATAACGCTGCACCCTGGGAAGCTTCAGTCGCACAGCGAATATGATTGCATTTATTTTTTCACACACTTAGCACATCTAATAAAATAATTAAGCAAGGCTTAAACTAAATAAATGCAGGCTTTTCTTTTCATAAAATATAATGTAACGGACACACTTAACGAATCACGTTCCGCCCAGCGAATGCAATTCAAAATTCATATATGCTGCTACACAAATTGCATACTTTCAGGCGTTTAGCGAAATAACCCTTCTCATCATGCTTTCGCTACTCCTTCTAAGTACCTAGCTGCAACAGCCTAAATCTCACGTGTGCACGTGTGCACCGTCTCAACTGCATGGGTCTGGGTCACTCGCCCGATCCCGATGTGTTGATGTGGAGTCGGAATTGGAGTGGAAAAATGGGTCCATAACACCCCTTTGCACGGTGCAGCCGCAGCAGCAGAAGGGGATGAAAAATGTGCATTGCCAAGGTTGCTTTGATGAATCGGTTCGTACGAAAACGGCAGACTGGCAGATGTTGCAAAGTAGCGCAGCGGCGCTGTACTTTGTTCACAGTTTTGTTATTTTCGCAGACCACCCGCGCGCGGCTGGCTGCGTAAGAGCAAAGCACGTGAAATTTACTACCCCGCAGCAACGGGCAACATGGTGGCAGCTTGTTGTTATCTCTGGTACAGCCGCGATGGTGCGTTTTCGAACCGTGTCGTCTCGGCGCGCGTGGGGCGGAGGTGCATCTTCCGGTGCGAGGAAGCGTCGTCGTTTGTCTAGCTACACGGTAGGAGGCTGTACGCCGCCGCCACGGTAGCAACATTCCGCGCAATAGGGGGAGAAATTTATGCAGCGCTTCACACATTGCAGTGTGCAGTTGTTGCGGACGATGATGAAGCATCTTCGTTGCATCGGTTGGCCGGTTTGCCTGCACTGTCGCGGATGCTAGATGAAGCCATCGGCTGGCAGTGCACAGTGAAGCCAGAGGGAGCAAAGATGCATGCGTTGTGTTGTCAACACTTTTTTTTTCCTACCAGCTTTGCATGCCCGCCTACCATGTGTTCGTGGCTGGTGTGGCGACGTGCACACGTACACACCAACCACAACACACGCGCACACAGACGGGCACGTTGTAACGCTCGCTGTTGTGCACTTGTGGTGGCAGCGCTATGTTGGCCCGCATGTTTTCCCAACCCCGTCCGTCCAGCAGCCGTCCTACGCCCAAGCCAAGCCGCTGCTGAAGATCGCGCGCTCTCCGGACATGGAATCCCGGACATGGGGCGGACGCGGCTCGTATGCTCGTGGCAAAGTGGGTCACTTGCGATTTCGTGACCAACTTTTCCCAACATGAAGCGGCAGCCAGCAGCATAGCAGGAGAATGAACGAACGAAAGGGGGAGATAAAGAGAGACAGAGATAGAGATAAAAGAGTGAGATCGAGAGAGGTAGATAGATATAGTAAAGAAAGAAGGAAGAAATTGTCGACTGGGCTGGGTAATGGTGGAGGGAAGAAGCAGTGCGACACAGCCGCTGGCGAAAGAGGAAATGCTTGATGTGGAAGCTGTAAACCAGCTTCTCGTTGCAGGCTTACCGAAAATGTGTCCCCAACCGAGCAGGCGGAGAAACGATCTTGTTCTGGAACCGGAAATATTAACTGAAAATATTAAGCTACCTGTATTTGGGCAGGGAATCGGAGATCGAGTCTTGATATCTACGTGAGATAAATACAGTCTGGAAAGGATAATTTATGAAAAAAAAAACTCTAAAAATGAGGCGGAATTAGGCGGAATTCAGAAATTAAAGTTTTAAAAATAGAAAATGAGCTAAAAGATTTTATCAGAATATCTGAACTTTTAAATTGAAATCGAATTAAATTACAAAGGAAAAAAAAACAGTAACATTACATTACATTACTTCAAAATTATAGGAATATGCAGAATGCCTAAGCCTGGATGGCGATGCGTCACAAACTTTCCATCTCTATTGCGTCAGCATCCACGCCTCAGCAATGCAGTTCCCTAGAAGATAAAAAAAAACTTGCTCCCTCTAGCAAACCTATTCATCGTCCGAAATATTTGTCCAACGCGCTCTAAAGTGTGTACACTTGTGATTAGTGAAATTTTGGTGCGTTGTTTGGTTGCGAAATAAATTTTACTTTTTCTCTCCCATCCGATCTTCCGGGTGTGTCTTCCCTTCCTGCCGCAACAAGCCGCTTTTGCGAAGTCCCAGTCAGTCACTGTTAAGGTGTGTGTGTGTGTGTGTATGCTTTTGCCTTGCTTACTTGGGTCCCGTGCCGCAGAAGTAGGTCAACGAGAATCGCTTAGGAAGCTCGGATCGGATCGCAGTCCGCCGCTAGGTTCCACTAGTCGCGATCAAAATCTGCCCACCAGCCCAGCGAGTGGACTAGATTTGTAGCGAACCGTTTTCGCTGCTTCATTTTTTGGGACTTTGGGACGCGTTTGCCTTCCCATTCTGCTGCGGTGATGTATGGGTGATCGCGTAGAAAGAGAATTAGCACTTCTTTGTCGTTTTTTTTTCTTCTTCATGTTTAGTTTGCACTGCTTAGGAGCGACTTCTTTTGGTGCTATTCTGGCGAGGCGGTTGTGCGGATCGTTCCTCTTTCGAACAGGGGAGTTGAGTAATAAACGGGGTGTCCCTCTTGGTTTGAAAATCGAATGTTTTAGAAACTCTGGGCTCTAGAAGGTGTAAATGTGTGTGTGTGTGTGTGCTGATGATTTGTGGTTTTTTCCTCACCCCAAGAGGCTGTGACGTACGAGCTAAGCGGCCAGTTGTGTGAACGCTTTTCTGCGGCAACTAGGTTAACCGATGAAAACGAACGCTAATGAACGTGCGGTTTGGAATTGTTATGTTCGGAGATAGCTTTACACCTTTACGATATGGCAAAAGATGAGTTTTAAGTTGTAGGAAATGTTTTATACTCTTTGTGTTATTGATAACACAAACACACATATTTTAAATTGCCATAAAGATGTTCAGCGTACACCAGCACGAGAAGATGTAAGATGTTATTGGTCTACCGTTGGAATTAGTTTGAACTACATAATTAGGACCAGTTTACCACGCAGGTTTATAACCAATTTAACTTCAATTATTCGCTCTTTTAAGAACAGTAAGCAGTCTAAGCTTTTTAATATAGGCCAAGAAAATTTAAAGAAACTAATGAATACTTAATTTCTACTCAAATAAGTAACTCTTGTAGAAAATATGTATAGTTTCGTTTTGAGAGCTCTGCAAAAATCAGTGCAGCAAATGTAAAACTTAGAAAAATAAAAAGCTAACAATACTAATCATCAACCTAATTATCCTAATATCAACTCAATCAAGGTTAATATTGTCAGTTAACAAACGCAAAAATCCAAAAATATAACACATTAGTAGCCAGACGGTAGTACAGTTGAAATTAATAGAAGCACCTTGAATCGTTAAAAACAAATCCCCAAGCGGCACACTATCTGCTTTCGATCGCCACAAGCCACAACGAGATAAACGGGCACGAACCTGCCACTAATTCACCTGACTGTACGTATTTTGATGCCCGATACATACGCACGAAACAGGTTTATTGGCCGCGCAGATACGCACTAAAACAAAGCCTCTCGCCTCCCAGTTTTTTTTCCAAACCTGAACCACAAACACTAAAGCAACGAACAAAAAATCCCCGAAAAGAAAATGTAATAATAAATCGTGCATATCGTCGCCCGCCGAGGCACGCATGCCCCATGCCTGGCTGGAATTGATTTCCTACCTTTTTGGCAGCAGCAAATTGCTCGTAAATGCTGTGTAACGCCGTGTGTGTAGATCTCTCTCTTTCTCTGTGTTTCGGCAACTGTTGGCAGGATAACGGCAGACTACGAGTAGTTTGTACAGATTTTGCGGGTGCGAGAGAAGCAATCCAGCTTCAGATTCCCTAAGGCGGCAAAATGAAAGGGTACCGTCGAGGTGCACGATATCAAGGGAAGCGGGATGAGAGGGGGTAGGAGTATATT
The DNA here is from genome assembly GCF_017562075.2 of Anopheles merus. Lineage (NCBI taxonomy): Eukaryota > Metazoa > Arthropoda > Insecta > Diptera > Culicidae > Anopheles > Anopheles merus. The sequence continues at coordinate 31,165,185 of NC_054082.1, read as the reverse complement.
CAGATGGGAGACTCACCAAAAGGGTTCCTTGTGTGACCTAAATCTGGTCCGGTCCGGCGATGATTGTTCCCCCCGGGGGCGTCGAACGCGGTCGTGGATGGGGCGACATATCAGGATGAATTTAGCTTAAACCGATCGAGCCATGCGAGCCTTAAACTTGATGCCCGATGAATCCTTTCGAGACGGGTTTATGGGGATTGCAAAGGAAAAACACTGTTGCAGCAAGCATTATTACGAATGTAAGAAAAACCTAACCATAGTCTTAGCAATTAGTTTTGTAGGCAGTTCCAGTAACAAGTGTCGTTGAAAGATCACTCAAAAGGTTATTGTTGCTATGGTCGGTTAAAACATTTCTCTTTTGCCCGCTAGCACCCTTCCAATCATATGAAGTAGCACCACGAGGGGAATCAAAACAGAGCAATGAATTAGCAACCACAACAGCACCGAATCGTATCGGCCACCACTTCAAGTTCAGCTGTCAAACTGTCAATCGTATGATCGAGCACGAGCGAGTGATGATGATCTTTTTGACGTTGCGGGAAAAATTGCGGTCAAACAGCAGGAAGAGAGCGGCACCGAAGAAGCAGTAAAAGAATAATGTGTGTGTGTGTGTGTGTGTGTGTGTGTGTGTGTGTGTGTGTGTGTGTGAGAGAGTCTACGACAAGTTAAGTGTGTGTAGCTCCAGCGAAGGAAGGCCTAGCACGAGGCAACAACACGAGGGTTGTTGAAAATTGGGCCAAATTTGCGTGCAAACCGCCAGAACGTGCGGCGCATTGTGCCGACCTTAAGCAAGTATTACGCGTACGCACACGTCTGTGCCGGGTTTAGTACCGAGCGCGGGGTGATGGTGGTGGTGTGTCACCACCAAATCAGAAACGCTATAAGCGGATTAGATGATAGAACTTGCTGCCAAGGCGGTACCGTTAGACCGCACCTAGTTTTCGGGAGGTCAGACTGCGTACGCGTCAGTTTCGGGGCAGCGCCCAGGCACAAGTACGTGACAGTCCCGGGGCGGAATGAGAATCGGTTGAGCTGGATCTGGAGCAGGCACCCTGGGCCAGGAACAGGAACCTGTACGGCTACACCTGACCCACCGGTGGAATGAGTAGGTGGGTAGGGATGGGGTTAAGGATTTTTAGGAAAAGAAAGTGTTTGCGGATGACAGGTTGACATCAATTGTGGCAAGATCAAGTTTGAATGTGGCACAAACAGAACGACTGGTTGGTGCAGTGTGTAAAGTTTTCTTGTTCTATTTGGCTTACATTTTGTATTGTAATTGTCACACGATAGCAAGCAGCATTATACATGATCTTCATCTTCAAAAAACAACTGTTTCAAGCTCGCAACATGTTGCTACACTTTCAGCAGGGCATTTCACATAAACAAACCATTCCAATCGGGCGAGTTCAACATCCTTACAATGATTCCCCCAAAATGTATCGATGTTTGTAACCTTTTCTTATCTCAACCAGTCGGCACAACATCCGCAGCCCGGTGGTATGCTTCGGTAGCTGAGATTTGCTCACACAGCTACGCACACACCTTTCCCTTCGAAGGGATCGATTCCTTCGTTTGTTGTTTTTTTTATGTGTTGCTTCTTTTCATTTCATCCTCGCACTAAACACACCATTTCCAGCTCATGCAGAGGCGCCGGACATGTTTTGTTGCCCCGTTGGAAGCTTTTTTCAATCGATCGTCATTATTTTGGGCTTTCCTCGCCTTCCCAGCTCACTCGCAACTCTTTCTCTCAGACTCTACACCTCTGTAGCCCTTGCCTCTCTTGTCCCAACCTTCGACAATGGTTCCTCGTTGTCCTTTTCATAGGTTCGCGTCTGTCGTCGCCATCATAATCGGGCGTTCCTTGCTCTGTACGGAGCGGCGGATGGACGGATCATCAATTTACTTAATTCGCCCATCCCACGACGGTGCCCACCGCCAAAGCATCATCGCTGTATCATTCGGAATCGTTTCAAAGCATCCAGCGAAAGATTGGGAGAAGCATTGGGAGAGAGAAAGAGCATGCAAGATGTATCGAAAAAAAAAATAAACACCTCAACCGGACTGCAACCAATTTGTCTGTCCAGCTGGGGCTCGGGCAGCCGCAGCACCGGCAGCAGCACAAGAACGGCCAGCAAAAAAGGAGCGACGATGGGGGGAGGGGGGGGGGGGTTCACGTGTGAAGGTGAAGGAAAAAAGGGCCAAAAAGCTCACCCAGGGATGGCTGGATTCCTTCGGTACGATCGGGCAAGGGGAAGCTTCAGGATGCGTTCGCGGTGCGGTTCGCTTGCACGGAACGGCCGATCGACACGAAATGGCCGAAAAGTTCGTTCCACCGCGTCGAAGCCAAAGGCTGCCGCATCGATGTCGACCTACACGGGACCTGTAGGGCAATGTGTTAATAGGTGAATCGTGCGCGATGCGTTCCCAGGCTAACGTGAACACGCTGGACGAGGGTTTTATTGTTATTATTTTTTATTCGATTCTTTTCTCTCTCCCTCTCGCTTCGGGTCCCCACGCAGGGATGGGGAAGTGTAGAGCCAATATGATGAGATATTAAGATTATTGGAAGATGGAAGATGGGCTAAAAATGATTTTAATTATTTTAAATATAGTTAAATGAAAACTAGTAAAAGTGGTTAACTGAGCATTGCGACGATGAAATATTTTCAAACCATTCGCAAACTGATCGATTTGATTTTGTTTTAGGATTCTCATAAATCGCCGAAAAAACGATAATGCATATGATTGAACCGTTGTTGATTCTCAAAACATTTTTAGTACTTTTTTTAATTATAAACAGTTAAACGTTAACATCAGAAACTAAACGTTCACTTGGTTGTCGTTAGCTATGATCCGTTTCGGTCAGACATTCGAAGATGCTCGCTCTCAACAACAACAAATGGACCAAATCAACGAACCCAAAAGGTCACGGAACTTGGTCAGTAGGGACCGTGCCGGGTACGTTGACTCCTTGATAATCATCGTAATCAAGCACACACACACCCAGAACTCGTCTGACCAATAGTTTATGAGTCCTCTGTGGCTGTGGCCCGAGCCCGGAGAAGATACGATTATATCACAGCGGTTGGGTAGTTCTTCTATTGTATTCCGTTCTTCTAACTTTGTCCGAACCCTTACCACCTAGCTCTGTCGATCGGTTCTAGCTTGCTCGATCGCTCAGGTGCATTAATAGATACATACAGGGGGTATTTTGGTTTGTTGATTGTGTCGATCGCAGCGGTGATGACCCCTTCCGGAGCCGGCGATTCGGGATGTTCCGGTAAGGGTGAACCATCGGACTGGGAGAGGTTGGGCCGGCATGAAGGGAGGGAGCATTGGCTATTAAAAAGAATTTATGACGCGTCTTTCTTACATCACACAATACGTTGAAGCATTCCAGACAAAGCGGTCGATTATTTTGGAGTCAAGCATCAATGCTTGTGTGGTGGTGGGCTTAGACCGAGCTTGATCTTCAACCTATAATAAAAGGATGCATTCGTAGAACCAGTTTTTGTCGTACTTGAAATAGAAATAATAACGAATGGGTTGCTCTACTAGCAGAATTATTTAATGTAACAATAATTCTTAAAACAAATCCAACTTGATTCAAAACAACATTTTTAAACTACTCTCTTTGCTGTACTTGGCTCACACATACACACACACACACACACACACACACACACACACACACACACACACACACACACACACACACACACACAGAATGCGAACATAATTCCCGACTTCGAACCCCTGCAAAGGGACGCACGAAACAGGATTTGGGAATTAAAATGATTGGGCTGTTTTTTTTTCGGGGTTTGATGTGGCGTTCGAAGTTCTTGCATCCTTTTTTCCCCTCGCTCTATTCTCACCTTCGCGCTCATCACCAGGGAAAAATGGGCCGCAAGAAATAGACGAATGGAAAGGGGGTGGAAAACAAAGCTAAAACGCTCATCCTCCGAACACACATATCGACACATTCGGTCTATTGACCTTGGCCCGGTGAATAACCTTTTACACCATCATCCGCACCACGACCTCGCCAGGGCCACCGTCCACTATGTGTGTGTGTGTTTGCGTACGTGTGGAAAACGAAGGCAACTGGCGCTGTGGTAACATCCTCGAATGAAGGTCGACCCAACGACGGATGCTCGCGGACGGTGCAGGTTTTTGGTGCAGGCTTCACCAAACCGATGTGCATTTTATGCTTATGCTGTGCGGGTGTCGGGCTTTCCTAGCGCATATTTCGTAACCACCAGTCTAGGGGTGTGGCTATTTGGCTGAGCCATCATGTGTGGAAATATGCAAACATATGGGAGGTCGCATAGGTAGGTTTTTTCTTTGCGTTAGCAAAGTTTTTGCGATATTATTTACGTTATTTTTACCATAAAGGAGTATGTAGGCTCTCTCTACATTAGAACATAGTATGATTCTAAGCACAACGATTATACACACCATTTAACCTACAACTGTTGAGGCTACGCTTTTATTATTATTCCATCACCCTTTTCCACTTTACCTTCGATATTCTTCATTTATCTTTCCTTTAAGCAGCTTCGCGCGCTTTCATACGCTTGCCAACACACCAGCGAGCAGCACACACATCCCAAATGCCTAATCAGAGACTGATTGAAGAATGACTAATGATCGTAGCTGATCGGGAAAGGTTTCCCTACCGTTCATCTCCTATCTCTGTTCACACACACACACACACACACCCCTCAAACTAAAGAAGAATAAATTGTCGTGCATAATTAATTAGAAAAGTGCAAAAACTGCGCAGACAGCCACTACGTAGCAGCGGGTTTTGCTTTATTCAAATTCGTACTTCGGCTAGAAGCCGTTAGACGCTTGCGTTGAAAAGTTGCTATGCGTGTCTTTTGCGGAAGAAAACAGTCAATGGCCGAACCGCTACGCGAGCTGATTAGTTACAATTGTGTCCAGTTTTCGAGAGAAAAAGACACGTTTGTACAGCACCTGTTGAGCGGTTTTTTTTTGTCAACCGAAAACTCCGTGACTGATGATGCTGGAGCTATTCAAACATTCATTGATGAGAGCGAAAATAATGGCACAAGGAAGCATGAAGAAGGCAAGGCATATTGTTGAAACGAATCTCTTACATAGCGACCTACAAATTTTATTGTAACCAGAAAACACAAAGCACTGCTTTGAATTAAGGCATCAGCACATCTTAGTTGAAAATAAATCGCCCACCGTTTTCAGACCTTCTTCCCGATGCTGATACCGAAGCACACACGCTCCACCATTTGTGCTATTACACATTCTGACCGGTTTCATCGATGTCAGCACATTAGCCTCCGACATGTTCGGCTTTAATTTCCACTCCCGCTTCCCGCTTCCCGTTGCGCTGTCATTCAAAGCATCCCCACCCTGTGCTGAGCAACTTTTCTACTCATTACTAACGAATTCATCTAAGGTGAGGTGGCTAGTCGAAGCAAGGGGTACGCGCTGCACTCGCGCAAGCGATGCGATCAGTTCGCTTACAATGTTAATGTACGATCTTATTCTCTCGTCCGTGCGTCGGCTGAATGCGGGATTTGCGCTCGAAATCGATCGATGGCGCAGGCTCGCACCGGTCGAGGGCGACGGACGGCGGTGGAATGGTTACTGCAAAACTGATTCGTTACACGTGTTCCAGAAACCGACAGCTAACAATGGTTCCGCCCAGCGTCGGATGTCGCCGCGAGCAGCCAGACTTGCCAGAACGGACCCGGTGCGCTTTCGGAGCGCCAGCGTTCGGATGGGTAATAAATCTGTTGCTGCCGTTGGATAATTGTAGCATTCCGCGCCGAGCATTAGCTTGCTGATTGTTCGTCGCAAAGCCGTGGCCGCTTTGTGCGTGGTCTTTGCGCGGTTAACAGTATTCCAAAGGGACATTCCCCTCTGCTGGGTGGAAGAAAAAGTAATGTAAGCTGAGGACCACCGGCGAAATTTTATTACGAGGGCAGGCAAAAGCGGTATACAAGCATGTAGATAATATAAAACTACAGTAAATAGTAGAAAAGCTCAGTGAAATATGTCAGTTACGCAGATTGTAGATAAACAAAACTTTTTGAAAATTATAGGGTTCGTCGCTTTTGATGAAGTCTTTTGTTTTGGACTACGAATAATGAAGCAAGCCATGGTTTGTTCACATATTTGAGACGTTTCTGCAGTAGTTTTTGATGAATCTTCGTTTAACGAACGAATAGGAAAGAACATTAAGGATAATGGAAGACAAAAAAAACGATTGGTCTTGGAAATTTGTTTAAATAAAAACAATATATTTATACACAAAAAAAATTAAAGTTATGACTTAGGAAATAGTTTCTTTCGTAGTGTATTAACGGTGAACAAAAACCTTCCAATAAACTGTGAGCAGCTAAAACATCCAAACTAGGGGGGATAGTTTCACTTAATATATTTGCCTAACCAAAGATCAATGATCTCTAACCGCTTGCGATCCCTAAATGGGGATCATTTTAATCAATTTAGCCATAAATTGTTCCCACGCACACATGCTCCTTCTCGGGTTCACATCTATTCCGTATTTATTTTGTCCAATGTTTCCATCTATTGAAGCGACACAAGCGCAATAGCTCGAGGCGCCAGGCTGGTTGAATTTGTCGGCTACCCCCTTCCTCTGCCCCCTAGTGTCTTCAGTGCCATTGATTGAGTGGCATCCAATTTAGTAAAAAAAAGTAAACACGAACAAACTCAACCATACCGCCACTGTACGAGTGTGATGGATAGAGGCAGTCGGTGAGGGGATAGCTTTACTGTGATGGAATTATACAACACACATCCACATACAAAGCTACATAAAATTTGCACTCGATCGCTCGGACGATCAATCTGATCGGGGTTAAATTTTTTCGCTAGCCGAGTCTTGCACAGGAAAGAAAACGATAAGCGGTCCCGATTTGCTGAGCGCCAAATAAGCCATTGGCGACGGGGAAGGGAAGCACTTCATCGAAGGGTGAAGTAGGGTGGTAGATACGGCGCAACGATAAAAAAGTGTACCGATCAATGGATGAGTTGCGCATGGACGCGTACGGTGTGCGTGTTTGGATTGTGAGCTTGTGGTTTTTGTGGCCGTACCATACCGTACGAAGTGAACACTTTCCGCAGCATATATTGGAACCCACTCCCAACTCCTGCCCTCTCTCCCCCCCTGCCGTAAGCACTTCCCAGCTGTGATCTTCATCATTGCTCACGCTGTCAATACGATCGCAATCGGGAGTGGAAAAAAGCGATAAAAAGCACCAAATCGCTAATGCTCTCTTCGTACGCAATCGCACAGCCCCTGCAGCGTGCAGACGGCGAACCTTTTTCCAGGCCAGGCGCGTGAATAGTTTTGCGGTTTGTTTTTTGTTTCTTTCGACGATCACCACATGCTAGGCGGCATAATGCAGCCCAGCGAAAAAAAAAAAAAAAAACTTGGTGGCCCACGCGAACGTGTGCGTCGGCTTGTGAACTTGACCGGTACTGAAGGCTCCGAAACGGGCGAGCGAGTGTGTATGTGGGCATGTTCTCATTCCGCAGGGTGATCCCGTCCAGGCGGGTTCGTTTCGTTTAAATTCCAGGATCGATTTTTTTTTCTGCGAACCCAGCGGCCAGGGAGTTAACCAGTAAAACAAAACAAACCATCTGTGGCCCGGCCCTGGTCTGGTCAGCGGTGTTTTGGGGGTAGCGGCCCTTTTGTTTTCCAGGTCAGTTTGCGATCGCGGGTTTTGCAGTGAGGTCGGCGATAAGCTGATGATGGTGAGGCTTAGACAACCGTTCGCTCGCTGCAAACATCCAAATAGGCTAGCAAGTGGGCACCGGGGAATGGGGGCGAGGCAACAATTGGAGTGAAAATTGGTACGTGGCGCCCTCCCGGGAGCCACTTTGAAGCGGTTAGCATTAAATTAGACAGTCAAAAAGGAGGAAGCAGATAACAACAAAAAACAACAAATCTGTTTAAATGCAATGGTCAAACGCCTAATGGTTGGCTTTTGGGGTTGGTTGTGTAGAGTCGACTGCGTTTGCGGTAGGCTGATCAAACGGTTTGCGATTCCAAAGAGCTACAATTTATTCGACACTAATGGAGCACTGTGAGTGGAAATTAAGATAAGTAGGGAAACGTTCAACCACACTCCAGCGTCACAATTGAAAGATGAAGTTGATGTGGTAGTGTGAAGGGTTAATAAATTGATTAAATAGCGTTCAATGGCTGTAACTATTTGCCAGCATGGGTCAACAATGTACCAACGTAAAGGGTGATAAATGAACGTTTTTTATAGTCGGAATAATTTGACGTACAAGAATCGTTTTTGACACACATCTTTATCATAATCCGAGCTATCCGAGTGTTTTGCTTTTACGAAAAAATATAAATAAATTTATTATTTGGTTTAAATTTGATGTGATAGTTTGCATATAAGATTAACTGCATCTTTCATTCAGTTGTTTGGTTTTACGATTCAAGAACAATCATAATATAATATTTGAATAATTAATATTGTACTATTTTTACTTTCAAATTTCATTTCATACTACTTCCTAAACGATAAATTGTTAGTAAATGTTGAAGCATCAGCACATCAGTGTCCTAAAACCTCGAGCGTATCTTGTTCGGTAAGACCCAAAACCCCGAACGTTATCTTGTTCGCAAAAAAATGGGTCCACAGTGCACGAAAGACACCATGTTATCATGCCCATTTGCAACGCAATGTTTTCGAATATGTCACTGTACGCCATTCGACCCGAATATTATGCCGCGGACTTGTTAGAAGCAAATCGATTAGGAATGGAGAGAGAGAAAGAGAGAGAGAATGGGTTCTCGAAATCTTTCGCCACCCATCTTTGCTACGAGCGCCTCAAAAGGTGCGAAACGCTTCAACGCGTTGAGGTATGACGTCCAGATAGCATCACGGCACACGGTACACGGTTGGAGTGAAAATCTATTCCAAATTTGGGAAGCCCGCGGCCAGGCGGCATCCGAAGGTGCTAAACTAGCCGGTGTTAATAAACTGTCACAGCAAACAAAGAACTCGATCGATCCATCCTGGCCTGACAGGCCTGCCGTATCGGATACCTTCCCATTTTCCTGAGGGCAGTGCGATTGAGCGGTCCAAAAGCTAGAATCCCCTTTTGCGGGGTTCACCTTCCCAAACCACGGAGAGGATCGTTTCGGATCGATGTTTGGTATTTGACGGGTGACCCACTTCCGCGCAAATAGATAGCCGCCCAAGAACTAATGATAAGCTGCCAGTCAAATGAAGGCGATGTTGCGCCCCGCGCTCCCCCCAGACACGTGCATACTAAGAGCACGGTGTGTGTGTGTGTGTCCCCAGCGTTGTACGTACCGGGTGCTGCACGGAGGAACTTCCGCACCTCCCGAAAGAGTGCCCAAAACGGTGTATTCGAGCGCTGTGGCCGCTAATGCGAGGGTTCGGAATTTTGGGGCGGGTTGGCCAGCACAAGCACAAGATTACAGTGGTTTGTTTTTCCTCTGCCTTTCGGACGGTGCCTAGGGCGACGCCATGTTGTGACGATGTTTGGAGTGGACGCTCTCAAAACAAACGCTTCGACCTCGGGTCACTCCACCCCACCGCCATGGTCCGACAAAGGGGACAAAGGGAAGGCAGGAGGTAGGATATGGCCAAAATTGCCACTCAGGCGGGGCAGCACGCAGCGGCAGCATCCGAACCGTTTGGTTTGGAATAATATTTCATTATCGGATTTTCGGGCGCGGATGATGTCGAGATCGTGGAGGCTTGCGGCTTGACAGTGTCCGATTCGTCCCTGCCCCTGCCCGGGGTCACAATGGTGCGGGGAGTCATTTTTCAAATCACACTGCCTGCTAGGGCCACCACCATCGCTCATCTGAATACGGCCCTTTTACAGTGCAATCTCTAGAAATCTTCCAAGTGATCTTTCATCCGTCCGATTGGTTGGCGGACCGATGACGACGATGTTGATGATGATGATCGAGCAGTCTCCAAAAAAGGGATTGCAGAAGTCGATGACGCAGCGTCCCGAGCATGGCTGGAGCGAAGTTATTGAGGGGTAAAACAAGTTATAAGGCAGGCTTGTTTCGTTCAGCTTGATCTTGTAAAACTTAGCTGACTGCAACCAGTTTCGTGTTGGCGTTTCGTCGTTCGCTCTAGCTGTGTGTTACTTCCAGCAAGTCAACGCTTAGTTTGTGAGCAGGCTTTACGTTAAACTTGGTTTCGTAGCTTAAACTCTTCGCTTACTATCTCGCCAAAACATCCATAGCTCACTGGCTGCAAAACTCTCGCCTCGTGGCTTCCCTGGAGAAGTTTAAAAGTCACAAAATTCGCTGAAGCATCAGTCGCACAAAGCGGTACGAGACTGCACCGTGGCCTAGACCCAGACCTCCTAGACCCGTAGACCGTGGGCTTCAATCGGTCGCTGCACAGCTGGTTGGTGCGCATGCGCCAAAGTGCGGCACGGAGCCGTGTGGTGCGGTGCCCCTCTCTCTACCAGCCCTTGCACACCCTCCCGCCGCCCCTTCCATTCGCTGTGGAACGCTGCGGATCGAAAGAGAAATGAAGGAAAGAAGAAATTTAGGTTACGGCACACTTTTTCCTTTTGCGCCGTTGGCCGGCACGGAATCGGGTATGGTACGGTGACGATGTGGTGCACGGTGCTGCGACGGTGCTGTTATGAGCTGAAAACTGGTTCCGAAGGCCTGGTGTTCAAAGAGAAGGAGAGGGGAAAGGGGAGGGGTGTGAGCTGAGGGGTAAAGTGTTGCCTTACCGCTGGCGCAGTATCCACAATGTCCGTGGACGGGGTTGACTTTGTCGAAGCTGAGAATTCGGAGGGGATCTAAAGTCGGGTTTCGGCCCTGGCCGTGACCACTCCCGGTTTACAGCCACGGTAGGTCGCGTTGTCTTACCGAAGCGACGCACACACACACACACACACACACACACACACACACACACACATATACACACACACACGACCGTTTATTCGTTTGGAGTTTTTTTTTTTATTATTGTCATCATACACCAGCCGTTCGTGGTGCGCGCTTGGGTAGGTGTGTATTGGACGATGCTTTTGGAAGAACGCAAGAAAGAAAAAATGGGTTTCCCTCTCGCTGCGCCTAGATCGGGCCGGGCATCATTTTGACTGGACGATGGGGAGGCTGTACTCCCGAAATAAAATACACGAGCCTCCCTCCACCAACGTTACCAACAGTCACGCGAACGGGTTCGTTCGTCGGGTGCACGGGAAGGACCGAACCTCGGTCCCCCGTACAGATTATAGCCCATTCGGCGGGCCCAACATGTTCGGGGGAGCGACTCGGGAGAGCTATTCTTGCCTTGTTTCATTTTATTATCATTATTTTCGTGTGTTTGTGGGCGATCGTAAACGTTGCTGGTATGCATCTTATCCGTAGCAGCACGGGCCAGAGTGTCGGGGGGAGTTGGGCGGCTGGGATGGGTGAGGAGGAGTGAATGTTACTGGCTGCTCGTTTTATTCGCTCCATCCATCCGGACCCATCCGGGATCCCGTGGGCCGGTTCTGGAGGAGAAGTTTTGGGTATTTTTTTATTATTACCTTTATCTGCGTACACCCCAAAACTCGGACCATCGTCATTTTTCGGGCCTCGCCGGGGACACTCGTGTTGGGGTTTTATATTGTTCGCTTCCTTTTTTCCCCCAAACGAGTGGTGCCTCGGGCAGTGTTGAACATGTTTTCTCTACCCCACGTCGGCGGAGGATGCTTGTACTGGTTAAATTATTTTTTGAATAACAATTAAAAATGGTTAAAGCGGGCCCCTGAGCATTCGTTTGGAGGTGTTTAATGAGTACATAATGGGTCGTTTGTACGCATTTCTTTCGATTGGCGGCAGACCGCGCTGAGGAAAGGTGACTCAGCACATCTACGTGGTAGGGAGTAATATTGGATTTTAAACAGCATGATGCACAAATTATGCACAAATATGCGGTATCAGCAAACGATCATATTTCATGATCAATTTCGTGGATGCTTATTTCTGATAAATATTTCACTGTTAAATCCATGCTGTTCACTCATTAGATCTTCACTGGACAATATAAACGTATCATGCTCGTAATTAAGTCAGAGGCGCCTGTAGTACTCGATCACGAAAGCGTTTCATGCAGGTTTTTAGCGCGGCATCGTACAAAAGAAGTGCGATGTTTTTAGGTGACGAGTGACGAACAGGTGGGTATGCGTCACGGCGACAAGCGTACGAAAGGAACAATGCCAAAGGGCATCTTATTACTGTCCAGCACGTAGCTAACAGTTGCCGCAGTGGTAAGCGATTGAAATTCTTGCAGCGTCCTCCACGTTAGGAAGGGCTAAACGATTGAAAAGTGGGTTCCCTTCTCGCGGCACAACACATCATAAGTAACGCCCGTCAACGTCATCATCGCTACACGGGCTACAGGGGAGAGGAAAGGATCGTTTCAACCCTCATCGTCCAATAAAAAACTGTCGGCGTCATCCCAAAGCGATCCTCAAAGGCGACGAAGAGAAGCGATGTGAAAAGGCGTCAACCGGGTTCGGATGCACTCGGATACCGGGAATCACCCGGTGAAGTCGCACCGAGGGCTAGAGAATTGAAAGGTAATTTGCCTAAAATAGCTATCACCTCGTGTTCGCACGTACACTATCCTGTTGATTGCCGTTTTTTTTCCTTCTCTCAATTCCTTGCAGCCTTGCGCCGGAGGAGCTGCATGAAGGGAATGTATCGGGCGTTTCGATTCTAGGTTGCAATGGAGATGCTTGCTTACGGTATTGGTTGCTTTGCATGGTCGGAGGTCTCGTGTTTCTCGGGCCGGTGGTCACATCGGTGTCATGTTCGCGTACACAGGCGCGAGAAGAGCCGTCTCGTGACGGTGACGGTGGGAAATGGGAAAAACTTCAACGAAGATTCCAGCTGAACTGGACGAGCAGAGCCGACTGGCGTCTTAATAGTGTGAGAATGGAAAATGGAATGATACGGGCTGTTGGCCACTTGTTCAATTGGGTGGTTGATTAGGGGGCTGGGTTTGATTGAATTTAAAGCCATTCGTAACTAAAGAAGAATTGATCAATCAATCGCAAGCTAAGGTTAAATGTGTGAAGTTTTTTGTTTTGTGTGAATGTTGAAAGAATTTCAAGTTGTCAACAGATAGTGATCTTCAAACATCTCATCTATTAAATATTGTACCATTTCATGTTGAGCTTATGCTTTCCTCATGCAACATAAGTCATTATTTCCTACCAGTCACTCCCAAACACCAACCTTCGATTTTGGTGAATGTCGAACGCATGCAAAGAGCACTTCAAACGATCAAAACCTTCAAAACACAACGCAGCAGACAGACGTAGGTGTGGTATATGCTGCAGTTTGACATTCAGACCTAATGCGATATTTTAACTCAATATCTCCGTCCTCTGTGGCCTGGCCGGGCAGCGAATTGCACCGAAATAAGACAAAACGGTTCAGGTCAAACAACGTGTACAATTGCATGAGTGGCCGCATGAACCACTTCGAGTGGAAGTCGAACGTGAACGTAATTGCACATGCCGCGCGCTATAATTGCACAAAGCATTACACAGCCCGAACTGGGCGGGGAGGCGTGGGCGCAAACATTCGTGGCATGTTGTGCCGAACGATCGGTTGAACCGATGGGTTTGGTGGCGATCGGGGGGCGGCAGCATTAGGCTATGCTTCGGCTACTGCTCACGCACGCAAATGATCGCAATCACTGGACGCAGGAAAGGACGGGGAAGTGTAAGGTGGTGGTGGCCAGTCAGTCGGATGCACAATTAAGCAGGCCTGGGGCGAAACCGCACAACGGCACAACATAATCGCACTAATCGATGCTGAATATCAAGGTCATACGGATATGCGTGATTTGCGAGCATGGTATGGGAGAGAGGGAGGGTCTTACGGGGCCCTGGAAAATGTGTTAATGCAAAATGCAAGTAGTCGAGTGTGTCTCCCTTTATGTTTCACACATCACACGGTTAGTTGTTGGCGGGTTGGGACTTAGTTTTTTTTTATACATTTTTCATTGCTCAATTATACGGGACGGGGCTTGCGTAGGATTAAGGATTGATTGCACTGGTACTGTACTTTGCATATCCGTACCGTTCGGACCAAAAGAGGAGTATTCTAAAAAGGTAATATTCTAGTGGAATTCCATCAGTTTAAGCCAGCACGATACATTCTGTGCCATTTCATAAAATACTTTATCCCTTCTTAAGCATCCAAAAAAGAAAGAAGACAAAAGCCTTCAGAGTCACTTGCTGCGAAGCGCTTCACAGGTTTTCAACTATGATCTTCAGGCCCAGCGGCGTGCCTCACGACTCATGAAGATGTCCCAGAAAGTGGGATAACTCTGCCTAAAGCGCTCTGTACGAGTCATCCCCAAAGCAAGAGCTCCGCCATGCGAGCTAGCCGAATATCTTATCTTTACGAGCCATTTCAAACGTTCCCCACACCGCCCAGCTTGTGTGGCATCGCTGGATTTGCTGGCTGGATCCTCAAGGCGGAGGAGACCGTTCGGTTCTTGCCCTTGTCGCTTGTAAACTGCTCGCTAGCCACTTGGTAAAGGTGCTGTATGTTTGTTGCTTCTTTTCCATTTTTTTTTCATTTCCTTTGCCCTTTTTGTTTTGGAACACCAAAGCTTGACATCTCACCGACATAGGCAAGATGTATCGTAGCGTGTAGGTATCACTTTAGCTTAGTGGGGCAAGGGCAGGGTTGTTTCGCAAACAGGGTTGCAGGCAAACACTTCTCAAACCCCCCGGGCAAAAGAGGTTCTTGGAGCCGAAATTCAACGTTGCCGTAACCTCAATTTTCAATTACGACGACGATTTCCCGCGTCAAAGCCCCGTAGCAAACTGGCCGGTACGGGTGGGAAGGTTGGAACGCCCCCTCCCCAGGACACCGCATCCGGAGACTCGGAGATGATCTGCAAATATTCCATTCCTTGTTAAGCGATTTCTGGAGGGATTCGACGCGGAGGATTAGTTTCCCATTAATGGAGTTGGAGAGTTTGTCGAATGTTTAAACAAACACAATTAGACCGGTGACACAGTGAACCGTGACC
Source organism: Anopheles merus (assembly GCF_017562075.2). Classification (NCBI taxonomy): domain Eukaryota; kingdom Metazoa; phylum Arthropoda; class Insecta; order Diptera; family Culicidae; genus Anopheles; species Anopheles merus. Next base: position 31,150,096 of record NC_054082.1, on the reverse strand, counting down.
GCTTTGTGGCAGAAGCAAGTGAAGACAGCAATGCTTTTTTTGGGAGTTTAGGCAATGTTGTTGGAAGATTTTCTTGAGTCGAAAATAGCAATAAAACTTAACTTAGTTTGCAGCTGAAATAGTGTGTCATGAAATTGAGTGTCTTTGGTGGCTTAAATAAGGGATAACCATCTGTCAATGTTCAATGTCGGGGAGAGCAAATCCCCGTTAATTGTCCATTATATTAAATGCCCGGTTACAAACACACTCCCATTGTTGGACCACTCCTCCAAGCCAGTGTAGCTCATCTTGATGCACCCTCAAAAGGTGCGAAAACCCACATCAAACGCCAAAGCTAAATTGTCCGACCAACAATCAATGCACTTCCATCACATGCGCATCTCAACGGCACTTAAATGAAGCGGCTGCGACGACGACTACGACGACGACGGTCATTCACTTGTGCGCGATTCATCTCTCACACTCACTCGCCCGGTGGAGTAAAGCGCCCGGGGGGTGTTAGTCACAATACGGGTGGCAGTGACACTGACCGTGACACGGCCCGCCGCTGGCCGGTGCTTGGCAGTGAGCACCCCTTCACCAGCGCTCCGTCACGTTTATCCCGGTGACTGGTTTGCTGGTGCGAAATTTTCATTATCATGGCCATTCGCCTATTGTGGAGTGGAGTGGCGCGACCGATTGTACCGAGATTGTACCCGCGGTGGTGGGATGAGCGCCATTGTGGTGGTGGTAGTGGTGCTGATGGTGGTACAGTTTTATTGAATCTCTTTAGTGCCGGGGTTGAACGACGCTAGCTCGCCCATTCGTCGTGCTGTGAACGTGGCTCGTGCGACGCTTGAATTGCATCGCGAGATTGCATAAACCCTTGCAAGACAAGTCGGTTTGTGTGGTTTGGTGGAATGAAGCTTAGGTATGGAATTCGTTTATTTGTCATAGCTGTTGTCTTTTTTTCATGTGTTTTTTAGTTTTATATTGGCTTGCTTTTTCAGATACACCATGTTTGTGAAAGCATAAGATAATATAAAATAATAAAAAGTCATACTTCATGTAATAGTACGTTAAACTATTTGTTATATACACCTCCATTTTCTAAACATAACCTCCGAGGGTTAAAATCACTCTGTACCTCTTCCTACAATGCAATTCTATAGGGAAAGGGGATGGAAAAAGCACCAATCGAATGGATACGAACTTTTCATCAGCACACTCTCCGGTCGGACCACCCTCCAGGTCGATACGATCGCCCATCGCGAAGGGCTTGGTCGGCGGTTTGGGAACGACTCCCGACCCGCAAACGCGTGCAAACAAATTGAATAATGCCAATGTGTGTTGGGAAAAGGGGAGAGGTTCGGTCATGGTAGCACACTGTGCACACTGCGCCACTCCAATCGGCCGACACGCATCCCCAGCTGCACCACACACGGAGGAGGGACAGGCGGGCGTTCTGGGCGCCTCAGCTGCGCATTAGCAATTAAATTGAGTGACACAATTTATGCAATTCGACTGCACGAGCGCACGCGCGATCGCCCTTTCATGCGTCCGTGGGCGTACCGTGGGCGTCCAGATCGCCATTCCCGCCATTTGCCGTGGATATGATCTTCCACCATCACCACCGCGGTGCGCTTCTTTATGATTTCGTATCACCGGTAGCGGTGTGTGCAGCGCCTTCCTTCACTATCGTACATCGTATACAGAGAGAGAGTATGCAACAGCACACGGGGTGCATGGAAAACTGCAATGCATACCTTGCAGCGAAAAGTAGGACAGCGGGAAAAGACACTGGCGCTATTGTACAGTCGCAGGATAAAGTCATTGTTCGTCACGGACAGGGCAATAAATTGGCATCTGGATCTGGACACCGCGTGTGTGAGATTGTGATATTAGCAGCAGAAGCAAAAGCCGCTTGGTTGAGCAATAAATAAATGCCCCCTCTGGCGGAGGGGATCAGAAGGGCTGTGAAATAGCGCTACAGAATTACTCAAATGGATAAATATTTCAAAAGAACTTTGGTCGTGGATTATGGCAAGGGCGATGAGAAAAAAAAGAATGTTTAATCGAACCTGACCCAATCGATCACAGCGATTGGCTAGCATGCGTTGCATGTTTGTCGTTCATTCGTTCTTCGATGTGTTTGTGTGGTGCTGGTTTCACGATGGCTGCATGTTGACTTTCCACGCAAATGTTTACGCTCGCTAGATGATGGGGCTGATGGGGAGCTGGTTGGTTGGATTTGTTTTACTTTTCCTACGCATCACTGATGAGTGTGTGGGGGGGAAGGAACGCGTGTAAAGCAGTGATAAATATGTTGCACCAACCGATGCGAGATCGGTGCAATGGCGGAAGGAACAATATTCCTGTTTGCTTAGCAGAGGACGCTTGCATGTGGTGTTAATGCACTATTGTAGGGTTTTGCGTGGTTTGCTTAAGGGTTGGTTAATAACTATTTCCATACATCTGAGCCCACTGTAATGTTTATACGCTAGAAAACGGGGAGACATACAATAGAAGGCTTGCTGTGAATAGGCTGGGGGTAGAATTTACATAAAGCGTGACATCCCGGCAAAAGCAGCATGTTTTGGAGTGAGTGAGCTTGACTAGGCGGAAAGGCGGATTTGTTGATCTTGTGGCTGGGTGCATTGATGTACGATTTAAACATGCACGATTGGTTCGGCAGGATCCCGGCAAGGGCTTTAAAGGGTTGTTTCATGCATATGCTGTCTGCTGCATTAAGCTATAATTTAAGTCCATTATACCCGAATATGTTCTTTGTGGTACACGGCTTCATAAATAAAATTTTAATTATTTTAGTATAGAATCAGACTAAAATCAATAAATAAACAAAATAGATCTTACAGGGGTTTTCCAGGAGTTCTCTTAGCTGTGGGACACTTTATTAACACCTTCTTCCGTGAAATGAACTGAATGTAATAGGAATTGGACTCTATAGCAGCCTTGTTGAACAAATCCAACAAGATTTTCCAAGGAGCCTGTCCAAAAAGGGTGCCACAGAGTCCAATTTCCATATGAAGTTCACTTCCCATAAGAAAGAGTAAAGGAAGTGTCCCACAACTATGAGAACCCCTGGAAAACCCTGTATGGTCAAAAAATCATAAAAGGCTGGGCATGATGATATCAATATTGTTTTAAAGGATTTAACATACAGTTTTAAGGGATCGAAATAAATACCTCTGTTTCTCATCTTAACACATTTTTAGAGGAAATGATATAACTTTATGTGACATCGTAAACACCAAATGAAATGCTTTTAATAACGAAATTGAAGACGTTTTAATAGAATCAACATGATATTTTTCTCAATTTTAAATAAACTTTTTTTTAAACATTTGGTAATCTTTAGTCACCTGCTCAGCTCAAACTTGTTAATCACTGTGTGTTAATTTTCCCTCCGGATTTCCTACTTCTTGCCCAAACAATCCATCTGGGAATAATTACTACCATTAGGACATTGTATCTCTCGCGCCAAACGCACCGTTTTAGATCCGCAAACTTGAGCTTTCGATGCGCGCTCTGCCCGTGTGTACTTTCGAACTGCACCGGAATCGCCGCTCGCTCAACACGCGCTGTTGTAACCCTAGCCGGCGTAAATGAATTACTAAATCGGATGAAATAGCCGAATTAAGGTCAATTTACCACTAAACAAAACAAAACAAAAAAGAAGCCCAATACAGATCCACAGTCGAGTCGAGCAGTATCGCACTGGCTGCAAACGAAAAAAACGGGAGACGGCAGGCAAGGAGAGTGAAACGAGGTTAAGATTATTTAGGAAAAACCTAAACGCGGGTAAGGTGCGCAGTGATTCGCATCGGATTCGACTCATTAAAGAGAGTGGAAGCGCGGTTTGGAGGAAGGAGGAACCCACATTTCGGTTGAGATAGTTTTTCCACGTACACTTATTGCTTCTCTCCTTGCCCCACTCCTTGCACACATTTTAGAAATTGCCCCACTTCCAGCGCGATGGCGGTGCCTTAGCTCGTTAATCGGTAAGCTCGAACAGGGAAGTAATGATTGAGATTGAGCGATCGCGACGTTTGGAAAAATTGCGGCTCATTTTTCTCTCTCTCTCTCCTTCACTGCTGCCGGGCCAGTGCCAGGCTGGTGGGCAGCCGGGTAGAGGAAATCGCCGAGACGGCAACTGCACCACGCCAGCCGGTACCATTGGTTTTCGTAAGGGCCCGTACTTAATGCTGCAGCAAGGTCGAGAAGTCCCGGTTGATAGAGTTACTAATTTGTCAATCACTTTTCCCCTAACGCCCTCGATAACGACCAGCATTATAAGCTGTCCGTGAGTGACGGATTGGTCACCGTCAAATCAGAATCGATCAATCGCCACGACCAAATTGGTAGCAAAATTTCTCCCGTAGCGTCCGCAGGAATAGCGCTAGCCGAGGCTCGGGTAATCTGTTTGGAGTCAAGCGCCGGGCAGGACTTATCGGTGGAGACTGATCGGTGATTCGGTAGAGAGACAAAAGTATCCAGTGCTGCAGCAAAAGTGAAACCAAGGGATACGAGTGTGAAGCTGAAGTTGGCCCCCTTTTTTTCAAAGCGATCTGAAATAATGATGCCGAAACGGAATGGTCAGGGGAATAAAACATAAATCGATCGTAAGTCCAATAAACGGATCGCCTAAAACGCCATTCATTTACGGCTGTGGCGGTTCGTTTCGGCAGCTTGGGCCTGAACGCCGGTTTGAGTCAATCCAATTTGATGCAGAGATCTTCAAGTTAATCGGTCCGTTTTCCTTCCCTGGTAGCTTTTGGGGGGGCAAACGCGCCGACTGTTTGTCACCGGGAAAGGGCTGAAGTGAGATGTGCATGTGTTTTTTCTTTCAAAAGCCAGCTTAATCTTTCAGCCATGAATTGGGAGTAGAGCTGACGCTAATGCTTTCTAGGCGCTGGCTTCGGGGGTTTGTGGGTTGTATGAGCATTTGCAACTGACCTTACTTACCCATGTCGTGTATCGATGCCGAAGCGATAATCACTCGGTGCTTTAGGGTTGATTAGTTCGCAGGCAAGCATATTTTCACCTCATCTCAGCCCTACGCCCTTTCGAGGGCGCTCATTTGGTGGGGAGCGTGCAATTGAAAAGAAAAACTGTCATAAAAAAATGCCCCATAGGCTGTAGTTGCCATCCAGCCGTGTTGCCTCACTGAGCCAACCTCAGATCACAATAATCAAGCGCGCTCGATCATGGCAATCATTTGTGGACTGCCGTATGTCGAAGTCGCCGGGCAAACGGATCGCGCAAGGTGCCATGCCACACGCGGCTGCAACACGGCGGTTGCCTCAATCCTGCTCGCGATTCCAATTAATCCAACATCCAGCAAAACCAATATATCGTTGCAGGTTGGTGTTTTCGCTTTCCCTCCCCCCCCCCCCCCTTCTCGCGAACCGTTTCAGCTGAACTGGCGTATTTCTCAACGGTAAACCTACCTTTTGCTGGGTCCAATTTTTGATTTATTTTACACACAGCGACACGGAAAGCCATAAAATACGAGAGCATACGAAATCGACGCAACTATACCGAAACCGTGCTAATCCATCTCGATGTGTATCGGTGCTCGCCCAGACGAACGGGTTTGTCATCCAGGCTCGATCGGTGCCGATCGGTGCGGTCGAAGATAGATGCGATTTTACGTTTGCTTTGGCCAATTGGTTTGGATTTTCCCGGAACTGGGCGATGCGTTATAAAATTTCCGCAAATTAGGAAACGGCTTAACTATGTAAAATGTGATCTTGAGTGCGTCAATTACAGCAAACTTTTGATCGATGAAACAGAGACAATTAAAAGCAGTTGGTTGAGAAATTGTGAACGCAAGTGGACGTTGAAGATGCGAGTGAAATTCAATTGTTGCACACGTAATGGCTTTGAGTACGATTGGACACATTTAAATCAATTTATGTAGTCAAGAGTATAGCTAGGACATCATTTCACACAAGCATTTCACAAGATGTTGAACAATGTGTCTAATAGAAGAAGCCATGTGTCGCTGTAAAAATGAACAGTGAATAAACCTTACCTCAATTCGAACATCTCAATTTCTCCCATTTCATGTGTACTTCATGTTTAAAAAAAAGCATCAAAATGACAACCTCAGAATCAAACGTGACATGCATCTGCTTTTAGTTTGTAGGTAAGATTGAGTTTTATTTCTTCATCTTTATGCGTGACCATATTAATACATTTATATAGATGAGTTTTCCCTTTTCCGCTCGAGAAGGGTGGTCGGAAGAATTGCTTACTAAGTTAACAATGTCTGGCTTAAACGCTACTCTACCACGCGCGAGCTGCTTTACACCTTTACATTCTACATCGTCGTTTATCTCAAGCTTGAAGCTTTTTAGGCTTGTGTTTGTGTGTACTTAAGTATGTTGTTGTGTAGCGTGTGTGTGTATTATTATATGTGTTGTTTTATTTTACAATACTTTCATAATATTAGAATAACGTTAGAAACGACAGGCCGAACAGATTGAGAGTGGAAAAGGAAAAAAATGGAAAAGAAGCATTTTTACTAGTTCACTAGCTCCCCGATAGTTGAATTGATAGATTTTGCCTAAAGAGCAGCCGGTACGAACCAACTTGGAAGAGGAAAAGAAAGAAGAACGTTATAAGAAACTAACGTAACGTAATCGCACACCTACTTGAGAAGTGGATATGATTAAAGTTAAAAATTGCACATGTTTTTTTTTTCTTCTACTATCCTTCCACTTCTACACTTTCTCGCTACACAACTACCATGCCAGTTTGTTGCCGGTCGGTGGCTGTCGCACATCCATGCACACGCACGCACACACTCACACTTACTTGCTAGTGGATGATTATTGTTTAACCCGATCGTATTTTAATTCCCATGTCCCAGGTTTTGTTGTTGTTGTCGTCGTTGCTGTTAGGTGCTAGCGGTCTACTAAACACGTGGAGTTTTCGCTACCTTACCTGACCGAGTCGCCTGCCGTAGGCGTGCTTAAATGATGAAATGTATATGGCCGCCCGAAGCATCGATCACTTCGAAAAGCAGGTGGTGGTTCGTGTTGGTGCGGATCGTTTGTGTAGGCTTTCTATCAACGAACTGTTTGATTTTGTTTTATTCCATCAAAGACAGTCCTGCCCTAGTAAGCATTGCTTTACAATTACTTTATCTACTACTAATTACACTAACGTTAGCTTTACACACATGCGCAGCACTCTTCGGCGCGCTTTGGAGAGGGTGAACAGTAACGACTGCTTTGCTCAACGTTTGCTTTCTACTAACTGCTTTCTGCTCTACAACTACAAGGAAGACGACGATTTGTTGTGATTGTGGGTGAGGCGTTTATTTGCATCCTCCCTACCGCTTCTTTACAATTATTACTAAGCGAAGGTACTGACAGCGTTCGGGTTCCTGTTTTCAGCGACGCATACTTAAGGCGAATAGAAACTTAAGACGTACCCTACATAATCCCTCCGTCGTAAGTAGTAAGAGCATTTTGTTTATTTTGTTTTTGGAATAAATGTTTGAACGAAGAAACGAAGGGCTTTGGAGGGAAGAACCGCGCTGCTGCCAGTGAGCCCGTTGTGACAAGATGCGGGAAGGGTCGGGTACAACAAAACAAATATCTAAAAAATCAATAACAATAACACATCTTTCGCACCTTCCCGAATCTGCACTGGGTCACTCTTGAGCACTCTAGTTCTTCTTCTTCCGCAGTGTGACCTCACTATGAGCTTAATAGACGTGTATGTGTTATCCTGTTCCTTTCGTTCGATAGTTCTCGGTTATTGTAATAAAGGTGCAGCCAGCGAGCACACGCAACAGATCACCCTTTAACCAACTGTTCAAGAGTTAATCAATAAATAGCTAACTTAGTTTTGTAGCATACATTTGTTCTAGATATAAATTACATCCACCAACCTTTGATTGCCGTGATGCTCGTGATCGTGCACTAAACGCGCTGTCGTGTTTGCGTACTGTCGCGCCAAAACTCACCGACAGCGGTTAATAATTAATCAATCTTGCGTAACGCTCGCAGCATTAGGCGACCAAACTCCAGGGCCCTCTAGAAAACCGCAAATCCAGGGGGGAAATAAATAAATTTTCGCTTGAGTGTCACCAGCAGATATGCTGACAGTGTTGCTGTCCATCACGAGCCGTCCACCCTTTGCTATATGTACACGCCCGGAACCTTTGCTGCCCTCGCTTTTCAACCGCCAAAACAGAGGAACGACCTCTGCTCGCTCCTCCCAGCAAACTACATCACTAATCTCCTGAGGTACGAGTGTTTTGTTTTTGTTTCTTTGACACAGTGCTGCCCAATGCACTTCCAGCCCCCTGCAAGAGAACCTCACCCGGCGTGGAACCACTCCATGCTGTCCTCTCACACGAACGGTACGAACGGTCGATGGAACCGATGCTGGCCTGCCGCATCCTGTTCCAGCTCCAGCTCCAGGTCCAGTTCCAGCTCGGTGGGAAGGCTGTGCCCATCGCCGTCGGTGCGATAGGCGCCGGCAACGGTGCCACACTCGGACTCGCCGGACCGCCGTTTGCTCCTGCGCGAGCCCGACGAGCTTCTCGGCTGCACCGTCACCGTCTCCGATGGTCAATCGCGCCCGATCCGCTTGTGAATCTGCTGGTGCTTGATCAGGTGCGCCTTCTGCCGGAACGCTTTCGCGCAGACCTCGCACCGGAACGGTTTCTCGCCCGTGTGCGTCCGCAGGTGCACCTTGATGTTGCTCTTGTTCAGGAAGCCCCGGTTGCAGATGTTGCACCGGTGGACCGGTTTCTCCTTGCCGAGAAGCCCGCTGAGATCGTTCGCCGCCTGGAAGCTGAGCGCTGCGGCCTGCTGCGACTGAGCGTTGAGCTGATGCTGGTGCTGCTGTGGCTGTTGCTGGTGCTGCTGTGGCTGTTGCTGGTGCTGCTGTTGGTGGTGTTGTTGTTGTTGTTGATGGTGTTGCTGCTGCTGCTGCTGCTGTTGATGATGTTGTTGCTGGTGCTGCTGCTGCTGCTGCTGTTGGGCGGATAGGCCACCGTTGGGCGTCGATACGAGCGTGCTGCCCGGTTGCTTCGACTGCTGCTTGTGGGTTCGTCGCTTGCTTTTTGGTGTCGTCGGGGAGTTGCTGGCGCTCGAGGAGGACGTGGAGGTGGTGGTGGTGGTGTGGGGATAGTTGCTGAGCCCCAGCTCGGGACTGCACAGGCCGTCCGGTTTGCCGAGCGTCGATCCGATCGAGCCGAGCCCGAAGTGCGTGTGCCCGTTCTGATGGTGATGGTGTCCGGTCTGCTGCAGGTACCGGCCGTTGAGTATGAGATTGTCGGTGGAGGTCGAGACGACCGACCCGGGTGGACTAGTGGAGGTGGAGATGAGCTCGCCGCAGTAGGACGTCGAGCTGGGCGCTTCCAGCTTGATCGGCGGTCCGTGCTGCAGCCGGTTCTGGAGCAGCGGCATGTAGCCATGCGTCAGCAGGCTCTGCAGGGTGGAGCTGGTACCGGTGGACGTGTGGACGGGCGAGTTCGGCAGGATCAGCTCGCTGAGCGAGTCCTGCTGCGTGACGATCAGCTTGCCCCCGTCCGGCACACCGTTGCAGGTGCCCTCGATCCACGCGTCCAGATCCATCCAGGAGTCGCGCGTGTCGTTGCCGTCCTCCTTCTCCACCTTGCTGCTCGGCACGGTCGTGTCGGCGATCGCCGACCCGATGATCGCCGCAATGTCCTCGATCGAGCTCATGTCGTACTCGGACAGCTCCTTCGTGTCGACGAATATCCGCGCGCCCGACACCGAGTCGGCCCCGTTCATGACGCAGCTGTCGGCGGGTGCGCTGTAGATTTTGGTACCGTCCAGCGAGCCGTCCGAGAACAGCTTCACGTCGGCCAGGCTGCACGTCTGCGAGCCCCCGTTGTCCGCACTCGCGCCGTCCGGGTTGAGCACCGAGTCAGGCAGGCAGGTGGACGTGGAAGACACGATGTTGTTGTCGCTGCCGGTCGAACCGACGCTACTGCCGGTGCCGGGCGCTCCACCAGTGCCGTTCGTGGTCCCACTGCTGCCACCGAGGTGGCCGTTCGTCCCGCTCGTGGCCGCATTCGCGTACGTGTTCTGCGTGTAGTTGTTGTTCTCTTCCGGCAAGCGCTGGGCAATCGCCGTGTAGTGGTAGCCCGAGATCCCGTTGATCGACAGGTGGCCCGTGTTGAAGGAGGTAAAGGAGGGTAGCGGCTTCACGTCGCCGCTGCCGAGACCACCGCCCCCAATGTGTCCGTTCTGGTGGCCGTGGCCGTGGCCGTGTCCGTTCGCCCCGTTGCTCGTGATGGAGGCGGCCGAGTTGAGCAGCAGGTTCTCCAGCACGTCCATCGAGCTCTTCTGCGTTTCGCCATCGCTCGGCAGCGAGTCGAGTTCGGCCTCGAGCAGCAGCTTGTGACCGTCGAGCAGGTACTGATCGGAGACGCTGGTGGACTGGTTCCAGCACGGGCTCATTAGCAAACTTTCCACCTCGACCGAATCGTTCTGCGAGCTCATCTTGCAGTTGACCATGCTCTCGAGGTGCATGTGGGCTGGGCGGTGCAGGCGCTGGGCGTTGGTCGCGAACCGGGACGCCTCTCCGTTGTAGAGCAGCTTGCCCCTTGCTGACGCCACTGCTGACGTGCCGGCTATCAAGAGCTTTTGAAGTCCTTCCAAGGGATGTTACTGTGTTTTTTGTTTGTTTTAAGTTAAATCAAACGCAATTACTAGACTGCGGCACTTATTGAGATGATGGCGAGGCTCGCTCGCGCTAAAGGTGGCGTAGGTACCACACGGGTACCCGGGAAATGCTCAGTGCTCTGAGCTAGGCTCCGATCGTTGGCTCGCAAGCTATACTCCGTTGAAGATTCTCCGCCGATATCCGAAGCTGATCGTGCATGGTCCCGGCCTGAACGAAACGATACAAAACAGAAACAAAAACGAATCGCTTAGATTGAAGTTGTGTTGAGGAGTACGCCAAAGTGCAGATTACATTACAAGCTATCTTAAGAATATCCAAACTGAATCTAGGTAACTTAATGCTCATGTTTAAATTGTAATGTAATGTAACTAACTAATGGGAATGTAAAGCAAATGTAATTAATGTTATCTTTCATTAAATGATGGTGGTGCATTTAAAATCATTCTGAAACCCCCAACCAGTCACTGGGAACTCGGTGACTTCGGTGTCCCAATTCTCCCAATCAGTTGGTAATGTCTTGAAAAATGCTTGACAAATATGTAAACACATCTTTCCTTGTTTTACCAGCGCATTATTGAGCCCGCCCTACTCCCGCCGGTCTCTGCTGCAAAAGTTCAGTGCTTTTGTTTGCCAAACGCATTAGAATATTCAAAACAACGGTCAAGAGACCGCGGTCCTGCTGTGCCTTGCTGTGAGTGTGTCGATATGTTTTGATTGTCATTGATGCCGGCCAACTCAAACAAGCGGATTTTAGGTCAAGTACATAAAACCTTTCCTTTGCTAACCCGTCTCCCGAGCGATGAAGCGTCCCTAGATACGGCACGGTTTTTTTTTGTCCGACATGATATGCGAGATGCGAAGCGACAGAATCGTTGCAGCTCGTCTCCTTTCGCTCACAGTATTTTCTCAGACAAATCACCCATTTACCACCGCAAACAATGCAGCGGGAACGCGTGACGCATGACAGCAAATGAACGCCGAAAATAATGGAATATGGTAGGTGCCACAGCGTGCCGCATTGTCTGTAAAAAGGAACGCAAAACGCAGCGCCGAAACAGGTTCGCCTGAGAGCTGTCAGTTGAGTGTTGAGCATTGGTTTTTGGGGGAAGTCACCAGTAACGCAAATGCACACGAGTGCCTGTCGTTCGGATTTAGGTGTTTTTGGGGTTGAGTTCATGCCGTCAGGCGCGTTCCCCCAGGGGGTGCCTCCAATAACCCAGAAAACGGATGTAGGTTTGTCGGATGATCTCCTTCCCCAGCCCGTGATCTATTTCCATAAGCACATTGCAACACGCCGTGCTAGATTCGGTCGCTTGGCTCTAACCCGGTTCCCGACCGACCGACCGACCGAGGGGTTGCATGTGTCATTTTTTGCTCCCCCCCTCCATCGTCCCCTCCCCTTGTTTTGCTGGAGTGCGGTCAGGTAGTGCCTCGTTGGCGGTGCACGCGTGATGCGTTCAGCGGGAGGCTCATTTGCATGCGACACCAAAAGCGCAACTCAGTGTACAGACGTGCTACCGGGATCGTTGAAGCGCAAGCTTCGAGTATGTTGTGTTTGCGTTCCGTTCCTCATTAATCGGGAAAGGGGAACCTCTTGGAGATGGCAAAGCGGCCTGGCTTGGTGAAAGGCAGCACGCTTCGTACAGCTACATATGAATGGAAGACGATGAGGTGGCAGGCTGGTTTTTGGGCGAGGAAGCAACGGTCCACAGCAAACAGCCAGGCGGAGAGCAAATAAACAAAAGTAAACAAAACGGAGCTTCGGTGTGGTGCGATCTGTGAGTGATGAAGTGTCACCGTGCGCACGAAGCTGCTTGTCACCTGGGGGCCGGGCGATTTGTCTTGTCGGGTCGTGATGGATTGGGAATTTATTCGCGTGGATTTATTTGCCGAAGCCGAACGGTCCGCTTTTTTGTGCGTTATTTACACGGCAATTTGTCTTTCTGTTGTTCTGGATGAGCAAGCTGTTGTTGGGTATGCAAGCAGTGCTGAGCGTGGCGAAGGGGTTTAATTGGGATCTTAAATCGTACGGATTGCATGAAGATATAATTGAAATCTTCTAAAACAAACTATATACATAATTCTTACTTTGTTATTAGGAAACCTTCAATGTTTGATTCCCAACGCCCTTGCCAGTGTAATAATTGCAAAATTGTAACGCAAGCTTTCGCAAGCAGGATCCTATTCCAATTCCATTTCCATTGCCAAACACACGATAGCGAAAGTATATAGCGACGGAGCGGGATCGAAACAATCGTCCACTGGTCGACCGGCGGGAGGAAATGAAAATCGAAAACTGGCAGCAAATAATTACGAAAGTAATGCCGGTCAACGGCAGTCAGCGGACGCGGCAGAGAGCCAAGCTAACTCCGGTGGGCGTCTGGCAGACGTTCTAATGAGCAGGGATGGAAGAAAAATGGCACCCACGAAGTGGCAGTAAAAGCCCACCCGCCACAAACACCCTCCCTTTTCACAGCCGTGGTTCCTCTGCGCGTTTAAAGCCCAGCCAAGAAGTTGAAATAAAACAGCAATCATAAAACATCACCCAACACCCTCCCCCACCGGGGTGGAAGAATAGCACCGCGAGGAATATGCGAGCTGAGAGGTAAAGCAAAACGCAACGATGAAGTATACAAAAAAAATCACTCTTCCTATCATCCGACCCATGGCCCAATCATAAACATGCTGCTGCTGTTGCTGCTGCTGCGGAATACGTCTGTGCAGAGCATTCCAGTAGGTATTATTACAGCCACAGACACACACACACTTCCCACCGAGAGTCTCGAGCCCACCGCATCCAGCCAACCAGCCAGATTGACCTATTTTCCACGTTCGGGTTTTTCCATTTGTTCGCCCGGTTCGTTCGGTTCGCTCGCTTCCCAGGGAAACATGGTCCGCGTCCCTCGCGCCATCTGGGGCTCCCGCGGGACCTGCGCATGGGTGCGGGAGGGTTGCAGCCGGTAGGTGCTCTTTGCGCGAAAGCGTACCAAAATGGCCGGTGTAAAGGTGGAATGGGATGGAAAAATACGTCGTACAGAGCGAACGGTTCGGCGCAGGAAATGTGCCGACCGAATGCTGGCGCAACCCGCGTGAAAAGGGAACGGGAAAATTCGCTTTCAATACAAGCGATGCCATTTTGTGGGGAGGATTGAGGGTGTTTTTTTTGCTTGCGTTGTTTCGTTGTTTAGTCCACTACCATTTCCGACGATCATTGTGGCGCTATTGTGTGAGGTGTGTACTGGAGAGCCCAATAGCCACCTGCATCAAAGGGGGATTGAAAGAGCAAGTGATGGAAGGGCAGGAAGAATATTATTCTTCAATGCGGTCACAGTACCACTTCAATGGCAGTGTGCATAATGTATGAAGCTTTGTTTTAAGTCTGTAAACGTTAAAGTTGCAGTGTGTAAACAGAAAATTGAAGCAAAATATTATTCTTTAATTTTATTTTATGTTTCAAGCCTTTCGATCGTCACGCCTAGAAATCAATGCCACATTTTATGTGCAACTACAAACACCGTCAAGTACTATTCACCCTTCGCAGGTTCGTCACTGTTGCCATCGTGCAAATCTTTTAGTCGTTTTCCTCCCTTGCGGTTCACAGCAACGGCTGTGTTTATGTGTGTCTGTGTGCAGTTTTGAGTATTCTTTTTTTTTCTTCAATCATTCCCATTCCTCCCGGGCCCCTACGGTCCACAGTGAAGCGCACTTGAAAACCGGGTCTTCACGCACACAGCAATACGGCGCATGGGCGGCCCACCACGAAGAAAGAGCGCAAAGCGGAGACGAAAGTAAACAACAACAACAAGAAATACCGTTATTCGCGAGACCTGCTAACACACTTCCGAGTACGCCGTTTGCAAGCAGCACGATCGCGCCGACCACATCCCCGCTCCGAGCCACCCCACTTGGGGGTTGTTTGCGAGTGAATGTGTGCGAGAGAGAAAGAGAGAGCGAGGTAGAAAAAGGTGCGAGAGCGGACGATGAAAATACTAAAGCGATCATACGAATGGGCGACGCAGCTTGGCTGAAACCAGAGAGCTATCTTTGCTGTTCGCGAACAATCTTTGTCTCTTTTCAGCTTGCGGGTTGTTGCCTTTGCTTGGTAAGTTCGTCTTGCTGCTTCTATCGCTCAATTTCTCTACTTTAATGTGCCATTCGCATTCCGCAGTAAAAGGTTTCTGGTCTATCGAAGAAACAGCCAGATGCTGCAGATGGTGAATTAAAACGCTTTAAAATGATCGGTAGAACGTGGCAGAAATGTTTGCTAAAAGTGTTTTGTGGCATATTTGAACCTTGCTTACTTTGAACTTATTTGGCAAACTGTTACTATACGTTTGCAAAGTTTTTGCACGAAACTTCGCAAACCGTAACAACAAACACCTGTTTTAAAGGATGTTTTGTTGTTGCTTCCTTCAAGTCGAATCATTCACAGACCCCTAGCGGAAGAAGTACGAATGCGAACACCTTGATTTCGGAGCCGGTGTGCGGCCGTACCATTTCCTCTTTACAATTCCTTCATGCTTTCTTCGCCCGAGGCATGTGCCCCGAGTGCCGCCGCCCTCGGATGATAATGATGCTAAATGATGTTGATGATGATGATGATGTGGTGGTGGTGGTGCTGGTGGTATGCTCTCGTTTGCCCCTATCCCATATGGCAACGTTGCTATGCAGGTTTTTGGGGTGGTGTGCTAATTGTTATGTTTATGGAGTATGTATCTTTTTTATTGTCTTTCTCATTCGCTCTCTCTCTCTCTCTGGCCAGTGTGAGCTACATTTATGTTACAATTTTCCTCTCCTTCCCTTTTCCATGCCTTTTCATCCCCACATGGTCGCCGAGCATCAATCGCTCGCGATCGATTGGACTGCACACCGTCAAGCGCTCGCAGCAACAATGTGTGCACCAATAATTTTCTTAACGATGCTACGATGAAGGCATTGGCCGTAGCAGGTAGTAGGTTTCCAGGTGACTGTTGTTGTTTTTTTGTTTTCGTATTATACTGGATCTCGAGCAGAAACAAACGCCCGAAGGAAAATAGCTAAGGTTGTATGCTGCACAAATTTCACATTTTCTACGTCATTTGTAGTACATTCTTGAAAAGTATCTATTTTGAAGGTTAACTATGCTTTCTGTCAATATTTTCCTCTAAAAGACACCTTTTTAAATGTTAGCAAGTATATATAAGATGCTCGGCTAACACACACACGTATACTGTACGGCCAATCTTTGATATACCGTATGGGAATGCATGTTTCCTTTCTTCTCCGGTGACATGGCTAACCTTTGTCGATAGGGGCCAACCCTACCTTTTGGGAAGGTACGTGGTGTTTCGGCATCGTGCATGTTTTTTGTTTTGTTAATGTCACCACCGTACAGGAGAAGCGTCCAACTTAGTGGCTTCGTTTGCTCAATCACAGGTGAGAATGATAATGGGCTCGGTCGAGAAAAGGCGAACGGTTAACCACGAAACTCGTTTTGCTTGCGAGGGTCGCTAT
Organism: Anopheles merus; assembly: GCF_017562075.2. Taxonomy (NCBI): domain Eukaryota; kingdom Metazoa; phylum Arthropoda; class Insecta; order Diptera; family Culicidae; genus Anopheles; species Anopheles merus. The sequence goes on along the minus strand of NC_054082.1, from coordinate 31,133,923 downwards.
TTTTAATCTTACAGTCAAATACGGCCTAAAATGAGATGTGAAGAAATGGGTGTCGACGCTCATAAATATTCCACAATAAAGCTGGACTGGGGAAAACCCCCACCGCGTGTGGCGCTACCAACATAAGATAGCTTAAATGTAGCTTTCTTTTACCTTACCGTTAGAGTCGTATGCAAATTAATTAGAAAAGTAGTTAGCAAGTTGCTGTGCGAGTGTGTCGTATCTTCCAGTAAAAATTGGTGAATTAAAATAAGAACAGCAATTCAATTAAAGCATCAGGAGATTATAGATTTTTGTGACTGGTTAATAGATTTATTGCGCCTATTATTTTAAAAAGGAAGACAATCAGTTAAAAAAAAATTGTTAACGAACTTTAAGCCTTTTGGATGATGCTTTAACAGCGATGAATTAAAGCTCGTCGTATAAAAAAGGCAAGCCTTAACGTCTTGCTGTGTGTCACGCCATCATTTCACCCGTGCTGGATGATCGTCTTACAATCCCATCGGCTAAGGCCAATGTCAAGTCCGAAACATATTAAAAGGTCAACATCGTTCTGACACGAACGGCACAAGAAACAAAATCGATACATACCCTGTGGCCACACGGCGTGAGCGCACAGTCGAATGTGGGTCAGATTGCCGAATTGCCGAACCAGAAACGGGGGGCGGCTGCCATCATCGCAACAAACCGGGATACAGGCAGTGTTTCCAAAACGGCAAGAACTTTAACCCCGCGGGCGGCGTTTGCCGTTGTTCGGTACTCGGTCGCAAATCGATCCCCGTTTCAGGGTGGGCAGAAAAGGCTCACAACGGAACAATGATTGGCGTGATCGTGAGAAGTTGAGGCAATGCGCAAATTCCGCACCGGCTTGTTGTTTGCAGTAAAAAAAGAAGCAGAGAGAATGATAAAAAAGTAAGCTTGCACACACATCAAGGATCAGCCTGCGGCACTGTTCGTTTTATCTTACAGACCCATTCCTTGTTCAGCACCATCCTTTTTATGTGGGTTACCACTGAAGCAGTCAACCACGGGAAATGACCAAGCGCAGCGTGCGTATCAGTTTTTCGATTCACACAAGCAAGCTAGCAAAATTAATCTTTTGGCAAAGCAACAAAAAAAAACCGTCCTCGGCAGTGAAAAGAAAGAGCAAAGTTGTGCGCTTCTTCTTCTCTCTTCTCAAAATGCTCCGAGGTGAAATGCCAGCTGAATCGGCAAGCATAGCGTTACGCTTCGCAGCAATCTTGTATGAGGTCAGAGCGAAGGTTCCTCTCTTGCTGTACCGTTGAAGTCTTTTGATATTGTTCATCGATGATGATTTATGAGCTTACAAATTCTTGCCCTTTTTTTTGGTGCGATGTGGAAGAACAAAAACTTGCTTTGTAGAATGTTTTTGCATATAAAAGGATGGAAAGAATTTAGCTCATAAGTCATCGAAAAAAGCATGAATATTTATCAATGCAAAGTGCACAAAAACGCACGTTTTTGACGATAAATTGTGTGGGTTTTTTCTAAGAAAACATTTTCGTTTCAAAGTCAGCAAAAAAAAAACGAATTTTTTCTCAATTTATGAATGAATTATTCGATTGCAGGACGTAACAATGAATGGACAGTACTACATCTATGTTTTTGCACTGCCCATTTCATCACTTAAGGCCAACAGGGGTGTCATAAATCAAACGTTCACTAATTTGCTCATCACACTATTGCCACCGGACGCACGAAACGCACCGGACGCATGGCTCTACGCATGGCCGAACAGTCGCCGGTGCTACCCGAGACGTTTTAATTTATTAATGAAATGTTGCCCGAGAAATGTTGTACAGTTTATTGCGATGCGTTTAACCCGAGGCGTCTGGTTTGGGTGTAAGCAGAGCGTGACCACCCGACGCTCTCCGTTGCAAGTGCACTGCTTGACGGTGTACAGTTTGGGAGCATCCAAAGACACTGGCAGAGGATACTCCGGTCCGCACTGTCAGCGTGGTACGACTCCCATGCGGGTCCGTTTAATAGCAAAGCTTATCCACTTGCTAAAAGCACCTCCAAAAACGGGTTCAAACGGCTACCGGACAGCGATGCTTACCAACCGGTTCCAATCTGCCCGCTAGCAACACGCAGGAATTTGTAGACAAATGTACCACCCGTACCGCCGAAAGAACCTGTCGCCCAGTGTTAGCTTCTGGTGCTGGATTCATTAATCACTCCGGCAGTATGCAGCCCGCTGCAAGTCGGTTGCAGCCTTCCGTGACCTCGGGGATGGATTCATTTACTGCATTTAGCACCGAACCACTGCTCCCGTTCTGCCGGCTATCGAAAATGAGCTTCCCAGCCCCGGCACACTGCCCGGTGCGCTCCTTCCAGCGACCCAAAACCCACCCGGGGGAGAGGGTAGGGCAAACGTGTGCCTGGCCTGGTGGCAGGATTTTTTCTTCTCACACCGCTCGTAATGGCGGCGCCCGGGTTTTGCTCGGGTTCGGGCCATTAAAAATTAATCAGAAGCGAAAACTAGATTCCCGTTTACACGAATCCCATCCAACTGTATGTGTGTGTGAGTGTGTGTGTGTGTGTGTGTGTGTGTGTGTGTGTGTGTATGTGTGGTGAGTGTTGATTTTTCATGCTGCTCCGTTTGAACTGGGCTGAACTGAACTTAGCACTGTCATCATGTCTAACGATCGTTTGATGGATGATGTATCGTTCTATTGCTGCCGCTGCTACTGCCGCTGACAGCGAGGATCACGAATGTGGCAGCAACTGAGAGTGGGAAAGCACATCCCTGCACGAGCAGGATGCTTGGAGGAATGATTAATATTTCCAATGTTCCTTTTTTTCATCGCTCTAGATCGGTTGTTTCCGTTCCTCCCAAGGGTACGATTGTACGGCTTGAGTGGGCGTGAAAAGGCAAGAAGAATTGAATTGTATCCATTCTCTAGCTTTTGTAGCTGGAACGCGTGGGTAGGGTTAGCTTTGAGAAAAACTTAAATTTGTTTTTTTTTTTTATCTCCACTTGCTCTCTAGAAAGGGTTACATAATTAGGATGGATTCGTTTGTTGAAGGGCAGAAAATTGAAATACATTTACAACGCGAGACAATTAAAGCTTCCAATTTCCATTAAATGAAAATAATATGTGTTGGTTGTACCGGTTTTTTGAATACTGCACCAAATTGATGATGAATAGTATTTTTTGAATATGTTATTTATTCTTTTACAATTCATTAACTAAATGAGTTTCAAAATTTCAATACAAAACTTGTCCCCTAGAGAATGAATGAAATTGATTAATTTTATTTTACTCCCTTCACTATTTCTGCACGATGCATCTTGATAAATAATGAATACCCAATGAGCTATGTTACTAATAACTATTGCACTATTGCATACCTGTAACGAAAATGCAACCAACACTGTTCGTTCCACTGTTCCGGTAAGACCTGCAGCGCAAGGACACACTTACACTTGTACAATCCTTTGCCCCGTGTGCTTACTCAATACCAGGCAGCATAATTCGGTTCGACCATCAACTAACAAGCGCTGGCGGTGAGCTGACGAAATCACGCCACCGAAGCGCCCGCACACACGCGGGGCGTTCTAATGCGGTGCTAATTAATTTGCTTTGCTGATTAACCGTCACAACCGAGGGGGCCGCCTGCATGACGCACTGCCTTCCCCTGCTAACGGCAATTAGGGACTGCCGGGTGAAGACAAACGACCATTTCTTAGCGGTAATTGAACGGTGAAACAATATTTTGAAACACCGTGACGACGTGGCGTTGGTTGCACTGCCAGCGAATCGGATCGTTAGAACGTCCGCGCCGGAAAGCTGACCGAGGAATCTGTTTCCTAGCTCTGTGTGTATGTGCGTGCTAGATGGTTGTAATCAAAGCTAATAAGAATATTTCGTGGTGACAAACTGTGCAGCAGGAAATGAGACAATTGAGCAGAAGCAATACAGCGACTCGGTGACTTACGATGCGATGGATCGTGAGCCAGCGGTGAAACCAATTATTTGCGCACCACACCGCCACCGTGTGGTGTTGATGTTGGTGGGTTTGGTGGTGGTGCAATCGCGACGAACGAATCGCGTGCCCGCCATCGAGCTGCGTCATCGTCGCAAGCGTGCCGCAAGCGTTCCACACGCTTTTGTCGTTCGCCACCGGTGGGGACCTTGTTGCCGGAATAAGAGATTAAATTTTATTTTGGCAGCTGCAGCGACAACGCAACAAACGCACCAGCAAGAGAGACAGAAAGAGACAGAAAGAGAGAGAAAGAGAGAGAGAGAGAGAGAGAGAGAGAGAGAGACAAGCCCCAGTCTAACAGCATTCAGGTCTACGGGTGATTGAAATCGGTGAATTGCCATCGTCGCCACGATCGAAGGTTGGACATGGCTGATGGTTTTGCGATCGTAAAAATCAGCGAACCATCATTACTAGCATATCTTCATTATTACTATCATTAGTATTATAACGCCTTATTGAGGCGCTAATGGTATTGGGTAGCTACGGCACCCGCGGCAGACAAATCGTGGAGTAGCGCAGCAGCTTTTTGTCGTAGTTAATTTTTACCCAAGAAGAACGGTTAAACATGCTTCAGCTGTTGCATCTAAGCTTCAGTCAAAAGGTGTTAGCGCAGCGCATCCAAATGGTCACTCGGGCCAAAACTGTAGGGTTGCGTAGCGTTGCGTGGTGCTCATCCGCTAGCGATTAGCGTACGCGGAGGGCGTTCGCGCACGAGAAAAAAAGGGGGGGGGGGGAGGGTTCGTCGCCGGAATCTTTTGTCGGTGCCGGCTCGGTGGAACTGGTTTCGGCAACAGCGGCGGCGATGGCGGAAAGCACCGCAGTGGAAACTATTTCGGTGCGGTCCGTTTCCGAAAGGGTTGGAAATTGCATCGAATTTAGAAGAACCGGCACCGCCCGTCTCCTCTCCCTTAACCGTTGCAGCGCGCTCTTTCTGGCCCGGGGTGGTTCATCGGCACCGCTCAAGGCGCTGCAGAGCTAGCCTTGCGCACCGCTATTTATTAGCTTGTTTCGAGGGATCGTTACGATGCCGAATGTTTTCTGATTGAATTTGAGCGGATTCGGCTGTAAATTGCATCGCACGTTCGGCAGGTTCGGCTTTGGTTGCAACCGCACCGGGCAGGCGGGGTGTATCGATGTCTTAAGGAAATAAAATCAAGATGAGGCAACACCGTCGAATTCTTCGGTTGGCCGCCCATTCATTTAATTAGCTCATCGACCACCACCGCCACCAGCGAAGGGCAGCCGGACCCGTTCGTTCGTTGCGTTCTTTCGCTGTGTTCAATAACGTTCAGCTGCAGTTTTGTTTTTTGGACCGCTGTATCTTGAAAAGAATGGATAAAAATTATGGAACCGAAAAGTCGTTCCGAGCCTGTGCCTGTGCACGCTTTTGTGTTTGATAAATTCATTACAGCGATGACATGCAAACACCCTTGATGCATTTATTGGCGTGGTTAGGGTTTTAGAGGCCACCCGTTCATAGGCGCATCCATTTCGACAGCGGCTTCCTATGGCACAATCAGCCGTATTGGCTCACTAACTAATGAAAATCAACACGCAACAATGGTTAAAAAAAATGGCTCCAAACTTGGTGGCACTCTTGCCTCGGCTGGTGCATTTGAAATGAACGGGAAATGTAACTGTTCGATAGTATAAGAAGGTAGTTACTGTTTGGCTCATGCAATCAGTTGGTAGAGTAGGTTCGTATCCGTTAGCGAGAACAGAAAGGGGTTTAGTAAAGCTTAAAAATGATGAACATGTAACGTGCTTGGTTTAAACTAAGATACGATAAGAAAAGCAAGAAATTACAGCAAGATTGAATACCATATTTGATGAATCCCTGTAATCTTAAAGTATGAAGAATTATTTAAAGCAAATTTAATACAAAAAAAAACTGGGTTATCAAAGCTATAAATAGCGAAACAACCACATGCTTAGAGCGATAAAAAACTATACGAATCATGAAAAATTTCACCCAATCAACCTAGAAAACGTGTCCCATCATAAATAATGTACGCACTTGGCGCATCGCTCCCAGCCTCAATCAATGAGAAGCATAAGTTTAATAAATGCAGGGGAGAAAAGCGGAGAAAGAAAGAAAGAAAAAAAAAACGCAACGAACACCGATGAACGGTGACCTCGAAACATTCCGGAGCCACATTCAGCCAGCGAAGCCACCGAGGCCAAACCATCCGACCCTCATGGTCGATTATGAGGTCAAGTGTGCGCCGTGTGCCGCCTGCCGTGCCTTATGCGCAGGTTCACATGCGCACCGACCTAATGAAATTATCAATCCTTCTCACACGTTGCTGCGCGGAGCACGGTGCTCGTTTCCAACAATCCATCTGCAGCGCGCGGTGTAAAATGGTCCGGCCCCGAAATAAAAACGATTTCTTCGCGTTGTGCGGAGCACCATTTTCCGATGGGGAGTGCGCTGTGTGCTGCGCTCCTTCGAGTTTTGTTTCCGACGCTTTAATCGTCTGAAAACTGGATCTCGTACGTTTTGGGTAATGGAACGAAGAGCAGAGCGCCAGTGTGTCAGTAACGAGAGAAGTAAAGCGGCTACGAATCAATTACGAAAAAGCGAACGTACAGGGTGTGTGTGTGTGTGCAATTTTGGAAAGAGCTGGCAAGTTGTCGGCAACACATGACATCTGTTGGTGTTTTACTTCGTATTTTAAAGCCAAGCTTAATAGTGACTGTTCCCTGTGAATTGCTGTCAGATTGGATCCGCGCTGGCTGGCATTCACTGCACACTATTTCTTGTTAGAAAACTTGAATATTATATTTTTAATAAAAAAATCTGGCTTGGAACACATTGCCACATAAACCAACTAACGTCGACAATCTAACGGTATCAAGGCTTGGAACCACCGGCACAAGCACGGTACACAAATTAAAATGTATTAAGCTTTACTCCGACGGTGTTTTCGGCTTCTTCTCCCTAAGGCGTTCAGTGCGACAGCTGAATCTTAAATGCTCGTTCAGAAGATGGATAAAGCGAAGCGTCCGCGATTGTAGCGTTTTATCAATCCGTTTACCAAAAGACAATCAAAAAAGATTTCAATGCCGGTGTTAGGGAGGAACACTGCTACAAGTGGAGAAAGATCTTACAGATGCGGATGTGGTTAAAACTTAACTCGAGTCGATTAAATGTAAACATGTTCGCTTTTCCTTCCCTCAAAATGTGCATTGTTTTTTTTTTGGAGAATGACAGAACGATGAACAATGCCTGGCTTTGGTCGCTGGAAATGGCACCCACACTGTTTAATTCAATCCACTTTTTTGGGGAGGCTAGCTGGATTTAATTCGAGTTCATGCGTGGGTGCCTTACTGCCTGAGCAGCAGCAGAATTAATGTGCTGTATAAAAGCACTACACTGCCCTGGACAGATCAGAAGGCACTGGGGACGAAATAAATAAATAAACAATATCCCAAAGCCAAGCGTCTGCGAAGATGCGGGAGTCCGAACGAAGCACACGAAAAAGAAGAAAAAAAACCGCGTGAAATGTAGTCCAGCCTACGATGCAGTTATGTTTAAATGTTCCATCTAACGGGGTTTGGTATTTTTCAACGCCACCGCTCGACCGCTCGACCAAGGGCCACATGGTACCTGCCTCCCTACGCCCCACGAACCAGCCAGCTGCTGTAAGCGCCGGTCCGGTGCGATACAGTTCGAAGCCGCTTGGCTTTGCGTTCCATTCTTAAACCCAGCCAGCGGCGCGCCGTAAGCGTTGCGCATTTGGGAAGCGTGGCAGACGACGGTATGGTGCAAATGTGACTGGCAGCACGGGCGGCAACGGGCACGCAAACCTGGTGTGGTAGCGTTTTCTGTTGTTTTTTTTCTTCTTCGGTGGTTGTTGCTGTGTTTTTGTATTCCAACGGGCACTGGGCACACGCGGTCGGGTTATGCACGAGCGATTTTGAGGAAAATCAGAACATAACCGAGGGCGGCCCAGCAGCCTGGGCCACCTTCAGCTAATTAGCGCGGTACCGGTGCTGCCGTGCCGCCGTCCAACGGGGTGTTCGATCCGTTGCAGGTGCATTGTTTACATAATAATGCAGTTAGTGCATAAATGTGGCCAGCGGAAGAAAGGAGAAAGAAAGGAAGAGGAATCGGTGGAGGAAATATCGTTAGTGCAGGCACAACCAATACGCCACACAATAAGCTGAATATGTGGAGGTATTTAAACTCCGTTTAAAGCGCAGCCATTTATCATACGCACGCGGTGGGCAGATAATAACATCATCGAACGGGATTAAACATATTTTATACGATACGATACTCCTCAGGGCGATGCATTGAATGAAAGGTTATTTCCTAAAGCTTTTTTCATTACAGAGAATAGCTCATGCAATATGTTTTTCGCAACCACTAATAACTAACGAATGTCACGAATGTTGCTCAAGGTGTTCTACTGGATCAGTTCAATCTCGTTCCATAAACAATATGCAAATGTCATGGAGTGATACAAATCATGCTCATTTATTGCTATCATTTCGACACCTCCACCGCTACGTTGATTTTGATTCAAATCGTGCTTAGTTCCCAAGCGCAACCCTCAAAAGCTGCGTTCTTGCGTGCCATCGGATGCGCTTGCTTTGGGGTCAAAGGCATTTTGACATATCGATACAGAAGTAACGGTGCATCGCACCAAATCAGGCCTATCTCGGAGCCACCAATCGAAAGGTTAGCCTCCCTCGGTAGGTGTCCGTGTTGCTTCATAAATTCATTGATATGTACCGCCACCCCTTACACGTGCGAGAGTCATTCGGTGATCGACGCGCGAACGACTAATCTAAAATTAGAAGCCTTATTTCCAATTCCGATCCGAAGTTCCGAGCCACACGGGGAACGGAATTGTGCTCACGGACCGAATCCGTATCGGTCGTTGCGCCATTGACCGTAGACATAGATAGGGGGGTGCGTGGAGATCACACGCACTGCGTACCGTTCCGTTGCGACAGTTTTAGGAAACCTTCGCTTAGAAAAGACCACTTGGTGCAGCGGCACACGGCGTTGGCGTTATCTTCAACACCAACCCTCTCTCCTCCCATAATGGTCAATGTCAAGTCGCTGCAATGGTTGAAAAACACGTTGCCTGCCCTTTGGGAGATGCCGTGCGTATTGCGCATAAGAAACGCCGACCACGGGGTCCAGGTTTAAGGTCAATGCGAGAACCAGGAGGCTGCGGATGTGTTGCGATGGGGGTTTGGTTTCGGTTCAACTGGGACAGGAACCCACGGACGGAAGGCTTTGCAGGCAGCAAGCGGGGGCGAGACGGGGATGATGCGTTCCATAATGCATCTGCCCCTGTGTGCGGAACGCATCATGCATAAATTCATAAACGACCCAAAAGTCCCTTCCCGCACCCAAAACCTGAAACACCGAACCGAATCGAATTGAAGATCGACCAACCTTCGGCTAACCATCTGACGACCACCGCGATGAGCCTCCGTTCCGCAACCCGCTCCAGCCAGCCCATTCGCTCGCCCAACAAACGCATCGCCGTTAAGACATCCATTAAGTAGGCCCACTAATTTGCTCCGAAAAGCAAATTGAGACCCACCCGGGCGGTGTTGCGTAGCGCACGCGGTACGCATGTATTTTTTTTCTTCTCTTTTCATTTTCGGAACCTCATCTTCAGCGATGAGCCCGGGCGGCCCCTGGCGTCCGGTACGGTACGCGGTGGAACCCGCGAAAGGGGAGAGGGTGGAATAATGGAGCACCGACCAAGGCAGGGTCACGGAATTGATCGCGATGCGTGAGCGATACCGAACGAAATGGACACCGAAGGCCGGCCCCGCCGGGTCTGAGTGCCGTTACTTTTTCACAGTCACTGACCATGATCATGATCGTCTCCGTGAGCCCGTGAGATGCTGTCTGCTTTAAAGAAGGGTAGTGCGAGGAGCGGGAGTTGTGGTCAGGTTGTAGAGCGTGTTCACAAACGAGGCTCTTACTGTGATGCAGCACGTTTGGGTGAAGCTTTTTTTCTTCTTCTTCTTCTTCTTGGAGAGCGTCAATGGTGACTCGCTTTTTTGGGGAGTCAATTTAGTTTGACCGAGAACGAGCACCGTACACGAAGAACTTCAATGCGCGCGTAAGGCAGAAAACGGTCTGGTGCTTTCTTTTGCTAGTTTAGATGAAGCCATACTCTCTACCTCCGTGGAACTAGATTATTAGCGGAGGTTTAATTTGATCCAAACTATTTGGTTTCGTTTCCCCTTTCAAACAATGGTGTCGCTTGGAGGGTTGATCACCCTGAAGGAGGGAACGACGACAACCTGATTCTCAGTCGCAGCGCACGCAACCGGAGTTCGAACAATTAGCGGCACTATTTTCTCTAATTATGTCTGTCAACCTGTGTGCCGTTTTCGTGTTTGGTTTTTCGGTCTAATTTGTACCACCGAGCAGCAGCAGCAGCATGCCGTAACCCTCTGTGTCATGTTCTGCCGCGTCATGATGTATTCGTAGTCGTAAATTTTGTTTGATTCTGCAGACGGAGATTGAGCATGGCGACCATTTGTTGACACAATTGCATAAATTAATCATTTGCTTATTAGTGTGTTGGGTGGGAAAGCGCACCAGAAAATAACGTTTTTATGTACTATTAAAATGTGGAATACATTACTGAGAAACAAGTTTTTTTTTTGTGCGAGTGTGTGTGTGCGTCTTGGTACTGATACTAATGATCGTGCTATCGATAAAGCAAGTTCCGTACTCCACGATCGCTTAACAGCGTATCGTTGGCGCATGGGATAAAAGCACGGGACACGATTTTGCATCCGGGCAGCGCTCCCGCAAGACGCTGCCACAGTAATTGGAAGCCACAGAACCTCTCGGCTCCCTCTCCCAGCAGAGCGGAGAAATTTATTCACGCTCTGAATTTCGCCGAAGGCACCACGCGGTAAGTGTTGATGGTTTTATTGCGTGGTCAGTTCGGTTGCTTCCCGGATCCGGGGAGAATCCGGCGCGCTTCATTCAGCGGGCGCAAGACGCAAGCATTGCCTGGTTGGGGAAACCAGATCCATCATGTGCACCTCATGTGGTAGGGCTCCCGTCGAACGGCGATCGTGTTTGTGTGCAGAATCGGGACGGAGCCGGTTTCGGCTTACGGACAGCATGAATGATTCAAGTTACCGATAAACGCTGCCTGCCACCGCGACTGCCGTCTGGCCCATTCTTGGCATGCTGGATGCTGGTTGCACAAAACGGTGCACGCGGCCGGAAGGTAGTTACGGGCTGGCAAGGGAGAACCGGCGGTTGGCATGGGATGGAATTGCATCCGACGGGCGCAGACGATCGCCGTCGCTGATGACGATGGCGAGTCAGTGAAATGGAAAGTAGGTCATGCAGCCCGCGGGACCAGGATCTTGTTTTTGGACTTCAGCAAAAAGGTTCTTGCCGTATCGTTTCTGTTGTTGTGTCTTTGGTTTTTTTTTATTGCCTTATTCCTCTGATGCGTTTTCGTACATGCGCGCATGATTAGTGCTCTGCAGTGGGTCGTTTGGAAGTGGTTTTTAATAATTGTTTTTAACGTTATTTTATTTCACTTCCTTATCAATCATTCCGGAGCATAAGTTGTGGCTCCGGGTTTAAATTTGAGTTGCATTTTTAAACTCGTGTCTTAGGGAGGGGAAGGAACACTTACCGCAGACGCGCATAATTGGCGCAATCCATAATGGTAGTTTTTCCTGTCTGGTGTGGGTAATGTATTTTTGGGTAATGCTTTTTTTGCACATCTGAACACTGAACGGGTCGATTTATCATCATTATTCGGGGCGTATAATTTTCGTGAAGTGGGACGTGCGTGGAAGGTTTTTTTTTTGGCAAACACAATTATGGGTGGTACTTGCGCGTACCATTTCTTCGGTGGTTTGCTGTATGTATTAATAAGTGCAATGCAATTTTACTTCCAACAAACATCAACAAAGAATCCAGCTCAAATAGAGCACACGCTTTTTAAAGGCTGGCGATCGATAGACATGCAAATTGATGATAACTAATAATAACATTCGCATCAAATGATTTTTATGTTTCCAAGTGATAGGTTTACCTCTGCGTGTTTATGCAAATCACACGTCACCGTACGCAGTGCGCTGTGCATTAACGAAACAAGCAAATCATCAAATATTCAGACGTCCCGAACCCGACGGCGCCGTGACTGTGAAACGCCGAGTTAGGTATTTAGGTCAACAAACTTTAAGCTGTACGGACACGGAATGTCTTTCACCCGTTCCATTTGTGACTCATTCGTGAAGTGGGGTTACTCATCGTGAGTGGAAGTATTTTCGGACGAAGCTACTACTACCGGTTACTAGGCAGCGAATGAACGATGACGCTGTGTATTTATGTGTTGGGTCCAAGCGATCCAATCTTCAGTATAGCTTCCCTCCAAGATCCGGAGGTTGTGCAATCAGAGAAGTGGGAAAATACAACCATACACTATGCGGTGGTTACTATCCTTTCCACGAATAGTGAACGATACTTAGTCAAATGAGGAAATATCGGGTGACTCAGGTGATTGGCAATTAAAGTATATTTTTTCCGAAAAAGTTGAAGAAAGCGGAATGAAGGAGTTCAAGGAGTTATGATTGGGTTTGGAGAAATAACGGGAATAATTGTATTAGGCTCTGTACAGTTGTTAACCAGTATACTTTAACACCATATAAGGTTATGCAGTAGTGCTAGTGTAAGTTTTGTAAAAGATTATGTGTAAGCCAACCTTTCACTAAGCGAATAAGTTCCAGCGGTGGAAGGATAACGCCCTCGGCATCCGTACGGAACGGTTTCGATCCATCCTCAACGAGAGGTGCAAGACGTTACGCGTGCGAAACTGGGACCCATGGAAACAGGCGTGGAAATGGATGCATTAAAATGGACTTACAGGTCGGTTCTATCGATTATGCACAGCGATCATCCAATGCCGTGGCTAGCGAACAGTGGCCGCGCGTGCTTACTTACTCTGTACTACGTGCACTCGATGGGGCGACGTGTAAAAGTATCTGTTCACAAACTCACTGTTACAAGCATTTGCGCATGCACTACGCAGATGATGGACTGCACATTTGTGTGTGTGTGTATGTGTTTTATATCGCCGGATGAGGCAGCTTTTTTTTTTGGTTACGGCCAACTTGCATGTCCGGTGGAAACGGTGGAAGAAATTTGAGAATTCCCCAAAAGACGTAAAAGGGTCATATTTTTGGCGGTATGCTTGGAAAAGTTGTTAGCTACTGTTACATGGGATAGAATGGGAAACTAAATGTTAGTAGGACTGGTAACACTACCAAGGTAAAACAACGTTTACTGTTAAGCAATAATAAGTGTTAGAAGTAAGAGGCAGTGAAAGATTTTATGTTATAAGAACTTTGACAAGGACGCACTTTGGTCACCAAAACGATGTTAGTAGCTTGCGCCCTTGTGTACCTAGTAAGTTGGCAAAGCGTATAAAAGGGGAAGCTAATTGTCTAATAGATGAAATGATTTACAATAGAAACAGGACAAAGGTTGTACTCACGCAAATCGTTTTACGATAGACCGACGATAGAAGAGTTGGAAGAGAATATTTGCATAGGTAGATGGTATGTTTCGATCCGCTTTCACCCTTCCACACGGGCGGAGTGAATGTATCAAAAAAAAGTTATGTTCTGTACAGATTCAATCCGAAACAAGACGCTCCGACCAAGATCAAGAAGAAAGACAGCAAGATCGAATAGAAGTGGTGTGGTGGTTGTGATGTTGGTGGTATAGGAAGAAGGAAGCTTAGCGTCCTAGGCAGGATCAACTCTATCTTTGCGATCGTTCTTTTGAGGGAATTCCAAATTTCATTCCAACGAAGGGTGCACTATGTACAGACAGGAAGGGCACGGTGAGAATGAAAGGGGAAAAGGACGCGTGCTTCAGGACCACACAGAAGATCGGCGATGTTGTACTCGTAACACTTTGCTCGACGAACTACGGCTGCCCCGGGATCGTGTGCAATCCTTTGCACCTGCACACGAAAGCACTTGTACATACACACACTCATACACTCACACACAGACAAATTAACACTCTTTGCTGCAGCTTTCAAAAGATCACTAAATGTGCACTAATTGGGCGTTTACTTGGTTGCACTTTTGTACTTCAATCGCTGGCCATATGGTTGGCGTGCGTAATGTTGTGTATTGCTGGATAAATCCGTCAAACTTCACTGGTGCAAAGAAAGAGCAACGTTGATTTCACTGTATTCACTCACTTATTGTAATGCACTGTGTGAACGGTATAATCAATATTTATATGACACTGTCACTAAATCATAGAGCGGTGGATAAAATATGAACATTATTAGAAAAAATGTATTCAACACAACTATATTTTTAAACACAACGATTATGTTTTTAAAATAAATATAGCTACAATTATGTTTAAAATTAGTAAAATAAACAAATTTATTAAAAGATAAATTAAAGTTTCAAACTATCCAACAAATGGCTTATGATTGAGAAGAATCATTCATTCAGGACGATGATGCTTCTACATTCCATTTACATCAACGATGCACTTGTTGTAATTAGCCACAGGTTTACTTCCGCTTGTTTTAAACAAAAAAAAATCAAATTGGGCGAAGCCTGATTCACACAACCGCTAGCAGCGAAGCATGTTTGTTCGGTTATTGTTGCTGGTGTCAAATCAAAACCATTTACACACTGCGCGGCTCAGGGACTGCGACAACTCGTGAGTAGTGAGCCACATGCTAGACAGTGTATTTTATTTTCGTTTTGTTGTCATACAAACACCTTTATAAATTACACGCACACACACATTTAGAAAACATCACTTTATAAATAACCTGGTCAACATTACGCTGCGCACTGAATTGAATGCACATTGACACACTTTTGAAGAAGTTTAATTTTTTTCCATTTGTTTGTTTGTTTGTTTGTTTATTTGTTTTCATCCACACGCTCACTTAGAACACTGTTGCGAGCGCGATTTATGGCACACGGAAACCTGGTATGCAAAAATGATGCACACATTTTTAGGGACCCATCGATCACAACACTCCTGCCAGCCGTCGCACCAGCACACGCGATCATGCAGCCGGACAGGCTGTCTCGGTTGCGCCGAACTTCCTCGTACACTTCCAGCACACGCACCAGCGACGTGGAATTCCAGCACGGAAAAGAAAACTATCCACAGCAACAACAACAACAACAACAACGGCAACGGCAAGAGACAGCAACAAATAAGCAACCAACTCTAAAGTGGGTCATCGTCACCAATGCTTTGGCACGGGGGGGGGGGTCTTCAGGGGTACCGTACCGTCTTCTGGTGCGTGGTAAGTGGACACTACCGCACACCAACTAGCACCTCTGCAGACCTGGCTACGTTCGTCGGAGAAGCGAGGAGGGGGGATGCACCAGCCCGCTTCCCTATTGGACGTGCGCCTAATGTATGTTCTATTCGCAGCAACACGTTAAACAGTCACTCTCGTCCTCGGTAATGATTCTTCTGTATTTGTGTGTGTGTGTGTGTGTTTTTTTCTTTCGTTAATTCATGATTTTCATCCGCTATCACTCACATTCACTACTGTCAATTATCATTGCAAGGTGTAATACTTTTTTTTTGCTGTTGTTGTGAACCGATCGTCACGATGTTTCGAAAAATGGTAATCATTTAAAGCATAAAATTCACACTACCATTGGTCACTACTTTCTCCGTTTGCCAGTTGGACACTGTCAGCGATCGATATACTACACGTCTGATTATACGAGCACATGTTAACGTCGATTAAATTGTAGAACACTGTGGCCGGAAATTATTTCCGTTTCCTTATCATTACATCACCCGTGTATATGCACCTGTGCGTCACACGCTGTGTTTTGTGGCTGGAGATTCTTTGCACACTTTATTTTCCGGCAAAAAAGGCAACAATTTTCCCATTCCTGTTCACACACTACAGATGTGGGTCACTGGGGTACTACGTCACACTTTCTTTCCCGGGAGCGACCGCAGATCATACCGCGACTGGGTGCAATTCGCGATCACTGCTCATGCAGCGGAGATGCTCACGCAAGGACTCTCCTCACCGAACCTTTTTTCACAGTTCCATTAGCAGGAAATTAGAAACAATCCCACACTATCCGGTACCGTGTGTGCTTTCTTTGCAAACGCACTAATGCAATCTTGGTTGCCAATCACTACAATTAAAAACCGATCACACCGGTACGCAAATTAACTCACTAATTGCACTGGAAGTCCTGCGAACAGCGGCGACGACGAAGACGACGACGACGGCAGCGACAGCACGATGATGGCAGCGACACGATGACGATCACACGGTGGCGAAACCGTGCAGACGGTACCCAGGCACGGGCACGGCAGACGCACCAAAAAAGCCAAAACCAAAATAATGCGCACGTGAACGGCACGGACGCAAACGCATGGGGCAACGATCGAAAACAAACTGGCATGCTCTGGCCACGGCCTACCGAACTCCGTCCGGCTGGCCGCCTGCAGCAAGGGATGCTCGTCGCCGTGCCTCTCGTTCCTACCTGCGGCTCGCGCCCCGTCTCGCTCTTGCGCCCGCCCTCCGCCCGAGGTAGAAGACCCAAAACGCACCACCAACCGTGAACTCCCGGCAGCCGAGGCTGCCGATACCGGTGGCTTTCTTTCTCTTTTCCCCGCGCACCGTTTGTTGCGCGTGGTGGAATGGAATGCACCGAGGGAAAACCTTCACGCCTGAGAGAGAGAAAGAGAGAGAGAGAGAGAGAGGGAGGGAGGAAGGAAAAAAGCTCGGCACTGGTTGCGATCGGAATGTGCCATGGTTGCCGATGCCGATGAGTTAGTCTTTCTCATTTCTCCGATCGAGCGCGATCGGTCGATTGTTCGTGCGTGAAAGCAGGAGAAAGAAGAAATGGTGCGAGCAGGAGCGCCTGAAGCAACACCATGCGAATGAGCGAGTCCGGCAAATGTGGCGCGCGGCGAGCTTTGAACGCACGAAAGCTCCACGATCGCGAGCCGAAGAAATGGGGTCAACCGTGTGCGAGCGGGACCGTACGATCGCGACCGTACCGCGTGGACCCGCCTGTCATTGAAATGGGAGGGGGAGGGGAGGGGGGCTTGAAGTTGGTTTGGTGGAGAGACTGGCTTGGATGGAAAATGGGGGAGAGTACGCGACCAAGCGCGATGTATGCGTGAGCGGAGAAATGGTCCACTGGGACAGCACCACGATGGAGGTGAGCGTGTGTGTGTGTGTGTGTGCGCGCGTTCGGGAGAAAATTTCTTTTTGCGGTTGTGTGCGCGAGCGATGTGGCTGCCTGCCTGGCTAGTCGCGGTGTCGTGTCATGTTCTTTTTCGTGCCGTTTTACGTTGTTTTTTTCTCTTCCTTTGCTCCACTCATCGTCATCTATTGCCAGTTGTCGTGGTCGTGCTGTGCAGAGGGGTTTTAAGATAGTACAAGCCAGCTTTTGGCGTGACTTTTTGCTGGTTATTTTCATTACAAGAAGCTAAATTATTAATTTTTAAAAATATGTTTCTAATGATTTAATAGATACCAGCATTTCAGCAGATGATGCTATAGGACTGCATTTAAAGCATTTTTTAATTATCAAATAAAAATAGATCAGAAATTAAAACCAATACTGTTATGTGAAGCTTGGCTGATTGACAAAAATAATTGAATTTTTTTAAGATTGTAAACTTGGAAAAATAAACACATCCGATTACAATACTGCCCATTTCTCGTGAGCCAAAGCCAGCCTCCTTCATCTGTAGTGTTGTGGCCCAGCACAAACAACACGATCGCTCTTTCCTGATGCCACCAAACCAAACCCCTCCCGTCCATATCGCTCTCAGTCATCTCCCCTCGCCACTTCACTCGCATCAACACGGGCCGGCAGGGAAACAGCACGCAAACGAACGCAAAAAAGGGGGTCAACTATTTCCCCGTATCCATTTCAGTCGCGCACTGGTTCGCCAGCCAACACCGGCCGTTTGTAGTGGTGTGTGGTGGGCTCGCAACTACCCCAATGCTGCTGTGCGGCAATGGCTTTCTCGCTCTTCTCCTTGCACTTGAAATTGAAATACCCCGAGCTGGACGGGTGGAGGTTCGTTCGGCCGGCCAGTAGGCCTCGCACCAGGCCCTGGGTCAGACAGAAACAACACCAGCCCTCTCGCTGCGACACGTAGCAAATCGCTTCGGGTTGCAGAAGCAGCGAGCTCCAGCGGGCCTCTGCACCATGTCCCCAAACAGGGCAGGGAGTTGCGACGCGGGCTGGCAGTGCTCTCTGGTTTCGTGCTTTGGAGCTTCACGCACACGAACAGCGCAACACGATTGGCAGGCAAAAGGGGCCACCGAGGTGGACGAGCGGTGCAGGGCTACCCTAGAAAAGCGATGATACGAAAAGAATAACAAAAAGGAACATGCTGGTGCGAGTGGGGCCAACAGTAACCGTGATAGTATTGGAAGAGAGACAAAAAGAAGAAAAATAAAAACGCCACGCATTTGGGGCCCTTGCATGGTGTGTGCATGGTATGCATCCAGGTGGGATGTGTTTGTCGCTTTTGTCAAACACCTATCGAGCATCGAGTAAAAAAAACAAAGTACAAAAAGCACCAAAACACTGCAGCGTAAGCAAATATGGGCAAAACTGGTGCGTTTTTGTGGACGAGCCCGTTTGTGTGCGACTTGCGGAACTAAGTTAACAGACAGTCCGGAACACGATGAGCTGCTTACATTTGTTGTCATCATAGTAGTAAACATTTACCTTTTATAGTAATAGCTCATAGTTGCGTATGTCTTGGATTATGGAACCAAATGGATAAATTAACACTATAGTCTATGTTTCGAAAATAGATAATTTATTCCAATTTAATGTTTTGAAAATGAAAAACATACATTATTTTCCAAAACGAACACATAACATCGTAACTAAACTGCATCCAGCTTTATCAGCATCATCATGGATCGCCTTCGCCGTAGCCGTCGTACCGTCTGTCTGTCTGACTGGCTATGGAATGTTACGATCGCGGTGGCACGCTGGCTTACACACTCAGGACCGGTGCCGTATTCGCATGGGAGAAAGTCATTGGGCAAAGGGAGGAAACGTTCGTGGTAAGCACCGGGAAGGCTAAGCGCGGCAGTTCCATCCTTGCGTCGTCTTGCGCGAGGAAAGTGAAGCCGCGCTGGAAACTGCAAGCATTGCCGCAAGGTACTGGTGCGTTTGCCGTGTGCGTCGCGAGATGAGATGAAGGAGTGGCGCGTAAATGTGAGATGATTTTGCGGTTGCCCGGCGCGCAGCGATGGGCTATTGGGTCGGGTGCGATAATCGTAAACGGATAGTGCGGGAGAGAATCGGCCGACCGGAAGGTGACGAATGGGTGACTGTTGAAGCTTGGAGTTTGGTTTTCTTTACCGAATTAGAAGGGTGCTATACTATTATTAAATTTTAACTAGAAAAACGTTCGTCGCTTTTCGGCTGTTGATGTCTTTCAATGAGGGATAAAATATTTGCATTATAAAACACACAAATGATAAGATAATATTCGTTGTTTCAGATATATGATTTTTTTCTTCATGATTCCTGTCTCATGGTACAGTCGTCAACTCGTACAACTTAACAACATGCCCGTCATGGGTTCAAGCCCCAAATAGACCGTGCCGCCATACGTAGGGCTGACTATCCTGCTATGGGGGGAAATCAATAAGTCACTGAAAGCCAACCCCACAAGTGGGTTGGCAGGCCTTGACCGGCATCGGTTGTTGAGCCAAAGAAGAAGAAGAAGATGCTTAAGGGACAAAGAAGATCTCTAGATATCGTTTCTGACATCTGTAACCATTTCGCTTACACAAACAAAGTTATTTTTCTGTGACCTGTTGAAAACTGTTACTATGAAATTTCAGCAATTCCTTCGCTTTCTTTACGCAAACATGGCAGCCCCAAATGTGTCATCTTAGCACACAAATAGTAACACTGTCTACAAACAAGACAAGGTGCTCAGCTTTGCACAACATAGTGAAGATTTACACCATAGTAAAGGGGCGTGCTGTCCCAGTAAACCCGTTCACCCTTGGTGGCAAGTTTTGCATGGGGTCCTTTATTTGACACTTTTACCCTCCCTATTCTCCCTCTATCCCTACCTGTCATAGTAACCCAGAACGCGTCATGACTACCAAGGGGTGCGACATTAATCAAGCCTCTCAATCCTATCATCATCGTCAGCGCTGTACCATCGCTCGCTGTCCGGCTGTCGGAGCGATTCGATCCATGTTGTGCCGCTTGTGGCGGAGCCTCTCTGTGCTGTTGCAGTTGCAATTGCAGATCCCGGTTGCAGTACCTTGCAGTGGGAATAGACACGAGAATGGGGCCGGTGTGGGAGAGGAGGCGAACCTGACATGATGTGACAATGTTGGTAGACTTTGCCGACTGCACATGCCCATAAAAGCAATTAAATCATAAAGAGAAAGTTTTCAACCTGCACTCAGCCAGCGTGCAGTGCCGGTGGATTGGCCTCCTCTCCGTGCAAATTGCGAAAAAAGAAGAAGCGCGGTGAGCCAAGGGGGAAACACACAGATCGGGTGGCCCAGCACATATTAGTCAAGCGCAAATAACAACAATAAAGCATGCCCGTACAGGTTGCCCGTACAGGTTGTGGTTTGTGTGTTGGGCAGAGGAGTGTGGCGGTGTAACATCAGCAACAAAAATCGCTCCAATCTGTCGGAACCAAAGTAAGTGATTGGAGCAATGGTAAGGGAGAAGAAAAAGATCGAAAAAAAACACACACACAACGTAATGGCTGAGAGAGCGAGAGGCATAGAGAAAGAAGGGATGGGGAGAGAGAGAGAGAGAAATGGATGGAAGTAGCAAAAATCTTCAAAAGGGAAAAACAATCGATCGAAGGATGCAAACAGCTACGGTAAACGATCGGCGGCCAGAGCAGGATCGAAAGTATCGAATCGCGGCGAAAAACAAGCCATTGTGTTTGTGCAGGAGGAAAAAGGCAACGGTGCCGGAAGGGTTTTTGCTGTCTTGTGCGCGCGAGAAAGAAAAGGGACGCAGGCTGGAAGGCAGGCGAGACGACGGTGGCGCTTGGCGGTCGGCTGTTTTGAAGCATCGCAGCATTTATTGCCAGCAGCATCGTCCAATTGTTCAAGTGAATTTGACCTACATCACATCGTTTCGATGTAATTTTCCCTCCACCTTGCTGATGGTTCCATCTGGTTTGGTTCGCTGTGTGCGCTTTCTTCGGTTAGCAACCAGCATGCCACGGAATGCTGGCGCGTGATGCAGTGTCTGGCGGAACACACACACACACACACACAAACACACACACACACACACACACACACACACACACACAAACACACATATTTTAACCTGGCAATAGAGGAACAGGAAGCTTGGGATAGACTGCAACAAACGTGGACAGGAAAAAAAAAATAATTCGATGTGAATTATTGTTTGGCAATCGGATGCAGGACGTTGATTTTAATTAAGGATTTGTTAATGTATTTTTATTTATTAATAGAAAAGTGTTCCATTTTATTTCCTAATTTTCTCTTCGCATGTTTGTTTAACTTTTACGGTTCAAGCCTTATTATATGTGTTTTATGTTTACTGAACAAATGAATTACATTCCAGATCTATTTTGCACCTACTCTAGATCTCTTTTTACTTTTTCTTTCTCTCTCTCCCTCTCTCTCTCTCTGCCTTTACTCGTTTTGCTTCCATTGCTTTACCTTGCCTCCACTTTCATTGTTATGCTCGGTCAGGGTTTCACACCATCGTTTCGCATCACCCACGACCCAACACGTCAGTGTGCATCTTCTCTCCGCCCGACCGGATCGATAATTGCAGCGCACTTCGCGGGTCAGGCTCGCGGGGCCAATGCGGTCATGAATTGGGTCGATGTAGCTCGGTGCACTAATTTAGCAAGAACGTGGCTGAGCGCGGCCCGATACATACCACACTGAACGAGAAGGTGTCGGCGAAGGTGACGATGCGCGATGGTGGGTGATTTAGATCGCAGACGCAAAAGAAAGCAAACCGTCGCATTTTACACATTCTGCCAACCCAGGCCAGTGCAGGCCGAATGAGCGGTAATCGATCGGACAATCGATCGAACGGGCTCATTAGACGGTTGTGCCGTGTTTTTGTGCTGTTGGTGTGTCTTTGTGCTGATGCTCGAAGGTAAGGCGTATGCTTTTGAAGGAAATTGTGCTGACCCTCACCCGCCTTGCCACCTCAGCCGATGATGCGCGATGTGCTGGTACTTACCGAAAATGTCGAGCAAAGTCGTTCACAAATCGATCACCTTCAAGATCCGGCCTTTCAGGCGCATTTCAATTGTGCGGCGATACTTTAGAGCCGTGCACTTTCCACCATGCATAGAAGAAGCTTCTCTCCCCCCCCGGACACAATGCGCTAATGAAATGTATCGATCGATTGTCGAGGACTGGGCAATTGGTTTGAAGCGATCGGTAAAATGGCAACCCTGACACACGAGCCCGCTGAGCGGTCGAATTTGTATCTAATGGTCAAACGGACTGATGGACAGTGCGTCCGCTGTGTGCTCAAGAACAGGGACTCGCCTAACTGGGCCAGCAATTATTCCTATGCGGTTCACTTTTCGAGCTTGTTATTGATGATTGATCTGGTATTTATGCTTTGATTGCGACCCATTTTCTGGGTATTTTGTTCACTTAGCATAGTAAAAGGATGGTTGTGGCAGTGTTTAGGCAAAACAAAACGATTTAATATTGGCATAAATACCATGAAAAGGTTAAAAAAAGTATGAATAGCTACACATAAGAATATTGATGAAACCAACAAGTTTAAAGTAAAAATTAGCAAAAAGTTTGGCTTGCCTGTAGCTTACGCAGGTGCATATTTAACCACCCTTTGGGAGGTTCCATTTTCCTGTTTTTAACAACCAGAGCAACAAATCACCTTCCAGCAGGAAACTGTTCTGTCTCTGTGTACTTTACATAAATCAAATTTATTAGAGCGCTTTATAGATGCTACCCGTTTTTTATTGCATTTCATTCATTCGTTTTTACCCACACATTTTACAGAATACCTACCATCTTACGGCGGTGTACCACAATGTGCTACACACAGAGCGCGGTGTGAAAGGTGGAGCAGTAATCCCTTTGCCCCTAACGTCGGGAGGAAACATTCCGGGCAGCCTTTTGAACCGCGTCTGTTCCGACCCAGGCGTAACAGGTTATGCGGCAAGTGATCCTCTGTCATGTGTGCTGAAAGTGGAACCTGCCCGACACCGACAACTGCTGGACCGCCACACTCTCGTCCACCCCGTTGTTGAACTGGTCCGAACTGCCCGGTGGAAGCGACACATTGTGTCCGGTCGATTCTATTGATCCAGGTTGATGGGCTGCGGTTGATGCCAAAATGAGAAGCGCGTCTGTGTGTGTCGGTGTGTGAGTGTGTATTCATGAGCGTCCAGATGATCGATTTATCATTTATGCTTACCACCTGCACAAACCCCCCTGACGAACTACCATGGAGCGAAAGACTTGTGTATGATTCTGTTTGTGTCGTTTTTCTCCCATCCCGCTGCACCGCCGTCGTGGCTTCGGTTCGCTGCCGACCCGCTCGTTGAAGTCGTTCGTTTTGAGTGGTTTTGTTCGGCTGCGCTTGATCAGTAGGTCAGTTCACGCGTTTTACGGGATGATTAATGTCAGCTATTGCCACCGTCGGTATGCATGGGGGCATTGTAGGCATTTGCATAGCCTGGTTCATGAACTTGACTCATGAACATGACCGTGCGACTAGCATGACGGGGGAACGATGAACTTAAGCACACGCTCGTACGTAAAATGTGTGGAATTTCGCACTGTAGCAGAAGTTGTGTTTTTTTGTTTCTTGCATTTCAAGGTGCATGTTTGAAAAGTGTTTAAAATGTGTAGATTTTGATGAGAGTAGGTTAAGTTGTAGCAATAATTTGGCAAGCTTTGTTTTGTTTCGTGCTTCTGAAGGTGCAGCTTGACACAGATGTGGAAATAAAATTTATACCAAACTCAGCATGATTAAAATTTATTACTAACACCTCTGCAAAAGCGATTTCCACGAAGTTATTTTTTTCATATCATTTTAATCATATTCGTGGCTCGGCGCTTAGATTTGCATCGATAAAGAAACCTCCATTGAATTGATTTAATTTTTCATTATAACTAGAAAAAAGGCAACAATGTGTTCCGATCACGGTGTAACGGTGCTCCGAACTGAAAAGTGAAATTTGAGTTTGATTAGTTTATAGGTCGGCGTAGATTCGAATTAACGTTGGAAAAGTTTGACAGAAATGAGACATTGGCGTGTTTTGGGAAATGAAAAGAAAAGTCCGTTATCATATATCAGCCGGGTTGTGGTAGAACCAGATTGGTAAGGTAATAGCTACTAAGATGCTGCTACGATTGCGTCGTACCACTTTCACATGTTTGTAGGGAAAGGTACAATATGGCCTTATTAAGTAGTTAATGAGAGCTTGTTTGATCTGATGTCAATGCTGACAATGTTGATGTAACGGGATCGTTTGCTGTTATTTATATAAGGCCAATAAATCAATAAACAGAATTAAATGACTGAGAAAAGATCGATAAAAAGTCCAAATAATAGAAAATAATGATAAAACATACATTGGCTTTGAACAAAAATGTAATTTTCTACACCACACATCATAACGAATATGGTGAAATTGAGTAAAAGGTACGACGTGCGGTTTAATAAATTGCAATGACGTAGTAAAGGAGGCAAAACGAGCCAAACGGACACCCGAAAACACGCCACAATGTTCCCGAAATCGAATCAAATGAAATGATGAAAACCCAAAACCTGATCCCCCGAGCCAATTGACCCACAGCCCGGGGCTACGAAAAGTTGTTCAATTGCGTCGTGCGTGCGACAACTACACGGAAAGGGCGCGGGCTCGGATATTTTGCTGTTGCGACGCCGCTAGAACAACACGCACCCGCGGATGGGGACGAACGCGCTCGAAGTTGAAAAACGGATCGATGGTTTAACACAATCGCTCGATATTTTTGCGCCCGAAATCCTGGGGCCCTATAAAGTGTAATTAAGCGTGCCGGACGAGGAAAACGTTTTGCGCTTCTTGGAAGAATCGAATCCTGTCCGATGGAAGGGCCGTCAAGCTGGTCGCGGAATGTGCCCGCAGGTAATTAATCTAGACCTTAACCATCTCGGCTTCAACCGGCTAGTGCAAACGCTATTACCAAAGCCTTTGCGATAAAGGAAATAAAAACCGCCAATCGGGCGCAAAAAGGGACCGTCGATCAACACGCTACGGAAGGCGATCCTATCATCAACCCATTAAGCGGGGTGGATAAATAGGGCCGACGGTGGTGTCTCGCTTCGCTACAGAACAACCCCACACCACAACGCATATTCACCAACAACACAACAATGTCAAAGAGAATAGGGGGCCTAGGTTTTCGCCATCATCGGGACAGCGTTGGCAGACGTTGATTGCAAATACTGCTGCTAAATAAATCAAATTTCTACTCTAATCAGATCAACCGCCAGCAGTCCGCTGTTTGCCCCGTTCGTGCACGTGTTTGCGTGTATGTGGCTGTGTGTATGCGAGAAGGGAGGGAGGGGGGGGAGGATGGTAGCGAGGGGTTCATTATCAACAGAAAGAACCGCCGCAGGGTGTCCACTTTCAGGCAAATGGACGATCTGCGACGGTCATTTGGTGAAATGATCCCGCGCCACACGATCATACACATTCCTTTTCGTAGTTGCAGCGGGCCTCCCAACGGTGATGCGGCAACATAACGGCAACTTAGTCGCTATGCCGGCCCGCTACAGCAGCCGCTGGCAGCAACCCGGCGGGCCGATTCGATTGACACAATTGTGTGCTGTTTAATAGTTTTGGTTTTGTTTTACGAATTTATATGACTCCTGTTGCTGGCCTTTCTTTGCATACACGCTGCTCAAGATAAACGGGCTCGCCGGAGGTCCACACAGAGCTGCGCTGTTGCTATTTGATGTGCTTTTTTCGGCTTTTTATCCAGCACCTCTTCTCCGCTCTCATCCCCTTCCCGCCGGATTCTGCTTTTCACAAATCGGATTAGGAGAAATGCACACACAATTAAGGCCGATTAAACGTACGTTTTTGCATTACCACTGTGCGCCTTTTGGCGCGGGGCTTCGGCTTTGAACGACGGCCCCATGCTCGGCCCGCGGATTGTATCCGTACGTTCGCGAGCAATTAGAAAAGAGAAAAATTAACACACTTGGTTTCATTAGCTTGCTTCGCATGCTTTGCCTGCGGGGCGTTGCTAGGTGCGCTAGTCAGTCGGTCAGTCGGTTAGCGATGCGATTTGATGTTGTTCTTCTTTTTAAATTTTGCAACTTTTTAGCCCGTTTGCTTCACGATCATGCGGCTTCGCAGGAAATCGCTCAAAAGAGGATGTAAGGAGAGAGGATGCGTCTATAATGGACGATAACTTTAATTAAAGAAACATGTGTTTCTTATTTTATTCCTGTTTTTGTTTTTCCGTTACATTTTTATTAGTGTTAGGATCGTTGTGGCTACTTTGGGTGCTGAAAATTGTAGACGAATTGTCATTTCGGCATGTGTACCATGAATGATAATAGTTTATCTTTACCTACATAACATCATTGCCTACTGTCTCACAAATGTTGATACACCAAAGTTTGTTCTTCCAGCCAGCACAACTTCCACCCTCGGTTAGTGGTCCAGGTAAACGGCAAATCAATCAACCCACCGCCCAAAACGATGATCGTTCGATAAAGCAGAATATTTTTACTTAATCAATCTTCATCGTGACCTACAATTTGCCTGTGAGCACGCGAGAAGCTTGGTCGGATCGATGGTTCGCCTCTTCCCGTGCATCAATTATTGCTCAATTTATCTTGCCCGTTATTGAAGTTGAACTTGACATTCCCATGGTTTGTTTTTTGTTGTTGTGCGGGTGCTTTATTGACGGCCCTGCCAGTGGGGAGCTCTAGTTCCAGGGCTCTCCGCCTCCTTCGGAACTAATAATCAATCACGAGCCGAAACAGAACGAAGATCAGAGGGTGGAGAGCTTTAATCAATCTTTACTTATGCAGCAGTCGGTCTGTGGAGCAGCACAGACTGTGCTGTGCTGTGTGTGTGTGTATAATTCATCAGACACAAAACATGAGCCCAACTGGGCAAGATTGTTATCCCGGGTTCGTCGTCTAAACTGCCGTTGAAAACATTTGTTTTCTTTGTTCGATTTGAACAACATGCTAGCGGCGTAAGCAATTGCTTGCAATGTTATGGCTAATGTTTAGTTCAATAGAGACATTTGACAGGCTAATGGATGTTTGTGTGTGTGTGTGTGAGTACCTTTTCGTTCACAAATCGCTCGGTCGCATAATGTTGGCATGATTTATACCACTTGTAAAAAATCGGCCACTTTGCGAATAGACACCCGGACCTTACGTCCGTTCCGATGAGAAAGCATTGGCGCAAAACCGATGGCGTGCGCTTTTCCAATAGCCAATATTTGGTTTTTGGTTAGCATCTAGGGATCGGTCGGTTGATGGGTTTATGTTTTCTTTTTTATTATTACCTGTTTTTTTTTACTGCGCACCCCTTTTCAGCCCTTCGGATGGCGGTGCAACGGGCAAATTTATGACAACCGTCAACACGCTGTTAGCTGTAAGCTTAGAGTGCGCTGGTACCGAACGTCGACAACATCATCAGCTTCATCGTTCACCGCTCCGGTCACCGGGGTAACCGAGCGTATGCATTTCGTGTCTGTATTTTTGCACCGTGCGCGCCCTTTCTTCCGGTGGCGATGATGTACGGTTTGTGCCAGCGGACGATAAAACTTTCTTCAAACAACGGGCAATAGAGTGGGCCTAAACAACATCATCTGCTTGCGCGGTGTGATGTGGTCGACGAGCCATCGATATGCCAGCCGCGATCGGGGCGCGATGGCTAGCGGTTAAGTGACCATAAACCTAAATTCCTGCGGCTGTGGCGGCTCATGGGGTGAGCACAAGGAAATAAGCACTCTCATGTGTGCCTTCGTTGTTTTGTTTTTTTTTTCCTCCACCACCGATAAAATACCCACTTAACCCTTGCGAATGCCCTATGCGGGGTCCACCCTTTGGGCGATCATCAATCAGGGAGGAGAGAAATTAGCGACAAATTTTGCATTTCCCTGCCCCTCCCCGAGTCCGTGCGTCCGTGCCAAGGGAGGTCAGTCGCGTTGGGTGGTGCTGTAGTTAATTTTTTAGACAGTATAAATTCGGGGCAATGGACACTGCTTAGATCCGTGGTTTGAAATTATGGGGAATGTTTGCTGGCGCGTTAAGTTGTAATTTCAGCGCTTAACTGTGCGTCGTAAAAGTTACCTTTGGACGGAAGGTGAGGTTTGCACTGTCCGTCGTGTCTGTGTGTACTTATTTTCTCTTGGTATCATGTTCTGCCAAAGGGCGATGAGTTAATTGGTTAGTTTACTGGGTCAGCACGAACTCATCTCGTCCAGGCCGCTGGTTTTTATAAATACATTTACGTTTATGAATGTTCATTAGGGTCAATATTGATCAAATATATATTAAAAAACTATTTATTTATCAATTATTTTAAAAAAACCCATGAAAAGATAGCGTTTTTGTTTATTTCATTCAAACTCATAAAAAATAAAAAAGAAAAAAACATCGATTTAAAAAAAATCCCTACATCAAGCAAATCCTCTCATACATAAAATCCCAAAAAAAAAAAAATCTCAACTCTCCTGACAACACGGTAATTTACAATCCCACCTAGGCTGCGCGGCAGTTCGGAAGCATTTGTTGTGCTGTCTTTCGTGTGAAACGAATTGGAAATGCATCAACACCGCCCGACGACTGGTTATGGGGCTTTGCTTCGGAATTACGTTAAAATTTGCGACAACCTGTTGAGCGGTGCACATCCGAAGGCAACACGAAAATAAACATGGAAACAGGTAGCAACGCTCAACTGGAGATAGAGGTGCAATAAAGCAAAAAACAACAAACCCACCCAAAACTTTACACCCCGGAGACGGGCTGCCTGGTTTTGTTGTGCTACAGTAACGCATAACAAACTCCGGGGAGGCATAGGGCCAATAAAATCCTTCTCTGACAGCTAAGATAAAAACGCTCGCAAACAAACCAATGAACCGAGGGAGAGCGATGTTTGACAAGCGGACCTTTTTGACCTGTCTGAATTTTGCACGATTGACAACACGAATTTATTGCTTCCTTTTTTTTTTCAAAGCTAAAAGAGGAAAACCCAAGCCGCTGGAAAGTGTTTGTACCGAAACGTGGTCCACGAAGATATGAACCGTGAGGATATTGATGAACAGACAAAAAAAAAACCGACTTGAAGTGACTAAAACTGTTTTGTAATCTTGTGCGCGATACAAACCGTATTGAAGTTTACGCTACTCCAGATAGAGGCGCATACTGGGCAGTGGCCGACCTTCGGCGAATTTTTCGGTACGGTTCGGTACACTCAACGGACGTGGATGGATGGTGAGGAAATGTTCCTTTTTCCATACCATGTGTGGCCGATGAGCGGTGGAATCGACACCTCGATTCACCTAAATCGGGACAGCGAGTGAAGAGGCAAGGGCGTTCGTCCGAGTGGAAGGTCAGAGGGTTGAGAATTCAGAAGAGAAGTAAGCCTTAAAATATGTATAGATGAGTATTATGAAAGTTAAATCCAGTTGATACGATTTTCTTTGTTATTTTTTCACTATGAATTCATAACGAATGACTTTAAGGTTCTTGTCGTTTATGTATAGTTTATACTGGCCACACTACATCACATGACATGTAGCTCCATTCACCAGAAATAGTTTCTGCCTCTGAGCATTGTTCTTTGCCCAATCCCTGCCTAATTGCGAAATCCACAACTTTCAGAACGGTTTCGAACGTTTTTCACAGCCAATAGGCCACCACAAAGCTCGTTTCAGCCATGCTTTGCAAACGAAACCCCGAAACCATACACCATGAATGAGTGTCAAAGAACGATGATTGTACCTTGTACCGGAGGGGGAGGGTGAGTGTCTGTCTAAGGCCGCGGCAAAATTCCGCAATCGTTTCGGTCAATCGAAGGCTTTTCGAGGGCTCGGTCACCTCGGAACGGGGTTTTTTTTATCTATTTTTGCTTCGTCTCTTCCAATACGATGCAAAATCGATTCGCATCCGTACCGCTTCATCTACAGTCCAACCGGGAACCAATGATCGAGCAGGAGAGTGCATCTGTGCGAAATACATAATCGTAGTGAGGGTGTGGAAAATGTGTTATTCGGTTGGCGGCAGCGCTTTCTGTTTGCGCCGTAAAATCATAATCCGATCGAAAGAAGGAGAACGAGCAGGAAATCACCCGTGCCGATTATGGGGGAGCAAAAAATATGCGCACCCTCGAAAACGCCTGCCAGCGATTGCCCCAACCTCCCCACTAATCAATCAGTCGCGCGCGCTCGCGGTGGCTTCTTACAGCTTTGTCACGGTTGGAACCGTTTGGTTAAAAATATTGTTATTATTTTTTGCTTTGTATCTCTACCGCACTTTGCGTAAAGTTTGTGTTTCTCCCGCTTTGTGTGAGCCAACAGTGGACCAAACGGGCAAACAGGCAGCTCATTCTGCAGGACACTTGGCTGCGTTCCGAAATCGATTGAGCGTGAAATGGAATTAAGAGATTCGATTCGGTGTCGACCACGATGGTGGCGCGATTTGGTGTATTTTTTGCGTGTGTAAACTTGGCTGACGGAGGGGCCTACTGTCGATGGCAAAATCAATAACCGCGACACAGTGTGTGTGTGTGTATGTGTGTGGTGCAGTTTTACGAAATGCACCGAAACGATGTGTTTCTTAAGGGTGCGAGAAACGGTACGGTTGATTTGGGATTGGCCTTGCAATGCAGTGGGAGTGTGTTTTTATGTGATAAACTTTAGGCTTGATTGAACGCTTAACAAGACGGAAGGAGTGTTTATCTTCGCTCAAGAGTCAAACAAGGCTTATTTGAGCAGAATTTACGTGTGGCGATTGATACTCACGATAGGAAAGTGCATGCAAATTTTTAATTCCTTGTCCTTTGGATTTGCTTCCATTTGGTTCTACGGTTCCATGCTGCTGTTCTTTCTAGAAATTGTCTAGCATAAATTGCAACTCCAACGGTCACTGACCTCCTGTGCGCTGCACGTGCAAGCTCATTAGCTGCGCCATTATCAGCCAGCGCTTCAGAATCCTTGAGCGGGAAGGCTTTTCCTGCGTGCAATGCACTCCTCGCCCAGCTGGCCTGAGCCTCGATCGGTCGCAACAGTTGCGGGTGGGTTTGCGTGGTCTGCCGCATCGTCGAACGGATTGGGCAACGTTGCCTTGCTAATGGTATTAATTGTACACATACACACTCGCGCGGCCATGCGATTAGTACAGAACTGCAGGTTGCGAGTTCGATGCGGATATTGCACCAATTACCGGCGCTACCCCGTGTGCATCCGATGGGAAGTTCAACGTTCTTTCGGTTCGATTTCTATTTCGATGCGTGCGTCTAGCCGCTGGAGTGTTATTGAAGTGAGCGGTTGGTGGAGTGTTTAATTGATTGCTTGGAATAGAGATTTGTAATTCAATTTTTTGTGAGGTATTGTTTCTTTATGCTGATCATTTGAAATGCATGCAAACGTTCTTACGTTTTAAATTGAAAATTATATTGTATTTTGACAATTGTAAACATACCATCTCAGAATCGTATTGTTGCTCATTTTTTTACCTAAAATATCGTTTTTAAATTTTTTCTTTTTGACATAATAATAATAAGGCTTTAAACTTCTTCTTTCCTGTTACTTGCCGTAAGTAACGAGGAAAAAGCAAACA
Organism: Anopheles merus; assembly: GCF_017562075.2. Taxonomy (NCBI): domain Eukaryota; kingdom Metazoa; phylum Arthropoda; class Insecta; order Diptera; family Culicidae; genus Anopheles; species Anopheles merus. The sequence continues at coordinate 31,102,051 of NC_054082.1, read as the reverse complement.
TTTTATTGTGTTTTTTTTTCATAGCTTTCTGTATTATGTATTCTACTATAGGATACATAATTTTCTTTGATTAGTTAGATGTATAATTTTTTTTGAATTTCTTATGCTTAAACTCATCTCGCGTCCAAGTTTTAAAAGGCTTAACATTGTTATCACCCATCTGTCATCATTACTAAGATGATGACAAACTATGGCTTAAATGATGTAATTAATCACATCATCATAGTTTTTCCCGTTTTATCACTTTCTATCACTTTCTATCGCTTGATCGACTCCAATCGGTTAAGTGTAAGTTTTGGCAAAATTTCCAATACCGATACAGCCGCCCCAAACCTAACCGCCAGCAGTCTCACGCCCTTTTCGAGTGGGGGTCACACGATGCGGGAACGAAAAACACATCTTCACAAGCTCGTCCAGTTCAGCACCGTAGCATAATTTATTGATGCTCCCTGGGCGACGATCGGTTCGACCCGTTGGATACCGCCCCGGTGCTGATTCCCCGAAGTAGGTCAGCCGGTGTTGCCGCGCCCTACCACGCAAACGACCCGAGCTGTGGGTGTTGACCCCTTGGGGAAGAGATTCGGCGAATAGACCCCGGGCAAGAATAGGCTCTCAATCTTTATCGAACACCAGCGCGCCCCCTGCGAACCTGCGCGCCCCCTTGCAGCGTTTTGTTTTGCTCCTGCTTCGGTTGCTATCTGTTCACATTTGCCTTTCGTTCCAGCCCGGCCCCTACATTCACGCAACGCTGCATAAGATGCATTGCACGAATCGGGTGCCGGTACCGTACCTCCAGCCGGGAGCGAGTTCCCGTACGAGTCCGGTGACTAATTGAGCCAAAGGATGTCGGTGCGAAAACAACAGCAACAACAACAAAAAAAGGGATGGGAACTACAAATAGCAGTTCCTTAAAAGGTGCTTCCGACCGGGTATAGGTGCGCAAGTGTTGATAAATATTTTCATTTGCACCGAGCGCATCTACTCCCCGCAGGGTGCGCTTTCGGTGTCCGTCCCGGCTTGGGTTTGCTACCGATGAGTGGTATGTGTGTATGTGTGTGTGTGTGGTTTTGTGGAAAGAGAGTGGCCGCAGCAGCAGTACACGTAGGGCAGCAAGGTGCCAATTGACAATTGGCAAACGTTTCTGCTAGCCAACTAGCGCACCTTCACTGCACCTGCTGGGTGCGCAACCTGTGGCGATTGTTTGCCGCCGGAGGAAATGCATCGATCACCCACCGGGAGGGTTGGTGTTTGGGCAAGGTAAGGGAAAGGCAATGGGAATGTTGAGACTGCCATCATGCTGTGGCATGGTTTTGCATCAGCTTCTGCAACGAGTGAATTATTGCTCAATTTCAGTTCAAATGCTTCGGCCGGCAGCAGGGAAATGGATGCGTGTGTGTGTGATAGTTTCAGCTTTTTTGTCCAAGCACCAGACGAGCCTTTATTCTATTTGGTAAAAAGAAAAACAACCACAAAGGACACGATTGCGGTCTGCTGGGAGGTAAAGCCATTCGTAACGGATGTGCCGGGACGCGTTGAGAATTGATTGCGTGGAATGGGCCGTGTTTGGCAAATATTGACACTATCGAGGAGACAGCTATTCTTTTGAGCATCGTATGTGACAGCGAACCCAAACAAAGTTCTTCCGTGACGTAGAGATTGATATTCGAATCGAATTGTTTCGAGCTTTTTGTTTGGCCACAACGGTTGAGTGTATTGGGAATAGAATTTGAAAATTGTTTAAACATGTTTAGCTATATTTCTTTCCAACTAATAAGCAGATGCAGATGTCCTACCTAATGTTAATCTTAGTCTCTCCTTCGCCCTAACCCGACAGATTACAATCATCTCTACTCACTTGAATATATTTGTTTTAGTTTACCCACATTCTAGACAGAATCCTTTGGAATTCCAGCACAATGTCATCACGGTCCCGTTAGCGAAGATAAAGCTAGTGTGCCGATGGGGCTTGCCATCCTTTGTTTCACAATATTACCATAATACCAGTCACTATCCATACATCCATTCGAGTCGATCGATCGTTCGTGTCGGGCTAATATGCCGGGGTAACAGCCACTACTTAAGATACCCGGAGGCATCTCGCACATCGTGGCATCAAGAACACGCGAGTACGTACGGCGATGCGTGACATCACCAGGGCAAGAACCGTGTCACAGCGCGCCCGCTCGGACACAGCAGCTGGATCAATCAGCGAGTGTGATTGTATGCGTGCTGGTATTGTTTTGTATTGCGGGGTGCGTTTTTGCTGTATTTTGGCAATCGACCACGCATGATGCCATCGTTACAAATGTACAGTTACAATCACTTTGCATGCCGGCCCAATGGAATCGCCTACGGTGACTGTTTATTCGGCTATGGTGGGTGGGTGGGAGAGTATCGAGCTGAGTAAGCGCTTGGAAGAGGATGGTGGAATAGGCTAGGGTTTTGTAAATGCGGTCTTAATTCTTTCTACCCATTTTGTCCTGAAAAGCGTCACCGCGTGGTTGCGCTGTAATGATGGTAAGAGGCGTAATTGCGTTTTAGTTATAATTATAGTTTTGTTTTTACTTAACAATACAATCTTTGCAGGATAAAATCATTGGTTTATACCTCCAAAAAACATGTGCTATCCACCATTAAATACACTCAAATTCAATAATAATTAATAAAACTACATTTCAAAATAAAAAATACATTGGAGTTCAATAACAGCATATTCAAGACACGAACCCCATTACCTGGCAATGTTTTTGTGCTGTACTTATTGAATCATTTTGTATAGTATTAATGATATTTGAAATAACTGTTTCGGTTGAAGTTTTAGTGAAACTATCCAGTTTATATTTCTATCCCATTGGACGTGTTCAACAATAGCAAAACGGGCACAAATCATCGTCCAATAATGATAACGAAAGCAACCACCGGTACCATCATTCTTCAATAGAAAGCAAAACTTCCAGCGTCTTACACACACACACACACACACACACACAAACACGCGCATGTCGAGCTAGATTCCACAGCTGAGCGCAGAAATTCGCGGCCACGAAGGCATTCGCTGCCAGCGTGCTCCGACGAGCGGTGACGAATTAAAAACCTACAACAGTTCTTCGCTCCTCCTTCCTGCCTAACGATTTCAGCACGAAAGCCCTGGTCCTTCAGAGGGCTCCATCTCCGTTCCTCCCTCAGCACCCCTGTAAACGTGTGTTACCCTTGGCCGGTCCACCTCCCGGGCAGTCCTATCCGGCTTCCAAAACCACTAAACCGCTTTTAGCACGCGCTCGCGCGCTCGGTTGAGAATGCTTCTTGCGTTTTGGATTTTGTGTCACCGTGCGGTGTGATATTGAGGTTAATGATAGTTTGTTCGCCTGTACACGCGATGTGTGTGTGTGTGTGTCACTCCTCGTCTTTATGGATGAATATTTGCCTTTCGGTTCGCACGAAACCACTTCAGCCTGACGATTTTGTATTGTCATCCAGCCAGGCCGAGCGTTTGGAAGTGCCTTTTAGTTTTGTGATGTTGGTAGGCCTATAAGACATATGTCTTCCCTACCGCAGAACGCACGAAGGCGCATTTCTTTTTGATGACAGTTTCGTTTTCGGCAATGGGTGATTACAGGTTCGGCTACAATCGTTTTGTTCAATTTAAGTTTTATGAGTATTACTTTCGATGAACTTTCGGTGTGCATTGCTTTTTTGTTTTCCGTCATCTGGTTCCGTTCCAGTTGCAACATCACGCTGGGAGCAAACATTAGCAAAGCTAGAAAGCATATTACCCTTGCCCCAAAACATAAACGCAGGTTAATCTGTTCAATTTTGGGGAGCAACACGAAAACAAAACTACAGCTTTGTGGCGTTCGTTGCGCACCGATTGATCGTTAGCGTAGGGGCGGCATAGGAAGTGAATGCGCGTACGCTCCGGTGACCATGAGAATGAAGGTGTTTTTCTTTGCCCGATTCTGGCCTCTCGATGGGTTCGTGCACATTTCGCAACCTCACGGGAGAAAGTGCTGCGTAATAGAATGCAGAAGTGGTGCGCTTTTTGCCTGGTTGTTCTTCCTTTTCAGACCAGGTCTTTGTGAGGCAACAACAAAAAGCGAATAGCGCAGGTTCGTCGCCTGTGATCGTGGGAAGATTGGCAGTGATGCTTTTTTTTAAGTTTTGCACCCTGCTGCTTGAATTTGCTTGAACAAAACAGACGTGGATTTGTTTCATTCAAACCCTTTCACAGTCATAAACTTGCGGCGAATAATTCTTTGTTTGCACGAATATTATTTCTTACTGTCTGGGGGGTTTTTTTCCTTCATAATTCTCAAACAGGGAACCGGATGATGCGTTGGATCGCAAAGTGTATGATTTGTCCAGAGCGCTAAATTGTACAGCCGGGGGGGTTTTATAAATGTTTTCGATTCATCATCGTCGTTTTAAACAGCTTGGCATTCTTTAATGCTTTATTTTGTTGCAGGAAGCAAGCATCTACATCCACCCAACCTATCCCAGCGGCCGAATCTGTCGACCGAAATGTAGGTCACCGCCAACGCACACTCTGTACACGGCTTACGGTCGGGACGGCCCGGTCAGCTGCGACCGCTTCCAGCTAATGAAGACGCATCGGGATGAAGACGCACTTTGCCCACCGTCGTTGTTCTTTGCTGATGAATGGTGTGTTTTTGCCACCGTCGGTGAGCGTGTACATTATATTTTTCGTTCGTCTTCTAACCCCCAACGTTACCGCGCATTTGCTCGTGCTTGCCCGGAAGGCGAGCTGATGAAATCGAAAATGATTCAGTGAAACTATACGCGCCTTTCCCGTGAGGCTCGGCAAGGGAAAAAGTGCTGCCGGAAAGCCACCGTCGAGAGTGATGGCCAAAAAAGCAGGAAGAAAAATAACAACAACAACAAACGGTGGCTGAAACCTTGGCCTTGGCTGGGTACGAAGAAAAGGGGTCGAAGATTTGGTGGCAGTCGGCGATGGAAGGAAGCGCACCGCGGAGCACACACACATTGAGCAAAAATCGATCGTGACCTTCTATTATACTGTACGGTTCCCATTCGCCGCGACTGGAAAAGGGCATCGCAGTAGCAAACGAAACAGCAACAAAAAAGGTGCCTTTGAACGGCCTGAGAACTTGCACGGCAATAAGAGACGAGTCACACAAACCTGGAAAGACTTCAACGCATCCCGCTCCGTATGGCGGGCAGACGACGAACGGTCAAAGTCATCGAAATGGGATTTTATTGAGCTAAAAGCGGTGCGCCAACGTGCTGTGTGTGTGTGTGTGTGTGTGTGTGTGTGTGTGTGTGTGCGCATCATGGTAGCCTTTTTGTGTTTGTATCTGCAGACTATTTGTCTGGCAAATGTCATACCGGTCGTGCGCCTAACCCGTTCCTGTCCGATTGACCTACATCCGTACAGTGGTGGCGTCTGTCCCGGATGGATGTGCGGAACGGGGATCTGGTGCATGCAGCCAATACCAAACTACTCGGACCCGATCTATGGTTTTATTTTCTATATCATCCCTAATAGCGCGCATTTGCCCAGTAGCGACATCGGGGTTTAAGCTCAGGAAGAGTAGAGAAAGAAAGAAAAAAAAAAAGTAAAGCTAATAAGCAGCGCTGGGGCTGCAGAACCAACCACATGTGTTGCGGTCACACAAACCAGGATGGGGACCAGGGAGGCATGTCGGTGGTGGTCCGCAATTCGATCGCCATCTACAAATCAGGACTCGTCAATCCACTGCCTCGATGACGGGTGTAACGAAAAGAAGAAAAAAAAAATGCGGGTGAAAATAAGCAAACTCGTTCCAGTGTTTCTTTACAGGCTTCTGATTTGCTTCTGGAAGGGCCGGTTGGTTTGTTTTTGTGTTGCTGTACTGTATTTTGTTGTTGTAATTCCTCCCTACACAGCCTGTTTGTTTACTTGGCAGCGTTCGGTCTGTTTATGGTGTTCAATAAAAGGAGCAAGGTTGTAGTTGTAGGTAATGCAGGAATGGAATCACCTATCTAAACTACTGGCACGTCGTGGTTTTGCTGCTGTGCATGATACAAAAGAAAAAGCAATTGCATCGTATTTGTATGTAACCAGAACATTTTATCATTATCGCTTGAAAATTCTAATACGAATATGTACATGGTCATACAAGTGATGCCATGTGACATGACAAATAGAAATGAAATTTTTGCGTTTATTCTCAACTAATCAATAAATTTCACAAATATTGGTTTATTGGAAGATATAAATTCCTAAAAGGTTCTTGTTACTTTTAGTTTGCTCCAAACATATAACTCATCCACAATTATACTAATTATTTATGTATGTTTTACTGCAGGTGACGTATAAATAATTAATTTCCCCAGTTCAGACGCCCTATCTCATACTGACACTCTCGTTTATTCTCTGGTAGGAGTTGGGGTTGCTAACCATATCTTTGAAATGCATTCCTAAATTGTATCAACAGTGACAATGACACAGTACAAAACAAAACTGAAAATATTATGCTGAGACTTTTGCCCTAAACAGGGGTCTGTTTATAAATACTTCCACCGGCTTATTATGTTAAAATCTCTTTTTATGACCCATCCACGCCGATAACACTGCTTTGCATTGCAATCGCCGTGCACCCTGCCCTACACCTGCTCTGAGGCAAGCCACTGACTTACCAACCTTATTTCACCAAGCGGCATCACAATGGCATCACACAAACACACACACAAATGGGGGCTAGGAACAGGTGATGTGATTTTGTTTTTTTGTCCATTCGTCCCAACTCCTGAGCTTCCGAGTACGTATTCCCGCGGGCGAATGAGACGGCCTCGATGGCTCCGGGAGAGTTTCAAAGCCCTCCGTTTGGCTGATGCAAAGGAAGGCTTGCAGACACCGCCAAATACCCATATGCTACCCATAGTGAGAGACAGTGAACAAAAAAAAAAACCAACCAACAAAATACGGAAAGGGCACCTGTGTAGCATCCCCCTTGTGTGCCACTTGCCCTCGCACGCACCGATTTAATTACTCATCCCTCACTGAAAGCCTCATTCGTGGAGATTTGAATTAATTAGCTAATCTGCTGAAAACTGTGCCAGCGGAAGTGCCAACGAGGTGGTTCCTCTCCCACCGGCAAACAGGTGGGGGGGGGGAGGGTTTTTTTCCACCCGGATCGAGTTTCTGCCCTGCTTGTTCCTGCTCACTACCAGGCCCGGGCCCGGTAACGTCCCACCAGCCGCCAGGTTCGAGAGAAATGAAAAGTTTTGTTTTCGTTCCGTGCCGCGCGCGTTTTGCCACCGTTCGCGCCTGATGCATTCTTTTCTGTTTTGTTTCCGAGCGTTTTCCGCCCCCACTCCACCAAGTTAGCCTTCCTTTTCCCGTTTGCCACGGTTTGCATTCCAGCAGTGTGCACAGGTTTCAGGTCAGAACTATTCCCGTCCCCGAGGTCGCGCTCAGCTTCCCGAGCGATTAATAAATTGTTCCCTACCGGCAGTTTCACCTACTCGCGAAGGCCGCACAATGCAATGGAAGGGTTGAGAGAGAGTGTGAGAGAGAGAGAGAGAGATAGAAAGAACGGGGGAAGTGGTACAGAAATTCACAGGAAGCTGCTGTGGAGCCGCCTGCAATGCCCGACCCGACTCCGCTAGCGAGTCGCACTTTTTCGCAGCGTTCGTCACTTGCGCTCGTTCCCAGCGTTTAAGTCACCCGAAGCAATCGCTGATGATGGTCGTTAGACCAGCGCTCGGCGCGTCACCCGTCATGAGCGTCTTCCGTTGCGCTTTTGCGCGTTCGGAGAATGCAAAAAAGCAACCGGGACCGAGCGCGACCGGTTGGATTAGGTTGGCGTCGAGATTTAGTGGCCTGGTGTGGTGATTTGAAATCGTTTGCTCCGGTGCACAGGACGGGAGCGCTCGCCCCGAGGCTCGTTAATGTGACAGCAATGAGATGAAATGGGTCGACCAAACAGGCTGCCATCGGGCCAGCCATCCGGGAGCCCCATAATTCACCCCAGCTTGCGCCGGAAGCGCAACCCCGGACAGACTGTCCCGGATGAGGCTGATTGATGAGGCGGGCACTGCTGTCAGCGCTGTCCCCGACCGAAACGGACTGCTGCTACCTAATAACATTTCGCTTCGCTACACGCACTTGCTCTGCGTCGAATCTTCAGCCAACAGGCAGGCATACGTTTGTGTACGGTGGCATTTTATTGAATTAACATTATTGGCATTCTTCGGGTGTGTGCGGGTACGCGGGTATTATCCAGTATCGGAGCGCAGGGAAGGGTGCTTTAGTTGCGCAGCAGAACGGTGGACGTTTGCTGGGGCGTGGTGAGCAGCGCCGGACGGTGCTGGCCCGACACGAGATGGCCAACGGTCGGCTGTCGCAGCAGGACGGCCGGCTGCAGCGTGTGGACGAGCTGGGCCCGCGTACCGACCGACGGCTGGTGGCGCACGACCGCATTGAACCCGCGCACATCGTCGGCCGTGTAGTCGACGATGCGCTCCGTGCCGTCCGACTCGAGCGTGCGGTACTGGCCCCGAACACGGTCGCCGTTGCGCACCTCCTGCTGGCTCTTGATGTCGCCCGAAAGCTCATCCCGCACGGCGTACCCGTAGCTGTAGTCATCCCGATCGTAGTCGGATGACTCGCGACGATCCTGCTGCTGCTGCTGCTGCTGCTGCTGCTCCTGATCCAGGGTGCGGCTGGCGTAGCGCTGCTCGTTGTACAGATCGTTGTAGTTGCGGGACTGGCGGGCACCGTCGTCATACGCACGGAGCTGGTTCAATCGATCCTGCGAGCTGCGGCGTCCCAGCTGCTGGCCGTACTGTTGCGCATTAACGGCCACGTTCACCAGCAGTAGCCCAACGGCGATGAGAGAGATCTAGGAGGAAGAGTAATGGAGTGGAGTGTTGTATTTTACAGCGTTAAGCACCATCAAAGCCGAACACTATTTACCTTTGAAGCCATTTTTGGTAAGTGTTGCTGACGCTGGAGTAAATCACTGAGTAGCGGTAAACTCGCTGTAGAATTGCTGATATTGCACTTAGAACACTCAGCTGCTGAATGATGTCTTTGCTAGGATGGGCCAGCGTGTTTTATAGTCGTTCTGCACCCGCCTACGAAGCAAGAGCTGTCTAGCAATGAAACATCAAACCAGAGGTGAACTATAGCTTCTTTTTAGGCTTTACAACAGCAGTATCCAATTGCAGCCAGTTGATCTTCATGCACTAATTGATTACAATGTACACATTTGATGTTCAGCAGCTCAACAGATCCGTCAGCATCCTTGCGGTTAAGCGCTCCGTTTCCAATTACATGCCCCTGTACGCTGTCGCGCGCGTCTGTGCTTGTGGTAACGAGCTAAAATACAAGAATACTGTACCAACGTGAACATGCGGAAATGGCGGAGGTGGATTGGGAGGACGGTAAAGCTTACAAGGCTATTGTAAAAAGTGTGCCAAATGAATGATGTCAAGCTAATTGTTGAAGAAGTTTGTTTAATTATTAGAATGTAGTAGGTTAAAACATGTCCCTTTTTCATCATATTGCCGCTTTCGGAACAAGAGCTTACTTCCTTTATAACCAGAAGTAGCAAATTTCCATTACAAAAATCGTATTGGATCAAGACAGTCTCCGCACCAGACAAGCCATTCGAACAAAATCTCTAAAATAGCTTGACAAAATAACACCACACCTTTCCACGCCCCCTTCCGCTCGTAAAACGCAGCGAGCAGAACGTTAACCCAATTTTTCCGTTAAATCAATTCGATCGAATCCATAAATAAACTCTTTCCCTTGTGCTGCTGCTGCTGCTCCTTCCCTCTCTTCAAACCGAATCCAAAGTGTCAAAAATATCGGACCCCCCATCCCCCTTCCCTCTATCTCTCACTTTCCTGCCCCTCAAATGTTGGCCACTCGTTTCCCAGCGTTGACCGCTTCCGGGCCGTGCCCGTCGTGCGGCAGTGATTTATGAATGAACTAGATTTCAATTTCCATCGACAGCGGCCGCGATTGCCGTGCCGTGGCTGCACTTGTCCTACCCCCCCTTCCTCTCATTAGAGAACCACTTGCAGACTTGCTCTTCCCCGGACTCTCTCATGAAGCAAAAGAAGAAAGCAAAGAAAGCAAAAAGTAAGCCAAGCAACCCCCCAAAACAATCCCAAAGCACCAGCGTAATTTTGAGACACCCAAAAATAAAGATCACAGAAGAAGAAAGGTAATGCGGTACCTCGCCGCAGTTACCTCAAACAACACCGGCACCAGATGCAGAGGGGAGACACAAGGCGGGGCTGGCTGGCAATTGGTCTAATGTTGGTCCGGCACCGAGCGCACGCAGTAACGGCGATACGGCGTCGGCAATGAGCAATCGCGGCTGCTCGATGACGCACTGTCTGCGTTTGGCGGGCGGCCTAGTGCCGTGTGTTGGCTAGTGGGCAAAGCACGCCTCGTTGGCCCATGCGGGTTCAATAAAGATGCGTTGATTGATAGTAAGTGTTTGAGCTGTTTCTTATTCCCCGTTTCCTTCGATATTCATTGCACCATGCAGACGGTGCAGACGCGATGACTTGAAGGGAAATTATCATCCGAAAAGGTATCTGTTTTAGATTGGATTAAGCGATACGTTAACTAGTGTGCGAAAATGAACAAAAAGTGTGGTAACAACGATATTAATTTTTAACTTGCAATTACTACAGAGCTAATCGGATCGCCTTGCAAAGTTAGCTGCATAATTCGATTTGTGTGATTTTGACTAATGTCTCATATTTGTGTGGGTACAATCCACAGTGCAAAATGGTTACTTGGCATTGTTTAAAAAAAATCCAAAATATTTAGTTCTTAATAAAACACACATATCATTGATGTGTAATTTTCGAAAAAAGTTCAGCCTAACGTTCGTACCAATTCTAAATCATGGTAATATGCTCTGACCTACTTCTACCATTAACCCGTTTTCACTTTCCTCCGCACTGTTCTACGGTCCCGAACGGCCGCACAGGAAACGATAACACCTTCGTCTTCCGTTTGGCGGACGAAATGAAGCAATAAAGCGGCAATGCCCGACGCTCGACCATCGTTAGTTTGCCCAGTTCCGGTTGAACGTTTTGTTTCCTCCTTCCCCCACCCGTTGTACCGCTCCCTTCGCCGGTCACCCAGCACACGCGTACGGGAATCGGGGGGAACTTTCAAATGGGAATCGGGCACCCGAAATCGAGCTGTGGCTGTATAAAGCACGGTTCGGGGTGCTGGGAAAATCGCCACCACCAAGCGCCAGCTTGAAATTGAGCAAGCAATTCTTTCGTTTCTTTTGCGCGCACCTCGCCGCAACGATGGGATAATGGGCGTATATGCTGCTCGCACAGTCGCCTAGATCCCAGCGTTGGTTTGTTTGACTGGCCAAACATCGTTGACCTTAATTTTTATGACGCGCGCGCGCACACACACACACAAACGGATGACAAGTACGGAAGATTTTGGGCCAGTTTGGACCGTTGAATCACAGGTTTGTTGTGGAAAAGAGATGCTGTCTTACCTGTCTTCCTGGTGCTTGTGCTTTTATCATCGAGTCGTATGACTGCTTTGGTTAGCTAGGAGTAAGATTGGACTGGCTCTCAGGGGAAGTGATCACGATGACGACAGCGATACGGCACTGACCGGGGCTAAATCGAGCTGGAAACGTTAAACGAGCCTTTGCGGAATTGTACGAATGCCGGATGGAATTGAGGTGGACCGATTCCGCAACAACTAAATGACACATCGTCTAAGGCATCAAAACCATTACCCAATTAGCATTTTGGGTTTTTTGTATTAATGGATTTGGGTGTGTGTAATGTTTGGTCCATCGAAACCGTTCAATTCCCGACCAGAATTGGAGTTAATCGGTTGGGGCAGGCACAAGATGGCTTTATTTGATCCGATTATAGTGCAGAATCATTTTTCGGTTCATAATTTTTAATTCATTGCGGAAATGGGACAAATTTAAACCGAAAAAGAAATAGAAAAATTATTTAGAATAAATGTTAGCGTTGGAAGATAATACAACTGAAAACGGTAATCTATTGAAGCAAAAACGCGCCGAACACTCATTTGCCAGCGATGGGAAACATTCCATACGACAATTGAAAATATGCAAATATTGAACGTTAATCTGCACCCACTGCATTCACGTTTCCGTTGGGTGTGAAGCGCACACTTCGAGAGCTGCTCGTGCTGCGCAAACGTTTGCACGGCGAGCTTGCTGCGCCGATAATTGAGTGCTTAAAAATGTCCTCAAAAAATGCAGCACAGACATTCGTTTTGTTATGGAGATGGTCCTTTTTTTAACGTTTCTTCTTTCATTTTTGCGCGCAAATCAACGGTGCAAGCAGAATTGTTTGGAAAAAAAGATGCAAATAGGCGCTTTGCATGAATGTCCTCCCGTCTTCACGCCCTTGACACTGAGGGGACGACCGTCGCCGACTGGCAAAGCCGACACTGGCAAACGAACGATGCGTTTCGTTCTGCAAATAAAAAGGCCAATGACGCTGATCTTCTCATTCGCTTCATTTGCAACTGGGACTGCACAGATGTTACACCATTGCTGTGCTGATCGATTTGTTGGAGCAGTTTGAGTATTATGTTGTTTTTTGTTTTTTGTTTTCGTAACCATTTAACCATTCTCTGTGCGCACACAGTGTGCACAGGAAGGTTGCAATTTTTCACCATTTCACCCCGAAAACGCTTGCCCCCGCTGGCGCCTTGCAAGCGGGAAATATGTAAATAGCGTATCGTACACACGCGCACGGACCGTTTGTACCGGGCGCTCATTTTAAAGGTTACCCTTGGAATGGGTGCTGGAAGGCCAAGGCCGGTGTAGCAAATGTGTTGGCATTGAGCGGACTTTTTTTTTTATCGTACGTTTTCGGGAAATTTGAATCATTACACGTCACAGCAGCATCACACACACACGGGATTGATGGGTCGCCATGTCACCAAGCGTGAAGCACATCTGGGCGGCTCGGAGGTTGCCGTAAAGCCGAACGGTTTTGCATTCCCGTTTCTCGGCCGGCTGGCCACATCCTTTCCCTTTGCTTGTGCACAATCTTCCGGGACATTGGCGGCGTGTACAGTTTTATGATATCTATATGATTACATCGGTAGGCTCATTTGCATGTTCGGTCACCATAAAGATGCAAACGGGATGCCGTCGTGTTGCAGCCGGCGATGGGAAAACGGTCGAGCGGCCTGTTGCCGTGGTGGTCGTGGCGAACCGTTCGAGGGTGTGCCGAATCGGGGAGGAGCAATAAATAAATAATTATAATTATCATTATACTGCTCTAAGATTAGCCTTTTATCCGAACCCGGGCCGGACGTGGACCAGGCCATGGGTTTGGTGGTTTGCTTGAACAAAGCAGCTGGACACACACACACATACAAACATGTCTTATCAAGCCGGATAAAATTAAAAAGGGAAATGAACGATATTATTTATTTTGTCTACCATTTTCTTCTTAAATAGCGCTTAGATTAACGTTAAATATTTCCGATCGATCGCTTCCAGCTACTGCTTGATTTCGATGCTTGCAATCTAAAGATAGTTTATCAGAATACATTATAAGTGATAATATATAACTGAAATTTTTAACTCATAGCATCCTTCAAGTAGCCTTTTTTCTTTATTTTATTGACAACTTCGTGTCATTACATTGAAGTAGTGTAAGAAAAAATCAATAAAAGTGAATCAATAAAACAGAAGTCTAAAAGCAACTAGCTTTACGCTTAGTGTTGGAGTGTAGGCATAATTTTAAAAATAACCTCCTAATGATAAAAACTATGGGGATAATATAACTAAATTGAATTAGAGAAACTTGTAAGATATACAATCATTCTTATTTATTGAATTTAACTAATGTCATGACCTTTTGAATTGAATACAAATTTTAAAATACTTTTTTTCAATAATACATTTAAACGAACATCACACCATAAACATTAATCAGAAATAAATCACATTTGGCAGCAACAAAATACGAGCCCCGTTAAAAACTAAAGGAAAGCAAAATAAACACACAACAACAACACCAGCGGCATCGTCGTTGATTGGTACCCGCACGGAAAGGGCTGTAATTATCCTTCTCAACCGTTGCGGCGGCGGCAGCGGCCAAACCGCCCCATCAACGGAACCTCAGCGACCAGCTGGTTGTAATAATTTGGCTTTCCTGTTATTTCGCTTGTTTACAAACCCTAGGTCTCCCCACCCCCCAGGGTGGGTCTACCAATCATCGGTTTACCGCGCATAACAAAAAAACAAAAAAAAGAGAAGTAAAACTGCTGTCTGATGTCCTGCTAGGGTGGTTAGTTGCCATCCGTCACCTTCCGGGGGCAGTATCAGGCAGAAGCAAACCAAGCCAGGCTCGCTGCGCCGGTGCTTATCACAACGCATAAAGCATCGACATCAATTGCCAAACAGGGTCGAAAAAAAAGTCTTCTTAAAATCGCATCTCGATCACTTCTCGCGACAGCTCCGCCAAAAATAAAAACACACACATACACACTCAAACACACGATCCTCTTCACTTGTCCCAGGAATGTGCACGAAACGGTTAAATTTTGTAGTCCCGCGCAAAAAACTTCCCAGCGTTCGTTCCTGTTCATTCAACTAGCCCGGAGGGAGCTTCCGGCCTTTTTTTTTGTTTTTTTGGAAGGGTGCACCGGACAGCGAAAACAAAACCAAATGAGACAAAAAAGCAGGCACACCATGCTCAAAACTGAAGGAAGGAACAAAACGATGCCGGAGTTGGAATTTAGGACACCACGCCCGAACCCGCCGAAACGGGCTACGAACGTCGTCTGCGTGAGGTGGTTTTGTTGTTGATGGTGTTGTCCGTTGGCCGATGAAGAAAAAAAAAAGAGTTAAAAACGCATAAATACTCACACACACACACACATGCGCACGCATACACATGTGGCCATGGTTGTGGTTCATATCATGCGTTGCGTCAAACGATTCGCTGCCTCGCATGAGCTGGGCCCCGTTACGCGAGCCACGCGGATTCGCGGATGGAAGCATTTTAATTACATTTTTATGTTCTCGCTTACCCCCTAGTGCCTGCCCTCGAACCTACCGGGACCGGGCCGCCCGAGCGTTTATTTGTGTGAGTCCTGCGGGCGAAATGACCAAACGACCCATCCCGAAACGATCGCCGCGTGTTTGTCTTCATAAACTGCGCAACCCGCTGCCCGTGGTCCCCAAGTCCGACGCAATGCGCGTCCATGGTCGCACCGACCAGCATCGTACGAGCGGTTCGTCACTGGCCGTGACCGTGGACTCGGTTCGCTGTGGTCATACGATCCAGGAAGATGTAGCGGAGTTTGGGTGAGTAATTTCATTAACCTGAGCAATATTCTGGATGGCGCAGCAAAGGGTAACGATGGTCGGCAATGGCGATGCGGGAAAGGGGGACGGGGAGCGTGTGGTTACATTTTGTCACATCAATTTTCTACCTACTTCATTCTACTGCGCTACGTCGCCAATCACGGGACAGGATGGCCGGTGTCATCCTGTTGCCGGGCCTTTTTTTTCGTTTACCTTTTCAGATAGTGTCATAATTTTATTTTTGCACCATTTTCATTAAATATAAGTATACTAAAAAAACAAAATCCTGCCATCTTACCTTTAGGCTGGGTGCACCCATAGGAGGGCGCAAATTTGGTGCTTCTGCTTCCCCAAAAGCGCATGATTTATTCGTGCAATTAATACGAAAGACTTAAACAGGCGTAGAAGACAGAAGAACCGTTGGGCAGAAGGCAGTAAAACAAAGACTTCGTTACAGCCAGCAATGTCAAACAGGCATATTTTAGCCGACTGACCCACAAAGTCTGGGGCGGCGGACGGGTTACAATGCGATGCACAAAAATAACCGTTCTTGTTTAAAGGGGTGCCCCGATGGAGGAAGAAATACAACGGTGCCCCAGCATCACGTACGATACGGCAAGCACGCATTGCTCGATGGAAATCGTATGAATGAATGCAGGTGGTGTGTGTGTATTTGCTGTGTCGTGTGATCGGCTCGGTGAATGTGAAAATGAGTTGCTTGCTCGGGCGCGTATTAGACTGTATGGATTGTTTTAATTTGGTAGCATAATTTAGGACATTTTATTTACCGAAAATACATTTAAAAGCATAACATAATTACATACCACTAAAATTTGATATCGATTATATATAGGTAATCGATGAACTTTCAACATTAAATTGTACATTTACAGTGAGAAGTCGTTATGATCGCTATTACACTAACGTTAGAACGTTTTAAATTAAACCTTTTTTCGGTTGTGAAGAAAAGCTAGTTCCGTTTTTTTCAACATTTACAATTTAATATTAACTTTCTGCATAAACCAAATTCAAATAACTAATTATTTGTTTGAAAATCATTGATATCAAAAAATCATTTTACTGCTTTACAAACTCTGCTATCATATGTTCATTTGTTGTTGTTTCAAGATTTATTTTGAAAGTCTAAACATACAAATAACCATTTTATCAGTGCTTCTTATCTATTTTCGTTTCTACACATCATACCCAACACAGTTAGCGGAAAGCGGGGCAAAATGGGCATGTTAAGCTGTTTACTGAATATTCCTTTGAATATGCCACAAAAAGTAATTTTTCTTTCATTATTGTATGCCTCCACCCTTTATCTATGGATGAAAATTGCCACAAAGAATGAAAACAACTTAAAACCATGAAAACAGTGTAAAATGAAAGTTGATGTTTTACGAGACGCTATTTTGACACGGGGGGTAAAATGAGCATAGCACTGGGGCAAAATGGGCATATTAAAAAAAAACTGTGAAACGTCAAAACACTGGGGCAATATGGGCAACAACAACTGCCCTTAGGTAATGGTCTATGCTTTTGCGCACATTCCGTGAAATATGTTTTCGTTCTATCTTTTGTTTTGCTGTTCAGGAAAGCCCTTAAAAATATGTCCAAAAATATGTTATCAAAATTAAAACAGTTTTTACACGTTTAAACCTACAAAATCGAATCTTTTGAAGCTGTGCCTTTTATTCTTATTAAGGCGACACATACAACACCATAGCCTCACAAAACGCCGTATGTCAAAAGCACCTGCCCATTTTGCCCCTTATTTGTGATGTAAGGGTTATGAAACTTACATGGTGTTCATAGAAAACTCTAATGAATTTATTTTGAGCATTGGAAAGTATCTTTGTAGTGAAATAATGCTTAAATAGAGGGTGCCCATTTTGACCCACGTGTCCATTTTGCCCCACTTTTCCCTACATGTCTAATAAAGCATTGCATTGTGAACACAAACACTGCATAAAAGCTCTTATGTATAACATTGATTCCAATGGTATTCCTTGCAAGAACCTAAAGAACACACTAATTGATGCTAAGCAGAAACATAACGATCGAGTAGGATAGGTTGAGAAATTCGGTAAACTTTTCCATCGACACCGGATTGATCGAGCCGCAGGTGAACCGGACCCGGTGCTGGCTGCGCATAATCAGCAATCGAATCGTAAGCGCCGCCGATCGATACTCTCGTTGAAAGTCTCTCGAATACTGCAGCTTCAGCATCCACTCCGTCCCGTACAGCCGATCGCCAATCGATCGGTTCTTTTACAGATGACCGAAAGCGAAATTGAACGACAAAGTCAGTCCTGGGTGCGACACTTTCTCCCTCCCATTAGGCCTCCCCTGTTACTTACCATATCCTGCAGCTTCTCGACCAGCTGGCAGAAGATAAAGTACTCCAGCACGATCGAGATGGGATACTCACTGAGCACAATGTTTTCGCGCAAGGCCGGACCGCGCAGTGTCACGTAGGAGCCGGCCACCACCAGCCCGAGCGAGAAGATGTGATGCTGCAGAAACACGAAGCTGGCCATCCGCTGCAACTTCGGTAGCATCCTGTAGAGACGCGGAGGTGCGTTAGATGTTTCGTTCGGAACCCCGGAACTCAACGAATGTTAGAATTACGTGAAGATTGCACAATGCCGCTGGGCGCATCGGCGTAACTCGCCGTGCAAGGTGGACCAATAGAGCGCGCGACTCTCCGGCTGACCAGTGGGTCCTTCCTCCTTTACCTGCCGCTCAACCGTCTCGAACACTTCCCCCAGACAGGTGGCCAACAGTTCCATCTCGCCGAGAAAGCCCACCAGCACGGCGTTCACGATCGAGCAGCCCATGAAGAAGCCCACCGTGGGGAAGTAGAGACAGCTCACGTACAGGAAGTGGTCAAACTCGGTACCGACCGGCTCACCGCGCACCACCAGCATGGTGTGCTTTTTCAGGTGCTGCCGCGAGATCCACGTTTGCAGGAGAATCAGAAGGATGCAGAGCTGCGGCCCCAGTATGAGACCGTTGCTCCAGCGATACCAACGGTCGCGGATACCGGTCGCCAGCGGATGGTCGCGGCCAAACGCACGGTCGTTCAGGAAGCTGCCCAACTGATGGAACGCGTCGTAGTGGACGGTAAAGATTAGCATCAGCAGCAGTACGGCCACGAGCACGGTGATGCCACCGGACACGAACGACACGTAGTTAATGTCCTCGGGGCGGTACAGCACGTAGCTAATCTTGTGCAGCAAGGTGCCAAGGTATGCCAGGTAGGCTGCCAGCCGCACGACGGTCGCCAGTTTCGAGAGTGCCGATCGGGGATTGATCGGATAGCCGGCTATCAGCTGGAACGGGCGCAGGTAGCGTAGATAGTCGCTTCCCTCCCGTAGATGACAAATGGCGTGGCGCTGCTGTCTGAACCACTCCATTTCTGCGGATGCACTGAACATTCGAGTGGAGTGTCCGCCGACGGGTTGTACGGTTCGATTCGTTCGATTAGCCACTGAAGATGGGACGCGGAGTTGTTGCACGATGAATCCATCATTAAAGGCATGCATTGGTAAGGCACGGCTAGTTAAAAGTTTTCCCATTAATCAAGGTTTATCAAAAATGCATTTCCACCGACATGGTACGGTGGATGGTGCGCATCCTTGTCCCGAGTGCAGCCGATTGGATAGTTGAAAGAAAACTTTGAAAGACTGCTTTGTAATTAGATGTTTACGATCAGAAGGGTATCGATTTCAACCCCTCTCGCTTTGATACTGCAATTATTCTCCCTTCATGTCATTTTGGTTCACTGTTCCGTTTGATCCTGACTGGGGGAGGCAAAGCATTGTTCATAGCATAGAACAGAATGATTGTTTGCTTTGAAGTGCTACTAACCTATTGATTAGCAATACAAATTGAAACAACGAACAACTTCTTTGTGGGTAGCATTACGTTACAATTGGTAGTTCCTTTCTTTTTGTGAGAGAAATTGTATTTTATAATAAAATCAGCTAATCAAATACAGCGCAGCTTAATACAATGAAGCCTGGCTAATTGGATGGCTATTTTAAATGAGAAAACTAAATAGGATAGCATTCAATTTAGGCCCCGAACATTATTATTATTATTAGTTTTATTTTTTTTAAGGACATTGTTCTTGTTATTCTGTTGGCACAATAGTATGGGGGTGCATGGTTAAGTCGTACTAGTTGAAGACTGTGCCATGGGACCGGCCCATTCAATAACATAATGTTTAATTAAACATTAGATTATTATATCTACTTCATAAATTAGTATAAGTTCGTCAGAATCATCCATTTAAATAATATCTTGTCCTTAAATGCCGAAATGCTGAAGTGATAGTCGTGATAGGAGACTAAACTTAATAAACATTCCGCTCATAGCTTTTAGAGGGGCATCTCTATCAGGGGCGTATAGATTTAAATTTTCAAGTGCATAAGTAGCGTCAATCTGGTTCGCAAGAATCTTAGCTATAAATGAAGCCTATTCAGCTTTCATCTAACAGCCGGTATAATCTAACAGTTATTCATAATAAAGCATTATTCTATTTCTAAAATACGAGTTTAGGGTAAAATACAATTTACTTATGTTATGTACTGCACTTCATTCATTATAATTCATTTTTTTATTCGCTTTGAGCTTTTATTCATTTTCTAAAGGTTGCCTAATTCATGGATTTTAATGTAAACATTTACTAAAAATATTACTTAAAATATGTTACTGCATATGAGAAAAAACCTCAATAAGTGAAAATTCGTTCCCGAATGAATTCTTTTTTATCCAAGTTTCACTGTGTTTCATTGCTATTATTATTATAATATTTTTCTTTCGTTCTTTACCAACTGAAAGAATGCCAAAAAATGGACTTGAATCATGCCGGTAACCAATTATTATTTATTTATTGGCCGCTCGCTTTGCACAGAAAAGCTTCGCGCACCTTCCGCATCTTCAGCAGGCATTGTGCGTGCTTGAACTGAGCCAGAGGAACGAACCGAAAGCCCCATCAATAAAATAATGTGCAATAAAGTTGCAAAACAAATGGGCACGCATAATGGGAAAATCTCACCTTAACCCTCTACCCCCTCCTCCCCACCGAGCCGTCCGGGGAAATGCTCGGGGTGAGAATAAATCGCACCTGACCCGAATCGGTCACCGCCGACCTCTCGGTGTATATGGCCGCGAGGCAGACGAACGAATTTTTTTCAGCATTGGCCTTCTTCCCACTCGTTGTCGATTGTGCACATCTTTCTATTTTACTCCACTCAGAGAGGATCGATCTTTTGGCACAATATTTGGTTGTTTTTTTTGTATTGAGTGTGTTGGATTACTTTGTTGGAGAAGTTTTCCAGATCCGAGCGGAAATAAAAGAGCGAACGACAATGAGAAGATACTTGAGCATCGTTTCGGCTTTTAATTGCTTATCTCATATTGTGGACCGTGATGCTTATTATGATTCATACACTACACTAAAATCCCAGTGATCACTGGGCAAGATGTTCCCCAAAATCATGAAACCATATTCCACTAACCCAGCGGCAGAACTCGCACGCTGGCAAGCAGTAACCCGCGGACAGTGGCGCTTGGTGTGACCTCAAATGCAGTTCACGGCTGACAACTTTCACCCAAGGTCACGTCCGACGAATTGATGCGCAAACACTAGAGCAGGAAGCGGATTTTATGATCCTCGAATTGGCGCTGCTGCTGGGTGGTTCCAGGTCGCGCCTTCCCTACCAGACGGCACAACGCGCGCGCGTGGACTAATCAGCACGACACAATTCTTGCCGCGTATGGATCGGCGGACCGGTCGTTTGGAGGAATGGCACAGTTGCGAAGGTGCCACTCGCAACCGAACGAGCGAGCGGGACCCCTAACGGCCCATTCCATGCCAACCGATGGAGACAGTGCGATAAAATATAGCAAATCGGCGCTCGTGAAGCGGAATCAATTCGGAGCGAGGCATCGGGCATTTTGGAGGCGTGAGCAGCATAACGGAGCTGGCTGGCCGACGAATATAATTAGATGGAACCGTATGATGACGGTGGAGTGAGCAGGGCGTTGGTAGGAAGGCCAAAATTCGTCACCGAACGAAGAGGACTCTTGGCAGTTTGTTCAAGCGTGCCATATCGTACTCGTGGCGTCCGCTATTCCACGCTGCTCCTCGAAACTTTGAGCTTGTCGTGAACTTGACGAATTACTAATGACTGTCCTGTACATTTTAATAAATTGATCGATTATTATGCACTTTGGCATTCTTCCATTTGAACATTTGACAATTATTTATGAATGAGCATTTTTCAGTTCACGTTCAAATTTAAGATCTAAATTAAATCGTAACTTTTTGTGTTACAGCATGTGAAAAAAAACGAAACAAAAATTAGTATTAGAATGTGTTTATAAATGCTTCAGATTTTTTGAGACCCGTTTTCACATATTTTTTTAAGCATAATCAAGACATGTAAGATTGAGATATTTTAGGTCTTTACGAAGCTAAATACAAGTCATATAAGAAATCTGCACCTTTTTGAGATTCGTCAGCTCGCATTAATTCCCGGAAAATATTTTAATCCGTGAAAATTCTTATCTTATTCAAACGTTTCAAAACGTCCGTTATACCTTGTGTGAAAAGTTGCATTCAAGCAGTTTCAATCGATTTTAGAACACAAGATTGCTTGCAAGCGCAATCCACTGTGGTCGGCCTGTGCGACAGGCGAAAACTAATATAAATTAATGTAATAATATAAAATAAAGTTTTCTAGTATTTCATGGTTTCGGTGGTACATAGTATTTAGAGCTGTGATGTGGAACTGTGTATGCAACATATTACGTAAATTTCTATTATATTACATGATTATTAATTGAGGAAAAAACATTCTCTTGGATGGAGTTATCATGGTTCTACAAGTAAATATTTTACACATTTTTTTAAAGTTTTCAGATTTATGAAAGTTCGTCCCGTGGCTACAAATACAAATTTATTTCGAATAATTCCCCCTAGCGATGGGCTGGGCTGGGAACGATTTCTGGTCGGAACATACCGACCTGTTTGCCGCATCCGGAGCGGATCGGTTCCGGATACGCTGTCAGTTTGACGTTCGGTTTGTTGTTGGTTTTTTTTTTCTTCCCGCAAGAATTAAGAACAAGAGGCACGGACCGAAGAAGGAACAAATTACGCACACGGTAATAATATCGCAGAGCGGAAAGTGAGCGGTAGTAGGAAGACGAAAGTCAAATCGCGCCCGTGCTGTTCCGTGCATTGCCCGTCCGTGCGATTATTCCCCCTCAGTTTTGTGCTGCTTTTGCTCTTCCCCACCTGGATCGTCCAGCAGATCAGCAGTTGGCCGTGCGTGAGTGTGTATGCCGCATAGTAGTTAAAGCGAAAACAGTAAAATATTCGGCCTAACAGCGGTGACGGTAGCGGGCCCGCAGTGTTGAAGTGCGTATTAAAAGTGCGA
Source organism: Anopheles merus (assembly GCF_017562075.2). Lineage (NCBI taxonomy): Eukaryota > Metazoa > Arthropoda > Insecta > Diptera > Culicidae > Anopheles > Anopheles merus. Next base: position 31,079,262 of record NC_054082.1, on the reverse strand, counting down.
GAAAAAAGCACATTTGCTTTGTGTTTTTCGTGTGGCTTTTACGATTGTCGAAGCTCTTCCCTCGGCCGCACCAGTAAGCGGCGCAAGCAGAGCGACCCAGTGATAAGAACTGCTTCGAACTGCGCCAATGTGTGATCTCGATAGCGCTGCTGCCCGAGCGTAGCGAACATTGCAAACATTTATGCAACAAACACACTCCCGAAACCGTGTGCGAAAATCGACCAGCGAATGGGAGCAAGGCAAACGAAGCCCGATGTATCAGCGGAATAAGTGCAACGTTCCGTTGGCTGGCTCAAGAACCAGTTCTCGGTTTCGCCCGTCGATATATGTTTTAATGCGTCGCAGTTTCTGTTCTGTGCATTTGCTCGCTCCCGCTGACAACCGATCGCTTTTTCTTTCTCTTTGTAGCCCGTATCATCATCCCTCTTGCCAATGGCGTGACTGTATTTATTTTGCTTTGCGATGCGATTGCTTTTTTCTAAAACCGTCTGACGTTTTGAACTCCGTCGCCCGTCACTCCGTTCCCCCGTCCCCCCGCGGTCGAACGTTCCGGGTTTTGAGTGGGCACAGGTTGAGTGAAAATGATTTCATAACAAGTGGTGAAATTGCGCGCTCTGCGTCCTGTGTTGTTTCGCGGAGTAGTGTAAAGTTCTGGCAGCTGTAACTGCTACACTGTTTGCGGATTTAGGAACGGAAGCTGTCTCAAATTCTACCCAGTGGACAGAGAACACATATTTTTGGGCCAGCTAAGCGCACTGAGACGGAATTTAGAATGGTAAACACTGTGCTGCTGTTTCGTAATGTTTAGGGGCAGTGCTCTTTGTGCGCTGTGCTGCGAGACACGGGCCAAAACAAAAACTCACTGTACCCCTACAATTACTACTACTACTACTACTGCCATATGGTTACCCCAAAGAGGGAACATTAATAGCGCGCGCGGACAAGAAAAAACGAAATATCATGCCTCGAAGGGAATTGCGCATGTCGCTCACAGAAATGTAAACAAACAGCTGAAGTGGACGTGTGGGGCCTTGAGTGTATCGAACACAGAACGCGCTACGATAAACAGCGAAACCGTTTGGGACGTATGCAAATCTGGCTCGATAACAAAAGCCACTCTCCGGTGTGTATGTGCCCGCCCAGCATAAGGCGCGACTGGCAGGCAGCTCCGCCGGGCAATGTGTGGTGACCACATACCATTATCGTTGGCTAATTGAGCGATCTGCTTCGGTTAATGTGAAACATCCGCCTTGAGCGTCAGCATGAGCATCTTACCCCTCTCCAGCTCCAGCTGGAGGAAATCCTGTTCTCTGCGGACCTCGGTTCTCGGATGCTTCGTCCGTCCCCGTTTCAGAAATGCCGTCATTGGGGGGTTTATAAATAAGCAAACCGATCTAGAGAACGAGCGATCCTTCACCCGCCGTCTCGCTCTTGTTTGGGTGGTAATGATCGGTTTGTTGAACACCTTCAACGGGTCATATAAGTGGCACGTTCGATTTGTGGGCTCGCTTCACGCTGGCTTACCTTAGAACGAAAGTGGGCACGGAACCGGTTCAGGCTCGTGCGCCCCACCGGGCGGGCGAATTATTTGCAACAGCACCCACACCGAGACACGCCGCACTGAGGGGACGTCTGTCCAGCTAGAGCTTTGGATCAAAAATTATTATTAAAAAAAAAATTGAATCATCATAAGTTTGTTAGGATTTTCAAAAGATTCAAGGTTATCGTGTCCCGGTAGAAGCTTCATTTTATTAGGTGTGCCATAGTTTGAAGAGGTGTGTGTGTGTGGGGTTTTTTTTGTTCGTACACATCTTGTTGTACGTCTTGATGGTCATTTTAACACAAAGAACCGTGAAGTGGTACAGCTGACTCTGCATTTTTTTTCGGAATAATTAACATTCGCTGGCAGCGAAGAAATATTTGTCGAATAGTAGACTCATTTCCGCCCTGTGCTATCTGATAGGCGGACGAAAAATCAGCTGATTTATTTTTTGTAGGGTAATTAATGGTTTCCTATTATACTAAGGGCGCAGCAAATTTAACATTTATTAGGCAAAACCCACCTCAATCGTATCAAAGCTGTCGAGCTTACAAAAGGAAGTAGATAATTTGCTTTTAAGTCAGTGGGATTGTATCCGTTTACAGACATTCCCCGATATACGCCATGCTCGATACACGTGATATTCTAAATTTTACAGTTCTTTGGGCAAATTGCACTAATTTCACCCATCCATTATCAAATGCAAAATACAGGGTTTTCTAGTGGCTCTCTCAGTTGTGGAACACTTTATTGACTCTTTCTAACAGGAAGTGATCTTCATATCAAAATTGGACTCTAAAGCACCCTTGTTGCACACGCTCCTTGGAAAATCATATTGGATTTGTCTAACAAGGGTTCTATAGAGTCAACCCCTGGAAAATCCTGTAATGCCCTATTGGTTCAAATTTTAAAACCATTTTAAAAAGGTACAAAAGTATAATCTTCAGCTGGAATCAGATCTAATAAATTATTATGTGGCTGAAACCTACGACTTAAAGCCAAATTACACTAAAATTTACACCTCGAAATTCGAGATACGCGATTGTCTGCGCTTGGCATTAATAGCATTATATCGGGAAATACCTGCATTAGTCTAATTTGATTTATTTTAACTACAGGTAAATTATGGTTCCAAAAAGTGCAGAAATGCTACCTGCAATCCATTAAAATCGATTGTAGTGTGTCGCTCATGACATTTTGTTTCTGTTTAAACAACATGAATCCTCAATGCCACATATCATCTACCTATGTTCGGTGCGCTGGCTCATGAAAAACCATTCCTATCAGGTTCTCTTTCTCAAGGTGGACGAGAACATTTCGCACTGATTAAAATCGCCAACACCGTCACCACCGCCGCCACCACCACCACCAAGGTCACACTGATCATAATGTTCTTCCTATCCGAACCTATCTGGCTCTGGGGATAAATCACTCTTCCGTTTCTGTGAGAAATTATGTAAATCAGTCCTACTGTCCTACAGTCCCCGGACGAATTGATGTGCTATATTCGGCAATTTGTTTTCACCGGTGCACCTTGAAGCGGAGAACAACAGTTCCTCCGGTGTTAGTATCGGAAAGCCCGACTGGCCCGGTCCGAGAATGATGCCGGTAGGTGGGTTTGTTGTTGTTATTTGCTTTGTTTCGTTCCTTCTTTTGCATAGATCGCGTTTCTTTCTTTCCCTATGCGATCGGCGCCAATTCACTGCTTCTTGCCGTGCACACGGGCTGTGCGTGGTGTGGTTCGGTCGTTGGGCGAGCATAGTAGGCGCACATTTGCCGGCCCGCAGTTGCTATACCACCAAGGCTGATGATGATATGCTTTGGAGGAGGGGCACACGCGCTTGAGTTGGGTTCGTTTTGGTCGCCGCGTGGCTCAAACGCGATCTTGCCGTTGCCGGTGTAGGACGTGTTCGGTTCGTTCAGTGTTCGCTTGGGTGTGCTGTACACGTGATCTTGTTTTGTTGGGAGTGTTTTTTTTTGTTTATTTCAATTGTTGTGAAAATAGGACTGTGCTTAAGTACAAGGTAAAGTGTACTCATCATAGATTGCAGTTGGTGACTACCGTAATAATTGTACATAAAATACTACCAATAGCACAATGCAATGTTTATTGGCATTGTAAATACAATGAGCGATTCCCTTAATAGTGTAGCAGTGCGTTAGGAAATACACAACTGATGATCGATCATCTCAATGTGATCTTGTTTCGATTGATGTTAGTGATCAAGAGAGAGAAAAAAGACACACACACACACACACACACTTTCTGCCCTTACTGAGCGAGACAACCAACACTAAACCGTACATTAGAGTGATCTTGGTGAACAAAGAAGCTTCGTCTCTGTACAAACCTGAGACCTAAAATGGTTCAAACCCGTGTTCGCGCACAGGAAAAGAAGTAACACCAGTACGCACGCTTGAAGGCGCAAAGAAGAGCGGCTTTCCCTTTCCGCTACAGACAGTCAGGCTATTGTTCTTCCATCGCCAGCCGGTCGCGTCGATAGACGATGTAGAAGGTGTTGATGAAGATGCTGCTGATGATGATGCAATCAGTGGGCCTGTTGTTCAGGAAAATCGAGTGCGGCTATAGCAGCGGGTACGATCATGCTTCCGTGTACCCGATCATACTTTATGCTCAATATACGCTTCCGAATCATACCAAGCTGGCTGGAGGATAGTGAAAGTGGTACGATCTTCTCCGTGTTTGGGGGGTTTTCCCTCTCATTTTTCTAATCTGATCTTTGTCCGGAGGGAAGCATGCAATCTACGCCTTGTTGCGACGGTGGGTGGATTTTGAATTGTGGGGATTTAATCTATTTTCGCTCTTTCCGTTAGATATTGTGTCCATTCCTTTTACGGTGCTTTTCCGCGTTTCTCTATTCCTAGCTTGGCGCGTTTTAAATGCATTCTCTTTTTAACTTTCCCGGCAGTTGGGGCGGGTTGTACGAAACCGAAAGGAGATGTTGAATATGGGTTATAAGGTTTTGTGTGTGTGGTGTGTGTGTGGTTTTTTTCTCTCGCCCTGTGGACTGTTCATGGACCAGTACGTAGTCTCAAACAGTATATGAAAACCGGACAGTGCAGCTATCTATTTCATCACATTGTGTGCAGTTCGTGAATTCATCGTTGGCGGGTGCAAATGTTACTAAAAGTACCTTCCTTTAGGCACACGCCCTAAACTCTCCAGTAGCAAAATACCGTGGCAATATCATCCTGTCTTATCTCTCCCTTTTTGTTGATTTTTTTTCCTCTCCAACGAAAAATTTACACCAAAGTGGTAAACTCGGCATAAAAAGAGTGATTCTTTCGAACGAAATTAACTGTGAAAACTCGTAGCAGCGTGTAGCGGAAGAGAAGCAGTTGACCGTGGCCCAGTAGTGCGTGAGATAGTTGATTAAATTAAAACATCAGTCAGGCGGACGGACGGTGGGCAGCATCAGGCAAAAGGAAATCGGATTACAGCCGTCTACGAAACCGGAACCGATCGAGCGTCAGTGTTGTCGGATCGTGCAAAGCTCTAAGGCCTTTGTCTCGTGTTACGCCGTGTGGTTTGCCGAGATGCGTAGCGTACGGAGCAGCTTCACCATCGGGCGGTTGGCGATCTATCCCAAGAACTCAAACATTCGCACTGGTAAGTACTGCTGAACCGTAATTTAATAACGTACGCTTTTTGCGAGCCCAGATCCAGATTACTTCTTTTAGGTTTTCTTTTAATGCTGCACCCCACTGCCTGCCCAATCGAGCGGATTCTTGTTTTTAAACCTCGCCGGCGGTGTGCGGTTGTGAACTGTACCTTTTGCAACCTTGGGCATTCCGTCACAACCGGCAGGCCAGGCACGTTTCGAAAGGACGAACGGCCCTGCCAGCCGACATTGTGGGCCGAATCCGTTGGCATACACTTGCCAACTATTCCCTGCGTTCGCCTTTTTTCGATCGATTCTGTTGGAAAACAATCGAAGCGTGAACGAAGTGTAGGGCAGAGATGCAGGTTGGCGAAACAAAACAACACGCCGTGCCAAACCACCAACCAAGCACACTATCAATGGCACAGGCTCCGTGCAGTTGCACGTGAATGGACCAAACCACCTTCACTCTCAAAACCCACCCCAAAGCGCGTGCATTCTCGGCGCACAGGTGAGCGGCGCGTTTTGGCGACTCGCACGCCGGCTGCGCACCATAAATATACAATCCCGCGATCAGATCAGGGCGAGAAATTTTTGGCAAAACCAGATTTCACCTGAACCATAATGCGCCTTCCAGAATCCTCTCGTCCTTCGAGCAACAACCAATTCTCGGCCCAGGTTCTGTCTATAGGTAGAGCTTGCCGGCTACGGAAAGGTAAACCGGTGCGGGCAATGCGTTGTTTTTGCTGCTTCTCTGGTGTTGTGGTGCTCGTAGAGAAAGGATAAAGGTGAGAAGAACCATTCAAAAAATGCCATCAAAACACACTGTTTGTTGCTGTTGCTGTTTGGCAACCTGTGCATTGATCACTACTGCTGCTGCTGCTGCTGCCGCCTTTGGCTGCCCCATTGAGGACATGGTTAACGAATCAATTATTTTATTTTACGCTGTTTACTTTACCACTGCCCGGGTGGTGCATATTATTCAACAACTGGGTGCTAATTACTTGTGGCGTTGCTTCGCTTTGGATTATAGTAATTATCAGTTGGTTGACGAAAAACATATTGAGGAATATTTAAAAAAAAATGAATGCAATCTGTTTATGCTCCAGTATCCTTGAACCACATGTGCTGCTCCACCTGAATGGGGTTGCTGTTTGTGCATAATAATGCGGGAAAGGATTTTTTTGGTGGAGAATGTCATGAAACAGCAATAAAAGCACGTGCAAAAGCATTTAAAAGATTTTCCCCCCATATTTTATATTTTTTAAAGATCCACAACTATATCTGCCAGCGTTTTTTGGTATTGTTGGCTGCTTGGCTCGGGAAAAGAAACCGCAGCATTGTAGGGCCCAGCCAACATTAACCTCATAGCCAGCAATTGCTGAGCCAAATATAGACGGGGGAGGGTAGTACGAGCTCGGATGGAGATCGTGCGGATGGTGGCGCGATCGATAGCTGTCTCCTCGGATAGAAAGTGGAAGGTCGAGGCCTCCACCGGTACGCGTGCGATCGTATCTACCGGAGGGAGGACCGGTGGCAGAAAATAAAAACCTACGCCAGCAAAACACACAAGCACAACACGATAGCACAGAATAGCATATGGTTAATAGGTCCGTCTCTAGATAGTGGGAAAAAAGAGCGCCATAAAACGGTACATAATAGGCTTAGCCCGAGTGGCACATGCAGCAGCAGCAGCAGCAGCAGCAGCAGCAGTAGTTAGTAGCGTCTTTTCTCCACCCAGCAACTGTCGCGGTGTCGTTGTGTAATCGAGCAAAAGAAAAAACAAAGACGTGATCGCACAAAACGGGTGTGATAAACACAAAAAAAAACAGCCAATCGAAACAAATGCAAACACTAAACAAAGCTCTGGGCGAACTCGGATGGGATAGGAGATGATTAAAACTCTGCGGCGACCTTCCTGTCACTTGGTGGACGGCACACGTGGAACGGCCACGGCGGTATGCAATTAAAAGTTGACCCTTTTCTCCTGACCTAGGCGTTCGTCGGTTGAGCGCCAGGCCAGACCAGGCTGGAAGGCTCCTAAGGCAGGTCCGCTCGCACGTATCGCGAATGTGAACTTGACAGCGGACAGAGCAGTGGCAATAGTAAACGGCTATCTGTGTGGCAATGACGAGCAGCGCTGAGCTTTGTGTGAAGCATTAGAGAAGCAAGACGCGTCCTTCGAGACCAGATTGTGCGGCTTAGCTCAGGTGTTTTGGATGGTGAGGGTTTTTTTTTGTCATTCGTAAGTTCAATTACGTTTTAGTTTGGCTTTGAGAAATTGTTTAGTAATCGTAACGTTCTTTATCTGCAGAGTACAAACGGTTTGCGTCACAACGAGAAAACAAAACACTCGCTGAAGGCCCGCTAGTACTCGCGATAAAACGGTGTGTATCACCCCATCACCTTCTTATCTTATCGAAAGCGATAAGACCGCCCCGCTCCATCGAACGATTCCCCAGTGCCAATCGGGCGTATGGATTGTTGTGCTGTTTTTTGGGAGAGTTTTTTGTTGTTGTTGTCATTATTCTGCCTTTGTTGTTGAGGTGTTTATTGCACTGGGGGGAGACCTAGTGAGTATGGTGTCCTTATGTGACGTACAATTGGCATGGAAAGTGTTACCAAATCTGTCACTGTGCAGCGCGTCCATACATCAACCGAAATGCGTATTTATCTGATGAAGCTTTCGGGCGTAATGGCATTAATTGTGAATAGAATCGCCTCAATGAATCAACGCGCGCGCGTACACACCATGAAAGGGCACTTGAAGCAATCAAGCGGGTAAGATACGCATGCATAATGGGGCATCTTTTGTAAAAAAAAATGCCCGGGCGAGGAAGACGTCTCAAAACTGGCTGGCGATGCATAAACGAGTTTCTGCGCCGTCGTGTCTGCCTGACAGGAAGGAGGAATATATGTATATAGGTAAGGGCGCTGGGCGCCGCCCCGTACTCCAGGGTGCTGCGACCCAGTTTCAGGACGCGCCGTGCGTCCGTGACACGATTTAATGAACCGACGACGCTGTGAGAAATCCGGACTGCAGAGAGTGTGGTGGTGTATGTACGCGCACAGCATCATCATCGACCACGCTTGGGCGGGAGATGGCCCGCATCCCGCCGTGCCCAAGGACCCAAGCTGCAAGGGCGGGTTGCAATGAAAAGGACGCGTGTTGCAATGTGCTTGCATCGTGTTAATGGCGGTTTGGGTGGGTTGTTGTTTTTGCTTGAGCAATTGCAAGTCACTCAAATGCATAATGTCCCGTCCCGTGCTCCTGGACGGGGCGCGTCCTGCTCCTGCTGCCTGCTGTCGGGCTGTCCGGTGTTGGTCGGCACGCAACAGCACTAACGATGTGCCATTTGTGTGTTGATCTGTTCAACAGGGGTTCGTGTGCCTCATTGCCACGACGGCATCTTCCCGCTTTTGAAGGATCGTTTCGACGGGGCATGGGGAGGGGGGATGGGTGGGTGGTCCGGCTGAACCGGTTCATACTATGCACGTATTGTGATTTCATATAAAGTGTGTAACGGGATGATTTATATCCCGCGCAAGGACTGCGCATAAGTTTGTAAATGCAGTGTAAATCGGGAAGACGAAGAACACTGCGAAAGTCCCTACAATTTTTGGGTTGGACGATGGACGGGTGAAGAAAAATGACACAAACATACAAAAAAGAAGAATATTTTTGAATAATTTCTTCCAATATCCTAAAATCTGTAGGGATTGTGTGTGTTCATTGTAAAAACATTGAAATCATTTTTGCTAAAAGAAGGATATTTCGATGACACAGAACCACCCACAGGCGTGTGATTACAACTATGTATCTGAATCAATCAAACATAAGTATGAAATGTTCTCTACCAACTGTCAACACTTGTCAAACTGCTTCCCCACGGGATCATGCATGTAGCAGCAGCTCAAACATGAAACAGCTCATCTGTTTGCTGAAAAAAAAGCCCCCCGAGATTGCTGACCAATTGCCAACTTTTACGTCAACGATCGCAGCGTACCAACCCCGGTGTGGTACACACGGTGGTTCGGTCTGGCGGTTTTATTGATTTTTGCTCCAAGCTTCCATCGTTTGGGCCGCCGCCGCCGCCGCGCAAAGAAGACCTCCTCTGTCTCAAGGTCAAGGTTGGCCTGTTGGACGCACTGAGCTGGGACGGTGGCTGGGGTCTACATGATGGGGCCTACCTTTCAAAGCTCATGCCTTGTCGCACGACAGTAGATTGATCGTCGCCGCTCAAATCAAGTGTTAGTGTTTGTTGCGATTTATCGGAAGGAATACATTATCGTGTGTTGTTGTTCCGCTCGATCGCTCCGAACCGTTGGCCGGCAGTGCTCTGGCGCCAAACCGGTGTGTCTCTCTCTCTCTTCCCATCCATTGGCTCCCAACTTTGTGTTGGAAATAAAAAAGAAAAACCAGTATCCACCTGTAGATCAGACGATCGGTTTGAAGAGGTTGAGTTTGGGTGACGGTTTTTTCTCTCTTCTTCTCCAATCTGCGTCAAAGGGCTCAGCAATAGATATGTTCGATGCAAATATTTTGCATTTAAAGTCGTATTTTGGAGTGGTAGAACTGTCGTTTGTAAGCAATAGAATAGAATCATTGTGATAGGCTCCAGTACTTCAGACTTATTCGACTGCTTTTGCTAAGACCTGCTCGTCTTAGCGGGCTTAACATGTGCATCGATTTTTCCAATTGTTTGCCTACGTTGCCACTCGGCGGAACCCCTTTCGGCCGAACGGCCAAAACGGCCAGGAATAGCACATCAGCTGATATTTCAACTTGCGTCGCGCGTCACTATGAACTAGAGCTCACCGAACGGCTGCTAAACGCCACGAACACAGCCCACACGGGGGTAGGAACGTGTTGCTGTGTTTATTTTTCCTTTCCATTCTTCGTTTTGTTTGTTGTTGCAAAATGTTGTTTACCAGTTTTTAGTTCTCTGTCGTCGCCGTCGTCGTCGTACGTCATCGTCTTGGAGCGCGCGAGGATCACCGTGTCGTCGCATGAACCGCCACTACGGCCGGGCCTGTTTGCGGATCGTCGTAATTGTTTATCACTTGCCTTCGTTCTTTATCAAGCTCAATCATCGCGGTCAGCGTCTAACGGCGAGCAGCCAGTCTGGCCGAAGGTGGTTCACCATGTGTGAGCGAACTTGTGTGTGTGTGTTACGCGAAGAAGGGGGCGCGTATGGATTCATACATCGGTTTTTTTTTGCAAGCATTTGACAATCAACAATCAGCGGCCACACACAACAGTGTAGGGTGGATAAATATGTTGCTTTGAAGGTCATTTTCATTTAGGCAAGGGGAGGGGGGGGGGGGTCGTTCAATAGTTCGCTCAATACAGGAAGTGCGAGATGAGTAAGTGCACAGTAATGTTCTTTTCAGCCTCCTGAAGCTGTTTTTTTGCTCAATCTTGAATGTTGTTGTCCCCTTTGTTTGCATGACGTTTGTGTGTGCGTGCGTGTGTACGAGTTCAGTTTCGCAAGATCACATTTTATCGTTAATTGCTGCGAGTTTTCGCATCTTTGACCGCACTGAACGATCGTAAGGCGTGTGTGTGCCAGGGGATGCTACTGTTTGTATACATTATTGGTGATAATAAAACAATTGGACATAATGTTGAAAAATCAGCTGATCGATCGCTGAACGTCTCCTCTAGACTTTTAAACTTTACTACTCGTGTTGAAGCTTGATCTGTAAAAAATAAAGCCTGGCCATGGGAAACGCAACCGTAAAAGTGTATAATTCATGAATTTCCAAAGATAAATGAATCTTCTAAGATCAATGAATCCCGCAAGACTCATGAATCTCGAAGGGTTCGTGAATTTTAAAAGAATCTTATATCTCGAAAGATTACCGTATCTCCAAGGATTCATGAATCTCAAGGGATTCACACATCTCCTAACATTCATAGAGCTTGAGCTACTTATTATTCTTCTTCTTGGTGTATCAATCTACGTAGTCATGCCAGCCTATACAGGATTTCGAGACTTCTTGGCAAGTAGCAAGCAGCCGGATAGTTTATTTTGATACGAGGAGACGGTCCATGCCGGGCTTGAACTTAAGACGGTCATGATGTAAGGTGTGATCGCGCAAATATTTTGAAAATCATACATCTCTAAAGATTCATGAATCCTTGGAAATATATGAATTTTAAAGAATTTAATCTTTGAAGATTCACCTATCTTTCGAGATTCATGAATCATTGGAGATTCTTAAATCCTTGGAGATTCATATATCTTTCGGGATTTTTAATATAATCCTTGAAGTATCGATTCGCGATTCGAATCATTCTTCACTGAAGATTCATATGTATGAAGCTCAGCGAAAGATTAATGAAACCCAAGACTACTTATAACCCGTGCGATCACGATGTGCTTTTACCCTCACGACAACACCTACACCCCGTGGGGGGGGGGGGTGACCTTCGACATCGATTGCAGTTCAGCAGAAACCACCCCCAACACAAACGCGTTCAACACGCACGTAGGCACAATACACGCGGGCATGACGCGTAGCAGTGTGCATATAGTTTTAGTTGCGAATCACGCGATCGTGTGTGTCACGATCGTGTAATAATGGCGGTACAGAAACGCGCACGTTTTCCAATCGCGCCATGATTACTTGCTTGCGACATTTCGCTTTCCTTCCCTTGCGCCGCTTTGTTTCAGCGCGTTCGATTTTATTTGCTGACCCGTCCGCCCGTTCGCACACACACACACACATTCGCTCGTGATTACACTCTCTAGAGTTACTTCCAAGATCATCGCCACTGCCCACACACCGCTCGGTTTGTTGTGATCGGTTCACCAGCAGCGACCACCGTTGGGCAGCAGCTCCAACGCGTCCCCCGCCAATGCCGAGGTCAGCAGAGACGACGGACCACCACCACCACCACCCCCACCGTTCGCTGACCCGCCGGGTGCAATACAGGCGTAATTCGCCAATAATGCGGCGCACGTATGCACACACTCTTTCGGCAGCGCAGCACCACCGCATGGCGAAATGGCATGCACCGTGTGTGCACCGCCCTCAAACGCATGAACATGGAACAAAAGGGGCCACTCTTGCGCACACCCGCCGGCTGTGTTTGCGTGCGGAGAGATATGGCAATGGTCGGGTTGTTGTAACTTTTGCACTTTCTTGCAAACAACTGTTTTGATGCACTGGCCGTTAATGCTTTTTTGGTAGTGTAACATTTTTTTTTTGTACGCGAAGTCGTGTGTAGAATGGCACGGCGGCCTGTGAGCGTTAGTGATGCCTTATTTTGCACGAGAACGGCCGCAGCAGCAGCCCGCTACGGAATAGATGGCATGTCATACCGGTTCATAATCGGTGGCAATAAAACACGCAAAAAAAGCCAACTGAAACTCTGGCACCGTGTGGTGAACTGTAGCACGAGTCATAAAACTGCGGAACAACAATGCAATGGCCGGCAGTACCAGGCACCAGGCTCTGGTGCTGCAAGACGCTAACACTGCAACTGCTTCACGCCAACATTGTTGTTGCCATTCTTTGGTGGGAAGGTGTGCAAAAAAAGAATTATATAGACTGACGATCGATGCAGACTTTTGCGGTCGAACAAAACCAGTCCCGTATGGTTTGATCGATCGCCCGGGAAAGGGGTGGGGTAAAGTATAGAATATTAAAAGGGAACGCCGAAAGGGCCGTGCGCGCTGATCGGTGTGCTGATCGTGGCAATATAAAATGCAATAAAATGAAATAAAAACACTCACCGGTGTTGTGAACGACTCGTATTGATATGAATGCTGGTTCAATTTGGGAGTGCAGAAGTGGGACAGCGTGTTGCAACAAGCCTTACACCGCCACCCTCGCGCGGGACCGCGGTCGGTGGTGTATGATCGGCATAACTGGGGTCTTGCCTTGATTGCCAAATAATTCCACCGCACGCGGCAGAGTTAATATTACAAAAGTAATTCCGCCAGCTTGCGTTGCGTTTACGCATTCCAGCCACGGAACGGATCGATCGAACGGTGTCGTCGGGTCATAACAACAGTCCTGCGGGTGGAGCGGGTGATGAGAGGGGGACTGATACTTCAAAGATTTACGCTGCCTTCATTGTATTGTTGTACCGGCTGGTAGTATTTATTGAAGTTGCACTGCATGCATCTTATAAGTGATGTTTTAAGATTTGTTTATAAAAAAAGCTAAACGACTAAAGAAATCATAATGAAGTATGTGTGAAATGTTGTAGTTTTGAGTTTCAGCCTTGGCGTTCGTTTTTATTTGTGCGTGTCGGGTTGTTTTTTTTTTTCTGGTGACCCAAAATAAAAACTCCAAAAAAGGGTATCACTCTCGCTCTCCGCAATACAAAAGGCTCTGAATCACACTCACTTGGGCGAGCAAGGGATCATGCATATGTTACCGATTTTTTGACCGACACTTGAGACACAAGGGTTTAAGCATTCGAAACAAACCGCAAACCATCCACACCGCCGAAAGCATACAGAAGGAGAAGGTGGTAAGCCGATTTGAATTAGTCTTTTGCATTGTCCGGTGACGAATGACGCCACATTCGTACGATCGGTCAAGCTGACGAAAGTGGAGCCTCGAGGTGTGTGTGAAGTGTTCTCGAGTTGTCGCCTCTCGAATGATGGAAAGCAAATGTGGGTATACGGTCCTCCCGAAATCCAATAATCCCATTGTTGTATGTTATAGTGATGGGTAAAGTTGGCAAATATCCGAAGTTGACTCCGAGCTGACTCCGATAATTTCGGAATCGACTCCGGAAGGTTATTCCGCCTAGTATTACCCAGAGTCGTCCGGAGTCGTTCGGAGTCGTGTGGAGTCGTCCGGAGTCGTTTGGAGTCACGCGGAGTCGTCTGGAGTCGTTGGTAGTCGGAGTCGTTCGGAGTCGTCAGGAGTCGTCCGGAGTCGGCCGGAGTTGGCCTTCGACACAAAGGCCTGTTTACAAAGTGCACGCGCGAAGTGAACGACAAAAAACGCAACGAAATGAAATGCCTCATCATTGCACCGAACGGCTCCTGATAACTCCGACCGACTCCGATTCCGGTCGACTCCAATAGACTTAAGATGACTCCAAATGACTCCGACTCCGGTAGACTACAAACAACTCCGGACGACTCCGGACGACTCCGGACGACTCCGGACGACTTCGAACGACTCCGGACGACTCCGGACGACTCCGGACGACTTCGGACGGCTCCGGACGACTCCGGACGACTCCGGACGACTCCAAACCACTAGTTCTGCGCGATTTCGAACGACTCCGAATTAGAACGACTCCGCACGACTCCGGACCACTTTGCACGACTATGGATGACTTTGGACGACTCCGGACGACTCCGGGCGACTCTCAAACGACTCCGGGCGACTCCGACTCCGCGCAGAACTAGTTGTTCGGATTTTGCCGGAGTTGGAATCGCACTAACAATAGCCGGAGTCGGATCGGAGTCGTGTATGCGCTCCAAAAACGCACATCACTAGTATTTTATGCTCGGTTCAGTGCGGCAGCATCTATTTGTCAGTAGTAGCAGGAGGAGGGTCACACGTCATGCACCGGAGGTACGGTGGCTCGATGGCCTTACGGTGGCGGTTTGAAAAATTAAAAAACTTAAACCCAGACAACGCCCCATCCAGAAACTAGGTGACTACCACCCCGCACGCGCGCTCCTTGCAACCGATGCAGCCGATCATTAGCGCCACCACTCCGGCGGCAGCGCGTGGTCTGAAGCGCTGATTAGAGTGTGGCAAAGAAAGAAAGGGGGTGCTTCGTGGGGAGAGGGGCAGCAGCACAGGCCAAATCAGCGCTCCAAACCTCCATAGATGGGAAGTTAACGAATTTTTCGACATTGGTGTGGTATCATTAATCACACGAGCAAGGGACGAAACGACACAAAGCGCGTCAAGTAAACAAAGTCTCCTTTCTGTGACGTGACGATGCCGACGGTTGGGCTCTGGTGTATGGCTTTTGCTTCTAAGCTTCATGTTGCAAGGTGTGTGCACTAGAAATGTTCGAGAGATAATTGAAATGGCAAAGTGAACCGTAAAAAAAGTATCTCTCTCTTGGCCGACGCTTTTTGTTATAAACATCACCGAAATGCCTGTTGGATGCCTTCGGATGCTCCATATCAAATCTATGGCACTCCTTCAAATATGATTTCAATGATCAATCTAATACTTCAACCTCTAAAGTTTTCGCTCTGCCGTGAAAGCTCTTTTCGAGGGACTTTAAGGTACGGTCGAAAACTTCACTAATGCCATCGCATTCCCAGACAATGGCAAACTCTGTCCGGTTGAGGAGAGAAGATTGAGCAATGCTGCTAAGCGGGGGTAAGCGCAACATTAAATTAATCTACTTCATCGCTGTCATCGAAAAAAAAAGGTTTGAAACGATTCTCTCTGCAAGGGTAGGAAACTGGGGCAGGAATAAAAGGAATGGTGACTGTGAACCCCTTTTGGACCATAATTTCTAACAATCTATGGATGGTGTTGTTGGCCTCATTTGCCATTCAAGCAGCACCCCCGTTTTCGTTTTTGGTCACTCTAAAGACCCAAATTTTGAGTTCATGACACCTCTTCGTCGTCGTCGTCGTCGTCGTTGCTCGTAACCTTGACGGGTGGGTGCTGAAAAGATGCGGTTAAAAGAATTATCTCACGTCGTGTGTCGGTTAAAAGTCGTGGGAATGTTGCCCATCTTGCCCTGCCCGAGCGCTTCAGTTCACTCACTTCTTGTCGGTGCAAAATTGTCATTTATGTTGTACACTCGCGCACCGTCGGTGTGCGGCTTCAAGAGGAGGACCAGCCGGGCCCGCCCCCGGTTTGTTTACCATTTCACGTGTCGCCCTGTGCAAACAGCCATTGTGTGGATGAACCGCGCGATCATAACCATTTCACGCACAGTTAAGCATTGCACGCAACAGCATCTCGGAGTGGTGAAGTTTGTTTTATGAGGAAGAGCGCTTTGCGCTTTGCTTCAATGTTACCCGTTCCGATGCCTAACGGAGTGAGCGTGTGTGTGTTTATATGGCACTGGCACTGTTTATTAGCACTTTGGGCTGGCATCCTCCGCTTCTCGGAAGGGTTTTCTGACGGAGGCTGGCCAGCAAATTTGCGCCATTTGCTTACGAGCGGGCGCAACACTACGATGCACGTTGGGCGGCTGCGCATTATTTACCAGTTGTTGTTTTCTCGCGCCACTTACTCATTAAGCGGGAGACGGGTAGTCGCGGGGCGGGGAGCGGCTAATGTTTGGATAGTTACGGTGTTTTATGATCTAATGGTTCCTACAATTACGTTGAACCCTGCGTTTGTACTATTGTAAGCCGCGGGTATGATGATGATGACGATCATCATCATCAATCAAGAAAGTACAAACATTGACGAGGGCGCACAGTTTCCGAGTCGGAGGGAAAACACTCGCGAGCTCAAGCTGACTCAGGCACACAGATGGCAAAAGACGGCGGGGCGGCGCACACAAGCCGCCTTCCCGCTGATGGAAAGGTGTCGCCCGCGAGACGAACGCGTCTGGATTAGCAGCAATGGAAGAGGAGATAAAGAGAGAGAGAGAGAGAGTGGGGGCAGCAGCAGTCTGACTTTGCATAGCGCCAATCCTAATTGGGATTTGCATCGTGTGGGCGCGCGCAGACCCGTAATCTTGCTGCTCGATCGTCCGATTGCCATCGCGGGAGATTAGCAAAAAAAGGAAAGGGTTTTTTTAGTATGCGTTTGTGTGTGTAGTCGTCGTTTTGCTAGGAGAAATGTATGATCATGCTTTAATTTGGTAGATCTCTCTTACACACACACACATACACACGCATACACGTCACATCTGCCTGTGGCTCACATGGGGTCATGGCAAATTGCTTTTTTGCGCGTCTCTCTTGGTGGCCTAAAATTGAAAGTTGAGGCAGGCTTTTTTCTTCGGAAGCTGCCGCCCCTCTACCTAGCTAAATGATCATGCGACTTATTACATCAGTGTACGTCGGGAAAAATTGTCGAGTTTGGATGATGCTGGCTGCTCTGGCGGCAATTATTCCACAACTACGCTCGGTGTACCGTGTCCCCTTTCTCCTACTGCTCATTGCAGCAGCTCCAAATGTCTGGTGTCCCGGTCATGGTGCGCTAATGATTTTTGCATTCCAGGTCAAAGTGTCAAACAATACGCGAGAGCGCTTGTTTCTCGTCGCTCCGTTTGTGGTTCGTCGTAGCGCGTAAGCCGATGAAAAGTGTAAAAATAATGCAAGGATCATCATGTACCGCATGACTCGTTGCACCCGCAGTGGACGGTGAAAGGGTTTTTCTTGCAATTGATGTCGGTAACGCTGTCGCCTGACGATTAGTATTATGTCACTTTAGCCTGTTGATCGTTTGAAGACGGCGTTTTGGTATTAGAGAGAGATGGAGAGAGAGAGGGAGAGCAAATTCAGGCAGCAAATAATGATGGGCTCGAAGTACATTACTTCGCAGTCCCGTTGAAGTTTGTGAAGTTTTTGACCTAAGACGACCTTGTTTGTTCACCGTCTCAGATAGCGGGTTTCGTAAAACTATTACTTGCTTCGTGTCTCATTTACCAAACGTCCCTCTCGTATGAACTTTACTTTACCAATATTGATGGACATTCTTTTTTTCGATTCCTTCTTCCAGGTTCGATCTGTCTGGTATCGTCGAACGCCTCCAGCAGCGGCTACCAGTTTTACCTGCACCATCCACAATGTAGCCTAACGACGCTTGCGGCCAGCAATCCCGCCGTCACAGCGAGCGACCCATCCCGGAGGACGATCGGTAGCCACAGCGTGAAAGCGTGCCCTTCCTCCCCCGTGCTGCTCAGTACCGGGCCAACGGTCACACAGCGTAGCGGGCGCCGCTCGTTTCATCTTTCCGCGGTCTGTGATAAATCATCATCGAAGGATGGTAGCAGCGGAAGCAACAACAACAACAATAACCCGCCCGGCGGACCGGGTGGCAATGGTAACGGCAGCAGCACCACTACCGCCAGCGGATCCGGCGGCTCGGTGGGAGCGGGAGGAAAGGACGGTGGCAGTGGCAAGGAGCCGCCGAACAAGAAGAACACACTGTCCTGCCCGAAGTGTGGCGATCCGTGCACGCACGTGGAAACGTTCGTCAGCTCGACGCGGTTCGTAAAGTGTGAAAAGTGTCACCATTTCTTCGTCGTGCTGTCCGAGGTGGACTCGAAGAAGACGATCAAGGACACGGAGACGAAGGGTGCGCGAAAGCCACCGCCACCGCCGAAGAAGATCATGGAGTATCTCGACCGGCACGTCGTCGGCCAGGAGCTGGCGAAAAAGGTGCTCTCGGTGGCGGTGTACAATCACTACAAGCGCATCTATCACAATCTGCCGCCGCCGGCCTCGTCCGCCTCGAGCGCTCAGCAGCAGCAGCAGCAGCAGCAGCTGGATTCGATGTCGCGCAGCGGCGATCTGCTGCACATTTCCGGCATCGGGCACACGATGATGAGCTCGGCCCCGTCCGAGGTGCCGCGGCCGCCGATCGGGGCGGGTGGCGGCCACGGTGCGGGCTCGAGCGCGCACCAGCCCGGCTCGGAGCTGCTGGACAAGAAGACGCACGAGCTGAAGCTGGAGAAGAGCAACATTCTTATGCTGGGACCGACCGGGTCGGGCAAAACGCTTCTGGCGCAAACGATCGCCAAGTGCCTGGACGTGCCCTTTGCCATCTGTGATTGTACGACGCTAACGCAGGCCGGTTACGTCGGCGAGGATATCGAGAGTGTGATTGCGAAGCTGCTGCAGGACGCTAACTACAGGTAGAGTATGGTGTGCTGTTGCCGTGTGGCTCATTATGCGCAACCAGGGCTCGTCTCTAATTGTGTTTGTACCACTTTCTCTCTCCCTCTCTCTCTCTTTGGTTGCAGTGTCGAGCGGGCGCAGACGGGCATCGTGTTTCTGGACGAGGTGGACAAGATCGGGGCCGTGCCCGGGATCCATCAGCTGCGCGATGTCGGCGGCGAAGGCGTGCAGCAGGGCATGCTAAAGATGCTCGAGGGTACGATCGTGAACGTGCCGGAGCGCAACTCGCCGCGAAAGCTGCGCGGCGAAACGGTGCAGGTCGACACGACTAACATTCTGTTCGTGGCGTCCGGTGCGTACACCGGTTTAGATCGGCTGATTGCGAGACGCTTGAATGAAAAGGTAGGCGCGCGCGTTGCAGAGGAGGGAGGTAGTTCGTCCCATCGAGCCATCACGGACACGGTTTATAATACTTCCCTGCACTTGCGTTTCAGTACTTGGGCTTCGGCATGCCGGCCAGCTCGTCGGAAGGACGCCGGGCAGCGCAAGCGTCCGCCTCGCCGATGGATAATGATCAAGTGGAGCGAGACGCCAATCTGAAGAAAGTACAAGCGAAAGATCTCGTCGAGTTCGGTATGATTCCTGTAAGTGGTTGCACTCATTTCCTGTGATTTGCTTTCAAAGGGAACAATTAGTAATATTCATCTCCCTTGCTTTGCAGGAATTCGTTGGTCGCTTCCCAGTTCTGGTGCCGTTCCACAGTCTCGACGTGGACATGCTGGTACGCATTCTTACCGAGCCACGAAATGCTCTCGTGCCGCAGTACAAGGCTCTGCTCGGTATGGATCAGGTTGAACTCTCGTTCACTGATGAAGCTCTGAAGCAGATCGCTCAGCTGGCGATGGAACGGCAAACCGGT
Source organism: Anopheles merus (assembly GCF_017562075.2). Taxonomy (NCBI): domain Eukaryota; kingdom Metazoa; phylum Arthropoda; class Insecta; order Diptera; family Culicidae; genus Anopheles; species Anopheles merus. The sequence goes on along the minus strand of NC_054082.1, from coordinate 31,059,423 downwards.
GCTCGTGGTCTACGCGCAATTATGGTACGGCAACTCACAGTGAAATGCATCTCACTGATTTTTCGCCTCCACCTCCGGCACAAACTAATCATTACCGTCCGCTCATTACAGGAAACGCTGCTACTAGAGCCAATGTTCGAAGTGCCCGGATCGGACGTTAAGGGCGTACGCATTACCGAGGAAAGTGTACGCGGTGCCGAACCGGTGTACGTACGCCGGGGAGAGTCCAGCACATCGAGCAAGGACTCTACCGGGTCCGGTGAGGCAGGACACTCCGGCAGTAATTCAACGGAAGAAGAGGAAGCGACAAAGGTGCGCGTGAAGCAGTAAAAACAGGTATGGGCAGGCAGGCAGGCAGGCAGGCAATGGGAAGTGGGGTGCGGGCGCGTGCAAAATTCTGACAGACATCGTAACAATAACAAAAAATTACATACATTTTGCCCACAATCAATGGATAAACGAAGCAAATGTATTTGTACATACGATTTTTCTTTCTCCTACGAAAGCGTTCCTAATTGTTTTGTTTGTTCTTCTGCGTTCCATCGTGGTTTGTGGTTCGTTAGAAAGCCATTTTTGGGATTTTTTCTTTTGCTTTCCTTTTCAGTTTGACTCGACTTGTGTGCGAGAGTACTATACTAACTTATTGTTATGCTGTTGAATTGGAGATTAAAACAAGTTTTCTTTTAATCTATGTGTAATCGTGACGCTTTGTTTTGCTAGCAGTTGATTCTGCGTCACCCTGTTGCTCGCAAGTATTCCTATGGATTTTGATACCATTTATTTTAAAATGGCTTTTAACTTTCCCTTAAATTGTAGAGTCAGATGATCGCGTGATCGTTTAATTAAACAATTAAAATGAAACCTTTTTCGCACGACGACGAATTACCTGCCACGGAAACATTGAAATCAATTCATTAGCACAGAGAGCAGAATAGGCACAAAAACATGCCCTGTATAAGTCTAAACATGGGTATAAGTCTAAACAAAACACAAAAACCGTTACATTGCTTTGAATCATTGGAAATTATCCGCATTTTTTTGTTTGTTTGCGAGCGGTTTAATTATGCTAAAGGTACGCAAAACAAAAACTACAAAATAGACATGAAACTGTTAACGAATCTTGAAAAGTATATGAACGGAACAGTCACTCTCGATAGTGTAAAGATGAAGCACGGGAAATCGCCCAATCCTGTTTAGGAAAAAAACAAAAAACATAAAGCAGATAATCCCCCTAACCTGCTGTTTGATGCAGGCTGGGGCAAAGGCTACCCCATTTACGCAACGTAAAGTCTTTAATTATATCTTTCAGCTTGCGAGAGAGCGTGAATGAAAGTGTACGTGTAATTAGTATCGTGTAGAAGTGTATCGGTTTTTTAGAGTAGGATTTTTCAAAATTCCTAATTTTGTTTATTATTTCCCTCCTCCTCCATCCCATCCCCCACCCTTACACTCGTTCCTCAATAATGTTGTGCGTCGGTTAGGGACGATTGTACTATGCAAGTTGATTAGGTGGTAAGTGAATTTAAGCGTAATAAAACAGATGCCCGCGAAATAGAACGTTTTCGCGTTAAAAAAGTGAAACTAATAGCACGATGGCGAAAGTATGTGATGAAAGAAATTAGTTTAGGAGGGGCGGGAGGGTTTCTTTCTCGTTAGTCTAATGATAAAAAAGGCTGTAACGAAAGTAAAATCGTGATTAAATGTTGAATGCCGCTACGAGACGAGAAGTAGGTTAGGTTAATCGGTTAATAGTGCGTGACGAAGGCGATCTGGGGTACGCGTTGAAACGATATGATGCAGATCCAGTCATATGGTAATTACACGACGAAATGCATCGTTTTTGCTAAAATGTAATCAAATAGAACGAGTGATGTAAAATCGATCGAAGGTTTTCATTAACAAAGATGAGAATGGTGCTTTTGATTGTTTCGTGTATGCTAGTCGAGCATTGTTTTCTTTCCTGTTGATAAGCGTTATGAAGTTGGTTGTCTTTTCTCTTCTAAGTTGTTTTACGATGTAAAAAACAAATTTGTCTCTAAATTTGCGAAAGCGTTCCACAAAAGGTTGCCTGTTCGCAGCTTTGCATACCTTTTGAAATATTTCACTGATGGTTATGAAATATTTCATTTCAAATGTGAAGCAACGGAAAAACATGTTTGTACGAACGGGTGAACCAAATCTTAACATTTGACTGTTTTCTAAATAGCTTGGCATATCAATTTTATTATGTTAGTCTTCTCAAGTACTGCTCAAAAAATAATAGTCAACAAAGATTGATTTTCTACGTGCCCATTCAAAATATCGTCGGTTTTATTTCAATTAATATCAACGGCTTTCCCTCCACGCTTACACACTTACACAAATGATGACAGCATTTTACACTGACCATGCAATTCGTTCCATTTTCATAGCATCTGTTCATTAACATACAATAGCGCGTTCAAACACAGCAAACATGTTGCACAGCAAAACATTCAACAATTCCATTCAGCTTGTATTCGGTTCTGTATCTAACACAACGACGCACGAGTTTAACATACGCACGGTTCTACCAGCGATCAAATGCCATCTCTAACGCTCCGCAATAATCCAGTATATTCGGAATTTTGTTCCTATTGGTTGTGTAGATTTTTCTAAGATTTGCTTCAGGTTGTGTTGTTGGTGCATTACGAATACGTTCTTCTCTTGCTATATAGTCAGCGTTCACAATGGAAAAGATTTGTGGTTTTGTGTTTTGCTAGTGTTTCAAAAGTGGTCATCAAAACTGGTCCTCACTGTGTTTTGTTTTAGCAGTGTAGTTGCTTCTATAGTGATGTGTTTATATCTGCTAGCTGTGTGTGTATGTGTGAGATATGAATCGAAGTGAGGTCATACTGCTGCCGTGTGTTCTAGGAGGTTTCTTTACCCATTCTAGCCATTTTATGCGTAAGTTGTGCCATCTTTTCCATGAGAATTGTGACGCCAATGTGTCATACTAGCAAAAGTGTGTAGAAGTGTTTCAATAGTAGCGCCAATAGTGCCAAGTCTACAATACTGCTTTCGCTATAACCACTCTAACCATACGTACGTTATTATGCACTTCCCAAAAGCTCATCACCCCGCCACTGACTTAATTGATATGGACAATTAACCTCACGATAAGATGCTTGAGTATGTACTTCCTTTCTTTTAATACTTTTCTCTGTATCTCCCTTTTATTTATCCTACCACGCCTGTTCCTCGACTGTACCGAATGCAAAACAGGATACAAGCGTTAGTTGCTATGACTACGTAGCTATTCAAAAACTTAACTTAAATACGATCGTTGCATTAAATAAAAAGCTGAAATTGTTTTCTTCGCTTTTCCCGTTTCCCATTTCCCTCGGTAAATGTGTGACTTGCTTTTCGATTTGGGTTTGAAATTAATTATCCTTCTTGCTGCACTCGAACTCCCGTGCGCAGCTTTGGTGCATCGGTCGGTTCCCGCTCAACCGAGAAAAGCGGCAGACTCGCGACATGGGCGATGATGATCACGTTTGGCGATGATCTTCTGCTGCGGAAATCTAAAGCCTTGCGGTGCGGTGCTTCATCCACGATGGGTACTGTTTCAGAGGGGGGGGGGGGGTTGCTTTCTACCCCACGCCCCAAGAAGCTTCGTCGCTGGCAGCAGATGAAAGACATCTTTTTTTTCGTTTTTTTCTTCTTCTTCTTTCGAGAGCATTTTGCATGCAGACGGAGCTAACGGATTTCCCCAGCATTAAATGTCTCCATTCTCCATCGCTTTGTTCAGATCGACCACAATCTTGTCCATGATTTCCCGGTAGGGCGAGTCCTGCCGGAAGGCCGTCTCGAGCAGGGCGGAGTCAGCGAACGTGTCAAACACCTCGTCAATGCGGCCGAGCGATTTGTCCGTCAGGTGGCGTACCACGCACGAACGTAACAGGCTGCGGCAGTCGGCGAGCGATTTCTGCAGATAGTTGAGATCGAAGCTGTAGTCCACCTCGTAGAAGGACAGGATCGCCATCTGGAGCGTTTGGAACTTGGTGCGGAACCGGTCCGCCTGGCGCAGCTCGTCCGCATTCAGCTGCCCATTCCGGTGCAGGACGGCAATTTTGATCACGATTTTGATGATGTTCTTAACCAATCGTTCCGCATCCTTTTTGCTGCCGGTCTGTGAAGATGAGAAGAGAGAGCGAGAGATGAGTTGTTTGGTCTTTCGCGTTACAAGATTATCTTTTACTTACATGCACCTTTACCAACCGGTACACGTTGTCTAGAAGGGATGCGGTCGTACCGTCGATGAACACTTTAGCCACATTTTTGCTTGCCATCCGGGAGAGGATTTTCTTCTGCGCCCGCAGCCCAATGTCCTTCGCTTTGAAGGCATTATCCGTCATAACTGAAAGGCGAAGGAGAAAGAGACCGTTAGAGACGTTAGGCTGATACGGATGCAAGCCGCCAAATCCGCTGTGCATCGAGGCCAACCAGCGGCAGTCAAGTAGAGGCGTAGAGACTGCGAGACTATCAAACCTCCACAACTTTCTAGCCTATCTTCACCGCAAACAGACGTGTATCTTATCGCCAAAGCAGTGTGTACAACAAGCAGAACCACATTTCCATCTCAGACGATTGCGCTGTGTTGGTCAACGCAACCACCAGCCGGTATCGCGCAATGATCACCCAACTCATGGGCCCAACGAAAGCCTAATAATAGAGGCTTCGAGTGTGATTGTCGTGATTGCCGAAGTGACATCAATTTGGTTGATTGGTTTCCCTACTTTCTGATGCTGATTTGATGCTTTGTGGTTTTGTTTATTGAATCGTTACACCACCAATGTACCGTTCACTTTTATTATTTCACCTGTTAGTGTACCGCGGCTAGGGTGAATTGTATACGTACCTGTATCGATCATTGTGCACGGTAAATAGTTTGGACGAGAATGCTTTGGACTTAGTGATTGAGTGAGTTTGCTCAGCTTTTGGGATGAGTTTTAATATCTTCGTTTTGATAGTACCGATGAATAACGTAAACAAATATTTAAATCTGCACGCTAATGTTTTCAATGAAAAAGCATAATAACAATATGATGAATATTCCTGAAATAATAAAAAGAAAAAATAAATAAATAATAAATCGTAAATAAGTGAAGATAAGCGTTAAAAAGAAGGTAATTTAGATATCAACTTACAAACAGAACATAAAACAATGATTAAAAAATAGAAATGTGAAACAAGATAAAACTAAATAATGCATACAAAGGCAATTAGTTCCTTCGTCTAGCCAAACGAAGCTCTCGCGGTTAGTTATTTCCTTTCAACATGCGACAGTTATCCTTATCTCAAGGCATCTAGCAGGAAAACCACAGCATTTCCATACCGTCTGGTCCCTCTCGATGGGTACCATTTGCCTAGGTCACAGTGTCACCTGCTGTCAAAGGATATTTGACGGTCACACGCTACTAATGATATATTCATAACATAAACGTAGCCGTACGAAAAAAAGGGGCAAAAGAAAAGGGCCAATGCATTATGAAACAAATCGAAAAAATCTGCCCACAAGAAGAAGATGTCTTTACTTTTTGAGCCAGAATGCCTTAAACCGGGCACATTGGCAAGGACGAAATCGTTCACCCACGTGTCACCATTTAAGAGGATTAATGTTGCTGCCCTCTGCCCCCTGCCCCCTGCCCTGCCTTGCCCTGCTTGGCGGTTAACCTTTTTTGAAATTAACCCTCCAAGAGTTTACCAATTTGTGCCACAGCCCGATCGTATTCCGGGTAAGGCGATAGGAGGGCGGATGTAAGGCATGGACATTGCTCCCTTATTTGCTTTTCATTACCAACCGCTGCCCAAGGATTACTGTGACCGTTCAAAGCGGAAAGCGAAGCCCTGTTTGGGAATGGGTTTGCTGCCCACCCCGGCAAGATGGACCGATGGCTTAATAAGCCTAGCGCGGTTGTCTTACCGCAATTGTGTGTGCTGCGGTTCTGCCCGTAAGGGTGTTGTTGTCCATTTCCGCTACCCTTTTTGGTGGAGGACAAACGTTGAAGGAACGCACGCTTGTAAGCTTTTACACTTGATCCTCCGAACGGTTTGCCGTTGGAAAAAAGGTCCCCGAACGGTGCAAGTTCATTCATCGCAGCCGTTTGCCAAGAAGCGTGTTTTGTTTTGGGGCGGGGCAAATACTTACACAAACAGTTGGCACACTCGGCCGCGATGCGCTGGTAGACGATCCAGGTCTGCAGTTCGAGAATGCTGGCCGCGCTCATGTTGTACATGCTTTAGAAGGGTTTTATGCTAAAATGGGTTTCGTTTGGTGTCTGCTGGTGTCTCCAGGTCTAGTTTCGTTTGATATTGATTGCTTTTCTCGAAGGTGAAGCTATATCAATGCATTTGTACTTTTGCACGGATGGATCGAAGGGTGGGCCCCCAGTTGTGATGGCTTGGATGGAGTGCGATTATTGCCAACAAGTGTCCAAGTAAAGATGATTCACATTACAAATTGATCTGCGAAATAGAAATAGAAAGGATGGAAAAATAAAATTAGCAATCTTGGTGATATTTGAGAAGAAATTGTATGAATATATTAAATTGTAAATATCAGTCTGTAAATTTTGTGCACAAAATAGGAAAGTTTAATACTCTATGTTGGCAGTCGGTGATAAATAACTCAATCCAAACTGAAAGCTGCTAATAAAATTTGCAATAAACGCGTTCGATGAAACTGTAACTTGCACATTTTAGTCCCCGCCCGCAGTACAAGCCGATGTACTAATAAATTGAATGTTTGCCGGCTGGGGCGCGTTTCACTTTCGCATGGGTTTGGCACGAAACACGGGCACCAAACACATGAGGAGAAAATCGATTTGATCATGGGCGCTTCTTCTCTTTGATCTTTGGCACCGTATGGTCAAGGCGGTGGGGCTTTCCTTAACTTTTTTTTGGGAGCGTGCGACGTAGTTGTGATAAATATTAATTGATCAATGTAGAAATTCGATCACACTTTCCCCCTCCCTGGTTGAGCTGCTAAAATTGTAAATTTTCTTAATTGACATCATGCCGACTAGTAGTTGGGTTGGTATAATGGTTAGAAATTGTAAAATCACCGAATAAAGAGGGAAGCAAAAACACTTGCTCATATTACCATTTTTAGCGCTGGTGATAGTTTGTAATTCAAACCCTAGCTTTCAGGAAAAAAAAAAAAACAAAACAATACAAAACTGGACGCACTCTCTTTTCATTAGAGAAATTATCATTAACAAACATCAGCGCACGGTAGCTCCGCGCACCTTTTAAAGTGTGCTGCTGCACACCTCTTTCAGTCGACAAGCCATTACCGCTCATCATTTCCATAATTCTCATCACCGTGTTATGTGTGTGTGTGTGCTTACTAAACGTTGCCTCTGGTTTCGTTGACTCACACCTCACCAACGGACGCACGGACCGAGTGGAGGACAGGTGACGAACGCGAACAACGATCCAAAGATGTGGCCCAGCGAAAGGAAGACATTAAATATGAGGCTTTCAACAGGGTTGAGACATCGGCAGCAGCTACCGGCGATGCACTTTGTTTTGCGTACAAAAAGATGGTTTAAAAATGAACCCCTCAACTCTGCACAAAGAGTCTCTCTCGTCCTACCAGAGAGGGTTGGCCACGTTTATCATGTTCGCGCTGCTGTTCAAGTTGCTGTTGTTATGATGATTTTTTTGTCTGCAAAACCATCATCTATCTCGCAGACATTGTTTGGTATTTTAATTTACAAACGGAAGCTAAACCATCCCCGCGCGCGTGGTGTGTTCCGCTGTCGCCTCAAACACACACAACAACAAAAAAACAACCCCCAACATGACGTTAGTGTTTGCCTAGTCTTGCCAATCTACACATTCACCATCCCATTTTGTGACATGAAAGAAATTTTAATGGAGTCACTTTTGCTGCTCCATCGTTCTGCTGCTCCATTTGTGAGGGCGTCCATTGGGACGCGTTGGGCTTGCGATGGTGTAATAAAAGGCACAATTTCATCCGTACCTCAATGGCATGTCGTTGTGTCGGTGTGCCTCTGTGTGTGTGTGTCGGGATGGGTTTTTGTCGTCACTTCAATTTTCCATCACAAAACAGTGGATGAATTGGTGCTGCTCACATTGTCAGCATGTGCTGTGGAGGAAAGTTTTCATAAGAGGGAGAGTGAGCTCTAGGGGCTGAACATTTGATCGAAAACGAACAACTTTCCCTATCGATCGTGAGAAGCGAGAGTGTGTGTGTGTGTGTGTGCGAGATATAGAGAGAGAAAGAGAGAGGCGCTTGGGGGGGGGGGGGGGATTGTCTGGCACGGACGGGCACATTTTCTGTTTATTAGTTTGATGTCTGTTGATGAAATTATTGACATGATCAATCATCGTAAGCGAATTTCTTGTGAGGAGGGGGCACTCTGTATTAAAAGTGATCCTACATCACTGGTACGGTGGCAAGGGGGGGGGGGTTGATTTGATTTTGACTTCATAATATCACGTAACCAACCGTGACCAAGACACAAGCAAACACGATATACAATGTGTTCGGTTCAGTACTTTTACGACCAAACTACCAACACCCATTTGCTTGACTAAAACCGGCACAAGTAGATAGATTTGACGCAGCAGCAACTAATAATGGTGTCTCCAGTGGCTTCTCTGTTTATTTCATTACCATTCCCTGAGTGGCCCTTACTTTGTCTTCAGGCAGATCGGCAGCACCCACAGTCCTATTCTCAGCTTTTCTCAACTTTCTACGACACAAACGATGGACGAGGAAGGATTCGTGGAATTTGGGAATAATGGCGAAATTACATTCTTGCCATCCATTTTCGCCCGGAGTAGTGTACGGTTACAAATGTGCTTCATTGTGCCTTTGGGGGGGTGAATTTATCACCCGCTGTGTCCATTTACAAGCAACGGCGTGCTCTGGGAAAATAAACATTCTATCCAAAGAATTACCATAAATGATTAAATTTCCTCGCCGAGCTACAGGGATACTACACCGCACCAGAACGATGGTTTTTCGATTTCGTGTTGTCTTTGCAACTGTCTTTGCAATGTTACAAAATTAATTACGCACCCCACTGCCCGGAGGGTTGCGCAGCTTCCGACCAAAAATCAATTATTGATTGTTCTGTAAGGATTGTCGCAGGAATCGTACAAAAGGCAGCACTCGGGATGAAATTAGCTGCCTACGCCTACGGGGATATCGAAAAGGGGGCTAGAGTGTTAGGAGCCAGAGACGGGAGCATTAGGATTGTACTTCAATCGGTAATGGGGTAGATAGACGATAAGCGAAATGATCAAGAGCTGTTGAAGCAACTAAAGACCAACCTGATTTCAGCAAGAATAAAGTATACGAGCCTAAACAGAGTCTAATGAAAGCCTTAAACAGCAAACAGCAGGGAGGTCTAATGGTAAACACATGAGCTTCTGTAAAGATCGGACATGAATCGATCCTCATTCTGGCCGATATTTTCCTCAGTAAGAACTGAATAAGCCTACAAAAAGCCGCGTAGTTCGTTGGATAAAGAAGTGTAATTAGAAGAAGCAGAGTGGCTGACACGGTAAACGAAATAAAAATACTTCTGTGTTACATCAAATGAACAAACACAAAAAGCACTATTTAAAAGCACTTCCGAGCTTCTCTATTGATACGTGGTATATCTGGACGTGTTATTTACAGTGAAATAGAACTTGTACCGGAAGGCGTGTGCAATTCCCTCAAACAAACATGGGGGAAAAAGCATTTTGTTCATTTACACCGTGGGTGGAACGATTGAAGCTTTTAATTTTTGCTCGTTTGTTGGCACTCCGCAGTGTTGTGGCCGTTACTTCATACTTCTATCCTGGAAGATGTGTTATACATCCAGAGCAGTAGAAGGAAATTTAACCACCCTTCTCTGAACATATTTCAGTTATCAACAGGAAAAATTATTAACGCCAACAACTGCTATCCTCGTCTTCGGTAGAAATGTGTATGAGTGGTTGCTGTACGGCACACCACACGGTAAAGCGAAAGCTTACGGACACATCCTTTTTTAAGGGTAAGTTTTTCCCGCACAAAATATTCTTCCACCTCTTCGTTTTCATCACACGTTCATTGATACTCAAAAAACATTATTTCATCCCCGAGCCGTATGTTGGTGGTGAGTTTTAAAGCGAAATGAACGAAAGTAAAGTTTCAAATGACTCCATCGGGAGTCATTCACCCGTGCAAGAACGGTCGTGCCAACCGAAATGGGGAAAAGTTTTTCGCTTATGTTTTCTTTCCCTTTTTTTGGCAAATAACTGCCGAAAGGGTGAGTGAGTGTGTGGGTGTGTGTGTAAGCAGTGGTACGACTTTTGAACGTTCGCGGGAAGCAGAAAGGATGCCGCTTTTCAAGATTGCTTTACACTGTAGAGTTCACACAAATGTCACCGTTGGGTGCATTTAGAAACCCTTCTGCCATATCATACCGCAATCGCCAAGCAAAGCGATTCATTCTACCACAGCCACAGGCGTCAGTCGTTGGGATGATGTGAAAGGAAAGGATGTGCTGTGGAAGATCGGATGAACTTGAGCCGTCTTCTCCAGAACTTTCAGTACTCCAGCTCGTAACGGCAGGAAGAAGCCATTGTAATAAGGTCACTAGCAAGACTCGCAGTACCGAGATTGCATCTGGCGATAGATGGAAGAGAGTGGGCCGCTTGTTTTATGTTCCAAATTTCAATGCAACCGTCTTCCTGATCCGGTCACGTGTCACGAGTTTATTTCTTTGTTAACGCGGTGTATAAAGCCAGGGTAGGCGCAACGAACTTTTTTTTTCCAGCGACAGTTGCTATAGCTACTGGCGTGCAGGCAAGCAGCAAGTTTGTACCAAAGTGTACCTTTCAAGGGCAGAAAATGTACTTGAACCCCGTGGCAAGCCGTTCTAAAGCGCTGAGGTTCATAGAGTTTTCCACGTGCAGGGGAAAAGAATTGTGAAGAGCATCGAGAACGGGAAGATAAAGGGTGCTCTCACATGAAAAGCGCAATGTAGACATAAATGGGAGCTGGAAAATGTGGCGTTTGTGTACACGGGCCACTAACGGCACGACACGTGCTGTTGGAGTGTGCTGTTCGCTTTCAAGTTCCAGTACGCTGGAGGAGTACGGCGCTTTTAAGTGAGCGTGAATTTCCATGTTGGAGTACTGCCGTGGATGCTACGCCAAGCATTGGGAGGAGATATTTTGGGCCAACCATATTTCATTAAAATATGGTTTCATTAACCTCAACTTGAGCCTTCCTTTTTTATTGACATGAAAGGTACCGGCATTGGGAAGAAATTTATACTGCGAGATGGTGAGTAAATGAAAAGTGCGTTTTTTTTGCAAAATATCGTATTAAAACCAAAAAGTTAAGCACGGAGAATAACGAGAAGAATTTAATTATTGCGCAGCGTAACTTATAGATGAGCCCCCTCAATTGCATTAAAAAAGGTACACACATCTGTTTAACATGACATGGCCGCTCCGATGGAACTTTGCAGACACGAGCATTCGTTCGGTCGAACGTCAGCAAGGGCCACACAGAAGCCCCGGGATGGAAACGAAGCCACAGTATGTAATCCACATGCACCGGTCGGTCCGGAAATCGGATCCCTTTTCCGGTTCCGGTATTGTGTCAAGATGTACTCGCCACCGAAATGGTTCCAGTTGCTGGAAACGGAAACATGAGAGCTTACTTCACAACAACAACAACAACAACGGAACGAAAGAAAGAAGAGTGTTCTGGGGCACAGAGACAGCAGAAAATGGGACTCCTACGTCTCACTTCCCTCGCCCCACCTCCCAAACACACCGTCCATGTGAACACACAAAATATATCCAGTTTCCAATAACGATGACGGAATAGCGATTAAAGGAATGCTTAACGGCATTCCAGACGTTCCTCAGGACCGGTTTTACAGGGCGGCGAGTGGGGTTGTGCTTTTCTTCTCAAACCCACCAACGACCCAGCTGACTGGCCGGCTGGCAGTGGTATCGAGCTCCGAACGGAGCGCTGCCGCGAAAACGTTCGAACGATAGCTTAGCGCAGGTTGATGACTGTGACGTGACACCGATGGTGAAGAAGCAGCCGCGATTTCTGCTGCTGCTGCTGCTGCTGCTGCGGCTGCTGGGCCCAACGCCACGCCACCGGAGGCATTAGCGGTAACGGTTATTGGCATATTTATAGCGCCAGATGACCCAGCCGGCCGGTCGAACTCAAAGGTGGGGCAGGGGGAAGGGCGTATGCTGATAATCGGTTCGCTGCATTTGTAGGGCTTTGGAGCCGTTTTTTGCTTTATGCCAACCTCCGGTGGGGAAATGGACGTGGCTGAATGTCTGAAGCATCGAGCCCACAAGTCCCACGATCATGAGACGATCGTGACACCGACCGACCGACCGACCAATGCTTGGGCCGAAGCATTCTAATAAAGCGATTACTGTCGCAGTGGTTTGCCAGATAGGCGGATTTTGTTGTGAAATTGTGTTCCAAATTGGGAAACAATGTTGTTTGCTTGTGTTAATTATGGAGGAGTTTGGTCATTTTATTTTATAGCCATTTCTTAATACTTTTGTTTGCTGTATTTAATCTACTTGTAATTTGCGGAGGGCATTGTTTTGCAAGCCTTTTCTTTTTCATTAATAACTAGACATTTAATGAGCCAAGTATGCAACAGTTTGCAACATTTGAAGTTACATTTGCAGTAAGGAAATAGTTTTAAGAAGCATGAGCAATTTGGTGTATTGTTCATAACATTTTTGTAGCAAATTCTATTACATTACGTTCAAAGCTTACGTTTCATTACAATGCCAAATAATTGTAAAGCGTGAATAAAATAAATCTTTCTGCTCTGTTTAGCTTTTGTTTTGCAAAAACATTAGCAGAAAAGAAAGAAAAAATCTTGTTATAATATGCTTTGTTTGCATAAATTTGCACTGCCGCTCATCACTTATCAAGGTAATTGAAAGAAATTTCGTTGGTTGAAAGCATAAGATATGCACAGCTTAAGTGTTTCTACTTTAGATACGCATCAGGCGAACGGCGAACAGCGGAACCCCTATGACTACCACACACAAAAAAGCTCTCCTTTCGCTTTGACCAAACACAACACACAACAAACAAAAATACAACCGTTCGGCAGAGCAAACGTTTATTAATTTGATTAGCAAATCTTCAAATGCTCGCACACCGTATCGCGCCAAACTGTTTTCGACACTTACGCCATCATATTGCGCACACCGTTGGGTCATATTTTTGCGTTCACAACGAGCGCCGGGGCTTGTGTCTCGCGTTACATTAATTTGCACATTTTAGGCGGCCCGATGACCGAGACCGGTGGGCTAAACAAATAGGCTCAAAATTTACATTCGTGTCGGGGCCGGAGCTGACGAACGAAAGTTTAACGAAACCCGCCACACCGTGCAAGAGCATGCAATTCACTACTACTACTCCTATGAGGGTGTGATGTGTTTAATCTTCAGGCGTTGGTGATTGATTCTACTTGCTGCCTAACGGTGCCTAACCAAATAAACTCCCAAAAACGCTACGCTTACTCTAACCCATTGAACCAAGGGCTGCGGGTTCATCGTGATGTGGTAAACTTCCCACAAATGTGCAACTGCCTGCACACCGTCTAACTACACTCTCACACAGCTGCAGGAATGTTTATGAAATTCCACCGACGGCTAAGAATTGCTTCGGCATTCGGCGTTGGGAAATGATCGGCAGATTGCGTCGAATGTGGTGGCGAATGGGCGACGACTTTCAAACACAGATGCACCATATCTAGCGATGCACCTCAGCGAAACTGGAGATGATGTGACCGCAAGCGCGTGGTTTCGGTAGCAGCAGCAGCAGCAGCAGCAGCAGGAGAGTTTGCCGTCTGCATATGTAATGGTGGTAGATGATTTTCATACGCGACTGTGAACCAAAGGGCGTCTGGTTGAAACAGATGGCAGTGAAACAATGCGCTGGAATTTGCTTTCACACCGCAGTGTGTCGAGCTGCATAGCAATTGTTGCATCTTCACGACGCACGATGTAAAACGGTCGTGTCAGATCAATCGGCGAAGGGTGTTTGTTGTATGTAAAACGCAACCAATGTTGTTATGCTAAAATAAATCATTTTTTGTATAAAACATCGTTCAAAACATCTCCAAACGAGCACACAGTTTTTGCTTTTGGAGCGGGTACAAAGTTTGATTAAAAACCGCCTCCCAATAGAACTACCGTTGAGACTGAAATTTCAACACACACACACCAACAACACCACGGTCTCGCACGACCGGGCTTATGTGATGCATTTTAAGCTACTCAGAGCGCGTAGGCGAAGCAGAATTTCAAATTAGTTCATTAGCCCTCTCGCTGCTGCTGCTGCTGCTGCTAATGAGCTGGTGCGGTTTGCCGCGACGAACGAGCCGGTGAAATCGTTTATTTATCTATTTTCCAGTGCCAGTGCCACTCGGCGCTCGGTGTCTCGGATCTAATCTCGCCCGCTAATCCATCCATCCACGGTGCACGACGATTCGGGACTGAGAAAGGTGTTGTTGTCTGTTCTGTTCTGCAGCACACGGATGTGTGAAATGATCTCTCTTGCTCTCTATCTAGTCTGTTCTAGTTTAAGACACAGCGTGCGTTGTAAATCTACACACAATACAAATCAGCAGCAGAATGCTAGCAGTGGTTCTAATGTTCTGGTTTGCGGGTAAAGGCAGCAGATCGTGCTGTGTTTCTAGAATGTAGGCTCAGGTTTCGTTTACGAGGCGAGATGATGAATTCTTTCGTATTAACCCTTTATGAGCTATGAAGAATGAGGCTAATTCTAATGAAAATTGATGGTTCTACCAGAAAATATATTCTAAGTATAAAAAAACAAGTCTGATCACATTGCACTGTATACATCTGAATAGAAATGTCCCATTCATGACACATAAATGTTGTATAATAAACACTAAATTAAAACATCTACTCACTGCAAATGATTCGAATGTTATTGGATTTTTTTTCAAAATTGACAAAAAGTTCGATTTCAATATGGTTTAAACGCTTGAAATGCTTGAATACCGGAAAGTGTATTTTCATCGCATTCAAACGGGGACTGCATGGTGGGGAGGTTTGTTTGGACAGGGAACTGATTTTTATTCTCGCATCGTCGATGAAGTAAACATTCATTTACATTCATCTTCCCGCCGCAAGACAAACCAACGGGTTTTGCGGTACGGGGTTTTTATCCCCAACTCGCAAACAGCTCCCCAAGCACGCATAGACAAATCTTTCCCCAGACGGTTTGAGATTAAAACCGCAGCGAAAACGAACGAGAAAGACGGAAAAGGGTGTGAGAGGAAAATCAAAGTTTTTCTTGGAGTTTTCAATAATAAATTATGCTACCGGGGGCCAGCTTCGGGACATACGGGTAGTGTATCCCAAACAAAGACACAGCTTCCGGCGAGCCACAGCAAGACCGAGCCGCTGACCGACCGACGGACCGATCCCAGATAGATTTTTCTCCCCCCCCCCTCACATAATGGGAAATAGATAAAGGGGGGTAATACTACCCCGGGGAAAGAAGTAGTAGATAAACACAGCGGATAAGAATGGACCAGAAGCGGTCGAACGCTTGCTTGACCGAATCGATCCGAACGGCGGAGATATGGCGGGGGCGGGGAAAGACAAATCTTCCAACGCTCGCGTACGATCGGAGCCACTCGCCACCGCAAAGGGTTGGGAAATCGTTAAGCAGTTGTTTACCTCGGAGCGTCTGGGGGATCTGGAACACGGCCCTGTTGTTGTTGCCACGCTTTGTCGCCGTTCGGCTGGAGCCACCGTGATTGTTTTATCGTTACGATGGCCCGCGTGAAAGCAAATGGGAGGAAGTGAAACAAACCAAAACTGAACGATTGGATGGTCAATTGATGAAGCGGGCGGTAGGAGAAGAAGAAGAAGAAGAAGCGAAAAAAATACATCCACGATCGCACTAAACTATTGATCAAATTGTACGAGACAGAGTGTGCTATTGCCACTCTGTCACTACTGCTGCTGCTACTACCACTATTACTGCCCTATTACAAATTCTCATTCGCCGTGAAACAAGTGCATCGATCCACTACACTGCCGCGGAACGCGTTACAGTGAGGCACAATTTGTAGCAACACCTAGCGAGATTCCAACTTTGAATGAAGCCATCAATCTTGTGACAGTACGAGCGGTACGGGAACGGTACTTATGAAGCAAATATTTCCTGCAAATTCTATTTTTCGAATACGTGCGAGATCTGTGAGAATCTATTCCCAGCTACCGGTCTCTAGCTGGACGATCACGCGATCGCGCGTGCGCTCGCGCTGCATTTCGCTGCGCATTCGTTATGCAGTTTTGGTGTGCTGTGATCGTAATGGCATGCCTTTCGTCATGCATTACAAAACACTTACAATCTGAAGCGGTGCGAGGCGTCGTGGAAAACGCTACCGCGATGCACGATGGAGCAAGATGCGTTTTAGCAAGAGACGTTTGATTTTGTTGCGCGTTTTGGAGGGTTTATCGGTCTGGGAAACCGTGGTTTGACTTTTTTTTTGCAAAAGCAATGTTAGAATTGGATGTTGTTTGTGTGTGTGTGTTTCTTTATGATAACTGTGAGTAAGATTTCACACATACAAACTCATAACCGAGGTCCCACAATAATTCGGTTCCATCCGATGGATTTATATTTGACGCTTGTTGGCTATAAATCTCGCACAGTAGCACTAAGCCTTGAAAGTGTTGCCTCAGGTGGGCAAATAAGCAAACAAAAAAAAACGATACGAACGAAAGGAACCACATTTGGTCGTGTCACCTACGTAAAAGCATGAAATTCCCATTTTCGACCCGTCAAAAATCGGAGCGTCTGGAGTGGAAGCTTCGGAACTATTCGATCCATTACGCTTGGGATCAAAGCGGAAAACGGTGGCAAAGTAGAAAATTGGCTTTTCTTCCTTATCGTTCTTATTCAGAAAAAAAACTCCATTTGTGACAAATAGCAAAAAGGTTACAACACGAAAATGTGTGTGTGCGTTTGGCGCACAACTTGCGCACTGCCCAAAATCCCATGTCATGGCGCCTGGGGTCCACTGTGAGCTAGGCCAGGCTGTCACGGGTCGCCAAAAAGGTGCAAAAGCGTACCTTGCCAGCCCATATACCCATCCGTACGTCAAGCCCGTTCCAACTGGTTGGGTTCGGCCTTGTGTGGGAGGCTTTTGGAGGAGGCTGAACAAGAAACGACAAAACAGAAGAAGCTTGAACTTGAGCGAAACCTTCCACCGGTCGGTGTGTTGTTTGAGGTGCGTGTGCGTGTGCGGTTGACAGCGAAACTGTGAGCTTGTGGGTGATCGTTACCGACCCAACCGTTACCGGTATGTTGGCTTGTCAAGCTTAATAGTTGCGAACAGCAGAGCACTCGAAATTTGTTTCACCCAGCGGGCGGTGGTGGTGGTGGTGGTGTCGTTTGCGTGTGCTTCAGTTACTTACGTTATCCATTACAGGATAAACATATGAAAAAATGATGATTATAATAAAACACTACTCCATTTTATTGGGGTAGAAAAATGTGAACAGCTTCTTAATTGCCCAAAAAACAGCACACAATTTTTTTTGATTATTAATAGAAGGCAGGAGGAAAGCAAAACTGGCACGAATCCAATTTCCAGTCCTGCAACGCCCTGCCCTGCGCATGTACTGGTTAATTGGAAAGATTATCACGGCGATGCTAATGATGTGGTAATGATGCAATCTAGCCCGCGCTTCGGCATGGCTGAAATTCACATCAGCGTAAATGTCGGAGCATCAGCGTACATATCCTCCGGCTGACGCACACAGATTGGACCATTGAAGCAAGCGAAACGTGCTTCATGCTATGGCTATAGCGCACAGGCATAGCATAAGGCCGTCGTCCCATCAAAGTCCCTTGAGCATGAGGCGCATGCAAAACTATTGCATAATACACTGGAAGGCGCAAAAAAACTGTACTACACATCCCCGGAGTTGATAGATTCTTGTAATTGGGATGGCTCAAGGTTTAAGTGCCAGTTTTTCATTCGTTTGCCAATTAAAGTGAAATAATTTTAGTAGCGTAATAAACAACACACTGCTCATTTCTCCTAGTCAAACACCGTCATGGGGAATATTAATTTGCGAGTTTTGCGATTGTTTTTCTGCTTCTGTTTATATACTCATCGCGTGGAAAGTTTTTGCTTTTCAATGAGTCGCTACTAAACAGCACAACTTTTCAAATCCCTATCGCGCGCAAACACTACGCGCGTACTCAAATAAACGCTACGCCAAGGCACGCAAAGGATATCGCGCTAAAGTCGAGTCGTCGTTAAAAATGGCACAATCAACGTGATAATGAGATCCGCTTCCCTCCGCCCTCTTTTACCTTTACCTTCCCCTTAGGGTGGATAACACGAAGGACGAAAGCAAAACAAATTTCATGGTTCGTGCAAAAAAGTCAATTTCGCTTGCTCTCTTCCCTTCGTTCGAGGGACCGGAGACGGTGTTACCGTTTTTATCCCGGTGCTTATGCTGCTGGTAGAAAAAGTCACCATTTAGAGTCGGCTGGTGCTAAAAATATCAACCAACAGCACGCCACAAACACAGTTACCGCCCTCAACGACACGACACATCGCTGGTGGACGATTTTCGGTGGCGCACCGTTCTGTGTCCCTTTGCTTGGGTTGCTTCCAATTTTCTTTGATGATATTCCAACGATGTCCGTCCAGCGCTTGACCACAACAATTCATCATCGAGTAGAAAAAGCACCCGGGACGGTGGTGGCCATCGAACGGCTATGGTGAGCCGGTGGGATCAATAGATGGATCCGAAGCAATCCGGCCGACGAACTAGAACCAAGACCGCACCGCTGCTTCGGATGGGGTCGGAGCTAAGGAGCCAACATTTCCAGGCTTTTCCATCGCCCTCGAACTATCGATTTCGTTCAAGGACTGGGGTTGCCCTGGCGATTGTTTGGTACCTGTCTATTTGAGCACGACGTAAAAAGCACCAAACACTGGATGGACAAGTAGTATGTGTTGCGTGTGAGTGTTTGAGTACTTGTGTGTTGGAACCACTGGCGAAAGTTCGTCCATCGGGTTTTCATCGGCTGACCTTATACCCTCCAAAAGCCATGGAGCAGTCCCCCCCCCCCTGGCCCAACTGGGGCGGAGGAGTTTTAGAATCGATTTTCCCCTCTACTGCTGGCTTAAAGGTAGCCCGAAAGCAAGAAGGACGATGGTGAAATCTATGTTCCACACCATGTTGGGGGAATGGATGTTTCGCAGCACGGTTAGAGGTCAGGGCGAACGTAATCACCTCTCATAAATGAACGAAAATATCGTTAGCAGAGTAGTGCGATAGGGAATGATGATAATGTTGTGGATGATGCTGATGATGGCACAACATGAATGTTTGACGTTTTTGACGGACAGCCCGGAATGGTAGTGTGACATGATGGAGTGTTTTTTTTGTGCTGATTTTTTTTCGATAGCCCATTTACACCCATGATAAGGATATGCTGGTTTATGTGGGGTGTGTGATTTTTGGACACTATTTTTGAGTAGCGATGAATTGAATGATCGTTAGGCAGGATGCTCTCATCACGAATGGAACTATGCACTAAGTGGATTCTTTTATAATTTTGGAGCGTTTTAAAGACATTTTCATCCCTGTTTGATGGATTTGGTTTTTCATACACCTGGTTATTTTTTTCTTCCTACTTTATTAATGATATTAATCACATCACGTCGGCCTACACAAGCATTGCAGACTAATTAAGCACAACGCCTCCTAAGCCCGTATAAACATAGATTCGTGCCAAAAAAACCACGTACCTGCTTGAATTTGTAACCTATTGCACTAGCCTACTTTGATGCCGGAGCTCAAGTCGATGCAATTTATACAGATCTGAAAGCAGCCTTCGACTCTCTTCCTCACGCAATTCTTCTCGCTAAACTCGATAAGCTAGGATTTCCCTGCTCGCTCGTACAGTGGCTTAAGTCTTACCTAATTAATCACATGTCCAAAGAAATAGTCAGTAGCTCGGGTGTGCCACAAGGAAGCAATATTGGCCCGCTTTTCTTCATATTGTTCATCATCGATGTTACCCTCGCTGCACCTCCCGACAGCGTCAGTCTGTTTGCCGACGATGCGAAAATTTTTGCGCCTATTCACAACACAGGTGACTGTACATTCCTGCAAGACTGCATCTAAATATTCTGTTCGTGGTACAAGTGCAATGGACTGACTATCTGCATCGAGAAATGCTTCTGTGTGTCTTTTTGTCAATGCAGAAGCCCAATTACTGGTACCTACTGCACAGACGGCACTGCAGTTAATCGACAAAATCATGTCATAGACCTGGGCGTTTTTCTTGATTCAAGTTTGAACTTTAAACAGCATAACGATGACGTTGTAGTCAGAAGAAACCAACTACTTGGCGTGGTTATCCGGACAACTAATGAATTCCGCAACCCCATGTGCATCAAAGCTGTGTACAATACGTTCGTTCGTTCGGTTCTGGAATATTCGTGCGTAGTCTGGAGCCCAACTACTGCTTTTTCAATTGCTCAACTTGAGGCGATTCATCGTTAGCTTACGCGATATGCCCTACACCTACTTCCCTGGCAGGATCGCAGTAATCTTCCTCCGTATGCTGCGCTGTGCCGTCTTCTAGGCCTTGAGCCTCTTTCGGTTAGAAGCCGCAATGCACAGTGCTCTTTCATCGTTTGCTTTGCTAAATGGCTCTATCGACTCATCGCCTTTGTTGCATCGAGTCGATATCTATGCACCATCCCGAACACTTAGGTCTAGAGAGACTCTACGACTCGCTCAACCTCGTTCCAGTGCTGGTCGGTCTGACCCTATGTTCCGCATGTTGGCTGTCTTCAACACTGTCTCGGATTGCTTCGACTTCAATATCTCAACTCAGTGCTTCAAGGAACGTCTCCGGCTTCTGCCGTGGCCGCAGTGAATTGCGATACTTATCTTGTTTTTGCTATGTATTTTTTTGTGTACTGTTACTTATCTTAATTAGGCCCGCTGAAGATTAAACAATAAATAATAATAATAATAACAATAATAATATCGCAATCGGATAGTCACAATTCCTATCTATAGATAGAATAGACCACCACTTACTGCTCTCGCACTTATGCACTTCTACTGCTATCCATGTAGCGAACAAGTCCGATGCAGTTTGTTGTAGCTCGCCTTACAGCTAACTGCTAAGCGGCAGCATACAACACGTTTTTATGCACTTTTCTTTGTTTTTCTTCAATACATTCATGATTCAATGCTCTGCACGCTAAGCATAACTGGCACGCGTACCACACATGACTGGCCTGTGTGTTTTTTTTTTTTGTATTATGCTTCATAATTTGCAACATGCACTAAGCCGCGATAATGCCACAAGTAGCGATACATAAGATGCGCATGGCACATACATTGCTTGGTTTTTTTTTTGTCATAAAATTCACATTAATTGTCTTAGATGGGACTGTGAGACAACTGAGCTACTGCATTAGGCGCCGCGTGTTTTGCATTGTGTCCACTCCATCACTCAAAGCTGAGCGTGCAAATGCACACATCCTACTGCATTTTTAATCCCCCTTACTCTTGCTCTTCCTTCCATTCGGTCTATGCACTTCCATTACAACCATCATTCCACCCATCATTCATTCATAAGAGAGCACCTTGAGGCAACGGTGATGATACTGCTGCTGCTGATGCGAACGGCGGGGCTGCATCGTACAGGAGTGTGTGGAGTAACCCTTTTACCGGTCGCTAAATTTAGCGGCACAAACACAAACTGTGTAGCCCAACCGCGCGAGCCCAAACGCACGACCAACCGTCCAGAAAGAAGCCAAAGCCAAAGCAACCGAGCGCAAATCGATCCGTTTGGGTAGGTGCGCGTCACTGTCCACTGTTGGTGGGCCCGGCCAACTTGTTTTAGCAGCGGCAAAAAATATATATATATCAACAAGCGTTATATTTTCTTCGGCCGCTTTGAATGGCGTACGTAAAATGCGAAAATCGTACGTAAAAACCCCCCCGACCATACCATGCATCTTAAGCGCTTACTTGTTTTTCGTTTGGTGTGTGACTTTTCATGCGGCTTCGTTGCTTTTTCGTTGCTGCAGCTCTGGATGGTGGATTGGTGAAGCAGTGGGCGAAAATGGATGTGATGGAATGGAATGGCATTAAACATTTACACCACGAATCATAAACGCACCGCACGCAGGCACGGAAAGCAAAGGACACATACACCGAGCCGTGTTTGTTGCGTGTTTTTCTTGGGAAATCTATTTCCAGAAGGGTAAAACGCGCACTGCCGAAAATGGAAAAAGGTCCTTGCCTGGGTTGTCGTTCTAAAAACTGTCCCCAATAAGGAACCTTTCCTTAAGTACTGCTGGTATGATCGGGTGAAACATTTCGTTTCCTGAAGGTGAAAACTTGACGCAAACATTAGAAGAGAAGTGAACCATGCGTGTCACTTTCCTGTTTCATTATTCATCTAAAGGGTTTGTGTTAAACTTTATATTTGAAAAAAAAAATGTACGTCTAACTCAGTGCAAAACACACGCACAAACACAATTTCTTCTACTTCTACTCACACGCAGACAAATACACGCGCGGATGTGTAAAAATCAATTCCCAACCTAAACCCAAGCGCGTCCTACCAATTCCCTAGCTTTTACAACCGTACCATTTCCGTTATGAATGGGTCGTTAAATATGTATAAGGTCTGTACGTGCGTGTGCGTGGCTGTGTTGGACGAGAACAAATTTCCGCCCGGAACAGGATGCGTATTGTCCTTTGCTGGCGTGGAGCATTACAAAAAAAAAAAACCCCGCACCAGCAGACGTCAATGACGAAGAGAAATAAATTCGCGCACATTCACATCCTTTTTATTGCGGAACCATTTTTTTTTTCATTTTTTTTTTTTGCTTTTTGTTTTTTGGTTCACAACCCCTCGAGGGTAAATGGTACGGTAAAACCTTTTCGTTTTTGTTTGTTTTTTTTTTTCTACAACTGCGTATTTGTTTATTTTTTATAGGATTTCTGGTATTTTGCTTGTTGTTAAGCAGTGTTGCGTAAAGGATCTACTGCCACGCGCACCGGTTAGCATCGGAGACGGTGTTTTCTTCCTCTGTGCATTAACATTTCTCTATCGAGATGTCTTTATGCTGCCCAAAGCAGTGCAGATGAAATAAATCATTACCCTGATGATGATAAAAACGATCATAATCATCGTCATTTTATGTGCCAGAGCATTAAGATCACATAAACGCGCGCAATGGAAGAGCAATGATGGCAGTGTTAATTATTATAATCTGGAATTTCCTTCTTTTCGTCTTTGGGGCATACTTTGCGCGTGCGAGAGAGAGAGAGAGAGAGAGAGAGAGAGAGAGAGAGAGAGAGAGAGAACCACAAAATATGATTCATTGCTAAATGTGTTTTACTGCAACACGTTTCGTCGGAAGAAAATGATTACCGATGGCCTTTGGTGTGCGACAGTGCGGCATCATCCAGAAGGTGGTGAATGACTCAACTGTCCTCGGGAGGAGACCTCGGCAGTAAGATCCAACTTAGAGCGCTTAACACACCAGTCATCATCGTTGGGTATGCTTGTATGCTCAACTCGTCCCCAGGTCGGTATGAGTCTCTCTCGGGGATAGTGGAATGAATTGACCCTGATGGTGACTACACACAGGCACAAACCAACACAAATGCGTCACTTACAACGTGCTATCGATAGTTTGCTTCAGGTTGATCATTTAGTGCTGTTCGCGGAGTTTGTTTGCAGGCTGGGGCAAGCCAGCCGAACAGCAGACGCATCTTATCTAAACTGTCTTCATTCCACCAATGTCTTCACATCGTTTGTCATATTTGTTTGCGCGATGACAAACCTCTTCCAGGAGAGCGTGGTGTATTGGTGTTTGTGTGTGCCCACTGCTGTTGAATGTAAGTGGTGGATGGATGGAATTTCTGCTGATAAGAATACCCCATCCACATTCGATAACAGTGTGTGGAGGTTGTAAACCGAACAGGTTGTTGAGGGAACAGGGACCAGCAAATCAATCGCCACTCGGTGCACTTTGTACCATTCAAACTTTCAATCAAAAGAATGTGATGGTGGCATTAAATTTAACGCTTTGCGTGAATTTCTAAAAAGGATGGCAAAATGGACCTGGGAAGACAAGCATCGTCCACGATCCACTTACTATGTGTGGCAACACCAATCTGTTTTGTCTGCACATACAGCGTTCGAAACGAATAGAGCGAACGAAGCGAGCGTAAGTGCATTGGCACCACCTAACGTGATGCATATGGATCAAATGCATCAAGCGAAGAATTTATCAACCCGTCCTGACACCGTTTCACCCTCCCATTTTATCGCTTTCCCTTGCTGAATTCTAGCGACTTCTCAGGCTAGTGCTCCATTCTGCAGCGTGACGAGGTCGAGCTGCGTTCGTTCTACCAGATGACTGCAGCAATTCGTGATCGTCGTTTCAAAGAATGTTCGTTGTTGCTTCACAGCTGCTTCCTGTTCCAAGCTGGGGTTCTCGGGGAAGCGCGAGCACGTGTTCCGGTTGAGCGCACACATACACACATGGTGCAATCGGTAAGCCGTTGTATGAAAGATGGGATTTTGAAATACGGAAGGGTCGAAAGACATTAAAGTGTCTGGAGACATACGAAGGAAGCACATCTTGAATAGTCTGTGTTAAAGTTTTGAGTTCTAAAGTGTATGTTAGTTTCTTTTGTAAAGCAATTCTAAAAAAGAACCCAAATAGATGAAAATCAATCTACAACAAAAAAAACAGAAGCTTCTATTTTACATAAGGCAATGTTTGGACTTAAAGTACTTAAATTAAAGCGTTCTCGTTAGGAGAAAAAACTTACCCAACTGTTGGCCTAGGATCGTTGAAAAGAAAAAAAAAAACAGTAGAATCGACCGCAAGACACAATTCTTCTTCTTGACCCGCCAGTTTCTTGACACCCGGTTCCAGCTGACACCGTTGGCCGTCGCCCTTTCTGCCTTGATGCGTTGTTGTTTTGGCGGTTATTAATCGATATCCTTTTTTCACTTCTCTTCTACACACAAGCACGCATACACCGTGCCGCTCTGTATTACACGCACCAATACAGACACGCACCGGCACACACTCACACAAACACTCTATTGGAGGGAGTTTTCTTCTCGCACTCGCTCGCGCCTAGCTCAAGGACGAACACTGTGGCCAGCTGCTGCTGCTGCTGCTATGACTGGGCAGGTGCTGATTGTACGGCACACGACACAAACCTACGCACACACACGACACACACACACACTGAGGGATAAAAGGACGAACTGCTGACAAACGCCACCCGTTGCGGCTGTTGGGATCGTTTTCCTGGTCACACAGCGGCGCCTGACCGAGCGGTCCCGGCTACAGTACAGTGAACACACTTTAACGGAAATTCGATTTCCTACGCGCAGAAGATGATGGCCAGCTGTGGATGCTTTAGAGATAGGAATGATTGAATTTATTACCCCTGAAAAAAGCTGTTTTACACTCAATGTACAATGCACAAGCGGTTCGGTGTGATGTGATGTGATGGGAAGCTGCAAGGAAGCGGACGTTGCCAACAGTTGACCTACTTTTCTCTACCCAGCTCGCACCCGAACCTTGCACAAGATTTTTGTTTATCCCCCTCCACACCACGACACACGAAAGCCGCAGAGCAGTAGGCTATGCGCACACCTCGCGGTCATTAGGCAATTCGCGCGCGAGTTTCTTCAATGACGAGAGGTGGGGAAGGAGAAAAACAAAATCAACAATCACTCCCGCTTCGTCGTGCGGTTGCGACAAAAATCAACTTTTTCCCATGCAATTGGACTTCATCAGCATCGGGTGCCGTCCAACCGTCCACCATCGTGACCATGGTGATGCTGCTGCTGCTGCTGCTGCGTGTTGGATTGGATGGGATGGATGGTGATTGTTGGGTTTGTTTCGTTTGGACCGGGCTGGCCGGCCAACCGTGGGAAGGGAACCTGGCCCAATCGACGGCCCGTAGGCTGTAGTTGAAGATTTTGTCACACTAGCAGCATGGCAAGACAACTTGCACCACTGACCCGGGGGCCGGTTCGAAATTAATTATTGCCCAACCGACCGCTGACCAACCGACGTCCAGTTGACAAACGAGGGGAGAGGGAGTTAAGTGGAAGGGGACAGACTAACACATGGGATCTGATGACCGTTTGTAAAATGCTAATTACACCAGATGAAGCGTGAAAGGTAATAAAAAATCCCCCCTCGATTGGCGTTTCTGGTAGGCACGCAAACCACACCCTGGCGGTGTCGCGTGAGCTGGTGCCGTACGGAAACTTCACCATCGTGTGTAACTATGGTTTTACCCAGCCAAGGGAGCTCCATCAATTAAGATTAATAAATTCATCAACCTACCAGCGCCTGGTTGACGCAGGAAAAACGTATGCCCTAACAACACTGGAAGTTCCATTCCCGCAGAGAGAAAAAAAGCAACATCAGCAAAATGTAAAACAAATTCCTGCCAAGTACAGTTCGTTCTCCCGCCAAGGACATCATCTGTTGGGTGGGGGATACGATACGCGTCTACTCACACACACACACACACACACACATACACGTCAGTACGTTTCGCACAGCAGCAGCTTGTGTATTGGTGCACCAGAGCAGTTCCGGGCCAAGCCTTCCGCACGGTCATAACAAATCTAATACGACACCGCCGTTCGTCGCCTCTGGTCCGCTCCGTTCCTACCGCTTTGGGCTGCTTTTCCTGCAATTTTCCGCCCAGCAATTTCCACGCTCTGTGTACGTTTTTGGTGGAACTCTCTCTAGCACAGAGAGCAAGCAGTGTGTAGCGAGACACACAGATATATACCACCGGTTGCATGGTCCTGTGGCCAAGCCTTCGCTTTTCTTCTCCCGTACACGCTTGTGCATGTTGTGTATGCGTGCCTGGGTTTGCCTCCGAATGGCAACGAAAACGTAACGATTTTTTTTTTTTTGCGTTTACTATCGGCGACGACGCGTTCCATCATCCATCGTCAGCTTTAGTACCACCACACCATCATCACCAACACTACTGCTGTGTTTAACGATCTTTTGCATGTTTTATACTTGTCGTATATGTTTCACTCACAAACACTGTATTTGTTGTTGTTGTTGTTGCGTATAAGAATATTTGCCTTTCCACGGACACTGTGCAAACACGCGATTCGGTGAGTCAGCCATCAACAGTCGACACGCACGGTAAAGTTCAAAGATGTTTGTTATTTCTTTACTTTTCTTGGTAATCAGTAGTATTGGGGTTAAATTTGATACACACTTCACTCCATCGTAAATTCTTACCAATTATTTATCTAATTTTTTAAAATGTAAAATAGCAATTCATAACACAACTTCACTTACGCGAACGAACTTACTATTGCGGATACGCAGCGACGCTCTGCACGTCCGTGCGCTTCGAGTGGCGGGAGAGAATTGATGTTGCTTCTCTTTGTGCGCGGTCAGCGAGCATGAGCAAGCGTTTCCCTCTGGCGTTATGTACGTAACGGTATGACGAAAGATGCGTTACATTCAACCGAAAAAAAATAAATCTGTGTTAATGGTATCACAGGCTTTTTTAAATAACAATGATTCAGGTTCTTTTTATAAATAATGTTCACCATAGTTAAAAGTAAAAAACAAAGAATAAAATTTATTCTTGCTTATACCAAGCGTTACTATATCGTTGCATGCGTTACATGCGTCGTCAAGCGAAAATGTTGCTTGGGCGTTGACACACGTGACCAGAGTGACCAGAAATACCGATTTATCTGTATTCCTACCGATTTTTTATATGCCTACCGATTCACAGATGACAGCCCTAAAACTACCGATTTTCCATTTATCCTACCGAAAATCACAGATATTTGATTTTTCAGTCGTTTAAGCTTAATCTGTGGCGCTTGGGATGCTGTTTCAAGGATTGCTAACCTCATTTGTTACTTATCGCGCTAATGCACGTTTGTATGCCTGGCACTTTTTATCCGTTAAAATTTAATGTTCACAATAAGCAGAAAATGTCAGTTGCGTGGATTCCGAGAATTTCTCGTCAAAGAAAATCATTTAAATTTGAATTTGAATCTCGCTGTCGGCGGTTAAAGCACCGACAAACCGACGTGACACTGGTGTTACAAAAGTGTCCCACAGGAAAGTACTGTCATTTACCAGTGAGGCGATCACTTCTGTCAAAGTAATCTCTGTTCACTGCTGCTTCGATGTGAACAACTTTTCTAAATACAAATTGCAAAGGAAGTGTGAGGCAAGATTTTGTGAGAATTATTGGACAAAACACCTGGGAAAATCATTTTATAAGTTTCCAAATCAATGCAAAGATGTGAGAAGCACATAAAACAATACGCATTGGAATTTGCGAAGAAAAACAAAAAGGGGATTTAGCAGTCTCTTCTCTGCTTACTACAGCGAATCATTATAGAGATGGCGCAAGTGTTTAACGTATTTTCATTTGAAATAAGGAGACAACCTTTGAAGCTCATTTTGTTCGAAGTGTCACGTCGGTTTGTCGGTGGTTAAAGCTTACCCGACAGACAAAGAGAATGAAATTTTCAGGCGAGGGGAAGGTAGAAACACACGGTGGGGGTCCGGCCCAAGATCGGATCCGAAGTCCGTTGTTTTGGGCTGATAATTAATGAATGGTGGATGGAGCGCTACCACAGGGAGAATGCGCTCTCTTGCTCCTTCTTCTTCTTCTTTTTGGCACAACAGTCGCTGCCGGTCAAGTCCTGCCTGTACCCACTAGTGAAGTGGGCTTGGCTTTCAGTGACTTATTGCTACCATAGCAGGATAGTCAGTCCTACCTACCTATGGGGGGTCGGTCTATCCGGGGCTTGAACCCACGATGGGCATGTTATTAAGTCGTTCAAGTTGACGACTGTACCACCAGACCGGCGCTCTCTTGCATGCTGCTCTCTTTAAAATACACGAGGCGCTCTCGCTGAAAAGAACGCTCGCTCGCGCCCCAAGTGCCACAAATCCACTAAACGACCACTAAACGGCTTCTAAACGACTCAAGTTCTCTACCTAAACGGAATATAGAAAGACTTCGTTTAGCAGACGGCAAACGACTCATTCATTCTAAAAATAGCAAAAAAGCTGGTGGCGCTCTCTGTTGGTGGGATACCCCAACCAGTTGAGCTTCATCGCTTGGAGGAGAGCTTTCTCATTTCCTCTGTACTGTTGTATGGTTTCGCATTGAAGTTATGCATCGCTAGAACTAGAACGGCGATACAATTGTTTAATTACTAAACTCCAACGGAAACCACCAGTACTGAAGCAAGTGAGAATTGAGTTATGGTCGTTGGTGTTGATACCCACGTATCTGACCACACGACCATTCACATAGATTTTTGCTCAGAAAGTTATAAGGCTATATAGGTCATGATAAGATGAAACTTGTCGAAACACATTGCAAGAACAGGATAGCAATATAATGATGAGTTGTAATACGCCATCTATTGATCAAACCAATGAAGCTGTGGAGCTTTCATTTTTTTATATGGATATTAAATTTTCCAGTCGTTTAAGCTTAATCTGTGGCGCTTGGGGCTGTTTCATTGTATTTTCTCCATACCCCTTCCTTCCCGTTTCTCCCCGAACATGCTGCACTAGTGCGAGTGAGACACCGCCCAAGCGCCACAGATTAAGCTTAAACGACTGGAAAATTGAATATCCATAGAAAAAAAATGAAAGCTCCACAGCTTCATTGGTTTGATCAATAGATGGCGTATTACAACTCATCATTATATTGCTATCCTTTTCTTGCAATGTGTTTCGACAAGTTGCATTTTATTATGACCTATATAGCCTTCTAACTTTCTGAGCAAAAATCTATATAAATGGTCGTGTGGTTAGATACGTGGGAATCAACACCAATGACCATTGCTCAAATCTCACTTGCTTCAGTGCTGGTGGTTTCCGTTGGAGTTTAGTATTTAAACAATCGTATCGCCGTTCTAGTTCTAGCGATGCATAACTTCAATGCGAAACCATACAACAGTACAGAGGAAATGAGAAAGCTCTCCTCCAAGCGATGAAGCTCAACTGGTTGGGGTATCCCACCAACAGATAGCGCCACCAGCTTTTTTTGCTATTTTTAGAATGCATGAGTCGTTTGGCGTCTGCTAAACGAAGTCTTTCTATATTCCGTTTAGGTAGAGAACTTGAGTCGTTTAGAAGCCGTTTAGTGGTCGTTTAGTGGATTTGTGGCACTTGGGAAGGTCGCGTGGAGGCCCGAGAAAAAGAACTTGCCACCATTTAGAAGAAAATTTGCATCTCAGTCCTTCTTTGGCTTAGAATTCCTAGTACAATTTTCAGATCAACACTTCAGGAAGACCTTCATTTGTGTAACCGCTGAACCAAATCTAATCCATATCCTAGGTAAAGGATGCATATTCTTTTGAAATGGAACTTTCATTTTGCGCATTCGTACACCCCACCCCATCCCGCTTAACACTTCTTTCGCTTTCACTTCTTTTAACTCGAGTTAAGTTTCTAGTTTTAACCTACCGAAAACTACCGATAAGATATTGTTGCGCCTATCGAAAACCGCCAAAATATTCTGGCCACACTGGTCTCAGCCGAAGTTTGACAATTGCGCATTGTTTTTAATCGATTTGGTTGGAAAATTGTGAAAACAACAGTACAAAACAAAAACAAAGCAGGGCTAATTTTCACAAGGTTTGTGGTGCTACCGTGCCGTTTCCCAGTACAGTGCACTAACTTCAGTATGTTGTGTTTTACAGCTACCTTCGCGTACGCGTACTAAAATGTTCCACTGAACATGAGTGGACCGAGGGGCGATGATTTGACGGACGGTACCACTGCGAACGACCATCGTACCAGCTGCGTAGAAACGATGCTGAACAAACGGCCCCGTCTGCTGTCCTTCCAGGGACTGAGCTCCCATTCGCGGGCCCTGGGCGAGCGGGACGTTGCCATGCCGATGGCAAGCACCTCGTCCAGCTCGCTGGAGCACATCAATCGGCGCGAGCAGCTCGCGAACGATCTGCGCAGCTGGCAGGAAAGTCAAATCGCTGCCTGCATCGATGACAACATACTGAACATGGTGCTGGAACGGTACCTGGTCTTCTTCGAGCGTCGAAACAATCCGAACAGCGCGCAGCAACCGGTGGCCGCGAACGATGACGAACTGTTTGAGGATGAAGCGGTTCGCATGGCCATCAGTGCAAGAGGTTTGCTGCCTGCAGCGACCGCAGCTGCTGCTGCTGCTGCTCCCCGAGCGGACGAAATGGCCGGCCCGTCCACGGTACCATCGACATCGTCATCCCAACCGCAAGCTATCCGGGTGGTGCGTGATCCGGTCGAGCAATCGTCACCAGGACCAAGCTGGCCTGCAGCAGGACGTGCCTTGCAGGACAATTTCATCCTCGAGACAGCGGTTGCGGCGGCGATCCAGGAGAAGGGTCTGGTAACGGGTAGTACGGAACGGGCTGGCGAAACAAGCGAAGAAGAGGAAGACGATGGCAGGTAGTGGAGGCACGCGGCAAAGGGTTTATTTGTAAATCAGTCTTTAAATGTATCGTATTAGGAATTGTGCACGTATCATCTTATCTCCTCACAGGCATCTGCTAACTCGTTTGTATACCTGTCGTTAGAAGTAACAGCGAATAAAGTACGGAATAATAATAACGTTATGTTGATTTGTTTCGTCTTTTTTTAAGTAAAACAACTATTATCATGATAGCAGACGTGGACTAAGACTAAATCACAGCTCATAGATTCAATTGTTCCTAGTGTTTAGTGAGGGTCATGGTCAAATGTTCCCGACACAGGCACTATATAGGGAGCACGACACAAATAGCAGACGAGAACATATGCGACACTCGACACGTTACGCCAGCTGAGCGCCGAAGATAGAAGACGGTTGTGCCGAACCAGTTGTGCGTGTAGCGTTGATTAACACTAGCCTGGTAAACAATTACGATCGTGTTTTACCGACCCTCTGCCAACACAGAGTTTGAATGCCTTTTCGTTAGGACCGGTGTTGCGGCAGTCGTAGACCATGGTCTAGCACGCTCCAGAATAGAAATATTGGCGGCATTCAAAAGAGACCACCGTAGACGCCGTGGACTGTTCAATGTGTCCCATAGGATCATCCTGCAATAATCATCTTCTTCGCAGGGCTGCCTTCATCCTACTGTTGGTAGAATTATCAATGCTACGGACACAAAAATAGCAACTCGTCCCTTATGTGTCTGAAATCGTAAAACAGCGATACGAGCGATACATTAGCTTATGGTTGTAAACTGATCAGCGAACCATGGCGGAGTGGCCGTTGGAATAGCACACCAAACCACACAAACGCACAGGAAATGCAATGCAGATGATACTGCGCGCATGATTTACCCATTCACTCAATCGACAGCTCACCGAGACAGGAAGCAAAGTATGTCGTTTTTTGTCTTATTTTTAACTAGCAAATAGATGCAAACAGAAACAGGTCTGGTACGGTTTACGATGTAGAGTTTGCCACATGCTGCTGCTGCTGCTGCTACTGCTGGAATGCACTTGTGAATTATGCAATGACGTCACAAAGACACGCGGAAATCCGGTCAAGTTCATGGTTGCCCACGTTGAATGAGGATGGGTTTTATGAAAACATTACTGGTTTTTTTGTTAGACCGATCGAACTTATCTATTTTTAGCTTAAAAATTGTACGATTTGAGAATGATCGATCGTTTTAAAATGGATTGAATAAATAAAATAATACAAATTGTTCGTTACATCTCCTAGAAGCCCGATTTGTTCTGATAAAGTAGGTACAAGCTTTTGATGTTGAGCTTTCGAAAGACAAACATTCCCCTTTCGCAACGCATTGGTAGAGAATCTCCCCCCTCCTCCCGAAAGCTCACTCACAAAGTGCGCAAACGCCGCCAACGAAAAGGAAACTTTGTCGTCGTGTGCACTTTCTCTGTGCGATGTTTTCCTGCACACTGGCACAAACCGAGTCGGAACACTTTCACTCGGGTTTGTGATTGATTGGGGCTTTTTTTTTGTTGGTATTGTCGGCTGTTGCATCGAACCCACCAACAGGTCCAACAGGTTATCCAAAAATTCTGTTCCCCTACTTGCCCTCTTCTCCCCATGCGCCCCAGTAATCCGATCGGAAAATTCAAGAGCATGGCTGAGTAATTCTAAATTTGCTTCTCTCACACTTGCATAGCATGGTTGCTGTATAAAGGGAAGGGATGTGATAAAGGGCGGTTGGGTGTGTGGGGCTGGGGGGGGGGGGAATCGTTTCAAATGCTTGCTCAATGCTCACTCACTCACGCACGCACGTGAGAGATCGATGAGGTTTTGCGTTTTTACCCCACACACCAGCACCCTCTGCGCTTACCCTTACCGCTTGCACTGTTAGATGGAACTCGTTCAACAACAACAACAAAAAAGCACCACCCACCAGCCCACCCGCAGCCGGAGATAAAATCTTCCGCCGCATCGAGTGGAGAACAATCTCGCCGCCAGATGCTTGGGAAAATGTAAACAACCCGAGTTCGGAACACAAAAAAAAGTGGGGGAGGTACCAGAACCGAACTGCTGCGGCGTTTTCGTTTGGGCGGACTGTGAGTCGGCCCAGCTGGACATGGCCAAGCGGAGGCAACCTGTTGTCTTCCTTGTTTGCGTCTATTTTTTTGTTGCGCTTGCCGCTTTAGGCCTTCAGTTTTTTTCAGTTTTAAGTGTGTGTGTGTGTGTGTGCGTTAGTGTATTTTGGAGGGGTAGGTGAAGTGATAATAATGATAACACAAGATAAGCTTCACGTTCGTGCTTGCTGGTGAGTAAGAGAGAGAGAGAGAGAGCAAGTGCGAATGCAGCGGGAAGGAAGATGTTCAAAGAACGGTGGGTCGCAAGCAGGTTTAATAAAACCATTTGTTTGCAATTGCCCCTTGAAATCAGTTCCATGCGGTTGTATTAACTAATTGCATCTCTGTTAAGGTGTGTGTTGTGACTAAGTAAAAATAACTGAACGCTCGCAACAAAATGTTGGCTAAATAATTGGTTTAATGTCAACTCTAAACGCCTTTGGAAATTGGTTACGCTTTTTGTGTTTGGTGTTTTGAATATATTTTTCTTAGTATTTTATATTTAATTTACTATAAGAGTTCTTAGCAACAAGAGTTGCAACTTTTATTGCGAAAAATCTGCGAAACGCTTCGATAGCCACGTGGTGAAACGCTTTAAACGCTTACCGCTTATCGTAGATTAATTTAGTTTTAATCTAAACATTTTTTTATGTTAATTAATATTAACAAACTTAATTTCCGTTCGCTTTTTATTAATGCTCCTACTTCCGAAACTCGGTTAGGATGGATCTATTCCTGAAAGTTCTCAAAGCGTTCTCCCCTCTCGCCGCGATGTTTTTCTCCACGCGTCGTGTGCTGTTCGGGTGGCGCGTCGCTGAGCTTTCGACTATATTTGATGGGATGCATATTTTTCCCACTCCCGCTTGCTACCCTTCCCTGTTTACGGGCAAGCAACCAGCAGACTACCCCGCCGCGGTACGTTGCCCCGGCAGCGGAAGATGCTGAGGCTACTAAGTTCGAGTTCGGGTTTGAGTTCGGGGCTCTCCGGCAGTCAGTCAGTCGAAGTCGTCGGTCCGTGCCCATTCAATCCGTGAACGTCGGACCATCTGGACGTGTTGTGTGTGCGCGCGCGTGTGTGTGTGTGCTTGTTTGTGTGTGTGTGTGTTCCAGCCCGTGGACGACTGTTGAAAACCTTTGGGACCGGACTCGAAGATTCAAACGTAAAAGACCCCGGCCTCGGCTCGAAATCGCCAAACTCGGTGCTAATTTCCACTCGGCCCGCCCGGAGCGGGGCGGTGCCGGCGGAGGCGAGATTATTTCGTGCGCGACCAGCTTCTTCATTCCAGCTCTGGTGAGGATGGGAGACAAAGGAGGGAAAAGTGGAAGGGGGTTTGTGCTCCTTCCTCTGTCTTTGCCGCGGTTGTGTAAATAATCAAAATTTACTACGTGTTCCCCATGTCAGTGTTACATGTGAGGGGGGTTGGATGGGAGGATTCTTTTATCACCCGTTGTGTTGTGTTGTTAGTGTGTTGCGCCTACCGCCAGGCCGTCCCAAATCCATCCCACCCAGCCCGCTAACAACCACTGCAAAGGGGAAGGGGAGCGAGGGGGAGCGAACAAAAAGAAAACATTGAACTTGCCCGGCGTTTGTTACAAGCACGGCCGAACCGTGGCCATCGCGGCAGTGTCTAAACTATCATCCCGAAACCTCCTTCGATCTTAGTACAACGCCGCCTCTATCGAACGATCGAGCTCATCGGTGTGCGTGTGCGTATATGTGTGTGTATGTGCTTGTGTCTATTCTTGGTGCTGCTGCAAATAAATACATCTCCTGGCTCAGGCTGGCCCACAAACGTCCAAACAGTGGGCGAGGGAGTGTACGATTTTTGCGCGCATTTTCCCTTTTCGCGCACAACAGATAAATATTTTCTCTGCAAACACAGTCGGGATCGGCTTGTGTGTGGTTCTGCTCTTTTACGATATTGCCTATCGATCGCTCTGGACTCTGGACTGGATCAATGGTGACCTGCAGCTCTGGATCTGGTCTGGTCTCGGCGAAACCTTCGGGCCGTACGCTCTACGTCTCTACATTCCGGTGTGGCCAAAAAGGAGCAATCGAGCGCGGCCGTATCAAATCAAATCGGAAAGATAAATATGCAAACGCATATTGACATCTATGCGGTGGAAATGATGAAAGGTTGCCAGTGGTGCTGGACTGGCTAGCAGACGATTGCTGCGGGCGATTGTGCCGTAGTGTTTCTGGCTGACCGTTTCGGTACTTGTTGCTATGGGATACGCCGTGAGGTGTGCA
The DNA here is from genome assembly GCF_017562075.2 of Anopheles merus. NCBI lineage: Eukaryota > Metazoa > Arthropoda > Insecta > Diptera > Culicidae > Anopheles > Anopheles merus. The sequence goes on along the minus strand of NC_054082.1, from coordinate 31,023,459 downwards.
CTGCAGTGACAGGGGTTGTTTTGACACGGCCGCTCATCACTATTTGATGCTTGCGGGAAAATTGCACCACAAATTGTGTGTTAAACGGTGTTAAAGCTATTAAAAAAATACAAAAATCTAAAGTACAATTGAATAGGACGGCGTGAAAAATACGTGAAGGTGAATAGATTTATTTTACCAAACAAAGTTGTTCAAAAGTTACCAGTAATACACAATAACAAAATGTGGTCGAAATACTCTTTAAGAACTTGAACAGCTTGTACCGTCTCACTAAGAATACAGTGTTAAAGGGAACCGAGTAGGGAAAAAAGTGATTGATTTCTATTCTCTTCCGATTGGTGTCGCAATCACAGGTTCGTTCAAAATTTGCTGAATAGCTTGATTCATGCGCTGCTCCCCTACCAGTGACTGTACGTCCGTGTACGATCGGTGTGTGCGTGCGTGTGTGAGTGTTTTTGTGCTGTGTGTTTCCAAAAGTAAAGAGTCAAGCAAAAACCCTGCGCCAACAGGGATAAAGAAAAACATCCTTTCTGGGCCTACGACCTACACCTGTGCCGGTTCTGGCTGATCGAAGTACTGCTGAAGCGAAGGTCCCTCGTGACCGTAGCTTTGAGTGCCATTCAGCGACGGAGAGTAGAGGTACCATCTCGGAGCTGGTGGGGTGGTGAGGGTTGCAACAATCTTCAAGCACCAGGTACGTTCGGTAGGAAATATTTCTTCCCCACGTCTCCACGATGATTGTAGGAGCGTGGTGTCCTTGAGTCCACATAGGGGGAGGATTGTCAGCACACACACACGCTTGCCTGCCCTCTCGGTTCGATTACATCTCGAGCTGTCTCGGTTTCAATCCATTTGAGAGACATGCTTTCGCAAATGGGTAATCCCACTGCTGGCTCGATTTCACCAGCAGGCTAGGTCGTACGCTTGCCTCCATGCCTTGGTGGCCGAGGAATAGTGGAAGCAAGAACGATTTACACCGGTTGCGATGCGACAGGACCGACCAGAGACGCACTGGCATGCAATGAAGCTCAGCCCAGCAACCCTAAAAGAACACACATTCCGAGAAGGATCGCCAACAGACACAATGGAATCTTCGTCCTGTACACACCTGTGAATGGCAGGACATATGCACATTGTCCTTCGCCCAGCATGACGTCAGTCAGTAACATTGTATCATCTACCCGAAAAATAGGGGGGGGGGGGGGGATGAATGCTGGAGCATGATGAAATAGTTTCTTCTGACCGACAACATAAAAATGAGGAAGGAAAAAAAACATTCTATCCATCGTTGCAATAACATATTTTCTTGCCAAATATTTTCCTCTGATGATGGAACACACAGTGGCAAGGCGTTGAAATCACGTCCCGATCGCGCGTGTAAGTTGGCCGGAGTCGATGAATCATGGTAGTTGCGGGTGTGTTTATCTTACCATGTGCCCGCCCGGCACCCCAGCCCACTCGGTACGGCCCATACCTGTCCTAGTACAGTATGTGTGTCTGTGTGTGGCATGTAATTACGTCCCCATAAAGTCCAAGGTAAACGGGTCGAATGGATGAACCCCACCCAAAACCCGCGTGAGCTCGTTCACTTCGGCTTCGGCTTCCGAAAGGGCGTTTGTCCAGGGCAGTGGAAATGGGTGAAGGAGAAAGGGAGCGGGAAGGTAGGCGTGTGCCATCGATAAGAAATTTCCAACACGCGCCAGGTATGACACTACTACCGAACCGGTGATGCAATCCAACGTGCGTTGTTCTGGGGAAAGGTTCCAACATGAGGAAACCGAAAGCAAATCCGATCCTCTTGACGACTCGATTCACCTCCAGCCAGCCAGCCAGCCAGTGGCCACCAAAGCAAGGCAAACACAAGTCTTGTTATTAGCGAGAGGGGGCTGTAAAGAATGAGAAAATTCTGCTGAGCGTAGTAATAGCAATGGAAAGAAGCGATGAGGGAGGCAAACGGGGCAAACGTCGATGGAAACGGAGAAAAACTGCCGCCAATGGTTCAGCGGTACAATGAATTCATTCCACCACAAACACTCCGGGCGGCACACACACACACACACACACACACACACACACACACACACACACACACACACACACACACACGTTCATCCGTTCGTTTGCCTCGCAGCTTTGCTATTTTTAGTTTGTTTTATTGATGGTAATCGATGATAGGTTTCATTTTACATGCATACATACAGATACGCCCGCATTTCGTTGTTGCATGTTGTTCCCTCCTTCCCCTTCGTTCACTATCACACCCGCCCCTACGAGGGTGTCTGGCGGGGTGAAGGTTGTGTCGGTTCGGTTAAGGTTTGAAGTTCAAGCTGTGGACCACAAACAAAAAGCTAAAATTTTCCACTGGAAAGTGTGAATGGTGGTAGAAGTTAAAAAAACGGCGCCAAACGTCGACAGTATTATGAGTCGTTCCGGTGAGCTGATTTCTCGTTTAAGACACTACATTACTCATTTAGACGCTTTATCTGCGTATCGCTGATAGTTGAACTAAAAACATTGATAGTTTTTGTTTTGTTTGCTTTCTTGGGTAAACCAAAGAGTTCTGGAAACTCTTTTGAACAATCTGCGATATGGCATGTAACGTTTGCATTAACAAAATGGATTTTATCGGCTAGCTGTAGAAAACCAAACTAAGAGAGATCTTTGCATGAACATCCCTTGAACAGAAAATATTTAAGAAAAAATGCAAAAACAAATTTACGCTTTTACGATCTTGCGAGCTGCCTTTCGTTAGTTATCAGGAATTTTCCCCAAGGCGGACGAAAACATGTGTGTTGGCAAATTTTTAAGATCTACCTTCGTATTTTGATCAATGCCTCAGTTTCCCCGACCAAATTGTTGGAGTAGAGCTATTGCATCATGTTGGTTCAGAAAATTCCGATGAAACGCAGCTGGAAGATGTTAAACCGGTTTGCGGACTAGGATGTCATATGGAAACTCCACCGAAATTCGCCTAAAATAATCGCATTGAGTTTTGCTGCTGCAAAACCATTGGACGCAATTTCTGACTTTCTTTTCTGAACTTCAGAATTTCTGAATTTCTTCCTGACATTTCGTTTTTTTTTCTTTATGTTTCGCATGTACTATTTTCACTGTTTGACCGGTTGCATCGACCTCTCGGCCAATGTAGCGACTTATCCCTCGGTCTTCGTTTTCAGTCTCATTTGGAGCTTCTTATCGCTCAGAGTCATTCGGAACGCGGCTTTATTTCGATACCCTGATTGTTGTTTAATAATGCCAAGATGTTGTAGATGCCGGAACGGCATTATTCATCGTCTACAAACTGCCCCACGATGTCCGTTTTCGTCGTAGCGTTATGTCCTTCTTTGATTGCGCACGCTTCTAAACGAAGTTGCTCCACTTTTTAGGTCATCACGGCTAGAGTTTGTCTGATAGAGAACATTTTGTCTGCTGACTCATGGGGCACTATTATTGAAAGTGCAATTAACGTTTCGTCAGTGCGGGTAAATCCATGAAAAATCGACAATTTGTATCCTTTTTTGTAAAAGGCGAAACACTACTGTCTATAAAATATAAAAAAGTGGCATCCCATTTAGATGTTGTCTTTGAAAATCAGTAATAAATTAGACAAAAAAAAAAAAGATAAATTACACCCCCGGTATGTTCACTCTTCGCTTTATATTAACATTAACGGAACAATTGTCCTTGACCAGCAACGGTACGAACGACACAGAACAAAGGTACAGTGTCTTTGTTTAACTGCAAGGACGACCCTGCGTCCTTGGGCATCCGAGTGACTCGAACGGATGGAAATAACCTTAAACCCAGCAGAACAAATCATGCTACAGTGCGCTGCACAACGGATGCTTTATAAATATCCTTTCCATACGTGCCATGTGCTAGTTTTTTCTCCATCTCTGCTGACTGTAGAACCCTTTAAGATCGTTCGGAGATGGAAAGTGCGGCGTTAAAGTGGCACTTACATTTGTGGAGCATACATAATTATTAAAAAAAAGTTACCCTAGCTCCCGTTTGTTGTAGTTGGTTGGGGCTTTGTTTCCTCTCATAAAAACAAATGTTTCGAATTAAAATAATTTATTTGCCCAATGTTTGCCACATCAAGAAGCCAGTTGTTTTTTTAAATCGCTTTGCACAGGGTACTACTGGGTAATACTGGAAAACATCGAAAATAACTCGAAAACAAGCACATCGCTGAAAGCAAGTTGATTGAAGATACTCTCTAACACCACTGCACAACGTGCGGCTGACCTCGGCGAAGCTCATTTCCAGTAAAACCGCTAAACCCACCCATCGGTGGTTGGCTTGCCGAAGCCAGCTACAAAGCTACCGGTTCATGCCCTCTTCGTCGTGGCGAATGCTGGACATGTTGAGATGCATCGAGCTCGGCTGAACAACTTTTCGTTGCACTTTTGACTCTTCCGACATTCACCACCGACCATCATCGCACAGGATTCTGTGCTACTTGTGAACACCATCGTAAGTAGCACACCGTGCGCAGCAATGTAGCTTGCACGATGGCTGTATTAATTTGCTTTCCCGGAGCCATTTCCTTGCACAGGCTTCTTAAAAAAAAACTTCTTAAATTACAAATCCAAACCAAAGTGCATGACGGACCACATCCACTGCACTTCCGCTCGCTTTCAACCGGTGCAGCGGTCGAGTGTGCGATTGGGTTCCGCAAGAAGATGCAGCTGGAGCAGAGAAATGGTGGGTACGCTGTTAAAACAAAGCGAAAACTTGAAGAAAATTTTGTTGTTGAAAGGAAACAGACAACAACACAACAACAACGGGCAGGCTGCAGGACTTCAGCACCGTGTTACGAGACGCCCAGCGAGTAAAACAGACACCGGGAAAACAACCATTATCGAAACTAAATCCATGTTCGGTTGGTTGGATGGGCGAAAGTTTTCGCTCGCTGTGTAACCCGTTCGGGCAGGTGCGGGCGAGGGCAGCGGTTGTGTTGGCCGTGTTCTATTGTGTGCCTATCCGGGCGCGTCTGCTCTGGAAGCTTTTCTGCTCGATCATGCCAGGGAACGGTGGTTTGGGAGTGCTCGCCAGCTTTGGCAAAGTTGTAATGAAATGATTCTCTTATTTCACGTTGACTTTGAACCGTTCGTCTGTCCGGCTGACCGCCCGCTGTTACGGGGCTTTCATTTCCCATGTAAGTGTCAAATGGGCGAGGTGTGTGTGTGTGTGTGTGTGTGTGTGTGTGTGTGTGTGTGTGTGTGTGTGTGTGTGTGTGTGTGTGTGTGTGTGTGTGTGTGTGTGTGTGTGTGTGTGTGTGTGTGTCGGAGTATGAAAGACAATGTGCATCTTAAAACAATGCAACGAAAGTACAGGGCGTCATGCATGCGGTCCCCTGTTCGTTGAGGTCGTATTCGGGCACCCACCGGGGCACACCCAATCCATTTTGTGTGCCCTACCAATGGCACTGGCACACCGGCACTGTTGCCCACTAGCTTCCTTAGCATTGAAAGAAAGGCACAGCGGAAAGACATGAATTGACAAAAAAGGGACATTTCGTTTGACACTCCGCTCGAGTGGCTTCTGTGTCCGATGTCAAAGGTGGAGTTGTATTTTTTTTTCTGCCGCATTGTTGCCGTTCGTGTTGTGTGGCAGCCGAGTGCCGCCACATTTACTGGCGATGGCACCCAGTACTGGAGGGTTGCAATTACGTTTATAAAGCGAACGGTTTGTCGTTTTGTAAAATGAACTCAAGGCAGCCGGAGATGGGGCGATAGAGACAAATGGATGGCTCTTTGTTTGGTGCTGCTAGTGCCAGGTTGAACTTTGCAACCCGGGGTAAAAGCTTACCGCGCAGAAGAAAGGAGTTACCGCTTGGAATGGCAATAGTGTGACAAGTGATACCGGCTTGCAGCCATTTCCGAATGCATTCGACGCGAGTGTCGTTGGATGTTAGCAGCTGTTTATTTTAATCTGTTAACAAAGACATGAAGGTGGCGGTACGAATCGAAGAAGAAGCTTCAGTGGCAGCGTGTGTCTATGTGTTTAAGGGACGTGTTGAGGCGAAACAATGCTTCCTGTTCACATGTTTGTAGACCATTGCAAATAGAAACAGGAAGTGAAAGACAAATGATGGTTTTCAAAAGAAACTTCAACAATAGAAACTCATCAGAGAACTAAAACATAATTTATTACTTTAAAATTAACAGGGAAAGCAAGCATATCAAACTCATGACCACTCGAAAGCAATCGAACTCAGAAACAGAGCAGTGAAAATATTGATTCCTCAAACCATAACTGCAGACAAAAATCGAAACAGCAAAGAGCAGTTTATGGGCATGAGTGCTTTAAACAAAACATAGCCAACCAGACGACGAATCGCAGGGCCGAGAAAGCTTTAAGCTTTCTGTGTCGTTTCACGTGCGTTCCATGAGGTTCGATCGACGTGCTTGTGCTGGGGTTCGAGATTGTGCAAGCGCTTAAGGAAAATGAAAAAGTTACCCTGTTCCATTCCGGCCACCGAACTCTGAACCGAATGTATTGAACGCGAACAAAACCCTAGCGTTGCGGGCTAGAAGTAGTGGCCGCAAATGGAATGGCAAATCGGCGGCAAACCGCAGTTATGCGCCCTGGGAAGTCGTTGCATTCCCCCGCTCGATGATCGGTACCGGGGTGTGCTGACATTTGATACTTACCATTCGTGTTCGAAGTCCCTTAAGGACCCTTTCGGGTGCTTTCTTATTCGTAAGAGGATTTTGGGCTTTTGATGTTTGGACGACATAGTTTGGCCAAAAAAAAAACCTTACTGCTTGTTGAGCCGCGTTTCTATTGCTGGTCTCTAGTGGTCTGAATGCAGGTTGGGAGCGTCGTTATAGAAAGGAATGAACAACGAAACTGTACGGAAACATTGATTTTCTATTTATCTTTAAAGATGGATGTTGAGGGAAAGTGTATTTTATAAAAGATTGTGGTTGGATAATATAATTTAATAGTTGGCTTCAACTCGTTTTTGTGCATTAAACTACCTTCTTTAATGCAGTCAATTCAAAGAGTAACAATAGATATGATATTTGCGTTATTAAATCAAACTCTCTTTAACAGCTTTTACTCACCGTGAATGCATCTGTTTTCTCGTTTAAACGCGCAAAATGTCTTTAAAATACGGCAGACTGTGAGCCGTAATAAGTGAATTTGCACAGAAAAACGCGAGAAGAACAAAACTCGAACTCTGTAATCAAATTCGCTTCACTCCGACGGGAGCTTCTCATCCTCCCGGCCCCGGCGCAAAGCTTTCGTGAAAAATTGAAAGAGAATATTTAATGCCACTGCTTTGCGAGTGCCCCTGCCCCAGACGAAAGCCAACGTATTGAGATGCCATAAAGGATAGCAATGAAACTCTATAGCCGTGTCACGATAGCTCGTTTTGGCGAACTGTTAAATGGCGCCACATTCCACCACGCTGTTTGACCGAGCAGCTTGAAGTTGCAGACCATTGTCTGCCGAAACTCTAAAGATTTATGACCGTTCACCAGGACGCACTGTACTGCAAAGAATTGAACAAAAAGCTCGCGGATGGTGCGTTCTTTTGGGGCGTCAATTTTCAGCAAGGCGATGCTTTCCCAGCTCAGTACGGGTGACTTTTCCACTCCATAGCGAAGCGTCATCGTGATGGACTGGGCGTCTCCATCGGGTCGGGAAACGCGTACCGGCCGTTGAAAAAAGCGTGACAATACACCGGCAGGGCTGTGAAGTGGCTAAGTTTGATTGATTGATTGAGCTAGCGGATTTAGTGTACAATTGTGCATGCGAACATCATCATCGTTTCATCACACTCGACGGACGGTAAAGTGTGGAACCACTGTGTGGGGATGGGCGCAGCGTATTGAGCTTTTCCGGTATCATCTGCATTCCAGTCCAGACTGCAGTCGGGATGATTGATGTGAATTTCATTAGAATGTATCAAGCACGAATGGTTTCAGCGCTGCGGTTGGGCTGAAATGTTCGACACTATGCGGATTTGTCTACTACAACCTTGCTTTAGGTGATGCTAGATGGCTATACTTTCTAACGTATATCTTAATTTATTGTTGAAAAATTACGCTACATCATTTTGCAAGGTAGACTATTTACTTTGATATTCATTAAAAATGAAGAAGTAGCGGAAACTAAAAGACGTAAAGAATCGGGATACCAAAAAAGCGTACAGAATTAAGCTCCGGACAGGTTGACATCTGTACACGTTGCGAATGTTGTAGAATGTCGGTACGATGTAAGGATTAGTGTCGCTGTCATCCTGTTTTATTCAGTGCAAAGTGCTAAGCCAAACACACGGAACACACTGAGCAGGCTAGCAGTTCCGACACAGAGAGGCGAAAACGGAAAGGATCAGTGTATACCATACACTCGCCCTACATGTGCGGATAAACCATCATCTGTTTGTTTTTAATGCAATCGGGAGCATGTGCACGACGGAGCGTATGTACGGGATAGTTTATTCTGCCCCTGCCTTTCAGCTCAGGGTTGATTTGAAATGTCACAATGAATGCTGGTGTTGATTTTTCAGGCGGTTCGGATTGCATCACACAGAGCGGTAAAGCTAGCTTGAGATTGTTTGCGCCCGGGCGGATTATGTGTTGTTGGGAGGGGGAGGCTGGAAAAATTTACACTCATCCCGGTCCATTTAAATGCCAAAATGGGGCTACAGTTTGATGAATGAAGAAGCTTAATGTTGTTGGAAAAAAGATAAAAAATTGTAAAAACTACGTTTATTTGTTTTTTTTTATTTTAGTGCATTTTAACTTGTTTTTAATTTGTTTTAGTGTATTACACATATCATCAGACATGGTACCATGACGTAAAATGTATGGTTGTTCAGAAAACCATTTGGTTATTTGGATCATTTTAAGTACAATGCGCCAAATCCAATGCGGAGAGACAAAGATAAACAGCAATAGAGGAAGAAGACAAAATTCACCTTAGCAACGAATAGAAACAGGGTAGAGCGCAATCTAGAGCGTAAAGTGCAGTTGAGAGAGTTTGGTGAGAATAATGCTCACATGGCAGAAAGAAAAAGGAGAATTTTACGAATGACTGTTGACATGTTGATGAAGGGAATCATTTGATCGAGTTGCAGAAACTTTTGCTAAACTAACGAACGTCATGAAACCAGTAATCAAATTAACAGAAATCTCCAAAAGTACCGTCGTATTAGCTGAAAATTACACTCCCAGCATCAGTCTGAGTGCCAGCCTGCTAACCTTTCCCACACCGTGAGCAACACGGGCCATCCGCTTGGGGTGCATATTTATAGCATGTTCCCACCCAAATGTGTATCATAATGGGCTCAATTATTTCCTAAAGAGCAAAGTGAATGGTAAACTTTCGCAACAGGCTTTCCTCATCTGCCCGTCAGCTTGGAACCGTTCATCGAACGTTCATCGAATGCCACGGTGAATACGTTCAAAGCGGGAAGAAATCACATCGTTAGCACACAGAGCCCGACCCCTGCCCTGTGAGTGGGTGTGAGGGGGGGGGCGGGAGTGTTTTGCCCGGTGCTTGATTGAAGTGGTAGGCAGCCGGCAGGCCGGAAGAAACCGTGTGGCAGAATATCTTGGGTTAGCGTCCTGGCAGTCGTGCAGGAGTTACCCTAATTCCCATTCAGTTGTCCCAGTCGCCAGCTAAAGGGATAGGCCAACCCTTTCCGTCCCGTGCTAAATGGTGACGATGATGTCGATGATGGTGCTAATGGGAGGGTGAGGGTTATTACGTCCCGGGAGCAATGGTTTCCTTTCGGTGCCCTTCGGTAGGGAAATTGGATCGGTCTCGATTCGGCAGAGAGGCCCAAAGAAGACGAAAGCGCGATCCTGACAGGGGGGCTTTCGGCGAGGGCGAGACGGTGAGTGCTTTCTTGCTGTAATATTAATGCGCTTGAAGCGTTATTGCTTTTATTCGTACATTAAGCATATTGAGTTAACGCTCAGTGGGCAGAAACCGAATGCAGATTGGGGATCATTCGAGGGTTTTGTGGAATAAGAAGAGAAAGAGAGAGAGAGAGAGAGAGAGAGAGAGAGAGAGAGAGAGAGAGAGAGAGAGAGAGAAATAGAGTCAAACCGTCAAATGTTGAGAAAGACAAGGTGAAGAGGGACAGAGCGGTTCAGAGACACGACAGAATGTCCTTGTGCGGTGTGTCTTTTCAACTGTCGCTGCATAGCATTCGTTGGAGGGGAGAATGCCGGATGCCGTTCGCGGAAACTGTGGCGGTTCCCACGTTCACCATCGGTTCGATATGGTTTCAAGGCGGTCTCATTCCACAACTTCCAGCAAAGCACCTTCCACCGGCTTCGTTGCTCGGAAACGGCTAAAAGTCAGTCAACGTAAAATTTGTAACGCTTTCCGCTTTAAACAGGCGATCGTATGCTTTTCGTTTTTCATAGCCTTCTTTCTGCTCTCCTGTCTCTTTCGCGCTTGCTGGCACCATTTCAGGCGACTGCTTTGCCTTCTCTCTACAGCTTCCTTTCGTGCTGCTCAGGAAAGTACGGAACGCTGAGAACAAGATTGCCGTTGGCAGAGAAAATACGGGATAATGTGGTGTTTAAAAGTTCCCCATGGTTTCCATACACGCACACACTCACACACGAATATACACATTCACAATCACCCACTGTGCTATTGGCTTTTGGCAATGGGATGGGCTCAGGGAAGGGGGAAGAAGAAGAATTGTAAAGATTCAGCGCGCGCTCGAAATTGGTACCTTGTTGGGAGGACAAATTTGCGTACCCCTTGAAATGCGATTGTTAATGGGGCTCCTTGTTTTTCTTCCGGCACCGGTTGGCAGGAATGGGAGTGCAAGAGGTGCGACGTCTCTTCTACAAGTGCGCACCGAGCGGCATGTGAAGATCGCTTTATTTTTGGAAGAAAAGCACCGTACGCTAGAAGCGTTTGCTGCGCGTTTTTCTTCTCCTAAGCGTAACTAGTTAAGTGCAGTTTTTTGTATGATGCGATTTTACCAGGTTACGCGTTACCGGCTGACGAGGTGAGGACAAGATTGTGGCTCGCTTCGAGGACCCATTACCCTCCAGGGATGGGTGTGTGTTTTTTCTTCTTTGTTTTATCATTCCGATTGCTATGTTCATTTTTCGAACGAAAAGCAGAACAAGTTTCAGCTCTGCTTCAAACTCTGTGTTGTCGATTTCATTATGGATCATCGGGTTACGGCGGGGTGACTTTTTCGATGAGAACACGGAGCACGAAATTGATTGGTTTACGATTTTTCTTGCTCACCGGTCGGTGGAGAGTGGTTGGTCGGTGAGCCGAGATTGGGTCGGATTTCACGTTCACCTAACCAGGCAGACTGGAGCTCTAGCATGTATGAATAAATTATTGCTTGAGCAATGCTTACCAAAGCAACGTTTCTATTGAAATGTGCTGAATCGAAATGAGTTTTTGGAAGCATTGGTGTGTCAGCGTTTTCACAACAGCTACTGCTGGCATTTGAGTTTCTTGTTAAAGTGTTTAAATAATGAAGCTCCATATTAATACGATTGGAGTGTATGTTTGATTTTGAAACTATGCTGAAATACATACATATACAGGGTTTCCCACGATTTATTGGTCGGTTTTCCATCAATTATTGGTGAGTTCCCATATTTGTTTGGTGCGTTCCCACGATTTTTTGGACGTTTACCAAAATTTTTGGTCCAATTGTATTGATATCCAATCGAAAAATACCAATAAATTATGGGAACCAACCAAAAATCTATGGGATACGACCAAAAAATCGTTGGAACGCACCAAAAAATCATGGCAACTGCCCAATAAATCGTGGGAAACCCTGTAAAGTACATTTCATGTATATGGGTATATTTTAAATTAATGTTATGATGAATCGATACCAAGCCAACCAATCCATCAGATTTATTGGAAAATTTTAATCATGCATGTTAGTTCATGTATCAACATAATTCTCTGAATAATTATTCCTTTATTTTCGTGCCGGCTTTGCCAACTGCTTGGTTTTTGCCCGTGGGTAAGCCAATCACGCCATCGATAGCCTAGCACATTAGTGGGCGTTACAGGCCTAGAACCACTCCGTTTGTTGCAGCAGCAGCAAGCGGAGCTGGATTTCTCCGAACTTGTCTGGCAGTGGGGTGCTGGTTCCGGTGCTCGTTAATGTGATGCGTTCGCATTTCCAGCATTACATCAAACACACACCGTTCCCAGAGCTATCTTTTATCAAGCTGTTTGAAAATTTTATTCCAAGAAAATAGCACAGTAAATATTTCCACCGGCTCTGCTACATGCCGATCGTTGTCCGATCGTGGTTAATGATGCGACAGGTAATTTTTTTTTTCATTTTTCAGCGTATCCTTGGGTTGGGTGTGTTGGTTGCAATCTGAACCCGCGGTCCGTGTACCCTGCACACCCTTCCAGTTGGGGTGGAAAATTATTTCAAGATTACGTCCTTCTCTTCGTCGCCAAAAGCTAATAAAAAACCGTTTAAGCATAAGCTTTCGCTTTGCTGGGCCGAGCCGGTGCGCCTAAAGCCCAAAATTGTATTCAGCCGTTCCGGTGTGCGTGCTTTGGTACGCTTCTTCGCAAGCTCCAAATGTGCAAAAAAAAAAAAACAGCTCACCCTCTCCCCATTGTGGGTGGTGGGTATCGCTATGGCGGGGCGCAACGCAGCAATAACTCAATTGCCGATGACGCGGAAGCTTAACCGTAGCGCTCCGATCCTAATAGATATTTTATTATCGCACACGCCAAAGTTTTCGGACCTCGGATTAGGTCAGAACCTTCGAGATTGACAAATTTCTTTTAGCTGCTGGTAGAGTGTTTCCTTTTCTTTTCTTTTTGGTACTAACACCGTTGATTGAATTTCACTCTCACTTTCTACCTTCGTTTTCTTCGATTGGCCGCTGCCGAAAGCAGCAATTCCCAGCAGGTGACAAAGTTTTGTCGTCGAAAAACGATTAAAGTGACCCAAAGTGGCACCCGGATCCTTCTGTGCCGCCTGCACGCGGGAAAACACAAACATAACGCTACAAGCATGCTTTGTTCGGCCTGCCCAAAGCGCCGACGATGAAAAGGACGAGCCGACAAGGACGGCGGCTGGAGAGGTCGATAGAAGCCGATTGTCCAATGCAATAAATTTATAATCTCAGACCGTGCGGGACAGGCATAGGTCCGATATCACGTATCGAGGCAGGGCTGTCCGTGGCAGTCCTCGAGCTAGCCTGCGCCACGATGCGACATCACGATGCAGAGAGCCACGGGTCGTGTCAAAAATTTCGATTAGCGCTTACGTTGGATGACTTCAGGGAAGTAAGCGCTGGATGACGGAAGAAATCGGCTGTGTATCGGGGGAGAAAACATGCTGAATACATCATTTTATTTAACTTGGCCACGTGGATTAAATCTTGACTGTGGTGCAGCCCCCGGAGCACCGCACAAGAACAATTATTTATAGCTCCTCAGAGGGGCGCACGCTGCTGCACGCCTGAAATGGGGAAATAATTTATGTTCATCTTTCCACGTCGTCACCACTCCCTGCGCCGCGTTGATGGTGCTGGTGCGTTTCCGAAAGTAAGCCAATCTTTCGGCCAATTTTGCGCGACATGTTGAGCATATTTAGTGACTGGCGTAATGGGAGTGTCGGGCGAACCATTCCGAACCATTCCCAACCTGCTGAGTGATTAATTTCTATCACGTAGTGATTCAAATTTAATTAGCAATCCCTTTCTAGAAGCCCTGCTGGGGGGTGCAGGAGGCTACAACAGCTTTTCTCGTTGGGCAAAAAAGCCTTTCCGAGAAGCACAGAGAAGCATGGAGATAGTTTTTTTTCCAGGCACGGTAAGGGTCCGTTAAATTCCGTACGCACTGCTGCCGTAGTGACCATCAGTCTCAAGGGTAAGGTTATTCGATTCGGCTGTATATGTGTCTAGTTTGTCTGCACTGTTCAAGGGTATCGAGCGTTGGTTTTGCCATCACTCTGTCTTTGTTCGTGACCTTTCTCAGAACCGCAGGGTAACACAACGTTTGGCAACATTCCAAAAAAAAACATCATGGCCTGTTTTCCGATAAGGCCGAAAAAGAACAATTTGGAAAGTTAATTCTGGACACTAAAAAGAAAGCAGTTGTAGCTACGCTCCCTTTTGTTGGGCCTAAAAACGGTTGTCCAAATCCCAGAATAAAAACGCTGGTTGGAAACATTGTGCACTGTTTGCCGAACAAACATTGACGTGCAAGTAAACACAGCAACAGCAAATACGGATTGTTTACGGAAATGATAAAACAGATTCATCTGCATCGACTGCGGACGGCGCTAGGACACAAACGGTCACGTGTTAATGTTTTCGATTTCCGAAAATGTCACAAAAATCAAGTCCAATGTAAAATAAAATAAAACCCGACCAGCTACTCTGTATCACGTCCATCAGAAATCATGTTTATCGCCTCGGTTCGGTTAAATATTGTCTCGGTGGTAGAGGCGGCCGGCGGGCGTAGAATGTCAATTTTCATTGCGAACCAATTTATTCGGAGCCTATTATTAAATGCAAACACCTACACACCTAGCGGGAGGCTAAGGGCGCGTTTGGTGCGGCTAGGCAGTGGCTGACGCGGGAAAAAGCAAGCAAATTAACATTTGATTTGAAATACACGATTGATACGCCGCGGGGGAACAGTGAATAACGTGTCCAGGGGGTAATATATGCTGTGATTAGGATGATTTATATTTTGACTTATTGTGACGTGTTGATTATGGATGGGCAGGTTTATATGTTGAGCTCATTAGTTTTTCTGTAGACCATGCAGGTGTGTACTGTGTGGCGGGGATAACTGAAATGTGTTATTAAATGTCAGTTAGATTACTCAGTGACTGGGATGGATGGAAACGATAAATCACGTGTACTGTATCAAATCTCGGAATGGAGATTTCGAAGAAGCAAAATTATGAAACAATTCGTGAAGAGCAATATTTCAAACTCATCAACATCGCAAAGCCGAGCTTGAAGCTCTGATCTGGAAGTGGAAGAAATTTGAGTTTTCGAATGCTTCACAGGCTTAAGTGTTCTTGCAAGTCAACGTCAACACTTGACGCGAAAATTCTGTGCTGCGATCACAATGCTTCACGTTAAAGGATGAAAATGTTTAAAATAGGTACTTTTGGATGTACTTCAAACAAATCCGTTTGTTTGAATAAGCCTCATCACAGTTTTGGCACGTGTGTACTATTAACGTTTATATTAGAAACTTTTCAAGATATTCTCTTTTTTATAGAAAAAAAAATAAATCTTAAAAATAATGCACAATCTTTTTAAAATGCGTGTTTGAAAATGAAAAATATTTATTGACATTATGAGAAATATTTCAAAGACAATCGATGAAATAAGTTTTTGTTGCTGTAATTATCAAAACTAATATTGTTCTTAAACTCGTGTTTCAATATAACTAGTTATTTGTTTTTAAACTCAATGTTTGTGGTATAGAGCTACTTGCGGTAATATGATCATTAATGTCACTCAATCCCCGTCAAAATTTCCGAGAAGAATTATTTTGAATGCATGAAATCGCTCCCTTTCCATTAAGTATTATTTATCTCATTTGTAGAGCAGTTCAGCAATGCTTTTGTCTCGACATACAAATCGAATCCTTTATTCGCGTCCCGTGATAAAAGAGCATCGTTATTGAATATAAAGGCCAAACAAATATCTGCAAAGCGTCACAAAGAAGCGATAGCCACCCTGCAAGCTACGCCCATTACGATTCCATTAGCTTTTGCCAGTATGGCTCGTGCACAGCACCGAACACAGGAGATAATCTCTTATTATGTCCTTTGATTGAAGCAATAAACTAAAACTGTGGTCCAATCTTTACCTGCCAAGCTGTGATTATTAAATTCCCCCCGTGCACGGTTCCCCGTTTGGTCGACGGTGCGCGTAACGGCTTGCGGATGGCGGCTCCGGGTCTAATCAAATCAGAATACCCTCATTTCACTTTTACTGACACGTTGCGGATTCCGAAGCGTACGATACGCATGCTGGCGTGTGCTTACAAGGTGGAAACCCATCCTTGGGGCGTTCTTTTCAAAGGCGGTGGCCCCGTGAATGGACCATAATAGCGAGTAATGTAACGAGCGGTTACAACTCATTACTTTCCTTCCATTACCCACGATGAATGTCTCACCATAATGGGTGGAAAAGTGTGCATACGGCTCTAACCCCGTTGCCGATGGGCAACGCTTTTATGGAAGGCCGACTGCGAATTGTTTCCTGCCGCACGGAGCAGTTTCGTTGCACCGTTTCACTCCCGCAACCCTTTACCGAACAATGACAGACAAAGGCCAACCGGCTTGGAATGAATGTTTACCGTCCCTAGTGCATTGGAGTGGTCGTTCGAGTTAAAAACGGCCGGATGTAGTTGATTTTTCGGTGGAAATTCGATTGCGCATTAATGTTTCCGCTTTGCCGGGTGGCTTCGTCCGTGCGTACCGAAGTGTTCTCCAACCTGGAGTGGAGAAAAACGAGACGGTGAAAGCAAACGGATTTTTTTCCTGCCTTTCCGCTTATTTTGTGACTTGGCGGGTCCCATGGGACGAATTGGGGGCAGAATCAACAGCAGCAGCAACAGCAACCGAAATTTGATTTTCCTAGCAACAGCGAATGCTCGGGAGAAATAAAACGTAACGAACCAAATGTCAGCCCTTCATTTCTAGCGGGCAGGTGGGCCGTAATAGATCGATGTGTTTGCGTGCCGTTGCGTGCCGGATGTGCAGAAACCGAAACCGAAATCGATAGGTGAAACTGTACTCCGATCGGCCGTATTCACCGGGCGTCCGTCCAGGATCGCCAATCGCGGGAGCGGAAATTAATTTCCAAATAGCTCGCCACTCGCAGCGCTCCACGTTTGGCATCCCCCGGGAGTAGTAGCCGAGGACGTCCGAGCTAAGCCGACGGTCGGGAGACGTGATACGGTGAGTGGTTCTCGTAACCAAGCGTGCAGCAACGAAAGGTTACTTCCGGCAGATTTGGAACCTTTACCTGTAGTATTGCGGGAACGGTTGAGGGTGATGTGTTTTTGTCCGGTTTTGGGGGATGCCGACATGGTTTGCTGATGATACCGTCGTCAATACGGGCGCACAACGAAACTGTCCAAACAAAATTGAACGATGAAAGGAACAAAAACAAACGGTTGATATTGATGAACTCATGGGGGCAATATGTGGGAACATGTTTACCTCCTTGCAGGAGAATATTCCCCTTCCCCTTCCCACGAAACATGTTTTCATTTTCACCTTCCTTTTCCTTTGCTGTATCCGATTCGGTGGGAAGGTATTACAAGGTACGGCCGAAGCAATCGACTGCCTTTCAACACTGGATTTCTTGGCAGGGCCCTTGCGGGGACAGATGGGCAATCGCACGTGTGCTGGTAAGATTGGAATCCGGTCAAGTGATTTACTGGCTATCGTGCGAGCTTCCAAGTCCTACCAGACTACGACCCCAAAGGGATGTACGCTACGCACCCTGGTTCCGGATGAATGACGGGTATGCGATGGTGGATGGGTTCGAGATAATTAGCTGATAAAAATGCAATTAAAATTCCAGCACGTGTAGTACACACGGGATGAAAGGGTGGGATAGAGCGGCGATGCTACTTTGATGTTGCGCCAAGATGGTCCGATCTTGATTGTCTGCCAATCCAGCAGGTTACCTCGGGGCAGCGGTCAGTTGAGGTTTTTTGCTTCTAAACTTAACAATCAAGCAATAACTTCCACGGATGCTGTGGGCGTGACAGTTTCTGAAAAATGGATTGAAAACAGCTTATCAAGGGTAGATAATTGGAGAACATGAAAAAAAAATTCCAATAAAAATAGCAAAATGGTTTTTTGTTGTTGTTAAACTCTACAACGGTCTTCAGATTGAAGTATAAACAGGCGCAATCTTGGTACTTTTTTACATTTTTGTTCGGAACAATCCAAATTTGCTCAATTTAAAATGAGAGTAGGTCGCCACAGATCTGCTTCTGGCTGTTTATTTTCAAACCGAAACACAGCATAAGACATTGTATAATCTTCTTCTTTATTATGGCTTTATTTTGCCTCAAACAGTCTACATGGTCATGGCCGGCCTTACAAAGGTTTACTACACTGATGCGCATTGAACCACGTTCCGTCGTCACGCTAACCATTAGACTACCCTTCCTCTATCCTCTGCGTACATGTTTAATATATTTCGATACTTCTAGAAGCTTTTGTGAAGCGGGATTGGCACCGGCAGTAAATTTGCTACAAAATGTCTCTGCATTGAATCATGACCGAAAGTAAACACAGACAAAACCTCACAGCCCCACAGTTTCATAGCGCTGATAAGAATCAAATATCTCTGCTACAACCAAACCCATTGCGTCAACTTTACGATAGCTGTGTTAAAAAAAACACTCGGCAGATTCTGGCTAAAAAACTGAATAGTTTTGCGTTGATGAGAATCCCAATAGCTCCTCTCCCCGTCCTTATGGACAGTGATCGAGACAACCAGGCGTCGTCTGACGTGACCTTCACCTCAACCATAACCTTGACACTGTGGCTTGAGCTGGCCTGTAAAGCCCGGTGTAATTATAGATTGGCGTGCTGGCCCCGTGCGTCGCCCAGTCATTTGAGGCAGGGGGTCTATTTTAACATTCTGTGTACAGTGCACCGCCACATTGACGGGGCTTACAGTCGCTGCGTTGGCCCTGTGGCTGCCAACATTTTGGACAGGCAATTACGGAGCGAACTTAATTTGCTGGAAAAGTTCCCGTAAGCTCCCCTGTCCTGGTGTAAGACGGTTTGGAATATTCAACTTCCTGTACCTTTTCTCTATGTGCGGGCTAGATTTTTTTTTTTTTGTAAATTTTGATCACCCACTTTCTCCGAAAACGGAGTGTTTTCCGTAAATCTATTGCTCACTCTCGGGCGCACACATTGAATGAAGGTCATATTTATGAGTTTGCTTTCATCTGTTCAGCGCGTCTGCCGCGGTCAAGTTAGAAGAACAAAAATTAAATTAAAATATCTTTAAGACTACAGGGAGCAAGCAAAACAAAAACACACACTCATACACTCACACAAAATCGCGGAAGGTTTTTAAAAGCTTGCACGTGCCGTCGGTTCGCAGCAAAGGGACACGAGTGGCCGTTAAAGCAACAGCACTAAAAGGTGCTTCCTTGTGGTCGGTTTTATTAGCAAGCACC
Source organism: Anopheles merus (assembly GCF_017562075.2). Taxonomy (NCBI): domain Eukaryota; kingdom Metazoa; phylum Arthropoda; class Insecta; order Diptera; family Culicidae; genus Anopheles; species Anopheles merus. Next base: position 31,004,271 of record NC_054082.1, on the reverse strand, counting down.
GCTGGACGCTGTCCAATGTAAACAAGGGGAAGGGTGGTTTTTTCCTCTGCTTTCCTCGGTTGCAACCTTTTTTTTTGTCTCCAAAGGGTAAATGAATTTGCCTTCACGCGTACACACTGTGCGCTGGTGGTGGTGGTGGTCGTGTGAAACGTTTGGCATTACCAAAAAAAGGAAAAAAAGCACCGCATAAAATGGGCGCTTTATGAAGGGATGGACATCCGGGTACGCTTTCAAGGGTCGGTTGTTGAAAGTTTAAATTAGAAAATTATTCAATTTGCGAAAGATCTAACGTACCGTTAGCGTTTGGTGAATTGACAAAATAAACAGAGAAAAAAGGTAATTAAATCAGCTGCAATCTGTACCATGCAGCTGGTGGCAAATGAAGGTTGATTGTTTTGGAGATTTTGTTCACATTCAAGCAATTTGTTAGTCCAAACAAGTGGAACAAATTGAAATTATCAGAACAAAAAGGCTTTTTTTACAGTTTATGGCGCGATATGCTTTTATTTTACACCTTTACAGTACTTGCGAACCGCCAAATCTTCATTAGTTCATTCAATCCATCACTATGAACCATTCGGCCGAGATGATCCGCTCAATGAATATTGTGCAAAGCGCGGTAATTAGTGTGTTCAGTAGTGTGTTCTGCGTTCTAGCTTTCAGCTGACCAAATGATGAACATGCGCTCGTCCGCGAGTAACACGCATCCGCCATTATCGATCAGCGGACGCCGTCGCGGCACACTGAAACAGATCTAATGAAACGCACCGAACTGATTACCGATGATCCGCGCCCGACTCGGTGGGGGCACGGGGCATCATTTTATTGTTTGCACGCCGAAATACGCACACGCACACAGAACCGCCAATTTAACAGTTGAGCTTCGGCGTTGCGGGCGCTTTAAGCGTACGTTATTAATTACCGATTATGAATGCATGGGAATGTTTTTCCTTCCATCTTCCCCCCAAAGTGCAACCACGAGCGCGCTTTACAATTGCCACTGCACAGCACTACAATCGCATACTAATTAGGCGTGGAAATATGCAATCTAACGGGGCCAAAGCGCGGCGCGCGTCTTTCCTATCACACGCCACGCCAGGTCCCGCTCCGGCTTATGTCGAGCACTTCCGGCTCGCGGGGTAAAGCGAACAGTTGCCGGCAAGTTTGCAATCTTCGCCGGTGCTTTGCACATTCTGACACCCCCCGGTACTTGGCTAGAACGAGCAGTTCCAAGCGTAATGGCGGTGTGTATGTGTGTGTGTGTGAGAGAGAGAGAGAGCTCCGTTTGGGAGTGGGTAAGTGGAGTGTTCCGCATAATGGAACCCCTTCAGTTCAGCCAGATGGTGTGATGGATATCGACGATGCTCTCGGGGCAACCGGGGAGCCGAGCCGGTGTAAAACTAAAGCCCTACAAATTGAAAATATGGAAATGAGCGGGACTTCTATCGCCGATGCAAACCCGGGAGTCGGGAGAGATGTGCCGTGTTGTTACGCATTGTGGTGCGTGGCATATTATTTGCCACATTTTTCCATTCAGCTGGCGCTGGCTGCACTGTCAACGGTGTGTGCGGCTGGCATGGTGTTGGTATCACCTGTGGCAAATTCACTCTCTATGCATTCCGGTAGAAGGGAGGCGCGTGTACGATATCGTGCGGTTTTCGTGTGACACACTTCACGGAATTTTCGGCATCGTGAGATTATATTAATGAAATTGTCAAGAGGATTGAGCCATTTTTAGCAGAGCCCTGCGTACGTGGTCCGTGTGCTTCGTGTGGCTGTGTGGTCTTTGTGGTTGATGGGAAAGTTCATTTTGAGTTGAAAAAGAGATGAAAGTGGTTTTCGTTTTTCACTGCATAGAGACGGGATGGTTGTACAAAATAAGCTCCTGAACGCCGATGAGAAATAAGCCGTTAATTGATAACTCTCGGCATGGCGATGGAATATGTATAACATACCGCGGAACGATGGAAATGGGAAACATATTTTACGAAAATTTGCAGTATGACTTCAAATATTAATAAGAAAAAAAATGTCAGCTTCAAAATAGCTGAGAGTAATTCTTAAGTTATATAGATTTTAATTTTACTTATATGAACAGTGTATCAAATATTCATTTTAGTTGGATGTGTGTGTGTGTCGTATAGCTGTGAGCTTCAATTAAATTATACGAAATTTAAACATTAAAAAACTCGGTACTTCTGACAACGACATCGGGAGCGAAATCCGGAGGCGCATAGCAAGTAATATAATATTTATCATCACCGCTTTCGATCAATTTAAACTTCAAAGGCGGGTTTATTCACTGCGTTATGCTTGGTGTGAAAAATCTATTAAATAATCGTAGTTTTTAGTTAAGAGTTTATGTTTTCTGAGCGTAATTAGCTTCAAACAAAATTAGTTTCCTAAAACTACTTTCACTGCCAGATTGAGCCAATTCTCTGAAGATATGCCACCCGTACGTAATTCATCTCCCCTGGGGTGCGCGTGGTGTCGCATGCTCGGATGAGTGTGAGAACCCGCATCTCCTGGCCGCATTTTAAGCAGTTAGCAGAACAATTATTCACATTTCAGCTAGCAAACAAAACAAACATAAAACCCTTCACCTCAACCCATTGCTGTTCCCTTTGCTGGGTGTGGGTTGGGAAAATCCCGGATGGGTATCGACTTCTCGATGGTACTGGAAGCCACTTCAAAGAGCAGGTCCGGAGAATGGAACACATGGCATGAGGGCGCCAGCTACAACGGCCCAGACTCAACAAGTAAAAGTTACTCCTGCTGGAGGTCTAATTGACGAAATTTCAGTGCAACCCTCGCCCACCCAACTGCACTGCCACTGCCAGTGGTGGTAATTTTGGAGCGTGAAAGTTTTCTCATTTTGGCAGCAATGCCGTATCGGCGGGGTAAGTGCTGTCGATGCTATGAAAGACCGGCTAAAATAGTGAGCGTTGCAGTGCAATCATTTTGCAATATTCCTACGTGGGTGTGTATGATTGTTTGATTTGAGCGTTGGGTATCTGTCGATAGCAAACGGAAGAAAGGGAAGCTAGTAGTTGGATAGTTTTGTTGCAAGGTAAAACAAATGTAATATAAAAACGAACTGTTCAAAAATAAATCATGTCATAGTTTCCGGCAGGTGAAATGAGGTACAAGATGAACATTCAGTAGTCAAGAGTAACGATGAACTTACTGGAAGCAGAGCAAGAATGTTTCATTCGGCACAATCTTTGAGGCCAAACTTTATTACGTGAAGTGGCGGGAAGGAATAGTTTGCAAGGAAAGATAAAACAAACAGAACTCCATTCTTGTCAGTTGTATTAAGATTGTAATCACTAACTGAAACGCTGATTCCAAATCTAAAACATATATAATTACTCAAACGTATTAACTTGTTCTGGAAATTTTGTAACGATAGTTGGTTTTTGTGCTTGAAAATAGATGGGATTAAAGGAATATTTCAGTATTGATGTTGAACAAGCGTTATAGGTAATTGTAAGTAATGTAATTATTTCTTCAAAAGTCTTTCAAAGGTTCTGCTGGTCTTCATAAATTACGAGTAATAACGATTGATATTTTCTTATATTTTAACGATATTTGGGACGTCGTGTGCTATTTGAAATCTAGAGGGTCGATTCAAAATATCAGATCGCTACACTTGCTCCATCTCTTAGAAAGACTCAACACTTCAAAGGATTTACTCTAATGTTCATAGTATTGTTAAACTAGTGCAATATGATGACACGCCGTTGTTATAAATTGCAAAGAAGGAAGCACGTAATTGGTTTTGCAAGTGGATCAATTGAACTTTATCAGCTTAGAATGAATAAAAAACAGGTTGGGTTAATTTATGCTATCTGATTTGATGGAAATTAATGTAGAACACAACCCAAAACAAGGGAAATCACTACCAGCTTGTGTTCCTGTGTGAATATTTCTAACTTAAAAGTGGCACATCAGTAACAGAGCAGAGCAGAGAATTTCAATCAGAAACTAATTATATTGTAATAAACTTTTTATACAAGCTCCCTTTTCATTGGCCATGCTCTTATCGCTCTTCACGGTATAAAAAAAAACAAACACAGCATTTAACATTTCACCAACCGGTACGGAAGACAAAGTGAGCAACTGTTGTGGGAGTTTACCGCATTTGGCCCGCAACAAGTAAAACCCATCCACATGCCTTAGTGTGCCGATTTATTCACAGCACGGTACAGTTTTTAAAACATTATGGGACTGGTTTACTTACGAAATTCATGCACAATACATTTTTCTCGCCCACATTGGTTTCGCTTTGTCTTTGCGGGGAAGCAAACCGTGCCCACAGGGGAGCCGCATGTGTTTATTTGGCAGGAACGCTTGAGATATGCGTGCGAGAAGGGAGGGGAAAGAAAACACACTCCCAAATCCTCACCAGCTACAAGTATGTGCAAAAACATATGATTACTTTTTTCATAACTTCCCTGAGGGAACGGTGCCACCACCAGCCAACCAGCAACCATGCCGGGTTTGTGCGTGCGTGCGGATGCAAAAAGTGATCGAAAAAGTTTGATTACGTGTAGCAACCATTTCGCTCAAGCTCCCAAAAAAAAAAAGAAAACATGAAAAAGAGGTGGCTCACTCACGGGTGCAAACGGTTTGCTCTGCGCGAACGAAGGTAGCGGCACAAACATCTTTAATCACAGCGCGGCAGCCAGCAGTTCTTATGCGGAGCAAGATGACGATGAAAAATACGGTGAGCTTACAAACAAAGTAACACGAGGCAAAGGCACTCCCCTGCGTGCCATCGTGTTTGCCGAGACAGAGAAGTTCTAGTGCATTCTAGGAACGTGGTTAATAATTCAGACACTTTACGTACATTCAAGCTTCGTACGGGTAGTGCAGCGTTACGGTGCTGTTGTGTGCTTTTGCTTTTTACCGCTAGCCAGCTCCTAGCCGCTCGGTAAAGGCTTCCACTCCTACCCGGCTCGGTGAATGGTAACTGATTTTAAAATTGTTTTATTTTTTCAGAGTGAATGTAAATAAAAAAACGGTTGCGTCGTAGAACCGGGGAGATCAGACCGATACCAACATACCGTTGTCATTAATCTTCGTGATTTTGACTTATTTATCGTCTTTAGAAGGAATTTTAACACGTCACCAGGCTGCTCCATTTTGGAGATTTTGGATTTTAGGACAAGGCAACAGTTTTTGATGCAGGCACAACCCAAAGTGTTGGATGGGACGTTGAACAGCCAGGCCAAGATTAAACGAGCGATGGTTGGATGATTAAGAAATAGCTGCACGGAAGGGTATTTTCTTATGGAGAAGCTACAGCACACAAATACCATTGATTATGAAAGATGAGTTCTATTTGATCATGGTGTTCTCGGAATGCTTAGATACAATTTTATCATTTCAATTTACATTTCAGTTGCATGAGGCAGGGATTAGTATGAAAGCTATAATCATACACCATCGGGGTTTTTTTTAACAAGATACTTTTTAACTTGCCCTTGCTCCCCTAACTTGAATTTAACTTGCCCTGTTTCAATGTAGGGAAATTAAAAAAAAATAAAACTGTTTCTGGGTTAAACACGCACCCATCCCCTCTCGCCTTAAACGCACATTTTCAGTGCGTAAGCAATGAGCACGAATTAAACGTATTAACGAGAAACTGTCAATCAACCTTTCCGCTCGATTGATCCACGTGGCCCAAATCATATTCTGACATGAAAGGTTTGACGTTGCGTGTGCGGAAAACATACGCATATTCGTTCGGACACCCAGATATACGTCAGCATCATCCGTACCTGCGGTTACCAGTGTTTGCCGATCAACAATCAAACGAATAAATAATACGTACGATAAGCTGTGGAAAGGTACAGCGATCCTTCGAGAGAATGGTGTGCAGCACTGCTGCGGAGAATATTATCATGCACGATTGCCCACATTAATGATTCATTTCAGTATTATCAGCTTGGACAGCTTCTTGCTAAGGCTTCGGCAAAACAATTCCTCTGGCATGGTCTTTGGCAAGCGGCGTAAGCAAGCGGGTAGCTGGACCTTACTGTATGTGTCTTGGGTTGTGCTCGGAGCTGTCGGAATGTAGGAAAACCGTGAGAAACAAACCAGTCGGCTCTGTAGCACGAGGGCAAACGGAATGGGTAGAGTGGCTGGGTTGATCTGTCGTGTCGTTTTTGCCAAGGTTTGGTTGCTATTTGCGTTCGGTTCTGGTGTAGAGTGGCCTCAGCTTGGGCACTGGTCAGCTATTACAGGTTCATTTTTTCATCTACAAAGTAGCAGTGCTCCTAGGAACGTAATTTGGTTGAGCTTGAAACAGTATGAGAATACGATAATTGTGCAGAATAGCATGAAAGCGGCTTAAAACTGCACACATGTTGAGTGAAAATTGAAGGTACAGTTCTTCGAAAATGTGTAACCTTTTTCCAGAACAGCTGTATCGCTGTATTGGAATGATAGAAAGACCAGGCCATTTTTATCATGATACTACAATCATTGATATTACTCAACATCATGAAGGGTAAGAACAGTTTGGTAATACTTATATTGGTTCTTACACATAATTCGCCTGTGTTAAACCATCGAAAAGCATCATTTAGCAACACTGTACTGTGGCTTGGTTGAATGGTTTCATTTTCATTCATGTTTTGGTTGAAACTGTTGCAATTTAACAGTGTATGCTTTTACTACGCAAGTTCACTCCACTCGCAGCTGTACCATTCGTTGCTCCCTCTAACCACACCACTCCAATTTCGAAACAATACCTCGTTAATGACGCACGACGTAGTTGCCAAAAATGAATGCTCAAAAGCCCAAAAACCCGCTTCTTTATCAACGCATTGGGTCGCTTTTATCGTAACCAGAAACCTCCAACTCCGGTGAGCGTCATTTTTTCCCCGTTGGCTAACCAATATTCCCCACTCACACACCACATTTGCTCCGCTGTCTGCAGTTCCCGCGTTGCTGGCTGATTGAACGGTTGGCTGCATTGTAGTCACCGTTTCGACTTAATTTACAGCGTGTCATGAATCAAAACGGCCCCATTTTTTTTGGGCTGTGCAGGACAGTATGTTGTGTGCTCGCATTTCCCAACGGTGACCACTCGGCGTGGTTTCGCTGCAGTGACAATCGGTACCCGCATGTCCCGAAGGTTTCGTGTAGCGGATGATCGACGACGGATCGAATCTCGGGACCGTTGAAGAAGTCTCGAATGCATATTTGATCAATGTCAAAATTTTATCACACTCTCTCTCTCTCTCTCTCTCAATGTCTGTCTCTCTCAGTGATGGTCTGCTTTTCCCATGCGTTCCATCTGGGGAACGGGAAAAGGGACGCTGAGGTATTGCGGTTGTCCACACGATGACAACATCAACGGCAGTCGGGTTTCGGTTGCAAGCGCCGTCCCTGGAATGCCGATGAAAACTCTTCAACCCTGTGATACATGGACGGGACTTAAGCTTATCCCACCGAAACCGTACATTGGGACGCATACCCGCCACCAGATGGCGCACTGGATCTAGTTCCTCGCGTAACACGTACAAGGATAAGCGCTGAATCGGTTTCCGTATGTTGGGGGGGGGGGCGAATGGGGACGGAAACGTGCCAAGTTGATTACCCCATATACTACCGCTCGAAACAATGGACCGAAAAGCCACGGAATGCAACACTAGACCCCGCACCGCTCGAGGCCAGCCCGGCCAGCCGTGTCGACTCAACATCAAGCTCGGTTGCACTCGGTGCATTGCTGGCAATAACGGAAATGTCAATCAAAATCGGCTCGCAAAGCCCACATACCGTATCGAACGTGCCCACCAGGCATGGTCTGATGCAATGGTTAGCTGTTACACTCGTTCTTCTCCATCCTCCTCCTGTTCCTTACACCGTTGTCAAAACCTCAGCAAATGGAGCCTCGGCCTGAGCAGCACTTCGTTGTATCTCTTGCCGCACGGCCCGGAGTAGTGCCCGGGGAGTAGTGACGGGGAACGTTCGGAAGGACGAGCAGCATGATGTTGTCGGGTACAGTTTGCCAAATGCATGCTAATGTTGTCGGTCGGAAAGCGTCGAACGTTGGTTTGTGCACGTTACAGAAGATAAACTCACGAAGATGTATTTTCCGGATCAACAGTGCACTCGCACTGAGCTGCATTGAAGGGGGAAACCTTACGGAGTTGTTAACAAGCCAATATGAGAAAATATTTTACGGCTCCTCTTGGCTTGTTGTTTTGTGCTCGACCGGCAGTGCTATGGGTGCACTGCAGATATAAAGATTTAATTACTCTTTCGTCTGGAGCGGCTACACACCGGCTCCCATGATGAATCACGTACAGGAAGCTTATTGCGTATTCTGTGCCAATCGGATGATCGGTTTTGGGGGGATGTATTGATTCGGATTCCCATGCATATCAATCGGATGTACAGTGAGCTTCATTTCCGCTCCTGTGGTTTATGACATCTTATTCTGCATTATGGTTTGCTGCTGTAGGATGATAATAAATAGTTTCGGGATTTGCGGCTGACGAACATGTGGTTGACTTGGTTCAAATTATACTGACGACAGGTATCGTGTGCAAACGAACATTTGGTTCAATGTATAGCTTCCGAGAATGTAAAATAATCCTCACTGTGTTCATGTAAACATAATGTTACCTACACGCAGTCACGCAGAGCATTATCACACCAAATTAATCACTGTATAACCAGTAAGAAGAGGTTACCTAATCGGATTTGCCGTTGGATGTAGTTAGTAACATGTTCCGCGTGATCAAAATTAATTAGATTGTAGAGCGCATGCGATGATACTTCCAGTAAAAGGTTTAATGTTAAAACTAGGCATTGTATGTAACAATTCATTACGGTACTTTCAAAACATTTAAATAGCCAGCTATTTATACATGAGGAACGATTACCTTGATGTGTAACTTTGACTGACATTTGATAAAAAGTGCAACAAATTAAGATCCGATCAGTCACATTCTAAATTTGAAGTGAAAGATTCATGAAATAAAGTCAATTCCCTCCCTCTTTCAATTCACTACTATTTCGCAGTAAATTCTCGTTTTTAAATTTTGAAACTAGCATTTCCCTTGATACCTTACTCAGAAATTGAAACATATATTTTATCTTGTTATTACTCCCTGTAGGAAATGAAGTGTTGGCGTGATTTCTGGCAAGAAGCACTTCAAATTGAAGCGTTAGAGGTGTTTTAAGGACAATTGAAATAGAAACGTTTGATCGTGTTCTCACGTAAGAGGTAAGAGCAGTTACGCGCTATATTGATTACAGTTTGCTCGATAGCTAGAAGTTAACGTTTAAACAGGCGGAGAAAAACGCTGTTGACACATATTTTTAGTGCATCGAAGTAGCAGGTGAGCTGATACCGTATCAAATAACGGAAAGGAAATCTATTCAGATTCAGTGTTTTATTGCCAAAGACACCGTCAGTACCCGGTTTCTCATAAGTTGCAGCATGCAGGGATGAAGATTGATTTGATACAGCCGGAAGCTGGCATGCAATATCGTATGTTTAGGATGGATTTCCTATGCTTCGATTTCTCCTCGAGCGTCAGCCATGAGGCAAACCACAACACGGAACCGCAAAAGGTTCCGGGTGAGTTATGGTTTCCGCTATCTCATCAGCACCGACCCCCAAACCCCATTAATGTATCTTTTATGAATGCCCTTTTACATGTGGTGTAAAAACATGATAAGCTCGGATTGAGATTTCCGATCGAGTGCCGGAGCTTATGAGCATCGGAAGCGCTCGGTTATGAATGCACTTTCAACGATGAAATATTACCCTCACAGTACTGTTCTTGTCAGAAGACTTGGCGTGGCTGGCGTAAAGTACCGTGTACCAATAGGAAAGGGTTGAACGAGCTTTTTTGCCGATTTTTTTATTACCATTTGGTGATGTAGACTGTACCGATAGTGGTGTCAATATTTTATGATTTCTTATTGGAATTGCTTTCCGCTCCGAAGCATTTGTGAATGAGTTTCAACGATGTTAGTAAAAAAAGAAAACGTATAGAAAACAGTCCTTCCTAACGAGAATCAAAGAAACTTCCATCTGTACAATCCGGGATGATAAAAATCTGTAAATCTGGTGCAAAAACATAGCGAATCGTTTCACGTACGGTAGTAAAATTCGAAAAATGTTCATTTCCTTTCTTCACCCATACTCGCCCGTACCTTCCCGGACGGAAGGAAATATGAATCGAAGCATGTTTTGTGGTTGTGCGGGAAGAGCGTTAAATCGATACCCTTCATCATCTAAACCATCAGTGCCAAAGTACGGCATCGATTGGACTGCTGCTTGGGACGCATGTGGAGCAACTTTCATTCGCTGTGGCGTTGTTCATCATGCATCGATTTTTGTGCTTCCATTTCTAAAGTTTTACGCCAAGAACGTGTCACGGAGAAGAAAAAGGGTGGCTCAAAAACTTCTGCCATAACGTTTTCGTTTTCCGTAGCGTTGCGGCAACTGAAGCACGCGAAAACCCTTTCCCCTTGTGTGGATGAAGAATGGCCTGCCTCTGCTGCTCCCGTCTCGTCCAAACGAATGGTTCGATTTCGAGCAGGTGAAAATGATGTGGAGAGCCCACAGCCTGCGCCTGGAAAAGCTTAACGAGCGGGGTGCAAACTGATTGACGGCCACTTGGCACATGCCAGAATGGAGTTGGAGTAGGGAATCATCTGCAGCTAATTTGTTGCCGATAGTTGCCAAAGTAGGTCGAGGTTTTTCCGCAAATCGGTACCGGGAGATCGGTTCTTGCGTGGGGAAAGTTTTGCAAACGATTTGTTATCAATATGTCCTGGAGGGACATATTACGGCGCTGTTGTAGAGCGTTTAGTATTCGGACCATCAAATTGGATTGTAAACTATGAACTGCGGCAGATTTTTGTTTAATTTTTACTAAGAACGACCTAGCTGGCCGTATCACTTTAAACACATGCAATTTTATTCAATAATTCAAGGAAATACAAGTTTTTTTTTGAGTGATTCGTTAACTGATTTCCTGTTCCGCTACTGTTCCAATGAAATTTAAAACAACTTTAACAATAAGAAGTTGTCTTTTGTTGTTGACTTTATGATGATTTTCGGTTGTCTAAATACTTTCTACAAACATTCATTTTATTGATGTTTTCGTAAGAAAAGAATGGAAAACTATACACAGATTCGCAAATTCTTGGCCCTAAGCTTGAGCGGTATTTTATTCTTCATCCCCAGAGAAGGAAAAATCTGTTTTCCATCCTTTTTGAGAAATTTTTCAAAATTGTTTTCCCTGAGTGTAGTAGCACCGTGTGGGTTTGAAGGTTTTATTCTTTGTGAACAAACATTCCGCAACGGTCCAGATGAAAGGGTTCTATTTTTCTTCCATGAAAAGGCAAACCCCATGCTTTTGTTGGACAATCACTCACACACCCATCAATCTTTTCGTATAACGGAAAGCGGAAAAAAAATCCCAGGGAGCATAAGAGTTTGAGGGGTTCAAACGTCGTGTGCTGTGATGTATTATGTATTATGTAAGATTAGATAAAATTTATTTTACCTGCATACACGATTGACAAATTCCATCACCAATCAGAGAACATTTCGACACATCTTTTTGATCGTGTGCAATTTGTGTGTGACTAGGTGTATTCTGACTTTGCCTCCCAGACTACTTTTCGGGATGGTGTGTTTTAATCTCGCTTATCCTGCCTTTCATACGGTTTCCATTGCCGACGGAGTTACAGCGGCACTTTTTCCCATACATGACGCTGTCGGCCCGATGTGACAGTGCACCCTCCCGCTCTCTGCAAACGGCAGCACGACACACACGGAAACATGAAAGGTTAAGAGCAGCAAACGCCCGACGGCACTGGAACCGTCCGAACCGTACCGACAACACCTTCCCTGCGGGTCAGTGCAAGAGCGAACAGCGGAAATGAAACGAAAAAGTGCACACGAGACCGATGTACGCCACTACAGGGTCCAGGGTTTTATGTATAGTTATCTTTTTCCGCTTTAGTTTTTTTTTGTATGGTACCATCACTACACATGTTTTATTCATGCAGCTCGCATGGTGAGTCTTTTGTTATTTGCATTGTTCCTGGGGGGCTGGAGCGAGCAAATGAAGCCGGATTGTCCGTTTTGCTGCTGCCAACCACATTTCAGCAGCTCTCAACTGATCAGATCGGTTGGGGAACGGAGATAAAAGGACGAGGGGCGTTTGGCGATGTGGGTAAGGATTGGCGAAGAGTGGGCTAAAGTCAGCTACCCAGGTACCCCGGATAGGCTACGGTCATGGGAACGCGGCGTACCGTTCAGCAGCTGTTTGCGCTTCCCTTGCGTTTCATCTTCCAGCAATGATTTAATCTGAGAAGAGATAATAAATTGGCTTTAGCCGGTGAACCGCAGCTGCCCGTTGGCTGTACCACAGCAAGGAAGGAACCGGGAAGGCGACAGTGAAGGAAACAAAAGGGCAAGATCAAGGGCGAGCGCGTTGAAAATTGACTGAAAATGAACCACATTCTGATGTCAGCCTGCGCGGGGGCAACAGGAATGCACGCGGGCTCGATGGTGGAAGGCATTGCCTCGGAATATGTTTGCGGAAAAATGCCGATGGCATTCGTGGAACGTAGACGTCGATGTAGAGAATTTAAAACACGGGAGGAGCGCGATGATATCGCAATCATGTCGGTGGGTTGAGGATACGTTCAACATTCACTTAAGTTTTGATTGTATGGCAGGAAATTCACTCAAGCGCGTTTTAAATGTATTAATGAAGTTAGGCTAACAATCTAGTACGTTCAACCGTTATAGTTGAACAATGATCATGGCTCTTTTATTGGAGGATGAATGAGGAAAAAAGAAGAGTTGGAAAATTCACATAGAATTTTTCTAATAAGTTTAAAAACAGCTTATGAAAGTAAATTCCTTTGTGAACATAATGTGAAATATATCTATGTAACATCATTCAGCCCTTCGTTACATAAAATGGCACAGTGTGATAGATAACCTTAATTGAATGAAAACTTTTGGCAGTTGAAATAACACGATTAACAACCCTCCCGTGTCATGTGACGGCCGATAATATTATGCCGAATCTACCGCCGACGGAGAGTACAATTTATTAATGAGCTTGCTAAAGTTACGCGCGCGCATATATGTGTGTGTGTGTGTGTTCTCATTAATCATGTGAAGACAAATTGAAGCTTTCGGTTATCAATCCTCCAAGGCCGCTGCTGAGCCCAGCCGCCAGCATACGTGAATCGCACCAGACACAGTTTACGCTTCGGTTCATTTCAATCCTATCACAAGATTGATGCGCTATACAAGAATCCTCCCCGGAAGAGGTGCTGGGTGCGTCGGTTCCTGTATGCCCTGTGCCGATAAGACAGCATCTGTCAGGTAAGCTCAGGTACCTGAAACTATCTTCAGCCCCGGGCTACGTTTTGTTAATTGTTCCTGGTTTCCTACCGAACCTTGGTTGTATAACAACTGTACCACCTGGTCGGCAATAATAATGATCGATTGGAAAATTAACGCACCACGCATCATGGCAGCAGCGGACGGTTCGCCGAAATGTGTTATTTCCATTCGATTGATTTCGACACCGGCGAAATCGACCGATTCATGATGGCAGCGTATGCTGCCCGTGTACATGCTTCAGTTTTCGACTAATTTCATTTCGGCCGATGCCCGTTGACACAGCAAGTCTACTTGGCGATTGGCGGGGCGGCGGAAAATGCGCCACCAACGGAAATCAAATTATTTTCCATCGATGACCGTTTCCGGGAAAGCACCCTTCTATCCAAACTCGAGATTTTTGTAAAAAAAAACACACACAATCCTCAGGTTATATTTATGATAAAAGGCCAAAAACAAACCTAAATGACGGCAGGCGAAACAGGTGGAACAACCCGAACAGCAATCATCAATCAATACATATTTTGCAATCGGTTGAGCTTGTTTATTTTATTTTATAGTACCGTTTTAATTTTTACCCATTACGCTTGGCACCGTCCGGATGGTTTCGATATTCGACGAAGCGAACGGATCGACCCTTCCCCGTAGGTACGGTGAAAAATCTGGATTGATTTTTCAACTGTCCAGTTTCGGTGCGTTACGCTTTCTGGCGAATTTTTAAATAATATCTCAAAAGGTTGGTTGGTAGAAGTTCGAATGTCGTTTTTCGTTGTATTGCCCGACTTTGCTTCATTAGTTCGATGTACACAATTTGTTCTACGATTTCACAAAAACAAACCAACGTTTTAATGTCCATTTGTTCGTTGAGTATCTGCAAAAAAAGAGAACCTTCTTTTCAAACGTCCCACCCCGATTGAAGGTTTCTTTTCCGTGCTGAGTCTTTCAATCAATCCCGCTCTAATGACCACCGTATGTTGTTTGTTTTTAATTAGAGACTTCAAGGCGTCTGAAGAGACCATCTTTCTACGATTGTTTACCTAAAAAGGGTCTTGTCGGCTGGTGACTATTTTGCTGCCTTTCACCTACGGTACGAGTTGAGACAAAGTTTCTAGCACGGAATAAAAATATCTCTCAAGGTTAGTGAAGCAAATGGCAAAGCATACATCTTACTTTTGACGGATGGGTTTGGCGCAAGTGTTCGACCGCGATTTAAAGAGCTTTCGTTTACGCATCAATCACCTTAAAGCACCTTCTGCCAACGCAGTGATGTGCGATGTGTGTTCGGCTGTCAGATTAAACTGCTCACAGCAGCGGAAGCAGCGTGGCGGACGAGCCTATGGGACGATACTGCTCGGTGGAATCTTCCGGTTCGATTTGATGGCTTTTCAAAAGAGAATGGAAAGCATGGCACAAACCGCCGGAAAAAGCTTGCCGGCTCGAGCAAAAACGTTGTTGAACGCGCTTCACAAGGAGTGAAGTTTTCTTGTGAAGTGTGATAAAGAAAACACTCCTTTTTGCGTTCTTTAGCGCTTTCCCGTCCAACTCTCCTCCCCCACCGTCAAAGGATAATCGAAAATCCCATCCACGAGCAGACGATTGGTTTACAAGATTTTCGCCGTATCTTCCGACGTATCATTTGAGGTCTGTGTAGCTGTGAAGCAGCAGGGAAACGCAATGAAGCGAATGGCGATGGAAGATGATCAATCGGGCGGGGGAGTTTCCCCCGTGTGCACTGTCGATGAAGGGTGGAAAACTCATCAGACACAGTTTATTGCTGATTGACTGTCAATGTCAAAGTGTGTGCCTAGCGTGTGTAGTTTTTTTTGCGTTCCTTTATTTACAGATCAACACAATCGAACGTATTTTATGTACAAATCAGATGGAAATGGAGCCAAAAGCCAACCTGCGCCCGCATACTCACACGCTGCATACATTTTCTCCATCCATCAGTGAACCATTTTATTCAACCAACTGTAAGAAAGCCATCGAGAAGCTATCTAACTGCGCGACTCTTTTCATATTTTCCCATCAATTCGCTTGCTCTATTCTGCTTTATTATCTATTTGTGGGTTAGTTTCGTATTGATAAAAGCTTCGCATGTAGGGTGCAGAAACGAAGCCAAAAGTTCGCCGCAAATGGCTTCATCGTTTCGATCTCTAGCTAATATTTACGCGACCACAAAATGGCCACCAACCAGCGGTTTGCTAAAGCCGTGCTCGTAGTCGACCAAAAGTGAAAGTCCAATAAAAGCACCCAGAGCTGGCAAACAAATTCCACCGGACTCGGTTGTACCAGCGTCGTCCTGCGAACACAACAGTTGCACCACTAGCAATGGCTAAAACCGTCGGCCGTGCAGTGAGTTTTTAAAACAAAGCCACCTCACCATGGATAGAGCATTAAATTCCATAGCATGAAAACCGCAAACATAGTCGTATGATTGTTTTGTTTTCTTTCATTTAATATATGCAATTTATTTAATGGGCAATGTTTCGATAGAATTGGTTGTATTTTGTTTGGGCTCGATATTATAAATGAACAAAAATTACGTTAAACATTCATCAAGTTTGTGGGGGTAAATGAATCATATTTTAGGCTTCACAAGAGTTGGTTAATTAGCCGTTTCTTTTGAAATAAGCAGTTAATATTTTTGGTAACCTCATTACCACCAATCTTGAAGAATGTGGAAAATTTATTTTGAATGTTTTATATGCCTTAATCAAGTTATAATATTGGCATCTAATATTATTAACTTCTAATTATTATCAAAATGTTGTGTTTTTTTTTTCGCTTGATTGAGTCTCAGTTCATGTTTATGTTTATGTTTATTTGTCTATCGATGAAAAGTAATGCCCTCTCGAACAATTTTTGCAATGTTTTACAATGGATGGAATGGAACGTAGAAAGTTCTGACACAGTCAAATGTTTTACGAGAATATCGGGTAATTATTTTTAATCGCAAAATGCCATGCCAAGAATAAACTCCGTACCTCTGGGGAACTTCTGTGAAAAAATAATTAAACCAGCGAAAGAACTAAGAAAAACAACAATACAACAGCAAAATTTGCGAGAAAATACAATAATGACCAGTTGGAGCGACCATCGTTCCATCTGCACAGGCCCGCCATGGATCAT
Source organism: Anopheles merus (assembly GCF_017562075.2). Lineage (NCBI taxonomy): Eukaryota > Metazoa > Arthropoda > Insecta > Diptera > Culicidae > Anopheles > Anopheles merus. Next base: position 30,987,731 of record NC_054082.1, on the reverse strand, counting down.
GCAATGAGTTAAGCTGACAAAAGCAAATATTTACTCAAGCTTTTGCTCCTTCCACCGCTTCGGTGCAGTTTTACTAGCGCCACGAGGAATTCCACGACCAGCCCATCGGCACACTTGGCATGGGAAGAGCTTCCCAATGGTTGACGCTACCGACCCGAAATCAATTAGAGACGGGCAAGCAGGCGGCACTCTCTGTTATTGTTAGTGTCATGTGCCTGCATTCCCGTGACGAATTTCGATTCCAGATGAGCGACAAAATCAACAACTTCGTTTGCCGTCTTAGTAGCGTCTATCAAGCTCCGTTCGGGGATTCGCGTGTCACACTCAAGCACACTCACTCACTCACACCTTTCTGCCTAGGGGCGACGACATTTTGCGTTTATTTGACTAGTCACTTTTGCGGTGCCCGGAGGAAGTTTTCGATGAAGTGCCAAAGTGGTATCGGTGGTGTCGATGATAAGAAAGATCGCATTGATCGCGTGTTGCTGCTAAGCAGGTGGCAAACGGTAACGCAATTAAATCATAGTTCTCGTTTTACGAAGGCGACGGTGACAGTGTTGAATGGGAGCATGCTTTACTTGGAAAATAGCTTACAGCTGGTTGTCTTTTCATTTTACTCCTTCGTAAGGGTTCTTTGCGGGTGTTACTAATCGAATTCAAGCTCTCCAATGTGTTCGATTTCTTCAATGCAACAGTTGCGCGAGCTAAGAGCTGATTGAGTAAATGGCGGTGCTCAATAACGCTTAATTGCGAAGTTTGCTGGCAACACATGACTGAGCTGAAATTTGGTAAATTTGCATTCGAAAGGAAATAGATTCTTAGAATCAAGTAAAGCAGTTTAAAGTGAAATCCGTAGTATTGTTGCTATGGAATAATTATATGCTACACACAAACATACTTTACATAAAAGCAGAACATGTCGGAACGATTCAATGGTAACCCAATGGGACTTCATCAATTATATGTCAATGAATTATACGGAACCTAATTATTTTTTGCGTCAAATGTACAACGTATGATGTTGCTCTTAAAAGAAGCACAATCGTTTTGAAGACGGCTAAACACTTAGCTGTTCTTTAGCAAGAAATTCTGATGATTGGATACTAAATAATTGTTTCATATTCTCAAAGTTCCGGCTGATTTTCTGCGTGCTTTGCGTCCTAACTTAGCGACTCAGTTTTAGAGACTTTGATTCTAGATGAATTTGAAACATTTTGCAGAAGTCATTTGCAATTTCGCTTTGAGGAATTATGATCAAAGTTTTCCTTTGATTTCAAAACTATATAATTTGAATGGTGAGTAAATGTTGTGTAACATTTAATTTTGTTCGAACGACGGCCAACTTTTCGTCTACAAGAAGTGAAACACTGGGCGTCTCCACTATTTCACATAAAGGCTACGTTCAGTAAGGCGCCCCTTTTTCGGGTCATTTTCTGTAGAACATTTAGACTCTAGCTAATAAAGCTTTTAAAATAATAACTCTAAAGCAAATATTTTCAAGGAAACTACGTTAACACTTTTTTAATTGCCTTTTTATCTATTTTAAATTACAGAATACAACGCACCAGTGAACCGACCTCTTTGGACGATCCTTCGTCAGCATGACGTCTCCACTACCACTGCTGCGCTCGTTTTCGACCGAAAACCAGAACCGTGACTGGAGCAAGCGGTTTTCCTTGCGCATCAAGCAGAAAAGCAGCAACGATGGCAAACTGGTTAGTACCCACGCGAAAGCTTTCAGGTCGGTCAGCTCCGCTTTTTGGTAGGCCGGCTTCGCTCCCACAATTCCCAAGCGTAACCTGTCTGGCCCTTAAGCTGACTGCACGTCCATTCTTGTATGTGTGTGTAACGGATTGGGGAGGGAGGCACTTTCACTGACGCACTCATCTCCCCCTGCTCATTGTCTAAAGTTTATCAGATTCTCACACGGCGCACGCTCACCTGTTACCCTCTGTTTCTCTTTCTTTTCTTTCTTTTCATTTGTGTCTCTCCTGTGTTACGTTTTCTCCCGTTTGGTGCAATGTTTCGAAACTCCCAAACGCACCACCGGCACACGACTAAAACCACCACCATCACGAACACCTCCAACCCTGTCACCCACCGACCCGGTGCACCGCGCAGGACTTTGCCTCGTTGCGCAAGAATAAGTTTGCACGCCGCTGTTCGTCCCTGCGCCAGCAGCCCACCGAGCAGACCACCTCGAGCGTCACGCTCGAGCTGGAGTCGGCCTCGCCGGCACATTCCATGACCATTCACGAGAACAGCTCGCCGAAGAAGCCGAAGTGGGAGGTCATCGAACACTTCAAATCGAACGTCCGGGGACAGGAGTCGATCAGCAGCAGTCTCATAGCGGTAAGTAGTGTCATACACACACACACACACACACACACACCCACACACACATACACACTAGCAGTTGTTGTTTGTTTATTTTCCCCGGCTGGAGGGTCGTTCTGCGATGGCTGCCTCTGTTACTAGTGCGCAGCTAGTGGCTGCTGGCGGCTTGTTTGTACAGCAAACCGATATGGTAGTAGAAAAACTCTCCCTTTCCGATAAAGAAAGTTTCTCCCTGAGCACCCGAGCACTGAGCACAACGTAAGCAAACAATAACAAAGTATGATTTATGCTCTATTGGACGGCTGTGGGAGATTATGCGTTGTCGAGCGGCCTCATTTGACGCTGACTACCAGAATGAAGATTGAGTGTCCAGCTTGAAGAAGCTTATGATTGCGAGGTGATTGTGAAAAAGAAGAAAAAAAAAACAGTTCCACTAAGCAACAACTGCCACTGAACGAACAAATGTTAATTAAAATAAAAGGTACGATAAGGAGTTCTCCATAATTGATGATCCTTCAACGTAAAACCTCCGCCACCACCAACGGCACGTGTGTGCGTGAGTGCTTTCGCGAGGTGAATTTCAATTCGGAATGGGGGAAGGCTGCCGATGATCAATCGGTCGTGATGAAACTTTTCCTTCCTGCCGGTGCGCAGCCACAAGCACGCCGATTCGCTTCCCATTCCAGCACCTTCCATTTCATTCCATTTCTCGCCGCGCGAAAGTCAATGTTGGACGTGAACTTCCGCACTGAAATCGGCGATGCAATCGTGCGTAGAATATTTCCACACGCTTTTCCATCAGATTTGTACCGTTTGATTTCATTCACCTTCCTACGACGTTGCGTCGGTGTCGCTATCATTCGGCAGCAGTCAGGGGACACAGGCGCAGTTTCGGTCGAGGAAACGTAATGGCAAAACTGGTGCCGTTTGAAGCGTGCCGTTTACGTATTCAAATTTAATAAAATGTAACCGATACCGAACCGCCGAAAGGATACGCTGTGCTGGCTTTTGCTGATATGGTGGAATGTGATGTGATGCGGAACAAGATAGTTCCATATGCGTATATATTTAGCCCAGTGTTTGACGTGTAGGTTGCGGCACGGGTATGGAGGGTTATGAAAGTAGCATCGTTCTTTTTCGTGAGTGGAAAATGTTTTATCAGTGCCAATTTTATCTAAATGGTAAGATTGATTAGGTTAAATTTATACAGATGTTTAACAACATGACACTGAAATGAGTTCAAAAGGCATATCTTAATTTATTAAATATATAAATTGTTATACACTGTTTTCACTATTTTGTTTAGCACGAATTGTCAAATCTAAGCCAAAGGGAATTTTAATGAATCACGAATACCAAACCGAATGAGTATTTTCAAAAATCAAAGTGGTGGAAGTTAAACACATCATATTCTACGGGATTTTTTTAAGCCAGTCAAAATACATAATTTAAACTCAATTTCGTAAGTTACGAAATATACAGTACACATTGCAAAATCTCTTGATAAACCCTGTTAGATTCAAAACGGAATACTATATGTACATATAATGAAACTTTCGTATACGAACACATTTCCAACCAGAGTTTAGGTCAAATGTTATATAAATTATCATGTGAGGATTTGAAATCGTGAAAAAAATCGTTTTAGGGTAGGTCTTGTCACTTCATTCCCTAATTTCATGTCACATGTAATACACATGTCTTTATGCTCATCCTTTCATTGACTTACACCGAACGAACGCTAAGCTGCTTACACAGCTTAAGTTTATCTACCCACCTCTGCTATATAAAACACCAGCAACAACGTTAAATCAGTCTATCGCCGGGCGCGCTTACCGGAACAATCAACTTTCTCGAGCACTTTTCAGTCGGAGCATTTCCCTCCAGCTTCTAACGGCGTAACGTTTTCGTGGAAGCGAGCGAACACTTACTCGTACATTCTACCCAGTGCTAGTGCGCATCAAAAGAAATCCCTCTCAACATTGTTGGTTTTATCGTGGGCAAACTATCTGCAGCTATTAGAGCTTACAGCAAAACCGAAACCGGGGAAGCTGTGCGCCACGTCGCGTCAACCGCGCCGCTCACTGTGGCCCGCCTGCCCGAAGGCAGACCGAGCCAACGACACCTTTCAAACTACACACACACACACACACACACACACACACACACACACACACACACACACACACACACACACACACACACACACACACACACACACACACACACACACACACACACACACACACACACACACACACACACACACACACACACACACACACACACACACACACACACACACACACACACACACACACACACACACACACACACACACACACACACACAGACAGGCACATGCGATGCTGCGCTTGGTCCACCTAAGCAAACTCCAAAGCGCCCGTACCCATGGCAACCGTAGCAAAGCGTTGCTTTTGTTTGCTACCTTGGCAGAGAGCGGCAACTATCAACCAGCGGTGTGCGATTACGGCGCTGCAACCGACAAAGGCCGAGCGGCAACCAAACAGGAGATTGGAATCCGCTTTTCGCTTCCTTTCCACGCGGTCACACATGCTTCCTGGTTGGCTTGTCGAGTGTCACGCAGAAAAGGTGTCTTTATTCGAGCCGGTGCTCTATGTGTGTGTGCGAGCATTTATGACTCTGGTGCAAAGCGTTTAAGGCAAGTAATTGTTTTATGCACGCGAAGCGATAAAGCGTGTTAAGGTGAAAACCTCCGCACGACACGCCGTCATCGCCCCCCACCCCGGACAAGTGGGATCCGTTTCTGTCCCGAAACCTTGCGTAGGTCGGGATGGTTTTTACGCTCAGAGGCACACCGTGTTGGCGGAATCGGTACGCCCAGTTGCCAGGATCGGTACGAGGGAGCACGATTTTGTGTTTGGCGGTGTACGTCGGGAACATAAAAGTACAAGCCAAGCATTAAAAGTAGCCCGCTATTGTAGGAACAGAGCGTCTTTCCATGCATGACACTTCATCCCACGCGTCCCAACGTGCACAGCTATTGATGCGCGTATGTGTTTGTGCCTGTGTGTGTCATGTGGCAGCATGTCCACATGTAGGTTCCTTCTATTCTTTATGATGGCGTTGGTTTTTTGGTTCTATTGTTGTTTTTGTGTTGTTTTTTTTACGGTTTGGCCTCTTCCGACGCGCTTCATCGTCAGGTGTGTTTGCAAAACGGTTTCAGCACACTACATTCCAATCCATCGGAGGAGGGCATATGGGGGCGAACATTGTACAAAGGGGGAAGCGTCAGCCCGGTTTTGTACGGTGTGTCGCCAGAGTTTTCATTTCAAATCAAGCCGCTCCAAGTCACTCGAAGGAAGCAATTCCGGTAAGTCGGCAGGTCGTAAAGCGAACACCGCTACGCACACCGTGCGATGTAGGTGCTATTTTTATAATCCCTCTCGGCATCATTTATAATCTTGCTGTGTTGCTTCTTTTTATTTAGTGTTTGTTCATGGTGGACAAACCCCGTGCTGGTAGCCCATAATGTCCGATTAGATGCGCAACGGAACAGACACGCGGTGCATAACGCTTGTCCGTTTTCGTTTTCGGCAGCGCTCCGACGGTGCGTTACATTGCCGCCATTCAGGCGCTTAGCTTTCCGTCGCTTGTGGTTACAGCCGGTTTTGAGGCGGGCGCTCGTGTGTGTGTGTTTTTGTAGGTTTTTTTTGCAGATGTTGTTGTTTTTGTTGAAGCTATTGCTATTACGATTCATAAATGCAGCAGGAAGCGGTGTAGAAAATTGAGCACCGAATGGAAGAAGCGAAGCAATAAAAGTCACTCAGCCCGATTTCGTTGAACGGTGTTTACCAGTGCCGCCGGAATCCACAGCGCCACTTCTTTAAGTATACTTTTGTGGATTATGGGCCGCTTCTTCTTTGCTCCCTTGCGCTGGCATTTCTTCGTTTCACCAATCACAAAACGTTTTACTGTTCAATTGAGGGGCCTGTGCTGTTTGATCGTGTTTATCCAAGCGCGTCGCGTCTTGGGCCATTTATGGATGCTACTCTTGAATTTTATAACAACGAAAGTAGCCATTTTCGGTGCGGTCGGTAAAAAACGCCGACAATCAACGGCACTTTTGTGTCGTGTTTGGGCGACACTGCGAGGGCTAGAAATTATGGGTAATTATGAGCTTTTATTGCATCCGCCGTTTGCGTTTCGCCTAGAACTTTTCGTTGCATCGGAAGGGAAGCCAAGCTTGCCTTTATTGTCATCGAAATCTCGGTGTAATTAAGGGTAATTAAATCCCCAGTCAAAAGTCGTTCCTGGTGCCGTTCGACCGGGTCGTAATTGTAATTAAACTTCTCAACTATGAAACAATCGTTTGATGCAGGGAGGTATAATCATGGGAATCAGTGTTTTGGGTTGCTTTTAATCACATTTTAGTACCGGTAGCGGCTTGGAATTTTAAAGTTAATATTTGGTTTGATTCTATGCTTGATATTAATCATAGCGAATTGCTAACAAAAAACCAAATTTCCAAACAACGGATACAATGCAAGCTTGTTTTAGTTGTCTTTAAGGTATAAATGTTCAAAACCTTTGGTATTTTGAAAGGTTTTTATTCTTCTTCTACTTTGGCACAACAACCTTTGTGGATCAAAGTCTGCCTGTACCAGAAGTTGGCATGGCTTTCAGAGACTTATTGATTGCCCATAGCAGGATGGTTAGTCCTACCTACGTGGAAGGTCCATTCGGGGCTTGAACCCATCACGAGCAAGTCGTACGAGTTGACGACTGTACCACGAGGCCGGCAAGCTTACTTGGAAAAATAATGCTACGAGTCAATAGATCTAAATCCAGTGAACGCGATTTCTGCTTCCTGATGTGTTTAAAGTTTTCCTAGGTACTATTTCAATGCTTGGCCGATTGCATCGATCTCCCGACCAAGCTAATGCAGCGATGTAGAGACTTTTTCCTCGGTCTTCATTTTTGGCATCGTTTGAAGTTTCTTGTCGCTCGGGATCGTCGGCCATTCGGAACTGGAATTTCTTTCGATACCTTTATTGTTGCCTAATAGTGTCGCAATATGTTGTAGATGTCGGAACAGACCTAAACGGCGCCCACAAACTGCCGCCCGATGTCCGTTTTCGTCGAGATGGGGTGCCGTTCTTTGATCGAACACGCTTCTGAAAGAGATTGCTTTACTTTTTTGGCCATCACGGTTATAATTCGTCTGATAATGGTCAAGATTTGTCTGCTGACTCACGGAATACTTTTATTGTACTATATCATTACATTATTCTTTTATTATTATACTATCATAAAATAAACCCATGAAAAGTTTACAATTTTTGTCCATTTTTTTTAAATTGCAAGTGTTATTGCAAGTTTACTGCGTAGTGTTTTGTTGAAAAAAAAATCTCCCTAGAAATACATTTATTTAGCCACACACAAAAAATTCAGAGATTGCAAACATTTTCAAATTTCTGTATGTTGCATGGTCTATTCACAATCCAAAGAAAATGCTTCCGTATAGTGTTGCACATCGGTGTACGTGAACGCCCTTCGCCTTGCTAAAACCGATCTTGCAAATCCCGGTACATATAGACGCTAGCAAAAACACGAAAGCAACAGTTTCCCCGGAAAGCTTTCCCCATTCCTTGGTATGTGCAAAAATTTTAACTAGCTCTCTATGACGAGTATGTACACAATTTCGCACCACTTTCCTCCGGGCTATAAGTGCAGCGAATGAGAGCGAAGCATAGGTTGAAAATGCACTGAACATTTTGGAAATGAAGTTTTCCATTTTTTATAACATTTTCTTTCTCGCTGTTCTCACTCTTCCCAATACAGCTAGCCAGCTTCTGCAGTTGCTAACGAGAATGTTCAGTGGCGTTGGAGCTACCATCATTCGCCGCTACCAATTTGCTTGGTACGATGCAAATGTGGCCGCATCCATGCACATACCTTACGCGTTCCGGTTGCCTCCATTTTTGTTCCATCCTGCAAACTGGTAAACGAAACACCGGCGTAAAGAAAACTAACGGCGCACGATAATGATGATAACGCTGTTAACAAGGAGCGGAATCAGTGTGATGAATGGGGTTATCTTTCCATTTTCCTTCTTGCCGTTTGCAAACACATTCTGGGTGCTGTTCACTGTATTTTAAGCTGATTTTAAGTGAGCGACTATATGGTAAAAGTGGTTAGAGGACTATCCACTTTTTGTTAGTAATTGCAATGTAGCTACTCTGTTTTGTTCTTGATAACAGAGTAGATGCGTCTAGTCCAGTATTAAATAATAATTTTGCGTTCATCTTGACCTACATACTTCATTACCATCCGGTAATGTTCTTTCCTTGCCATGAGCGCCTCATCAAACATAACTGCCCCAGCGATGAAGTGTCATAAAAGTAGCCTCCATAACCGAATAATAACAGCTCCGGCAATGGCAAGGTCGGTCGAGTTCACTGTTCCAAGGACGCAACAGCGTCTGGAGGGATTTCAATGGATTTTTTCCCTGTTTGGAGAGCGGAGGGGCTGATGAAAATTATTCGCCAACTCAATTTAGCACGTTGGATTAACTTTTTGTGTGATTTATGAAACATTTAACGATGTCTCGGCGCGAGCATGGCGTAATTCCTGTGCCAGTTCTGCGGTGCAGCGGATGCCAAGCAAACCATTCATTACCCATGCGCTGGATGACTTTCGGGGATTAGTTGTGTCGCACGTTCTGGCGACAGAGTAAAGAAACAAAAAAAAACACCAAAACCGTACTTCTTCTATTCTCGTTTCGCCTGCGAGATTCTTAACATTAGGTCAACCGTTCATCGAGTCATTTCAAATTTCGTACAAATTTGTTAAGCTTGTTTTTGTTTTACTTCCGACGACAAACCGTAAGCATGTTTGATGATTCTAACTTCTTTTGTTTTCCCTTTGGTACTCTCGGCAGGCCGGTGTGACAGCGTTCAACCTGGACGATACCACCTCCAACTACTCTGGCACACCATCGATAAGGAAGAAAAGCTTCCAGATCTACAGCGGTGCAGGTAAGTGGACTGGACGGGGCGGAATGGCAGCTCCGTTTGCTCCAAGAATTGGGCGAAGCAAACAATCAAGGACGTTCATTTGCGCTGCCAAACCAGGGCTGACGCTTGTGCGCTTTTTTGTCGTTCTTCTCTCTCTCTCTCTCCCTCTCTCTCTCTCTCTCTCTCTCTCTTTCTCCTCTGGGTATAATTGTGAAACGACGATCCCAGGGGATGAGGCGCTTGAAAATTTGACGAATTTCAGGTTCGTTAAGACATTCGCTTTAGCGTTTGCCAAGCCAGGTGCTCTCCAGTGAGCGTCCCTCGGTACACGGGACCGGGACCCACTGGGGAAATCATTATCAAATTGTTTTAATCATAGCTGTTGCCTAATTGAATGCGATGGAATTATCGCTTCGCAGGATAATAATTTCTGTTGAGCATCTTTTTTTTTGCGCACGGACCGTAAGCAGCACTCCCGGAGCGGTTCGAGTTTCGCCGTTGCTTGGCAACGTCGTGGGAATCAAGCGGAGTGGAGTGCTCCCGAAGGAACCGATCGTTCGGTTCGATGCACGCCTGAATGTAGACTGGCTGCTGTTCTGTTTTATTTTTATCCCAGTTTCCGTTTCCCCTTGGTACAAGGTGAAGCAAGCAAACGTATGCTACTCCAGTGAACACACGTACAGCAACCTAAATCATTACGTAGTGCACGGAGATACCGAGCTAGTTAGCATGCACGGTACCAGCTATTGGGGAGGTGGTTCGTGCTGTGGCATTAATTAAAAATTCATATTACATTAATTAATACTAAACCATCTGGTACAGGATATGTATGTGTGTGTGTGGGTAAGTTGCGTCAGTCAGTGAGTAGCACTGGCAGAGGCTCCGGCAAGGTGACTGCAATTAGCAAACTGATTTTTGTAGCTAGCTTTCCAACCAGTTTGGCTTTGAACCTGAACGCGGCTTCCAGCCGGGACAGGAAGGCGATACATATGTAAATCGAGATTAAACTATCCTCTACAAGCTACACACGTGCAGGCATCACACAGACACACTAAAGTATTCATAAACGGCACATTTTCATGCGCCAGGCAGGGCGAGCGATTTAGCCGAGGCCGAGTCGAGTAGCTGAAGGTTAACACGGCGGCTTTCCTTTTGTTGTGGAAATTTTCGGCAGCTTTTTGCGTAACAGCTTACCTCCCCCTCCGCTCTCAGTCAGCTGCAAGGGCGTCATCTTCACGCGCGGCTGAAAGGTTGTTAACACCGGGATGCTTGCCATCAACCGACGGTTTATCGCCTAAGCCAGGCGCCTGTGTAAAAGCTATCAGCAGAAACCCTTTTGAAGTGAGTATTTGCTCTTGCCCGGAAGTGCGTTTAATCTCTCCCCTTTCTCTGTGCGAGCTACCCTGTCCTGTCAGCAGGTTGTTTCGTCGTTTAGACACACAGTGAATAGTGGCCAGCGTGGGCCTGGCAATATATAAAAAAGGGCAGCATTTATTGAACTTTGCCATGGTATGAATATTTACAGCCGCTCGAAACGCAATGGTGCGGAAAAGAACCTTGCACGCCCCTTGTCCGGGGGCCAAGACGGTATGCATCTTCAGGGTTCGGGGGGAGTTTTGTACAATCGTGTCGTACAAATTGGACACCACGAAATGTTTGCTCAATTTGCAATGCATGACATTGTCGGCGTGATACATTATTAAATTGTCCTCTATCCCATTTCCAACCGGTTCAGAGCGGACAAAATAAAAGAAGAAACAAGAGCGGGTTCAGTTTCACCCCATTCTTTTTGTACTCTTTCACACAGCCATACTGGGCCATCCAGCACAACCACGTTGCCGACCCGTCGGTTTGCTCCTCGGCCGTACCGGCAAGAGATTGCACAAGCTCCGCCGCTTTCAATTGTAGCCAAACTGTCCCAACAGTCATTAGATGACGGTGTTACAAGCAAACATAGTGTCATGCGACACGTGCTGACTGGGCGAGCACCATTCACCGGGTGGAAAGTTTTCCGTAATTGAATTCATGCTTGCTTGCTTGCTCGCTCGCTCGCTCGGACGCTTCGCTATTGTCGTGCGCGGGATGCGCTTCGCTCGACGGATGGTGAAAGTATTGACTTGATGCTGTGTTTGAGCTCCACGGCGTATAACAGCGTACGACAGACGTACACATACACACGCCCAATCGGATGATGGTTTATTTCGAACCATTACCAATTCCGTACGCTTCTTCGAATGCATTCAAACGCTACTACTGTTCATGGTTTTGTGCGCTCGTTTTACCCTCTGGTAGCGGCAAGCATCTCCTCCCGGAGGCAACTTCTTTGAAGTAATGTGCGCTGTAGGTACAGTGAAGCACGAGTACTTCGCGAGCTTGCGGCAGTGTGTGTGTGTGTGTGTGTGTGGGTATGAGCGGTTCCTTTTTCTGGTTTTCTTCGTTACACGCAGCAGAAGGAATCGCATTTCGCAAACAGACAAGCGAACGGATCGGTCCGCTCAAGGCAAATAGCACAAGCAAATGTAATCATGCTCATGTTTGCCCTTGTTTACGTTGCTCCACCATCCACCGATGAGGCCGTTAGCTTCTGCTGAACTGAAGCGCATTGCCAATACCAATATTCGGTTCGGTTTGCCAATGGTGTTGCGATTGAGTGTACTGAACGCAACTGTCTGAAGCTGGTCAAAGGTCAACGAAAGACTCCTCTAATGGGATAGTTTACTTTATTTGTTTTTCAAGACTTGTTTTGAAGAGAAGTGACATAATTCATGCTCAATAATAATTACATATTACTGTACTAAACATCGAAAACAGAGTAGGAATTGAAAACAACGGTCAGCAAAGATGGAAGATTCATATCTAAATGGAAGATGAAAGTTACTCGTGTACCCCGTCATGTTTGTTTTGCTGTGCGACGCGCCAACGCGTCCTGCAATAACCTTTAGACGTCGATGTGTGTGATTCTCAAAGGACCGCTTCACATCGGTGAGTGACAAGTGGCAACAAGAAAGCAGGAAAGATACAAGAAAAAGCACCAGCGATGGAAAAGAAACAGAACAGCATCAAAAACAAACACACTATTGCTAGCCATTCTGCCCTATGATCGAACAACTTACCAAACACACGCTCTGCCATCATGGATGTGACACATGGGCGCCGGAGTTGGGACGACTTTGGCGAAGAGTGCAAAAACTTTGTGTCGATCGCAATATAGATTCCCGCCGACAATGGTACAGGAAAAGTTTGGTCCAAACTTTCCATTCCTGCACATGGCCAGTTGCTGCTACACTGCTTTTGAAGCGTTACCCCTGATAATGAAAGCTCTTTGTCACTGTTTGTGGCGGGCCTTGGAGTGTGCTCTCAACTCTTCACTTCGCGGCGATGCAAGAGCTTTGGTTCCCTCGTCCTCTGTCTCTCTTTCTCTCTTGTAGCTCGATCAAGAAGATAATTGAGTTTGTAAACTTCTTTTATCAATTTTCAAACCGATCTCGAACACCAGAAGATGCCTGTAGATGCGTCCCTTTCCCTTTCCTTCTCCACATCGAACCAGAAAGTAAATGCTTAATAGAGTTTGTGTGGCCAAAGTTATTTTGACACCGCCATAAGCGTAGCGAGCGGAAGACATTTCCCACAACAAAAGGGCAAGGGCAAGGCACTGCGCTGGAAAATGGTTCCCGAGATTGTATCGGATAAACATCGCTTAGGGCTTCGGGCGAGCGGTAATCGTTTCACCGGGACTACGAACCACCAAGATGTTCGGTGCCGGCGGGTACTGGCATTCTAAAATCCATCCATTACCGCACGCGCCAAAGCCTAATGGAGCATTGGAGCCGGTTCTCGGCAGGGCGATGTACCTGTTACGCCGGCATCGGGCGCATTATCGTTGTATGATATACGTGCGGTGCTTAACGCTTCCCAGGCCCTGCTATTAGCCCTGCATCCTACCGTTGGGCTTTTGTTGTGCTGAATGCTCGTATGTGAAGCGTTGGGCCCGAACCGAACCTGAAATGTGTTGGGCAAATCTTTAAGACCATTCTACTGCTGCCTGCCGTCCATGCTGCATCGAGCTGGAGCTAAGCACCACACATTGCGTACGGTGAGATTGGAAGGCAGCAAGGCATCGGTGCAGTTATGAAATATGATGTTTATGTACATTCCCCGGATGCCTTTGGGCAGTTTGAGTTGCTCCAGTTTGGTAGTGTTTGAAAGTCTGGGTAGGAAGGCTTTCGTTCGGACAAGCCTGAGATGCTATAGGAGCTAGAAATAGTCATAAATATATGATGCTAGAAGAATTGCTTCCGATTATCTTCTGCGTTGATTTTTGTATGGTTGTATTCGGCTGTATGAGACTACATAGTACTGCAGAGGATTAGGTATCATACTGTGAAATTATGTTGCTTTAATTTGCCATTTTCAGGAGGATGACATTGAAAAATTTACTGTTTTAAAACTACTTATCAGCCTTGTTTATGAAATTTTGTTAGATTCCAACTGGCGTCGTTACAGCGTTGAACACTTACAAATCATCACACATGGCACTGAGCTAGTGCAGAGCTATATCCACGCTTTTCCGGTCAAGAACATGCTCTGCTTTTTGTACAAGTATGCCACAGAAAATGTAAATTTCAAATAATCACAACACTCCCGAACAAAGCCCCTTTGTTCGCTAGTGTCCTCAGCAGAAAAGTAAAATAAAATCCCTCTTATTATTCAGTCCCTCTCCTAAACGCCTCTTTCCTACTAGTAAAGTCGTTCTTCACGTGAGTGGTTGAGTCTTTGACAAAACCGAGTGGCAGACATTCACGAAAGCGCTACAGAGAGCAAATGCAAAAAGCAGTCCATCTTCTGGCGAATCGAGAAAATCGATGCTGAACGGCTCAAGGACACGATTAGTGACTGTTGAGGCGACGGTAAGCGGCGCTTGAGCGCCTGTTAGCGATGCTGCAGACGAGCACGCTTTTCCGACTTGTGCCGCGGGATTTTCCTGGGCGCCCTTTGCGTCGCAAACACCTGTTGATGTGTGCAGCGGTAAAAGCCGGTCTGAGTTTCACACGTAGTGCGATTTTGGTAGCGCTGAGTGCCTATTTGGTTAAGCATATTTGCGTTCCCACTTACCGCAGAGTGCAGCGGATGGAAAACGATCGTAGGATTTGATGGTGCATTCAATCTCATGACAGTTAAAACATCCTCCTCGCTCGCTAGTTGCACAGATTCACATCATTCCTTTCTCCGTTTGCTTCGGTGTGATTCAATTACTGCTTCGGATCCGGTGTCTCGGGCCTTCCGTGTCCATCTGGTTGCTTAGCCCTCGATATGTAATTAGCTAGCACCACACAACCAAACTGGAATAGCGAATAGTTTGCACAGTGAGACGGTTGTCCTGCGGTTGCCGAGGCAAACTGGGAACTCGAGCTGCGTACCAGTTTGCGTCTATTGGAAAAGAAAACCGTCTGTAGCACCGGTTTACACGGCAATTAAATGCCAATTACACTAATTGGAAGTGCAAGTGCGACGTCGTGGCAGAGGGCAAGGAGAAGAATTGGGCTGAGGTCAAACGTTAAATGATTCGGGGCTCACACGTTTGTGCAACAATTAAGTGTGCTCATCTCACAATTGGACCGAACAATTGAACGGTGAGCTTCATTAGAGCCAGTGCCTAGTATTGAGGGGTTGAATGCGTTTCTGATTTGAAATGTAAGACGCCTTGACCTAGATTTACTGCTGGATCTCTGTAGTTGAATTGTTAACAGGGTTTTTGTTTTCCAAATGAAGAATAACATTAGCAAATTTTTAAATGTTGGTAACTAAATGTATGTAAGTAAGCAAACAAAAACGCCAAAATCTAAAGCGTTTAGTCATTTCGTAAATAAAAGACACAAAGCAATAAAACAGCTTTCGTAATGAACTCGTCTCAAATAATGTACAATTGATATTGTTCAACGATTCTTTTGTGGTTTACACTCTACTACAACTATTGACTAACTGTTTTGGGACTCAAACCAATCACTCTCAACGCCTCTGCGACTAGTGACTAACTTTTTTTCAGATTCACCTAACCTACTCTCCTCATTGTATAGCTTCTCACTCTTTTGGGAATTCTTTCCATGCATCAGTGTGAATCGGAGTCTTTAAGGAGCTAGTCGCTACAAAATGAAGACGACGTAGAGAAAAGATTCATATAAACTCTTCGTGCTGTGTTGAATCCATACATCAATAAGCAGCGTCCATCTCACTCTCTCACTCATACGAATATCTCTAATTGCTGTAACAAGGCCAAGTAAAAATACGTTTAAATTTCTGTTGCATAAAATTGAGCAAATTCAATCCATTTTATGCACTAACGTCCAAAGGACGAATATTCGCGCTGCACAATTAGAAAAAAAAACTACTGAAAAGTACAAACACGGTAAACAATAAATCATTCAACTAATCTAGCAATAAAACACGCCCCAGTTTGTGTGGCTCTGTGTGTGTATGTATATTTTTTTGTTTATTTATAATTAATGTTTATTTTGCACATCCTCCGGTCTTATCTTTTCAGCAGCCCAGGAAGAGCTGGAACCGCTCAACAACCTGAACATCAACAACGCGGCCGAGGGCGTGTTCGATACATCCCGCTGCTGGAACACGGTCAAATGTTTGTTCAACGGTGTCATCTGTTCGCACAAGTTTAAAAATGTCCAGGTAAGCGGGGCCATTGGGCGAGTAAACACGGACACCCGTTCCGTCGTGTCGTCCTCCAGTCGAGTCAATGTTTTATATTCCCGCAAGTGCCCACACCATTCAGCTACGTTCGCGCTGGCCAGAACCAGAAGATGAACGGAATGGAATGGAAAATGCAAAACCGGAATCTTGAAGCCACAGCGCAACACAGCGCACGGCCCGAGCAAGCCAACTAAATAACAGCTCACGTAATCTTCTCATCAAAGTTAGACTCATCGAAAAGATGGAGTACAAGGATGGGGTGAGGAAAGGGAATGGAAAAGTACCGAGAACGCCGTACTAGAACTGGCTTAGCCGTAGTCAAATTGCAATATCACGAAGAACTGTCCGGGTGTAGCTTACCTTACACACACACACACACACACACACACACACACACACACACACACACACACACACACACACACACACACACAATCCACCCAGCTCCATTTGTATGTACTGTGTGCGGCGCGAGGATAATGCGATAAGATTTTCCGTTTGCACCGGCTTTTTCCTCCGGCCACCCAAGAAGGTGAAATTACATTTTATTTACAGGCACGGGGGAAATGTCGGGGTTTGGAACTGAGTCCGTGACACTTTTACCCAGTAGCCGCGCGTACCGGCACGGTCGTGTACAAGTTTTGCATCCCCCGATTTCGTATTTTAATTCCATTTTGTACACTGCCGGGCCGAAGAAACGTCCCGCCAGAACCGGAGGGAAAAAGTTTTTCCATCGAGGTAAGCAAAGAAAGTGTATAGAAATGGGTGTCCCCTTTTGCGACACTTATTTTTGTTTTACGATCGCTTAATGCTTACAAAACTATGCAAAGCTTCTCTCAAAAACGAAAACGCAAAATACGATCAACATAATTGAAAACGGCATAACGCAGCCATAAAGACTTCAGTGCAGCGGAAGATTTTCAATGCACTCAATGCAACAGCATGACCTCTCACTCCTTGCATGATCAAAGGCTGCCGGCGATTGCATTTTGATTTACGCCCTACGTTTGTGCCCGCATTCGTGTTTATCCATTCGCACTGGGGAAGTCGTTTGAATGGTTTTTGTTTGGTTTTGGATATTTTGTTCACCTTCGCAAACTGTTCCAACCGGAGACCGGTGGCACACCAGACAAAGGCAGACACAGCAGCGACGAGTTTGGTGTGCAAATAAAACGGGCAGCGGGAATGGAAAATAAATAACAAACCTTGTCTGGCGCTGTTCATCGAATTGAAGTGTAGTCACTTTTGCACCTGCGATATTTGTATCGCTTTGTTGGAGCAACCGGGCTCCCGATACCATCTGAGCACGACGCTCAGTTGCCGGCGATTGGTAATGGTGGTGGTGGTGATGGTAAAAAAAACTATCGCAATGTTTTCCACTTTAATTTACCAATCCTGTTTCCTGCCGTCGCACTACCACCGGAACGGGATGAGATTTATATGGTGGAAATAAGTCAATGGAACGATCCACTGGCTGCAGTGCACAGGCGAGTGAAATACAAAGCACAGGGTAGCAACGCTTCCGGCAGGCACCCGGTGCACTCGCACCGGAAGCACTCGCTACCGGAGGTACATGAGCTTTTGCATCTGACAGTCCCCTGTTCGAGGGGGCCACAAGCACACAAGCGGCGAGGAATGCATTCCAAATGAAATACTCCGTTTTGGTGCTGCCACTCTGCACGCTCTAGCGTCGGTGCGAGAGGTTCTGGACTCAACACGACTGTCGCTGGGGTAAACAGTGGCTGAAGCCAACTCATGCTCGCTTGCTTTCTTCTCCCGGGAGCAGCTTTGTCCGGTAGGTGGAAGGAAAAAAGGATTCCATCTTTCCCACATAAAATTTGCACAAATAGCAGCGACGAAACCCTTCGCTTTACATTACGGCTAAACGAGCGGACCAGCAAAAAGGAAACCAATTCCGGCACAATGCACAGTGCGCCGAGGCGCTGCCTTCGGTACGATCCACAATCGTCAAGACACTCGACACAAGACCGCCGATCCTTTTTTCGCCCATTACGGTTGGAAGAAAACGCCAACACATATACACATCCATTTTGCCAGCGCCTTTGAGCACCCCTTCTGTAACAGCCTGGTCGGTGGGCATTTTTTTCTCTCTATTGCATTACTACATTACCACAGCACTAAAGGGAAGAGCTGTGCTGGGGTGAGCATTGGGTTGACGGTGATGGGCACAACCGTCGCCTGGCAGGACAATGGAAGATGACATTCTGCTTGTGTGAATTTTTGAAATCTTTGTCCTCAAGCCAGCGAACGAGGCTTCAATGCTGCTTCACATGAAGGCAAACTTTATTTCTCCTTGTGTGCTGCTCACCTTCTCACTGCCACACAGCCACTGCTGACAGAATGTAGGAAAGGAAAGCTTACAGCTGCTGGAAATATCTAATCACTACGCTTCAATCGATGCTGGGCTACGCACTTTTGGGATTTCGTTGGATAGTGGAAACCTTCTCGATTCCATTTACCATACCTTTTGCCGAATAGTCTTTAATAGCTTGATAGAGCGAAGATATTAAGGTTTTGGTTAATCAGTAGAAAGTATCTGAGCTTTAAGCACATGATACGTCAATGGAGCGATTTGCTTCGGTAGCCTTAGGGTAAACCAGTTTGAAGTAATGGTAATTAGCATTTGAAGGGTGTACATTTCCATTTTTCGATTTTGTGCTGGAATTTTGTTGACGTAACCGAACTGGAAAGATTGATACACCTGCTATTAGGCCCATTCGTGCGTGTTGAACAAAAACAAATCTAGCATGGGGGACTTTATTATGCGAAATGTACGGCAAATAAAGTGGAATTTCAATTACGAAACAAGTAAACTGTTTTAAATTGTTCAGCTCTTATCCTTCGGTAGACGGTAATATGTGGGTTGTATGTGGGCTTTAAAACGTGAACTTTAAGCTATGATTAAAATTAATTTGCTTTAATTATAACCATGGCCTCCGTAAGCAAGCGAAATTGGTTATTGCAAACATTGCAAAGCGTGATGCTGTAAAATTTCGTAATCAAACGATAATAATTAATGAAAATAGAAATGTAAAATAAAACAAACATGCAATACATTATGATGGTGACTACTTTCAGGCTTTCCACCATCCCAAATGTGGGCTAATGTTTGCTCAGGAAAATCAATCATCCTGATTACAGGGATGCTTCATCTCGCTCGATCAGTGTACTGTTCACTGCTTACATTGCTTACATTGCTCCACAATTCGGCTATCAATCTTAATAACTGATCCGTCATTTGAACTTGATTTCATTTTCCAAATCCCTCCATAGCGCATTGAGTTCAATACTCAGCTTTCATTGCTTCAGATATAAAGCTCGATGTAGCTCTCGAACATTGAAATGCAAATTCACATTCGACCACATAAGAAGCTTTTCATGATGATAATTATTCCCTATCCAAGGCACACTCACACAGATCTGCACAGATGCAATGCTTGCTAAATGGCAGATGAAAGTGGCTACGCTTTTGTTTTCATACCATTTGGACATTTGACAGCTTGTTTAGCACCGCTGCTCAACAGGAGCGAGATGATTCCCAGCGGGTCGTTCGGAGTGTTTTATGCAAGTGAAAATGATCCCCCAGTCTTGCTTTTCAACTGGTCTTGATAGCCACGGCCAACAGAAAGAGCAATGCTTTCAATCCATATGTGAGCAATCAGCTACAACATCAGTATCATTGCACCTTTCCGAGCTGTTTCGAAACGCAGACGTGTAAGGTTTTATGTTTTGCCTCTAGGGAAAATTACCAACTACCATAGACACACACACACACATACACACTAACGGTACATCTGTGTGTACGACTGAAAGACACAAGAAGTATGTTGTGAGTATTTATGACGTTAGTGATTTGCGTTCTTGATACGTGCTGCAAACGAGAAAGAATGAAACACATCCAACAAGCGTACGTTTTCTGCGTACATGCATCCTCCCCGAGGGGGAGAGGGGGGGGGGGGGTATGATGGTCATGGCTTTCAGAAGAGATAGTTTTTCTTCCGGGGCAATAACACTCGACTGCGCACATACCGACCCAGGAGCCTGCAGTGGGCTTACGAGTGGGGTTTTGTGTTGAGATTTTATTCGCACTCGGTACGCAAAACATAGAGGAAATGCTGCACCGCGTACAAGAGCACTTCGTCCTGACGATTGTGCTGCCGTGCATGCATTCCGTACTTGTATGCACACTGCCCTGCAGCTATGATGCACAATGTTTCAGCGAAAGTGGATGAGCAAAAAAAAAAAAAATACAAACTTTCCCATAACTTTACGGCTTCAGATGTGTGGAGGTGTTTTTTTTTCAGCGTCAGAGTATGTTCATCATGTACGCAAAAGTTTATCGTTTTTTCGTTACTTTTCTTTGTCCGCTAGAGCACACATGCAAGTTAAATGCGTAGCCTGGTTGAAGCTGGCCTGATAGCCCAGTTTCATATTTGTTATTTCATTGTATAACTAATGATACCTGAATGTTTGATTGGTTTTCTATGCTTATTGAAGCATTCATCACACATTGCAAAATAAATTTAAAACCATGCATAACTTCCTGCGGAAAAACAAGCTCTGTTTCATTCAAAAACTCATGCTACATTATAAATCAGCAAACATGTTTTCCAGTAAAAACTGATTTTGTAAGATTTTTTTTTACTTTACACTCACCACTACACTTACCGTTCAACGTCGTCCCGTTCTTTTATTTCCTCCATTTTCATACTAGCTTTAAAAGTACTTCCATTCCCCCTGCGCAAGTCCGGCGATGGGCGGTGCAACTTGTGCAAAAGTTTTTAATATACTTACCCATTAGTAGCGCCACACTTTCACCCGTCACCCCTTCGTCAAGTCCAGGTGCTTTGGACGCAAAATGGCGCATCCCACCATCCAGTAACGAGGTGCGAAGGGCTGCCATTAAAGGGAACTGTGTCTCTGTAGCTGCTAATTGCATTCATCGTCAATGCGCGCGTGAATTGAGTTGGGGAAAAGTTCTGCAGCAGCTTGGTTAGTTTGTCCGTTTTACTACTATTTGCTAGTTTACTGGCAAACCACCTTGCTGCTGGAGCTTATTTAGTTGCGCCGAGCAAACTTTCAGCTTATCGTTTGAATATTGTTGCTTCCCACGGTAAACCAGGCTGGCAGTAAATGGCACATTCAACGATACAGTGTCATCATTAATAGCCGGTGCTAGAACAGTGCCAAATCATGCTACCACCAGGCGTCTCCATCACCGCGTGCCGTGATTTTGTGCCCAGCTGTGTGATGAGTTATGGTTCGATTTAGCTTCTAAATAATTCATTACCCTTCGACCTCGGGTTCTCCGTGCTGTGGCCCCGGCACGGCACCCGGTTAAACCGATTGCCGAATGGATTTGGCAATTTATTACACCCATTGCTAAGATCGTGTTCTGCCGGGCGTTTTGCTACAATGACCACCACTGCCCATTGCTCGATCGTGTCGTGTCTTTCGTGGCCGGGAACGAGCGCTCCCACGTGAGGTCCGTGATTTATATGCCCGTGCCGCACGCCAGTGCCTTGCGTGAGCTGGACGCACGGTACGAAACGGACATTGAATAATAAGATGCTGTCCGGTTTAATGTAGCGACTAGGGGTTGCAGCTGGCCAGTGATGCATTCGGAACAAGCACTGCCAATTGCTTTTAAGTTAATTGCGGCAAACGCGCGGAATAGAAAGCGTTTCCCGAAAAACATGAAAAAGTTGCAAGTAAAGTCTTCAAAAATAATTATATAAATGTAAATAAAATGTAAACAATGCATGATTCCAGTACAACGTACCTTCACTCGAACTGAAATGGTATTTCAAAGACGATATTTTTTTACATGTTTATTTTTCCCCGATGTCTCGTTTTTCTCTCGCCATAAGATGTAAATTGGATGGTATCAGCTTAAACCGCACGACGTAAAGGAAAAAAAACCAGTCCCACCGCTCCACCACAAAGCAGTTAAACGAGGCTTAGAAAGGAAGGGAAAAGGAAAAACAACGATAATAGCTAGCAAAAAAAAGGTCTCACTTCGCATCTAACGAAATGAAAAAATATGAAGCGCCAAAGAACGCAACAGGAGCCGGTCACGACAACGGATGGCTTTTTTCCGGCCAAAGCAGACCCCGCTCTTTAACGCGTCCCTATTTTTTAAGGTTGCGAATTCTTACGCACCAGGATCGGGCGCCTTAGCATTTCCGCAGCCGGCAACATACCGATGGGGTATCCCACTGTTGTTGCTGCTCTGCTTTACGGTGTCCGGGTAAACCTTACCAGCGTGTTGGTAAGTTTGCGTAACCGTGTCCCAAATGTCCCTTGGGTGCAGAATTTCTGTCATGCACTAGCGACACAGACCCTTGCCTCATGCGATGTAAGGAAATGGCGATGCAAGGAAGAAGTAGCAACAGCAAAAAAGAAAGGCTACCCTCACTGCTCGGCTCGCAGGGCGGGAAAGTAAATTGATGCTCGTTATTTTTGCGCCCAAGTGATTGCTGGGAAAATCGGCCCAAATCTACGAACCGGAACCTGGGGAAAGAGTGCGCCGTGGCGTGCCCGTAGCCCTAACAATCTGCCGTTCGGCACGGTCCGTTCTACATCTTAATGTTTGTGTGTGTGTGTGTGTGTGTGTTTTTTTTTGTTGATGTTGCCGTCGTCTAGCTTTCGGGATCGGTGTTTCGTGGAAGAATTCCACTGTTGCAGGCGTTGTACGCTGTCGTTATCCTCTTTGTCACATCGTAAAATTGGGTGTATTTGTATCGTGTTCTTGACAGTGTTTACAGCCGATTGCCGTACTTGTCTAGTGTTGACGCTCTTTCTCGCACGTAAGCGGAGCTGTGCTGTGTTTGAGTGGATCACGTAATAAGCAATGCTAGCGCAAGGAAAGTTATTGTTGAGGTGGCTTACATGTTTTATTTGGTTTTTTTAGGTAGAAAGTGCGGAAAATCCAATCAATAATGAAATTCATTGATTCCACGTCCACACTACTTAAACAATAAGACAAGGAACAATAACATATTATTTTATTTTCATGAATTTGGTTTAGAAAAAGGTAGCTTACTACGCTACCAATACAATTATCATAGCTTTTCCGTTCTAAAAACCTCTCTGATACCACTCACTTACTTCCTCAGCGTTCATACGCTTGTTTATTACGCTCTCGATAACTAACAAAGCATCTCCATTGTCACAAGTGAAGTTTCCTGACTACGCAATAGGTGAAAACTAATTACCACTGTATTACTTTAATCAGTATAGTGCAACGACGAAGCTTCCATTGGTAGTGGGTGAAAGGTTTGCATTTGCTAGGGCAATATGAATGCGCCGGTGTAATGACACTCATCGAAACGCACGTTCCGTTCCGTTGGCAATAGAATCATCATCATCTTCATCTCCTTCAACCGGTTCATTAACGTAACCGGTAAGCTTTTGAGCGAGCACAGCTGCACGATTCAATTCCCTATGCAAAACGGTGTTTCCGCAATTGAAATTGCTGCTGCTTGGGGAATAGTGAGTGCCAGTTGCACGTGACCTTTGAACCCGCGACCAACGCTGCGACGAGAGAATTGCACCAGAACTAGACTTAGTTTACATGTTTACCGTTTCCTTGGGATGAATAATACGTGCCAAAATAATATTCATCGCGTTGTTATTCAGGATTCATGGTACTGCTTTTTGGAATAAAAGCAAATAACTTCCAGAACACAGGAACACTCAAAAAACTTTTTGTGAAAATGTCCTAGATGGAAAAAATAAACCCTTTTTTTTGCTTCATTTTACTTTACTTATCACTCACATCAATCGTTTTATCTCTGTGCTTGTAACTTCTTCCATCATGTACAAGCTTCATAATTGACATTTCAACCGTCCACGCGGGACCAATGCAAATTCCATTCTCATGCTCCGTACCCTTACCCGCAACGGTTCGAACCGTGCTGCTTCGAAAAATGTGCGCATGCCTTCAAAGTTATGCTAGGCAAACCGTCCTGTACCTGGCCCTGCTGGCTGATTGCAGACCAAGCCGCCAGGATCACTCAAAATCACTGCTTCGTTATGATAAATTATTGACAATGGGTTGGCTCCTTCGTACTGGCCCGGGCAGAACCGATTCCCAGAAGGGTGATTTAACGGGAAGTACAGCGGCCGAGGCCGGTGACCCAATTTTTGGTAGCAGAACAGTTTCTATCAGTCAAAAGTTTCCGCCGCAAAACAGAGCAACAGGTCCCGGAAGGGTGGCACACACACACATGTATTCAAACATAGGCACATTCCACCATTGCGAGCCATATTAAAATATCTCTGATAACGTTCGCTTCTCTGCTCCTGCGTTCTAGAAAGCGGAAACAGCAAGCATACAAAAATGCGATGGAAGCATTTTATGTTGTGCTCACATGCATTCCACTGCGAATGGTTGAAATGGCGCCGGGGAAGGCTGAGTTGATAGGGAGAGGGATAGTTATCCGGATGAAATGAAAACATTATTCTTTTCTTTGTTTTCTGAACGACCCGTTTCATTTTTTCATCGCACTCCCGGGCGATGTAGTTTATAATATTTCATCAAATGGACCGGTTGTTTGGACCGTAGTACCCTTGGCAGAAATGTCAGCCCCACTGTGTGGTTGAGGGTTTTCATCCATTTTTAATGCAACCCCCCGTTACGGATGTAGGCACAGGATTCAGATGGAGCGAAAGGATTTTTTTTTTCTTTGGGTTTGAGCACTTTGATTGGCTGGCCTTTTGGACGCTTTTATTGCAGCAAAAATTAACATCCGAAAAACAAAAGGCGCACGGGTCAAGGGTACAGTTGAATACAACGCCAAAAGGGCCGGGTTTTCTGAAAGGCTTGTAAAAATGTTTTTTTTTTCTCGTACAACCTAACTTTTCGCCTAACTTTCCCGCCCAGTTGAATAATGAAACAAATTTCCCTATTAATGCGTGTACCGTTGCATTGTTTTCTTCGTCGCGTCCATTGATTTGCTTCAGCTGTACGTGAGCAGCATCGCTAAGTTGTCAGCAAACAGTGGGAGTGATTTGTTGGTAATTTATGTTTCTAAAATGTATACTGTGAGTTAAATCCAAACTCTTTTAAGCTGCCATCATACACTCTTGCAAAGATAAACACGTCAAAAAAGTGAAACGCAAAATGGACGCAACCAATCACGGTGGCGAAACTGTTTCGTGTTGGTGGGAAAACTTAGCCAAAGTAAAGTTTCGCCCCGGGCACGATGAAGTGTTTCGCCATTGAGGTTTAAGCTGCTACGGGATGGATTAACACAGCGTCGAGCGGGTCGTGAAGGAGTTTGCAAAGAAAGCTACAAGCTTCTGCTTGCTCGGTTTGTGTCCCGAAAGGTAAATTTACTCGCGGTGAAATGTTTTACCGGTACTTGTGGGTAAATCGTGTACCTTTGTTATGCTCCTGATGGAGGAAATTGAAAATCTTACTGTTTTAGTTGCGTCTTTACAAGCTTTTTATGCTTTCATTATAATGTGAACTTTTTTCGTTATTATTTTTTACCGGGACTTTAATTTCTGTAGTTTAAAAAGTTTAGTGAGTATTTTCTTAGTCTTTGCAATTATTGCATAGACCATGTGCAAATATCCAAATAGAGATGATTAAAACAATTGAAATTTTTTATGTTGAAAACAAAAACAGTTTCATAAATATTTTTGAAATAATTTATCGTTTCCGAACAATTAATTTAAAAAAATAATTGTGTAACAGTTATTTATAACTAACGGTCACTATGCTTGAGAAACAATGCATCTGTGAACAATCACAATTTAAACAACTTCTCAATGTATTTTACTGGATTTGAGTTGAACCATCAACTGACAATAAAGCAACTTGAAAAACACATTTACTTGCCTAAACCACTTCGTGCGATACAGGGTTTCCCACGATTTATTGGTCGGTTCCCATCAATTTTTGGTGGGTTCCCATATTTTGTTGGTGCGTTCCCACGATTTTTCGGTCGTTTCGCAGAATTTTTTGGTCCAATTGTATTGATATCCAATCGGAAAATACCAATAAATTATGGGAACGAACCAAAAATCTATGGGATACGACCAAAAAATCGTGGGAACGCACCAAAAAATCATGGGAACTGACCAATAAATCGTGGGAAACCCTGTAAAAGATCAAATTTTGTGCCTGACATTTATCGCCCTTCCCCAATCATTTCAATCGAACGCAGGAGGAAGGTGGAACTTAATGCAATCCAATTATGTCACACAGCGTTCCTGCTCTTTCATTCACTTTCTCCACTCGTTAAATCCTCGGAAGCTTCATCAATCGAAACAACAACAAAACATTCGAGAGACGAATCGAATTCACTTCATGATGCCAGTGACGTTAAGCCACTGTTGAGCTGACAAATGAATGCCAATAACAACTCGCGATTATCAGCTCACAAATTCAAATTCAGCAAAGGGCCGCATCATATCATACGAACAGAAGCACAATACAACGTGGGCAGCCACCGAATGCCTACAATATGCCTGCCGTAATAGAACTAATTAGCATTGTGCTGCTCACAGCGTGGGCCCGATTTGTTGCTTTTAGAAGTGAAAATGAAATCAAACCTTGATTAAGCAACGAGATTGGTTTATGACTTGCTGCAACAATAACGACGGTAAGGACTTTCCCTGGTTACGGTCGAATCGCGCTTGGAATGTTACCATTACTACCCAAAGCCGGTGGGCACCACAATTCCGAACACATCCGAAACTGAATTTCCCCTGCAGCTTGCGGGCACTTGCTAGTACGAGGGAGTGTATTAATCACTGCCTTCGATGGGAATGATTATCTCCTTGCGTTTCGCTACGTTTACCGGCCGCAACGTAATGACGTCATAACGAATCATTTCGACGAAGCTTTAAGAGCTTCAATTGTTTCGTGTTTCTGTTTTGTTCGCTTGCGAATAACGTCTTTATGGCAGCAATAAGGGGGGGGGGGGGCGCTGGTGATTCTAGGAATTTTGTAACTTTTCCTGCTGACAACGGAGAAGTTGAGTCATGTTTCATGATTGCTCACAGATAATGGTCGAGCATATTTGCGCATTTAAAAGCCATTTCGAAAGAAGCAGCATTCAGTCTTTAATTGAGTTTCAAAGTGTATGGGGTTGAAAGTTTAGCACGAAAGAATCATACAGCATTGGTGTGTATCCCAGTACGGGGTAGCGTAATGCTCAGTATAAAAGGTAAATTAAGTATAAAAGGTATTTAAATTGAAGCACTTTGCTTTAGGATGCGAAACAGTAGTCTTAAAAACCCTTGCTTCTTCATAAACGATTAGAGCTTTAAAATGTGTTATCCCACTTCCATCGGATACTCGAGTTGCAGGAAAGCAATACCTCTACACTTGTTGTTTGTCCCAGGCGGCTGTCTTCAATCACATTTCAATCACACACACACACACTCACACATGTTCCTGGGGAATTAAACTGCTCCCACAAAAGTAACCAGGTCTCGCCGGACCCGGTGATGATGCAATCAATGTTCAATCACTTTCCTAAGTGATTGAAGCAAAGAGCTTGTAATAATCAACACAATCAAGCCGCCGCTCGGCGTTAGCCACCAGAAGACCCGATACAAACAAACACACACACAACTACATACTCACACGTTGTTAGCCACGATACCATCCCCGGAGGAAGTTTGCAAGTAATAATCGGCACCGTTTGGGGCGGAATAGTATGGCAGTGGAGAGAAATACATCGTGCGCTGGTGGTCGGTCCCAGCCACCGGGCACTAATATGCTTGATTCCGTGTCGAGCAGCTCCGACTCCGACTGTGAACTATGTGGATGTGGCCCTAATGGCGACAACTAATGAGATTTCCCGCCCCGATGTATTCCACCACTAACCACTGTGCTTTCTGTTTACTCTCTTCCACGCTTCCTCTATCCCTCCCTCTCTCACTCTCTTTGTAGGTGGAAATGCTGTACCAGCGGTATTTTCTTCGCATGAATCAAAGCAATGCGGTTCACATCGTGTGGCTTCTGTTAGGATTAATATTTATCTTAGCGCTAATACATCTAGTGTTTACGTTCATCCTGCAGCAGTCGCTGGAGAGCTGCTACGAGTCACCGCTGGATGGTGTGCCCGGTGGTATCGGTCAAGGTAAGATGTAGGCCATGCTGAGGACGTTGATAGCGAAAGATGCTCCCGCGCTGTGTTGAGTACGACACGCAAAACAGAGCGAGCGTCAGCCGAGCGGTGAGATCGGATTTGCTGGGGCCTACTTTGTCGAAAGAAGCGCCCAGTGCTTGTCCGTTTCGCGGGAGCTGAGTAGCGTGTAGGAGCGTAAATCCTTGACAGACCGTTCTCGATCCGGATTTCGGAAAGCATTTTTCTCGGTTCCACTCTCGACCGAGCTGGCATGTTTCATACAGGCTAAGTACGACAGCGCCCGATCGGACGTGCAGCAGGACAGCTTAGTGGCGTAGCGAACACAGCATGACACATTAATGGGAAGGATTAATAGTATGTGTGTGTGTGTGTGTCTGTGTGCATGTTGAGGCCAAACCGTTCCCATCCGCGTACGGACACACATGAATGACACACGCTCATATGGCGATGTAGTTCGTTCTCGTTTCTGGCTCCTCCCGTGAGCATGTGTGGGAAGTTAGTATAGCGATAAAAAATTAACATCATTCATAATGCGAGAATTACACGTACAACTTCAAACTGCGCTACTAACTACAGGGGAAGGTCGCAATCAATTTGAGTGTGTTATTTGTATCTCACAGCGCCATGGTCGCGTATGTACATTCATTGGATGTATGAAATTAATTTCGCTGAAAGGAATGTACAGTGTAAAATCTAATTATAATAACATTTCCAGTGGCTTGTTAGTATGTTACCGTTTGGAAAGGGGGTATGAGGTACCGCTTCGATGCATTTACTAAGGATGAAATGAATACAACAGTAGTTTGTTCAAAATTTAAGCTTGCATTTTAGTTTTATGTCGACGAACTGCATAGATAGAATTGCAAATTCTCAGGAATAACATACCAAATAGTACCATACATTTATTTTTCATTCATATCCTTCATGAAAGTATCATGTAAAATAATGTATATTTAAATGCACATTATCCTTTTTTTCTATTTCATGAAAACAACATTATCTTTCATACAGTAACCTATTTTTAATCAACCTACAAAACAATGTTTTGAGTGTTCATAGCTCCTCTGCATGGTTTATCTCCCTCTGGCTAATCTGAAAATACTTCAAGCATTATGTTTTTCTGTCCGAAACGTTAACAAATCAGATAGCTGAACGAGATCTCACTGCCGGGAAGCTGCCCGCCTAGAAACAGCAATGTCACAAACACGAATCCTCTTTCCCTCGTCATATCTGCTTCATGCCCACAGTTTTTCTCCCTAAATTGTATGTAAAAAAAATCTCCTCAGACTCTTCAAACTCCAAAATCGCTCGTTCACTGGCAGACAGCAAATAATGCTCTGGCATTAACTTCCGTTTAGCTAATCTTCTGCCCCGCAACGCCAGTCCCAGAACGAGCACCGTAGCGTACACCTCCCTGCTGGCTGGCGTCCATTTTATTTCATTCAATCGATTTATGCCACCACAACCCCCGAGTGTAGTTGCCCTTTCTCTACATCTCTACTCCCCCTATTTTGCAGATGCCCAGATCAACGGTAGTACGCTGGCAGCGATCGCATTCGGCAATGGTAGCAGCTACGAGGACCCGCTCGGGAGTAACCGTACGGAGGAGGTGGAACCACCGGATCGGCCGGATCAACAACCGAAGAGAGCCCAACTGGAAAGCCGCACCGAAGAGCAGGGAGCGACCGAAGCCCACCGGCAGAGCGGTTACCGGGGCAACGAAAAGGACGACCCGGGAGGTTTCAGCGACAGCCAAAAGGAGGGTGTACGTTTGCAAAGGACCAGAAGACGCTGGGACGCTGAATCTGGTACCGTCGTCGTGCTACCTGTTGCTGACGAGCACGAGGATGACGGGTTCGGTGGGCGTTCGGGGGATGGCCGAGCAAAGCGATGGACACGGGGACATGCAAATCATAGGTGAGTGGTGCAGTGAGCCGGAAAGAAAGGGTACGATAAGGATACTACACTTTCCCCAGCAAGCATCTTCCAACGCAAATCAAATTACATTGAATGGGGCAGTGTGGTATGGAAAAATTGAGCGAATGTAGCATTATTTATAAAGGTAACCTGTAATAACGTGTTATATTCTGGTTAGCAGCATCGACCCCACATAACCGTAAACCCCGTTTGTACTTTGAAACAGTTTATCAACAGCACACTATCAACATGACGGCAGGAGCGATAAATATCCCAACCGAACGCTCTGTCTGGTGTTGCTCTTTAAACCGGATAAAGTTGCAACAAAGATAGCTTTCTTGTTTCGATCTTGTTACACAAAGGTGCGTCCACATTTTCTCTCTCCTTCTCTCGCTTTCTTTCCCTCCCTGCTGCCCACAATTGGTGCCGCAACTAAGCAATCAATTGCCCTAAACTGATGCGCAAATTGAATTCCCCCCCCCCCCCCCCTTTCGTAGCAGGGATGCATTCTAGCTGCTTGGGCTGGGCAGAGAAGGTGGCCCAAATGGACCCAAAGACACCCCGCACTGCTGCTGCCAACATAATGTCGAACAACCATGAATTGACTTACTTTTTATACGTTTGATAAAACACCATCCCTCGGCTTCCCTCGTGTGCTCCTCTCCATGAAAGAGCACGTGTAGAAAGGATGCTGCTTTGCTATCTCTCAACGAGATAAATGGTACGAGCACACGCTTTGCTCGAGTAAAAGCGTTTTATTTGTCTTGGTTTATTTTTATCCCTTTTTTTGGAGGGAATGCAAAAGGGTGCTTTCACAACAGGACGAACGCAAAAATAAGATAGCCCCGTTGACTTTAATGTGGAAAATAGGATTGTGTGGCTGTGTGGGCCCGTTGCTTTTCCCGTAAAGGTACGGCAAAAGAAAAGTGAGCACCAAGAAAGCGTTCCCCGGCCGTTCGGTACCTGCTTTGTGCGATTGTGATAAGAGTTTTAGCTGCCACAGTGGATCCAGCATCTCGCTGCTTTCTGCTTTAAGGGCGGCCACAACACAACAGCGCGGCATGCTCCGGTGGCTCCGGACGGGAAGCCCATCAATTTCCCATTAACAGTCGAATAAAGATGAGTGGTGAAGTGACGGCACAACGGGTTTCGGTGAAGGCGAGGGATCGGTTGCTTTTCACTTTTATCCCGCGAACTGCATTGACCATAGAAACGGCACAGATAATCATCGCTTTGTTGGTCGGTCGGTTTTGTACGCCAAAGTCGCTGAAAGCCGAAAAGAAAAGCGGCTCTCGACCCGCGATGCGGTGAATTTGTTGATCAAAACACGCCGCCGGATTACGGTCGGGCATGGTGATAAAACGAAGCTTTTGGCTAAGGATGAGAGATTTGCTTTTTGGGGTGTGGGGAATAGTGTCCAATTGAAAAACAACGCATCAGAAATGCGATACGAATTATAGGTTACTTTGAAATAAGATGAAAAGCGCCTGACCTTCCCATGGCGTAATAATGGAGAGTTTTACGTGTAGCGTTGAAGAACTGATATTACAACCTGTGTCGGTGGAACCGTTCATCAACCAGGTTTTTTCCCTAAGGTAATTGACTATTGCATTCCAAAATTTTGTACTTAATTCATCATAACTTTGTGTATATCATTGTATTACACTGTTTAACTTATTTTTAAATAATGTTTATCTTTTCTTGACAAGATAAAAATGTCATCGGTGTATACATTTAACCATTTTTTGATTATCTTTTTGAGTCATCTTTTCCAAGTCGATATGGAACTAATATTATGACGAAAAAAGCATTACGGTATAGCTTCATTTCTCATCCAGAAGCTCCACCCCAGCCTTTTGAAAGGATATTAAACAGCAAAAAATAACATTCCAAGGATACCCATATTCTATAATGGCTTCAAAATTCTTCCGCACCCATTGCCCCCTTACCCGCGAAAACCCCTCAATCTTACTAATTATATACTTGATGTGACAGTAATTGGACCCCACGCATCCATTCCGAGCCCACTCCCATCGCTCCCGAAAGCTGCTCTGGTGTGAAAACTTTCTCACCGGGCTTGCCAAATTAAAGACCGGCCTCCCACTGTCTGTCCTTCCTCGCACATACTTGAAAGCCGGAAGCGCTTGAACGCGAAAAGAAAGCTGCCTGCCGGTTGACAATAAATACCGTTTACCGGAACCCTTTCAAGCCCAACGAGTCCGCGTGGGATTAGCAGTACGGGTCACAATCCGCCACCAGCAGCTGGTTCTGCTGGTAGCGTCTTAATTAGCGCAGTTTGGGTTGCTTTGCCGGTGCGACACCGACAGGATCGGCAGTGAATATTCAAACGGAAAGTAGGAAAAATATAATGGTGCCCCTTGCTGATCATCTTAACCGCGGCCCTATGATCCGGCCGTTAGCCGAAGCCGAAGCTGCCGCACCTACAACCGCAGCTCTGGGTCAGAGAGTGTACGAAAATTATGACCAAAATTGTCGTAATTAATCATGATAAACGGCGCCACGCTTGCCCATCCCGTCCACACGGAAAAAGTAGGGGAAAGCCATTTTCTTGTACACCGTGTCACCACAAACGACGCACAACGTGTTGCTTCCGTTCTGCGTGTCCAAGTGGTTGTTGCGGTAGCCTCGGCTTGCGCTTCTTGGTGCGTTTCAGTCGCAGGCAAGACAAGCTTCATCATCATTCTGATGAGACATAATTGATCACAAAATGGAGCTTTATTCGTGTGGGTGTGTGTGTGTGTGTGTGTGTGTGTGTGTGTGTGTGTGTGTGTGTGTGTGTGTGTGTGTGTGTGTGTGTGTGTGGTGTGTGTGTGTGTGTGTGTGTGTGTGTGTGGTGTGTGTGTGTGTGTGTGTGTGTGGTGTGTGTGTGTGTGTGTGTGTGTGTGTGTGTGTGGTGTGTGTGTGTGTGTGTGTGTGTGTGTGTGTGGTGTGTGTGTGTGTGTGTGTGTGTGTGTGTGTGTGTGTGTGTGTGTCAGCTTTATTACTCGAAAGCTCAGAACTCGAGCAACTTTACAACTCAGTACAGAAGTAATAATCGTAAAATGAGAAGCAGTACATCTTTCTCACCTTTCGGGAGAGCGTTTCACGGTTAGGTAACGGCTATCATTGTCATAAAGCTGCCTCTAACACTGCCCTCCAACGCACTCACACCTTTGCGAACGTATAAACCTTGCAGAATAAACCCTTTTTTCTATCATGGAAGACTGTGGCCATCGAGTGCCTGCGGCTGCTGCTACTGCTGCTGGACATCATAATCGAGCCGGCGGGTGACCATGAACGCACGTCACGATGGCTGCGAACAGAGACTTCAGGCAAGAATGATTATACACATTTTTGTTCCTCTCGTTGGGGACCGTAAAATGCGAACGGCATGATTGAGCTTAGCCATGACAAAAAGGAAACTGCGTGCCGTGGAATATGGTCCACTCAGAACCACCTCATCCACCACTGCTGGAGAGGCTGCCATTCCCGCTGGACATATAGACACAGCGTATGACAACCAATACCGACACTTGAAGCATTATCGCACAGACAGCACACAATGTTGGCTGGGTACATTATTTTTTTACTCATCCATTTACGCTTTCGTGCCATCTTCGTGCAGAAACAACGTGGACGTTGCAGT
Organism: Anopheles merus; assembly: GCF_017562075.2. Classification (NCBI taxonomy): domain Eukaryota; kingdom Metazoa; phylum Arthropoda; class Insecta; order Diptera; family Culicidae; genus Anopheles; species Anopheles merus. The sequence goes on along the minus strand of NC_054082.1, from coordinate 30,953,994 downwards.
AAGCGCCGCTGACAGCGTGCCGCCCAGCCAAGACAACGAGCTACATCGACAGGACAATGATGAACGGAGGCGGAAGTACGGCACGGCAGCGGAAGCGGGCGAGCTGGACGCCGGAAGTGAAGCGTACGGGACGGCGACCAGCACCAGCACCAGCAGCAGCAGCAGCATCATCACCACCCCAACGGCCGTGCCTCAGCCGGCCAACGTCAGCAGCGATTACTCGGAGGACGGTGACATTCCGCTGTGCAATCGCGACTACTTTACGCTGCTAAAGGACAACATGACCCAGATCATCGTGCTGGGTGTGTGCGCAACCGTGTACGCGCTGCTGCTGATGTGCCTGTACAAGCAGCGCATCAACGAGATCTACCTGTTCCAGGTGTCGTACGTCATCATGGTGACGCTGCTCGTGCTGGACGTCTGCTTCAGCTTTACCACCTCCGCCAAGTAAGTATCAGGAATGTGGGTCGGTAAAAGGGCGGATTGAACAGGGGCAGCACTTTAAGGGTTGGTGTCTTTTTTTCATTTCACCCGTCTGACTAATAAGTTTAAAAAAAATGTCAACAGATTGTGTTGAACTTGATGGCCGTTTTCGCTAAAAAGTCATCCCGAGCTTAATGGTTCAGTTAGTGATCGAGTGAAAGTGAGCGTTAAATATTATATTCAACATAGTTGTTAGGCATTGCTTGCTGATTCCAAGATACGCGGTTCTTGGAGCAAATTCTGCTGACTTCACCCTCTTATTGTCAAATAAAAAAACCATGTGAGATAATGCACTGCATGAATATGCAATTTCCATTCTCCAATTTTAGAGATATTTTGCATGGACAACGCGATATTTGTTTAATGCGATTACTGAAGATACGCGTATGTGTGCCAGATGCGCTAGTGAAAATCGAAATTACACTAGCGAGTACGTACAATGTCCCCCGGCCTTTAGGAATGCATCTACCAAGTAACTTGAGCGCATACTGTGACGCGTTTGCAAATCTTGAAAGAAATGCGTCAAACGCACAGGGTTTAAAAGGGTTTTTTTACGGATCAATCCACGTTGTTTCATATCAACATCATTTCGATTGTCCACTCCGTACAGAAAGTTCACCTCTTCCGGCGGGTGCACGGTGATTGCCATCTACATCATCTACACGATGCTACCGATACGCCTGCGGGAAGCGGTCGTCGGTGGAAGTCTGCTGTCCATCTCGCACATCGTGCTCATGTTCTACATGAACGAGTCCGACGATATGGATGTGGTAAGTGTCTGCGTGCAAACCAATGCTTCTCTTAGGCTCCCCATAACTTATCTCCTTCGGAATTTCCACCACTTCTCCCCACCCAAAACGCAGCTGTACTGCGATCTGATCACGCTGGCCTGCACGAACGCGACCGGCATACTGCTGCACTGGCCGAAGGAAAAGTCCCAGCGGAAAGCGTTCATGGAGACGCGGCAGTGCGTCGAGGCGCGGCTCAAGATACAGCGCGAAAACCAGAAGCAGGAGCAGCTGCTGCTGTCCGTGCTGCCGCGCCACGTCGCGATGGAGATGAAGAACGACATTGCGGGGCAGCCGCGGGAAGCCCAGTTCCACAAGATCTACATCCAGCGGCACGAGAACGTGAGCATACTGTTCGCGGACATCTGCGGGTTCACCAGCCTGAGCGACCAGTGCACGGCGGAGGAGCTAGTGCGGCTGCTGAACGAGCTGTTCGCCCGGTTCGATCGGCTCGCCCAGGAGCATCACTGTTTGCGCATCAAGCTGCTCGGCGACTGTTACTACTGCGTGTCGGGACTGCCCGAGGCGCGGCCCGACCATGCCCTGTGTGCGGTCGAGATGGGCCTGGACATGATCGATGCGATTGCGCTAGTGCGCGAGGTGATGGCGGTAAATGTGAACATGCGCGTCGGCATCCACACCGGCCGGGTGCACTGTGGCGTGCTCGGGCTGCGCAAGTGGCAGTTTGACGTGTGGTCGAACGATGTGACGCTGGCCAACTACATGGAGAGTGGCGGTGTGCCGGGCCGGGTACACATTACCAAGGAGACGCTGCGCTGCCTGGGCGACCATTACGATGTGGAGGAGGGCCGTGGTGCCGATCGGAACAGCTACCTGAAGGATCATCAGATACAGACGTATCTGATCGTGCCGAAGGATGCATCCTACCGGCCGGTAAGTCGAGGGGTTTCTGGTTCGCCTTTTTTGAGATGGTAGGATATGACCAGAACTCTTCCTCTTTTTCCTGTTTCCCTTTTGTATGTCAAGCAGCACACAATGTCGAAACAGTCCTCGTCGGTAAATGGGAACATCTCGAAGGAGCTGCGCATGATGGGCCACTGGTCGAAGATGGGGTTCAATGACAAAACCGAACCGAAAAGCACCGAGGAGGAGGTGAACGAGTATCTGATCAAGGCGATCGATGCCCGCAGCATCGACCGGTTGCGGCTCGACCACTGCAAGCGCTTCCATCTGACGTTCATCAAGGACGAGATCGAGCGCAAGTACTGTCTCGAGCCGGATCCGATGCTGAACGTGTACTTCTACTGCAGCATCATCATCTTCCTGGGCATCACGTCGATACAGGTGCTGGTGTTTTCCATGTAGGTAGTGACGGTTCCCTCTAGAGAGCTTCTTCCTCTTCCACACAAACACACACACACACAAACACATACTTGTCCACAATAATCTGTTTCGATTCCGCAGGGATCACTACAGCTACTGGGTGTACGGGATCCTGTCACTGACACTGCTAGTGTCCTGCGTCCCCGTCTTTACCCGGGAAGATATGGTAAGTGCGCCCCTATCTGCACTCTCCCAATTCAAACTGCTAAGCGCCATTTTCTTCCATTTGCAGAAAGTTTCCACCTTCTTTCGTGCATTGTCACAAAAAATTCACGGCCACCGTGAGATAGCTCAAGTGATATCGCTCTGCGTCGTCATAACTGTGATATGTTTATCTTACTACAAACTGGTACGCCAATGTTTGCGGTTCGAGTTGCAGCATTTTTGCATCCTCCTAGTAACGGTTTGCCCTTTTCTCTTTCCCGTTTGCAGACTTTAATTTTCTATCTTTCCCTTTACGACGAGTTCCCGCTCGTGCGGCCTAGTAATTGTAAGGAGTCTAAAATTATTAACGTAAGTAGCGACGCTAAGCGGTGAAGCAGCCTCGGTGGCTCAGTTTCAAGATTACCAATCTTCTTACGTTCCTGCCAAACCATTCACAGATTCTGCTATTGCTTACCCTGCTTGCCTTACTGACCTGTGCGGTGCATCAGTTTATTAAAATTCTCTTCAAAATCTTGCTGCTTATCGTCATACTCGTGCTGTATATTGCGTCCATCATCGTGCTGGCGCTGATCTTCGAGCGGCACTGCGAACCATGGTGAGTACCTTTGCTGCCACCCCCTTCCTACCCATTCTGCGTCGCCTTTGGTGGGTCTGTACGTTTACCGCAAATCGAATTTCGCAAATTTCGAAGCGGATGGTTCGGGGAAAATCGGAAATTGGAATTCGTGCAGCTGAACAGGCACACGTTAGCTAGTATTGATTGAACGCACTCACGTTATTAATTTAAGGCGCATATAATGTTGTATTCTCCTCCCACTCTAGTGGGGGTAGTTCGTGGAACAATGGAGTGCAATTGAAATGGTCTCGTTTCATCAGTTCTGAGTAAAGTGGGTAAATCTGTTTAAATTAATATGCCTGACGTGTTATGGATGAAAATAGAGTACGAAATTTAGTCGAAATGGAGTTTGTTATTGCATTTTTGCGTTTCAAAGTTGTCAAGGAAAAATATTACTCAATTGAAATTAATTATTATCCTACGTTTTTTAGTTTCATCATAGATATAAAAATATTAATAAATATAATAAAGAACGTTGCAACTACAAAATAATATTAAATATTTTTTTATACTCCTTTTCTTTTAAATGATAATAAAGTCATTAAAAATCTTTTTGAATGTGCCGAACAGCATGACAACAAAAACGTCTGAATACCGGAAGGTAAAGAAAAGCAAAACGAATTCCAAACAGCGCGCTAGCTTCCCGCATAACTTTAGCGCACAGCATACGGCGGGATCGATCAGTAGAAGGATTAAAAATAAATCATAATTACAAATAAAACGGTCCCCTCCCATCACCCGCACGGTCCTGGCTTGTAACTGTGCTAAAGATTATCTCCTCTTTCGCGGGCTCTCCTCTCTGATGAACTTATTATTTTCAACCCTTCAACCATAGCACTCTCCTCTCTTTCCCGTAGCTGCCGATGATCAAGTCAATGTTAGCATTACGATCAACTTTGCCCTTTCTGCTTAACCGCAACCGCAGTCACGAGATGCGGAAGGGATGGAGCAATAAAACCAACAAAACAAATTTACAACCACCTTTTCTTCACTCACCGATTTGGAATCGATTCGTAAAAGTCCGGCGGCCAACTTCCACCCCGTCGGCAAACCCCTAACCACACACACACACCCAGCGGGGATTAAAAACTTCCCAACCAGACTCAATAATGTGGATTTAACAACCATTGCTTCCACCTCGCTGACCATCGCAGACTGGTTCTGGCGCATCACCGATTACTCCACCAATCGTTGCCAATTGGGGCGCTTTTTGTGGGTGGGATGTGGGTTTAGCAGGAAAAGGAAAGTTAGCAATCGATTATGACAGTAGGAAAGAATGGGGTTTAAAAAATTCACCTTTTAGCTTGTTAATCACCCTTGGAGAAAAGTTTCTCGCCCGCGCATCGTGTCAGCAATACTTCAGAGCATCGGTATCGGAAGTGATTCCGGTTTTTTTTTTGTTGCTTTTCCTTTCAAGGAATTAAGGTTGTTTTTTTGCGCTTTCGCACTTGATTCGCACTGTGTGATTGAGAGCTTTCGGAACACTCCTGGGCATTCGAATACCCAGCTTTTTCCCTTTTTGCATCGCTCTGCTTCACGGATTAATTTCGCACAGCATTGTTGACTCTAACCGGATGTGGATTAATTTTCAACCCTGGGTGTAGGGGTTCGGTTTCGATTTTGTTGTTTGCCCTTCTTCACGTTACGGGTCCGCTTGGACATTGATGGTGTAATTAATGTTCCACCCCATCACCAGCATCAAGTGTGCTGAACAAGAAAATGTTTCCTTTATCGTCATCGATTAATCAACCCGATCGGCGAGAGCAATTGGGAACGAATTGTTTTTGCTTATTATCGCTTTAAGCATCTGCAAAGTGACAGTAATGGTGTAGCAATGACGTGCAATTTAGGATGGACTGCGTATTTGTTTAACAAAAACAGGCAATGGAGAAAAAAAAACTAGCTGTTGTCGAGCGTTTTAATTTGTAGCTAACTTATTATTCAACTCCAAAATGGAAACGATTTTCCCACCGCCGGGTCGGATATAGACAATGATAGTATCCCACTCTCCCCGTTACTACCCTGTTACTAATTGCTACGCTGTAAAATTGTTCCGCAACATAGCAAAACCACAAACAAACCGGAAAGTTAATTTGCACAGCGGTACGCAAACCCCATTCAACGATTTGCAGGACATTGGTGTGTGTGTGTTTGTGTGTGTGTTTACTTGTGGGAATGTTTGCAAAATATTTCGTACACGGCGCACGTACCACGCGTGCGAAATATTGTCAAGCGATGGCGATAACTGCACCCAGAGCCAAGCGATAATTGGTACAGATTGTATGAAGTTGCTGCAATCGAGTGAATGTGGTACATCCATTAGCTTCATTATACCTTAATTACTGGCTGGAATTGGCTGTATTAGATGGGTGTATCTCATGGCAAGGTGTTCAATGTTCGGAAATTCTGTTTACACAGAAGATTTGCAAAGAAAATGCGATTAATTTCATTTAAGAGCGATTACATTTTGCAAAGCTGTACTCGTTCGTTCATTCATTGAAATAGGAAGTATCTAAAACGGCCTGATTCAATGGCTGGTTTAGTGGCTATACATTTTAGAAGTGCAAAACTCTGCTGCGATTTGAAAAGGGGATGAGCAAGATTGAACTTTAGATCCGCTATTCAACAACAGATGGCGCCACGCATTACAACGCGCAACAATAGATTGTAGATTTCTTATTTGTTAATTTGGATTGAAAGTATTATTCCTGACACTTCTTACTTCTAATTATTTTCTTTTTATTACTTTTCTAATTAAATTTGTTATTCTGACTGCCCTTTTAACAATCGTTCGCCGTCCATTTGTTCCCACCGCAAGGTTTCTCACGACGGAACGGTTTCTGATCGACGTCGCGTTTCTGGTCGTGTTCGTGATCGGCCAAATTATGCACAGCCAGCAGACGGAGATAACGCGCCGGCTCGACTTTATCTGGAAGCTGCAGGCGACGGAAGAGAAGGAAGACATGGAGCATCTACAAGCGTACAACCGGAAGCTGCTGGCCAACATTCTGCCCGTGCACGTGGCCGACCACTTTCTGATGCGTGAGAAAAACATCGAGGTAAGTGTGGAGGAGGGAGGGGGGGGGAGGGTAAAACAGTCAATAAAAAGAGTCTCTTTAACTCAACATCGTTTTGCATTCTCACGCTTATGAATCCGCGTGCAGGAAATCTACCACGAACAGTGCGACACGGTGTGCGTAATGTTCGCGTCGATACCGAACTTTTCCGAGTTCTACATCGAGCTGGAAGGGAACAACGAGGGGGTCGAGTGTTTGCGCCTGCTCAACGAAATCATCGTCGACTTTGACGAGCTGCTCGGGCTGGAGCGGTTCCGGTACGTGGAGAAAATCAAAACGACCGGCTCCACGTACATGGCCGCGTCCGGGCTGACCGCGAACAGCTGCGATAAGAACGACTTCCAGCACGTGTTCGCGATGATGGACTACGCGCTCGAGCTGTTCCAGAAGATCACGGACGTCAACGAGCATTCCTTTAACAACTTCCGGATGCGTATCGGTAAGTGGGTCGCACTGTGCGAAGCTTTCAAGAGGAAATGCGTTGAAAAGGTGGCGGTGTTGGTTACAGTCAAACTGCTTCTGCTTCCAGGCATCAACATCGGCCCGGTAGTGGCCGGGGTGATTGGCACCCGGAAACCACAGTACGACATCTGGGGCAATGCGGTCAACGTCGCGTCGCGGATGGACTCGACTGGCCTGATGGACCACATCCAGGTGACGGAGGACGTGTACCAGATAGTGAAGGACAAGGGCTACAACCTGACGTGCCGTGGGACGGTCAACGTGAAGGGCAAGGGTACGATGATCACCTACCTGATGCCGGGACTGGCGAAGGAACCTAGCAACTAGGAGGGTTAAAATGGGAGGGTTTTTGGTTGTTGTTGTTGTTGTTGCTGTAAGTTTCCCTATTCTATCCTCGAGCACACTGGGCACCGTGTTTCAAGTATTTGAACAGTACATATCAACACAAAGCTCTGTTTGGAGATAGAAAGAGAGCGAACCACAAATTGTTCTCCTGTGTGTTTAGTAAATGTTACTATGTTACTTTGCAGAGCATAGGTTGATCCTGTTTTGCTGAGATGCGAGTTGAGGGTAGTCGAAATGATATGGATCGTACAGTATAGGGTTAGTGTAGCGATTTCGAGCACCTTTACACCTCTCCGTAGATCCGCAGGCCTTCGAACGTGACATCGAACTTTGACCACCCAACCAAGAGAAGGGTTGCATTGTGTGCGAAATGGCAATCTCATCCCAAGTTTTTTTTCTCAAAATCATTTCGATCTTATTCTTTCCCAATAGATGCTGAAAGAATCGGTCTTATCGCTTCTTTGATTCGGGACGCCAGAAATGCCCCTCCTTTAAAAACAAAATTAGAATGTGTCGTAGCACAAAGAAACAAAGACAAAGACCCATATCCAATCTACCTTGTGGCAAAGTGAAACAATCGAATCTTGATCAGTATTATATACAAGTGTACAAGTAGAACATTCACGCCAAGCAGCTTGGCGTTCACTCAGCTGCTTCAAAGTGGTCGTATAGATACAGCAACAGATTCATTTGCGGTGCAGTTGGACAGCATTGGCTAATGAAATTGTCCTTTTAAAACGTTTTTTTTTCTTTTCAAATATTCGTGTTCGCCCTCGCCGACAAACACTGAAACAGGCGTTGATAGAAAGACTAATGCTCCTAAAGACTAAACCACTCGGTAATGTCTGTATAAATGCGCATGGAACGGAATCGAACGAGCAGCAGAGCAGCTTAGAGTAGTCAATTAACCACTATCTTGACCAAATCTGCAGCAGAGCAGCAGCGAGTTGTCGAACAGAGAAGCCGCCCGGTAAAGCAACTGAACAGGCATGAACAGATGAGAAGATATATTTTTCGAACCATGTTTAACCAATCTCACCAGCATTTAGTTGATCGTTATAAAGCTCCCGAGCACCCCACTACAAAACGATCCCCCTTCTCCCCGAAAAGACCAACACCGGATCTCTCGATCTCTCTGGATCTGCTTTCCACCGTAGCAAAAGTAGCAAGTATGTATGTCTGTATGTGTGTATGTATTTTCTCCAAATCTTACTACGGTGCATGAATGTAACTTGACCAAGGAAAACATAACATATAAAACACAACACAACAGGAAGCGGTAAAACCGTCTGCCTCTCTTGCTGTCACAAAACGAACGCTTTTACAACTGCGCCTAAATGTTTGTAAAGTGAAACATGTTCCCGTGCGTACGCGTGCGCACGCTGCCATGCCGTTTGTCATTGTGCCGGGAACCGTACGGCGTTACCACGTGTGGGTTAGCGTGATATGCCACAAACACTCACCGCGACGCAACGGTATAGTGAGAACCATTATCAATATATACATATATTAATACTGTGTGGGCTAGTAGAACCGGGGACTGGAAATGGGAAATGAACCATGGCGGAGTAAGGTAAGAGAACTACGGGATAACTATAGGAGCAAAACTATACAACACGAAACGAAACGGAAATTGTATTACTGTTTAAGAGTGGGAAACCAAAGATGTTAAAAAATCTCTGAATGGAATTTAATTCGATGATACACAACCACAAATACACTCACAATCTCACACACATAAACACAAAGATAAACACAAATGATGAACATAAACTAATGCTTTGTTGGAAACTAAGCGGAACGAAATAAAACAGATACACGTTAAAGATGTATTATGCGATATCGATGAAGAAGAGTGAAGAACAGAGTGGCGTACTTGAGAAAGAAATGCTTGAATATTGGAGAAGAAAAGTCTGGGAAATGGGAATCACCCACGGAAGCATACCAGGCAGAAGATGCTGCCGACCTTTACACCATCGGGCCACTCCATCCCTGGAACCTTTTAGATGAGATCCTTGACGATGACATAAAGGAAGAGTCACCAATAGTTTCACCATTCTACATACGTACGATCGAAATTTCTCTAAATTTATCACCATATCATCCAGCTTTGTTTAATTAACTATAGGACACTGTCAACACTCTGTTCAAGAACACTGAATCTGAGATATGAATCAGACATTACATCATTTCGAAGGGAATTCCAATGCTGCAACCTAGGCAATCCCAATAACATCAGTGTTCTTTATTCTCACATAAAATCCATAATTTTACAGAGCATCTCATCACACAAAGATTATTCGCACTCTCAAATTGAATCATTGCTTTCAACCTACTACAGAATTCCTAAATAATACATATTATTTCTCTGTTCAGACATCAATATTATTAGGTTTTCCAAGAGCGGTGATGCAATCATTAGATTCTTCAACACATAAGATGAAGTTTTGATATGAAATGTTCAATATGAAACGTCTTAGAGGCCAGAAACGTACCTTGTCTAAATCTGACGCATTCTTCATGGTCCCTGATTCTTCGCTTAGGAAGCTTATTGGAAAGGTTTTTGGTCTCGTAGGAATGTTTCGAGCTGTACGACACTCTCATTATCGTGCAGAGGATCAAGTTCCAGAGTCCCTCATGTTACCAACATGGCACAGGACGGCCTATTCAGCATAGAGCCTTTAGACCGTTCGCAAGGACATAGGGCATTCGAATTAAGGTATTTCTACAGACATTTGTAGAGGTATTTCTGGATCTTAATCATGCACATCTTCACTCGTGTAACAACCTGCGGCTGTAAACAAAGTGATGCGCAAACGTCTGACCAAACAAACTATTTTGACATTCCTACGAATCAAATGCGCGTGCGCTCTCCATCTCTCACGCTCTAGCCACATTAGATCGTTTGAGCATCACCGGCATGCCGGGAGATGCATTCTAAATTTAGTGCACTCGCGCTTACAAAACACCGTTCGTTCATTCTACTCCGACGTTCCCATTCGGCAAGTTGTACGGGCGTGGTGTTGGTTGTGTGCGCTTTTCTTCCGAATAAGATTTCCCACATACACCCAGTTCCGAGACCACCAGGGGCATCAGGATGACCTCGATCGACAATGACCCGCTGTTTACGTCGCTGTGCAACGAGAAAACGCTCCAGTCGCAGAAGCAAGGTTTCTTCAACGAGTTTTACCAATCGGTGGCGGAAAATTTCACCGGAAAAAGTGCGCGCTGGCTGCAGGACGTGTACCAGAAGGTGCCGAGCGACAAGGAACGGTTGCGCCTGATCTATGAAGATCCGGTCGTTGCGTACGAGGTGCAGGGCACGCTAGAGCACGTGGAGCCCGTGTTCCGCGGGAAGGATGCAAAGTTTTCCTGGCAGCGGCGTGAGCAGGCGCTCAAGCTGCTCGGCGAGAACAAGCTGCAGCAGGCCCTGATCATCGCCTGCCAGGCAGTGATGCGTGCCCCCGGCCAGGGTGTCGATCGGTACATTGACAAGGGCCTAACGCTAGCGCTGGCCCTGTGGACGCGGGCCGAAGTGTTTATTCGGCAGCTGGACGGCAAACGGGCGCTGCAAGATCTTCAGCTGGCGGCCAAATGTGGCCTGCCAGTGAAACAGAACGCGGACTACTATGCCCGCGTTGCCAAGTGTTACGCACGTGAGTAGAGAGAGAGAGAGAGAGAGAGAGAGAGAGAGAGAGAGAGAGAGAGAGAGAGAGACATAGTGTGTGACAGACTTCAAATACTACTATTCGTTTCTTTCTTCGCTCACAAGTTATCGGTGAAAATGGTCGTGCTGAGGTGGCGGCGAAACTGTTCCACCAGCTGTCCGGCCACAACAATTACGCCCTTGTCCGTCTGCAGGAAGATTTGGAGGATTTGCGTGTGCTAAAGCAGGAAACACCGTCGGTGGAGGTAGAACGTTCGCTGCCGAAGCTGGCCGGGGAAGGCGAGAATGGCGAAATTATGGGTGCTTCTTCAAAAATCAAGCTTGCTGGCAGTAAGGAAGATCCACGCGGACGGTACGTCGTAGCAGCGGCCGATCTCGGCCCGGGCGAGGTAATTCTTACCGAGCCCGCGTATGCAGCCTGCCTGCACGCGAAGTACTATGGGACGCACTGTAGTGCCTGCTTCTCACGGTAAAAACAAACGCTCAGATGTAATCACGCGCCATTTAACTTGTCATTTAATTATACCCTTTCACAGCTTGATAGCTCCGGTCGCTTGTCCCGACTGTTGCGGTGTGGCCTTCTGCTCGGTGGCCTGCCGGGACAAGGCGTGCGCCACGTACCATCGTTTCGAGTGTCAGTATCTCGATCTGATGATCGGTTCCGGCATGTCGATCCTCTGCCACGTCGCCTTGCGCATGGTCACACAAGCCGGCACCCCGGAGAGGGTGCTCGAGGAGGGCAAAATGCTGCGGGACACGTTCTGCGCCCACACGGAACACCGCGACCCGGAGGATCACTTCAAGCGCACGCTCATGACCGCGTTCCTGCTGCGCTGCCTGCAGAAGGCGGAATTTTTCGGCCGCCGCACGACGGAAGCGCCGGAACCGACGGAACAGGAGCTGGAGGTGGGCGCGGTGCTGCTGTCCGCCCTGCAATCGCTACAGTTCAACGCGCACGAGGTGTACGAGACGCGCATTACCGGCGAGCATCGGTTCGACACGGCCAAGGTGCAGTACATCGGCGTTGGCATCTATCGCGGTGCCTCGATGTTCAACCACGAGTGCTATCCGGGGGTGACGCGCACCTTCCTCGGTACCGCCATGATCCTGCACACCAGCCGTCCGATACCGGCCGGTGCGGTCGTGCCGGAAAACTATGGCCCACACTTTATGCGCCAGCCGAAGGCGATTCGACAGCGCAACTTACGCTCGCGCTACTGGTTCAAGTGCGATTGTCGGGCGTGCGCCGAGGATTGGCCGCAGATGGACAAGCTGCCCGCCAAGCCCCGGCTGCGCTGTCCCACCGAGGGCTGTGGGAATGCACTCGCCTACCCGAGCAAACCGTCCCAGCGAAATGCCAAGTGCAACAAGTGCAAGCAGCAGATCAACCTGGACGCGAACGTGAAGATGCTCGAGGCGAGCGATCAACTGTGCACGACCGGGGCGGAAATGATGGCGGTAAGTGGAGCGGGGCCGGGTGGGATGAGTGAGCGAGGGCTGTACCGGCCCCTGTGGCGGGTACAGCCCCCGTCCAGAGAGGCTCAAAATTATCTCCCCCAGTGTGATAACACGCTACATCGTCATCTGCTATCTGTAATCTAATACGGCAAATTCTATCTGTGTGCGTATGTGTTCCCTTGAAAATTGTGCAAAACCCCACACAACTCGGCAATGCGTGTGTGGGTTCGATCCGCTTTCCCTACCTTCCTGCCCGTGTAATGACCATTCGATACCGTTTCCGGTGTAGTATATGTTGCTTGTGTTGGTGTACCCTGGTGTATCGTGTGTATCGCCGTGTTAATGTGCTTTCGTCTTTTATCTATTTATCTACAGTCTCAACCGTTGGAGGTATGTTTCTAGGGTGTCCCTTTGCAATGCCAAACACGTACACATTGTCGTAAAGCTCTTTAGCCGTACCAGAGGGATTCACAGAGGGGATGACGCGAAAACCGGACACCGTGATCCGGTTTCGAGGGGCTCTCTGAACTACCGACCACCACCCGCTAATGCCGCTCTTTCTATGTATCCCCACAGGACGAGCGGGTCGATGAAGCGATCGAGCTCATGAAGAAAGGCATCGCCCTGTTCGCTCAAGCCGCCCATCCACCGCACAAACCGACGCTTGTCGCTGAGGAATCGCTGCGATCCTGCTTTGCGGACAAGGGCAACGCTAATCGCTACTAAACGCTGTCGCCTACCATGCCTTGCCACCGTGTGACAACGGTTACACGTACATTATATTAACGGGGGATGGAAGACCTCACAACAATTACCACAAGACACCTGGATGTTACCAAACGGATCTATTTGCAAAAAGGAAACAAATCTTTTAAACTCTAACACTAATGGATGGTTTCGAACGAATCGGTAGAAAGTAATGCTAATAACACACCACTTGAAGCACTTGACCACCAAACTGCCTTGCATTATCACTCACATCGCGATCGTCTCGCGAGCGGATTATCAGTCGGATCGCACTAAACGGAAGGTGGCGGTGGCGGTACACTGTTGCCTGCCCCACTATGATTGAGAAACGGCCGGCGCATCGTCATCGATCGCTGGACCCTTCGCTTCGTCGATCAGCCCGCTTCCCGGTGGCTTTTCTGCCGGGGTGCATTCTTCCATCCTTCGACCTCGGAGTGAAATGTGTATTGCGCTACAACAACGTAGAAGAGAAAAGGTAATTTAAATACATTGTAATTCTTCCCAGCCCCAAATTCCAACACCCAGTTGCTTACAGTGCAATGAAGAACACGATCATCTGCGTGCCCATGGTAAGCAGAAAGATGGCCTGCGGGTACGTGTTGATCGACGAGTTGTACACCTGCGTGTACAGTACGCCGCTAAACAGCGGCACCGCATTGTCAAACACGGAAAGGAACGAAAAGATGATGCCGCGCTCGTTGGTGGGCACCATTTTGGAAATCATGGACCGGAGTACGGGCGCCACCACCGGGCCCACGCTCGAGATGGTAGCCCCGATGTACAGCACCCATCCGACCTGGGCAAAGATGTACACGAACCGGGCGCTGGCGTGCGCCAGCGCGCCAATCATTATGATCAGCGTGTCCTTCAGCCCCAGCACCTTCGTGAAGAGCGGCACGCCGAGAAACATCATCACCACGTACGCCGCCGACTGGTACGTCTTGAAGTAGCTGTACAGATCCGTGTCCCAGTTGAAGCGCAGCTGCGTGTACAGGTACATCTTGGGCTTCTCGTCGCGCTGGAACGTGTAGAACGACATGGCCACCATCAGCAGGTACATGTAGGTGCGCCGGTGCATCGTCCGCCGGCGTACGAACGTGCGCACCGAGCGCACCACGTGCTGGCGGTCGAAAAAGTCCAGCGGCATGCGGTACCACGGCAGCTCGCGGATCGAGCACTGGCGTTCGGTGGTGCGCGATTTCAGCCGCAGCATCGAGTACACGATCGAGCAGGCGAGCAGGGACGCGTTGATGATAAACATGATCGTGTACGATTTGCCCGTATGGTTGAAGATCACATTGCCGAGCGCGACACCGATCGGCATGGTGCTGAGGTAGGTGGCGTCCAGTATCGTAATGCGCAGCGTGCGCTCCTCCACCGTCGTGATGTCGGAGATGTACGCAAAGCAGGAGGCAAAGATGGCAATGTCGGCCCCGGTCAGTACGCTCGGGATCGTGGCCGTGTAGATGATATACTCGACCGGCCACGAGGGCATGCGCGTGTTCACCACGATCATGACCGAGTAGACAAACTTGCCCACCAGTCCGAGGATGAGTGGCAGCTTGCGGCCACGCCTATCGGACCAGGCGCCGAGAAACAGGGCCAGCACGATCGGCACCACGTACATGGCGATGTTGTTCCACTGATGAAAAGTTGAGGTCGTCACCTGGACCTGCTTTTTGATATCCTGGTACTGCTCGATGTTGAGGCAAATCTCGTGCGAATAGCCATGATCGACGGTGCACGCTTTGTACAGGAAGAACGCCTGCTCCACCACCGACGTTAGCATAAACGCCATCATGTATAGGAACATCGACGGTTCGACGGAAATTTTCTCGTACCATCGTTCCGCCCGTACGCTGGCCGTTGCCATAGCACCAGCTACATTACTGCTGCCTGCATCGCCATCTTCCTGCGCTCCGGGTTGGCTGTGCTCGCCCGAGCCATCCGGCTAGAATTGTGCAACAAATAATCAACTTTAAACACATTGAAGCTACCACAAACGGGCGCGAGCTGTAATCGCTCCACGAAAGGAAAGAATTGTTTTGCTTACCTTCGCAGTTTCAGCAGACATTGTCATCGTTGGCAAAGCGCTAACGCCGTCATAGGAAACGCTTCCAGTGACCGACCTGATCGACGGTTCGCTGACGACTGCTCTTCACACCAACGCCGTTCATACCCTTCTGGGTTACAGTGCGCGAGGGATCGTAGACATCTCTCACGCTGATTGTATTACACGCGACGGTTTTTATCAAGCAACAGTTTGAAAGGGAATCTACTATCAGGCGGGATGAGCTTCCCTTTCTACTCGGGCCAGCCCTCCTGCAGCCAGCGTAGTTGCAATGCCCAGATAATGCTATCTCGTCGCCAGTGATGCTGCGTAGTGTCGGGGAGCAGTCGGATGAAGAAGATTCTACAGCCTCTCTAATTGAAGCTGTTAGCAGCACACCGACCGTGCACGGCCGTTCATTCAATTTCGCACTCTGCTGACGAACGTTTATTGGTGTGTGGTCGATGTTCGATAGTTCTTGGCTGTGTTGCACTGGCGATTGTGTGTGTATGTGTGTCTGTGTCGCCAGCGAAAAAGATTGATTAGCTGATAAAAGTTGGGAGAAAAAGGGGGAAACTGAAAATGAAATGACTTTGGCTTGTTATGTTTAACATGGTGAAATCTATTTTGAATGGCTTTTGATTTTGCTATTTGTTTTGCTTTGCTCAAATGTGGTTAGAGGTTGGTGTAAATAGTTTCTATATAGAGGCGAAAAATTACGCAGTTTCGAATTGGTATCCGTAATCAGCTAATTAAATTCAATCATACAACAAGGCCCCAAACAGCTACCCAAGTGACATTTTCGAGCAGATTGTTAGCGTTTTTCGAGTTGCTGGAAGCTTAAAGAGCCGGCTTAAAACTGGCTTAAAGAGCAAGCGACCCAGGTGACAACTGTTCTACATTTTTAGCTTAAACTACTTGTGAACAGCTCGATTTAACCCATTGCCTCATATAAACGTTTGAAAACATGGGTGTGTGAGTGAACAACACACGAAGTTTATGTCAGAACTTCGGTAGAAGCCGGGCAAACAGGAAGCTTGCAGTTTCGTCCTCGGTGTACAACAATCAAAACACTGAGTAAGAAGAAATAAACGATCTATCCAGGAGTATCAGAATAGCAGGGAAGCGCATTGACCAACAAAAAAAGTGAAAGAGTGTTTTACAATATACTTTTTGTTTCATACGGATTGAAAAGTACACATGTTTTTTTTGGGCCGGTAGCTTTTGCACAACGTGATGACAATTCTCAAAATGGCACCAGCAAAAACGCTTCACTCTGACGTTTCAACTGTTATAATAAGCTTAAAGTCGTTGCCCAAGTGACATTTTCGAGTAGATTTTTTCGTTTTTCGAGCTGCTGGAAGCTTAAAGAGCAGGCTTAAAGTTAGCTTAAAGAGCTGGCGATTTCATCGACTTTAAGCTTATTATAACAGTTGAAACGTCAGAGTGAAGCGTTTTTTCTGGTACCATTTTGAGACTTGTCATCACGGTGTGCACAAGCTACCGGCAGAAAACAAAACATACGTACTCTTCAATCCGTATCATACAAAAATTATATTATAAAACATTCTTTCACGTTGTTTTGTTAGTCCATGCGTTTCTCCGCTATTCTGGTGCTCCTGGGTAGATCGTTTATTTCTTCTCAGTGTTTTGGTTGTTGTACACCGAGGACGAAACTGCAAGCTTCTTGTTTGTCGGGCTTCTACCGAAGTTCTGACAACTTCAACGCTTCAACACATCATGATTCACTCACACAGCCATGTTTTAAAGCGTTTATATGAGGCAAAGGGTTAATTCGAGCTGTTCACGAGGAGTTTAAGCTAAAAATGTAGAACAGTTGTCACCTGGGTGATATCGCCAGCTCTTTAAGCTAACTTTAAGCCTGCTCTTTAAGCTTCCAGCAGCTCGAAAAACGAAAAAATCTACTCGAAAATGTCACTTGGGTTTAAGCCTGCTCTTTAAGCTTCCAGCAGCTCGAAAAACGAAAAAATCTACTCGAAAATGTCACTTGGGGATATTGCAGAGTTTAAGCTTATTATAACAGTTGAAACGTCAGAGTGAAGCGTTTTTTCTGGTGCCATCTTGAGAATTGTCATCACGTTGTGCACAAGCTACTGACCCAAAACAAAACATTCGAACTCTTCAATCCATATCAAACAAAAAACAATGTTTTACAGGGTTTTACAAGTCAGAATAGAATGTCAGCAAAACAATTTCAGAAGCTCAAGATGCAGTTTAGCTGTCAAAAGTTGTTGTTTCACCGCATCGATGCTATTTTCAATAGCGCAATTTGATTTTTAAATCACTCAAGTTGGTTTTTTAGACCAACTACCAACGTATTTTGATATTATTTGTATACAAATCATTTATTTAGTGCGTTTATAGCGTTATATTTATGAAATTTTACGTATTTATTGTAAAAAATAATATTTTCTGTGCAAAAAGCTACGAGCACTTGCGTATGTAAACATGTACAATGTTTATGTAGCCTTTTACACAGAAAATCGCAATTTTTACCATAAATACGTAATATTTCATAAATATAATGCTTAAACGCATAACAGCATTGATCTTAATCATATGATCTCAAAATTTGCAAAACGATGCGAATGGCCTCTAAAAAAACAACTTGAGCGATTTAAAAATCAAATTGCGCTTGTGAAAAATAGCATCGGTGCGGTGAAACAACAACTTTTGACAGCTAAACTGATTCTTGTGCTTCTGAAATTGTTTTGCTGACATTCGATTCTGACTTGTAAAACCCTGTATTATAAAACACTTTTCAAGTTGTTTTGTTGGTCCATGCGTTTCACCGCTATTCTGATACTCCTAGATAGATCGTTTATTTATTCTTACTCAGTGTTTTGGTTGTTGCACACTGAGGACAAAACGTCAAGCTTCTTGTTTGTCAGGCTTCTACCGAAGTTCTGACATAAACTTCAACGCTTCAACACATCGTTGTTCACTCACACACCGATGTTTTCAAGCGTTTATATGAGGCAATGGGTTAAATCGAGCTGTTCACGAGGAGTTTGAGCTAAAAATGTAGAACAGTTGTCACCTGGGTATTTAATATTCTGCTTCAATACGCACCAAAATTATTCATTTCAAACAGGTTGAATCTAGAATAATAATATTTACTCTTGAATAGTTATAATTCCTATTCAAATATTCGAAAAAAACGCCTTCAAACTTTGACATCTCAGTATGAAGAGTTTCTAAGTCTTTCTAACGCCACTTAACCACCCCTGACCATTCAAGGGTTAACTCAAGCCCGCGTGAAAAGCACGTGCTCGCCGCCAGCTGTCAAAGTTGTTTTTGTCTGTTTTGTTTTGATCCGCACCGAAATCGATGGAACGTCCTTCTGCCGATTATACAGCTGGTGCCGACAAGCAAACAGTCTATGATAAGTGCTGCTCTTTTACCGAAACATTGTGGTCACCTCGTTTAATTGTGCTCTTAAATCTCCTGCCATTGAACACACACGGTGCAGCAATGAGCTGCACCAACAGTGGACACTCGTTTATCTTCAGCAACCCCTCGAGTGCAATTTCGAGTATGTCAATTAGAGAGGGCTTCTGCTATCAAGATTTACTTACATTGTTGCTGTACGATGAGCGTTGATTTGTTTACGGTAGTAATAATCGCGTACAATGCCGTGTAAAGATAACGGATGTCGAGAAAGCGCACGGCGGGGAATGTTGATTGCTGTATGCTTCTCTTATCCTTGGCGATTCTTTCCGTGTCGAAGGAATCCAATGCATTCACACGAATGATACGGCTGCAGTTCACTTTTACACTTTTTTAGATAGTTACACTATAACATTATGCACGGATGTTACACAAGATTACATTGTTTAAAGGAGATTTGGTTTACTTTTTACTTGAAACCAGTATAAATGTCTTGTTTTGCCAGGAGTCGGCGTACGCACAGCAGCGCCAAGGCGGGAAAGAGACACGGAAGCTGTTTGGTTTCATAATTGCTGGCTTGCATCGTAACAGTCGCAGGGATGGTCAACTTTTTTCACGCAAGATGCTGGTATCGCAACCGAATCAGTGACATTTTAGAAAAAAAATATCAGCTCATAATTGATTTTTGACGCCATTAATCGATTAAGCTCAATTTTACAGAAAATGATCAATTTTTATTACGATGACTCGTTTTTAATTATCCCAAAACAACTGAATTATGAGGCTATATAGCGTTAACGTCGCTGTATACAAGTTGTATGCAACATACATTTCACAATCGTGCGCAATTCAACGTGCCTTGAAATTTTCAAAAGACGCTGAAATGTTTTCATTGTATGAGTAATGTTCACCCCTTTCTACGAATAATGCGATACAGGTTCCCGAGATGCACTCTTAACACTCTGGGCGCTGGCATTTTGCATCAGCTTTCTGCGGAGAAAACAGTACAAGATAAGAAAGCGATGAGAGCGTTTGTTTGGCTTACGATCGTTTACTCTCTGTCCGATCCTCACGTACGATGCCGCTTCTGCAATATGCGCTCTTTCTTTCTTCCCGCTGCAATGCGCTCTGCTGAGAGGTGCTGAGAGACCAATCACAGAGAAGGGGAGTGAACAAAGCTGTGATTCCAAAGCGAGCCACACAGCGTCCAGAGTGTTGATGGGGACCGATAACGACCGCAAAATATCGCGTATTTCACGATTTTTAGCTAAAATATCACTAATTTTCCTGTAATTATGCTAGACGTGATAGGTTTTAGCCAACAAATCAATTATTTTATATAATTCAGACTGTACAGGCGTTTCCCGAGATACACGGTACCTCTTATACGAGGATTTGGAGATTTGATTGGCGGTTTTTTAAATTTGACAATTCTTTGAGCAAAATTGTAGTCGTTTGACACATCAATTAACGACCTACTTGCAAAATTAAATGAAAATTAGTGATATTTTGGCTGGAAATTACGAGTTTCGACTTACGCGGTATTTTGAGGCCGTTGTCCGTCCCCATTAACCGTGTATCTCGGGGACCGCCTGTACATTACTATTTTAAACCTTCTTGAAAATATTATTACATTCGATTCTGCAGAATGTGATTACTCTGTTCAATTGTTCATCATAAATTTGTCAGATACATTTTTGAGTTATTGCAAACTATTTCACTTGTAAGTTGTCATATTGCAAATATTCAACTGTTTCCTTTTTACAGCTAAATTACATCGAAATCACAAACAGAAATATGAAAACATAGTATCTTAAGCATAAACACACTTTTTCATCATCAATCAACCAACTGGTGAAATATAACTGTTCCCTAGTGGACCCAATTTTTGCCGTTCATTGTTCCTCTTCACGCAATACAAAAAATAATATAAAAAAGGCATCCCACCGTGAGCCCTTGTAGTTTATTGTGTACCGAGCATTGAATTGCCAGTCCCCTTTTTACCTCAAAAAAAAAACCATTTTTGTCCTTGACCAACATACAGCAGCGCAACATAATATAACCCTTCGGATCGGTTCCACAGTCTGGCCGCCTGCCCCATCCAGGTGCTGTCGAAACATCATTTGTCATGTAACTAGCACACGGATGAAGCTTCCTCCCGTACCCATTAGCGATTCTGGGGTCTGGCTATGGAGGCATGGTTCAAAAAGCGAACTCAAAAAAAAAAAAAACAACATAACCATCCCTACAGTCGGCCAGCACTTCAACCCGGTACTCCCGCGGCAAGTGTTCTGCCACGGTGCGCGCATTCCACCCAGCATAAACCAGTGCATAATGAGTGCCCCGTCCGTGCCTCTCCGTGCAAAGGGTGGCACAGCACAGGTGGATAATCACCATCCACCCAAAACCGCGCCTTGCTTATCCATAATTACCGCCTCAGACATCAACCGGGGCGCATCGGCAGCACCTCCATCGTTTCCGAGTGCAGCTCGGACTATTGTGCTGCTGCATGGCGCTTTATTTCTGATTACCCAATTTTGGTGCCACCTCAAGCGCCCCGAACGAACGTGGCACTACAATTGGCCACCCGCCCGAGAAGGCCTCACAGCCGCACGGTTCCCTTCGCTCCGAAGGGAAACTAGGATGGGAAGCGCCATGCATTGCGCCCGTGCTGCTGCTGAGGCCACTCCAAAATTCCGGCCACTTCGAGTGGAATCAAATCGGGCACAGAGTTACCGCACTCGAAAACACGCCCCACCAGAGCTCGGGCGCACCAGCTCAAGGGGACCACGCTTTGAGACCGGCCGGAACAGATGCACTTGGTTGGATGGGTGGGTAGGAGGGGGAACTGGAGGAAGAGGGTAAGAGAGAAGAAGAAACGTTTAATTGATCGGTGCTTCACGGACGCGGGCCCCGGTGTTGAGGCGGGCTGTGTGTGTGCGGTGCGATCGGTTTACCCTAATCCCGCGCGAATTTAATCCCCCTCCTCCCATTGCCCAGCTTGCCATCGCTTTTTTAATGCTCTGGCATTAAACGACTTACAGGAGCCTACCGAAAACATTAACCCATTTTCCGGCCGGCGAACATTTTTGGGGGGAGCATCGTTTGGGGATAGTATTGCATTGTTTTCTATTGCAAAAGCACCCGGGTGGGACGGTTTTGCAACCGTTGTTATTTATGTTTCTTTTGGCAAAACCGGTAAAAAAAAACAACAATTTTCTTGTTCGCACATAGTTTAGAGCTGCTTTTAAACAGACGGAGTCGTGCCATGTGGAAAGGTCATCTGAGGATATATGCATTATATATTATTAACTAGGAATTTGAGTACGTGTAAAACCAACGCTCCAATTAACACATCAATTCAACTAAGACACCACATGAACGCCAGAATAAAAGTAGATGTCTTAAAACGAATGTATTAAACAAAATCTTAGAACAGTTTGGTCCTTAGTATTTCATAATTTTAAAGCACATAGTTAAATGTTGGATCATTCAGCAAAGTTGCATGATTATGACTTGGTAATGGCTATCGGGTGGGTCGTGTGATCGAACTGTTGTTAATTTGGAGGACTTAACAACATCCCCGTCATGGGTTTCTCATCTCGGTGTGGACCGAGCTTCCCATTCGCAGGACATGACTATGCTGCTATTATGAGTAAATATGACAGCCAGGCCCGATTAGTGACTTCAGACCTTGAGTCAGATCTAAGACCGTCTGAGGGCTGTGGAGAAATCAACAGTTGGAAAAACATTTCAACAAAATCAAAGAGGATCAATTCTCATTCGGGTTCCATTCCCCTTTCAGCATGGACCCTAACTATCTGGTTACGGTATCTTCTTCTTCTTCTTTTTTGGCACAACAACTGTGGTCGGTCAAGGCTTGCCTGTACTCACTAATGAAGTGGGCTTGGCTTTCAGTCACCTATTTGTTGTTTGGACAGGATAGTCAGTCCTACGAATGGGGTTACGGTCTATTCGGGGCTTGAACCCATGACGGTCATGTAGTTAAATCGTACGAGTTGACGACTATACATATACAGTATCGTAATAACAGGCAGGACGTTGTGTTGATCGAAATATCAGTGAGAAGAAGAGAATGCAAAGCACGTAAAGATGAAGAACAAATAAGAAGAAGAAGACTGCATGTCGCAGTTGTGTCCTGATAAGTGGTGCGTCAGATCCATTAATTGGTTCTTGGCGAGCTATGTAAAGGATGCTAGGGAATACCATTGTATTCGATGGAGTATGACCCGTTTTTTCTTGATGAAACTATGTTGGTCATCTTGGGTGTGTGTTTGACTCGGACAGTTCCTCTGAGAGTTTTCCGATGCCACCACTTGCTCGTACAAATTATTTTAATATACCTATCAGAGTAATATTATCGTAAAGATACCTCCGTCCTTCTCAAACCTATGTTGGGGAAAGACTTATCATCATCTAATAAAGAAACACTACCACTACCGATTGGTTCGATGGAGGTTTTGTTTTGCTCTTTAAATGACAAATTATTTGATTTCTACTTACCTTGTTTGATTTAATATTTATAACAATCTAATCTAATTCGCACAGTTTCTCAATATTTTCAGTTTTTGTCCCAAACATCTATGTTTCGAAAAAAATATATATATTTTGACTTTTATTTATTTCACAGTTTATTGCCTTGAACCTTGAATTTTCTTGCATTTCTAATTTCATTTATAGTGAGAATGTTACATTCGAAGTGTACTGCAACTGTGTTGTACCACGGAGAGTCTCTAAGAATGACTTTGTAAAGAGGTAGTCTCCAAGCAATTAATCTGGTCTTGCTAAGGGATTTAACAGTCGTCGAAACCATTTCTAACCCAATGTAAGAAACATCTTTTTTTAGTTAACATTGTTCCAATTTCTCAGAAATTATCGCCATGGAATGAGTCCTCCCCAAAACTCAATAAACATTAAACATCATCGGCCTCAGCACCATTTTCCGATCGAAAAAATTCGATAGGCGCTCACGTAAAACTGATAGTATAACTATTTCTTTCATACTCCTACATGAAGTCGATTCCCATCGAGTTCAGTATTTAGTGTAGGCTAACCATTTTTTAAAATATTTAACAAATAATTTTAATCACCCAAAATATTGAAAAAGAACCAAAACAATTACTAACTTGCTTTTACATAACGTTTTTCAAAACTATTACCCTTGATTTAAGGCATTTTTCTGATATTCGAAAATTTCCGCAGCTCAATGACTTGCGGATTTTTCGCCATACAAAGCGGAACGATCGAATTTTTGTAGCATAGTTCATTTTGCTCGTGAGTGTCATGGTATACCAGTTTTCAAAAAGACCAGTAAAATGAACACCTTGGCGGTAAAATGAGTGTCAAATGACACCAAAATGACAGCCGGATCGATCGAATTTTTTCGATCGAAAAATTGTGCTGAGGCCGCATATCTGGAACATCGCAACTCACAACAGTGCGCCAAATGTGCACGTTTTAAACATTCAAAAACTCATTACACTTAATCATACCCCGTGCATCTTATCACACTCACGTGCATCTTCCCACAAAGACACACACACACGCGCGCACACATCAAGTTTCATCTTAATTTGTCGATCTGGCAGAGATAACATTCAGCAGACGGCTTAAGACGGCTCAGAGTGTTTCTAGTGTCGCCGCCAGATACAAAACTCCAAACCAACCATACCGGCGCACGGAATGGTTACGGAAGCTTACAGCAATGGGGAAACGAAGTTGGAAATCCCTCCCACAGACCCTTCCTGTCCGGGAGACGATGCTGCAGGTGGCCACCAACCCCGATCGTAGGTCGAGCCGGCGCGCAGTGCACAATGGGGGTCGCGCAATGTCTTCATTAGTGCGCTTTCGCGGACCATAATTGTTCGGTAGGCAAATGGCAACCGATTTTCCCTACCCCTTTGGTGACCCGTGCAGGGATCCCCACACCCCACACTTCTGACTGCCAGCCTCCCTCAATCGCCCGCAATATAGGGGGGGGGGGAGTCACATCTTGCGGCAGTGAAGCCGCGAACAGCGAAAGCTCACCTATTGCTAACCCAAATCGGGATGACATTGAAATCATTAACTCTCTGTTGCCTTCTGTTTCTATTTCCCCCCCCCCCCTCCTCCCACCTCCCTCTCCTGACAGTATTTTTTGTGCTGTGTTTCCGTAAACTACCAGCCCAGCTACAAAGCAAAGCACACGCGGCCCGGCCGCAAGAGTTCATTAGGCCACCAAGCGGGGCGCGTTGCGCTTTTCCTGCACTGGCTGGCTCGTCATTATTTCCCAATCGCAGCAGAATGCAAAAGCAAAAGGGCAGGCACGGCAACAAAACAACAACAACAGCACACAAAAAATGCCACCCGAGGAAAATTCAGTTCCCGTTGGCATACACTGGTGGCAACTGCTCTATTCCTCATGGCCCCCGTTTGCGCTACCTTTGACATTGACACTCGCACACCACGCGGGGTTCGTTGCAGCTGCATTGCAGCCGCACACATTTGTCCCACGGTGGCGCTCCCATTGTAAACACTCGTTGTTTTTCTTCCACCACCTTTGCGCCTTCGTCGCGGGAAAACGCTCAATCAGGCGTCAGGCGTGTTGGGGCTGCTTGGGGTTAAGTTCAACGATCATTTGCATCTACTTACATTCTCGAACTGTACCGCACGCTTGGGAAGGCGCAAATGGTCCACGCGGTCATGTTTACATCGAGATCGTCCGCGGGAAAAAGGGTCCGCGCGCTTTTTTGCCACTTTTTAGCAGCTGGAGGCTAGGTGGGTGGAAAATAAAAGTAACAAAAAAAAAAGATCGTAACCATCACGCTGGCAAACGAAAGCAGTTGGGAATACATTTGAATAATCTTTCCCGATAGGATGCTTCACCGTTGCAGCTGCAGCGCGGTGTTGGAGGACGGCTGGTCGTACAAATTTGCATGTAAAATATGGAAGCAGAAAATCGCAGCTTTTACTTTCTAAACCACGGACTGTGAAGCCCCATTTATGTAGTCCTCGAAGATAAGAACTACTAAATTTAATAAAATGTAGCTAAAATAGCTCAAAACACCTTGCCACAGGCAAGCAAAGTGTATGATGCAACGAATGTCAAAGTGTCACATTTGAACGTCACTTAGCTTGCCCCATTCGTTCGCTGATTGCGTTCCGGGTTGACATTTTCCCTAAAAGGTTCCTGCTACCTTCTGGTGTCTCCCCTTGCTCCACCGAAGACCCATTCATTCGTCATTATTTTTGTAGTCCATCGGACGAGGCGTGAAAATGCGCGCGATACACCACACGCTCTCGCACAAAACCTACCCCTAGTCGAACGTGGGAATGTCGTGATTGTCCGAAAGACGACAACGATGTCACGGGCTAATTTGCATTTTCCTCCCTTAGTAGGTTTTGCCACGCCACGTTCTTCTTCATGTCTTTTTCCCTCCCCACGCTACATTCCGTGTGCGGAACGGGGCGCGTGTGAGTTAATTTGTTATTTTCCCTTTCGTATGACAGATGTGTGTCTTTTGTTAGGCCGACCTTTCCCAGCCCAGCCAAGCGCCGGAATGGAGCCGGAGAACCGGAAAACGGAAGCAGACAATTTGCCTACCAGAAAGGTGCAAAATTTCACGACCCACCTGTCCACACATTCGGCCACCGGTATGGCTGCGAGAGAGGAAGACTTTTGATCTCTCAAATTGATTTAGCTATTCAAGTCCGGTAAAAAAAAACGATTTCTTGCTTCCCGATTGAACGCTCCTCCCGGTGCACGAAGTTAGCGGCCTTATTCGCAACGGGCTTCGACCTTCGATTTCGCGCGGACTCACAGCTGGAAAGAAAGTAAACGCACAGCACGCGCCAAATCCCGCGGATCTTTGCTGATTTGACACACGATCGCGCGGGAAAGGCCCCTTCCCGGGATGGAGCTACGTTCGGCAGCAGCGCTTCTTAACCTGTTCATCCTGGACGCCAAAACCCGTACCGATAAGGGAACAAGATCAACTCGGGACTACTTTTGAGGAGCTCCACTTTGTCATGCAGCAAGCTGTAGCTACCCTAACCGGAAAATCTGGACGAAATTAAATTGGGCCGCACACGCTCCTGGTCCCGGGCTAGAAGGAGCGCAGCAAGTTAATTTTCCAATCTGCGCACTAGCGCACTGCAATCAAACGCCGATGAATTGGCTCTAAGACTCCTAGCTCCTAACAGCTGGAAATGGAGTGTGCGCACACACTTGTGGGTGAGAATTTATTGCAATAATTAACGAATTAAGTTTTGCTGTTTGTGCTGCCTTGTTTCCTGTGGCAACTGCAGCAACGAAGATCAATTTTCATTTCGCTTTCACCGTACAATCACCGGTCACCCCACCAGTCCGTGCGGGTCCGATACGTCAAGCAAGGCGCCAGCCGTCCGAGACAGAGGCTTTTGCAACGGGATAAGGCAAACCCCGTTGTTAGTGAGGGCGAACTGCGACAAGTGGTCGTACGTAGCTGCCAATTCGCGGTGAAAACCGATTATTGGAATAAGATTTATCGGGACGCGATGTGTGGGAGGAAACATATCCACCCGGTGGCGCACGGGTGGATGGCGAATGAGTGTGATCAAAACTGGACAAGACCAACAAGGCCTGTTGGAAGGGTGGGTAAGCAGGAAGTGGGCGAGGGAAATAATGTAGGTGGACAAACGCGTTCTGTTAGTTTAACACAAGAGGGAAGAAACGGTTTGGAAAAGATGAAATGAACATCAATGTTTGACGATACTTCTGTATAAAATATGCTGTGTAACGAAGAGTTTTAGATTTATCCATCTATTATTTATGATTTTTGTTAGAATTTCATTCAACTTCCACGTTCAAAATTGTCCAACACGTTCCACTCTTTCCAGGGACAACATTAACAACATTGTTATTATATATAATTTTAAATAAACATTACAAAGCAGGCACTGACGAGCCCAGTGTTGCGAACGGTGATAGTCGTCGACATAAAATTTTACAAAATGATACTTTTTGAAGCATCGCATTCTAGATCCAAGCAATCATTCGACAATCACGGAAAAAAATATCATTTGACACGATTATATATTTCTGCTACAATCATTTGACTTTTTGATTTTGCCGTACCTCAAGTGAACTAGATCTTCATCGAAAATGGGTCCTTTTTCGTGTTTTCGCGTGAATTTCTATACTCATGTAAGATAACACCATTTTCCTGATTGACTGAGTGAAAATATCAAGTGGTCTAATGGCTAAGTATCGGTAAATGCACGATTAAGCAGTTCTGGCGTCTCATGAAAAATGTCAAATGACATTCATTTTACATTTTTTGCAATCATGTCATCGCAAAAGCATTGATTGTTATTGCACAAATGATTGTCGCTTTTGGAAAGTCGTGTCATGGTAGCCATGAATATCATGTTCAAAAAAAAATACTTTGACACCCGCTTACTGCGAATATCATAAAAAAATGTCTACAATTAACAACACTGGACGAGCCTATTCCTGTAATATTTAAAGGGTTTTCCAGGAGTTGCGGGATACTTCCTTGACTCTTTCTTATGGGAAGTGAACTTCACGTGATAGAAATTGGACTCAATGCCACCCTTTAAGGACAGGATCCTTTTAAATTCCTATTGGATTTGTTCAACAAGGATGCTGTAGAGTCCAATTCCCATTACATGAAAGCCTTTTTACCTAAGAAAGAGTCAATAAAGTGTCCCACAGCTATTAGAACTCCTGGAAACCCCTGTATGATTTGTTCATTGTGAGTTTTATTGAGATGCATCTAAAGATCTGTTTTGTAAAGCCACATACCTCTCGATAACTTTGGGTAAATAAATAAATAAAAATAAATAAATAATAGCCCCACCCCGCGCATCGCAAACGAAACCACAACTTTACCTTACGTTCAAACAAAGATCGCCACCCTCTGGATGCAGATCACCAGATACCAGATCGATCTCGATCAGTGTGCCATTTAACAGCTGTGTCACGCTTCCGCAGTTCCGCACAGTAGCGGAACAATCTTCGCGCATCGCAAAAGCTCCACCTCACACCTTCTGACAATCCGCGCATCGTAGTACAGTGCACTAGAGCACTATAATTTCACCACCCATTTCAAGTACCGAGCCGCGTGTTCCCTTTTCGCCTGACATTTAACTCATTCATGAAGAACCACCCCATTGGAAAGTCACACAGCAGCACACCAAACGGAGCAGCACGATAACTGACACCACTGTCAGTTCTATCGCAGAATCTGTTGATACCGAACAGCTCAATTGCCATCGCTATTGCATACTGCCCCGATCGCGCGGGTGTGAAACTCGAAATGCAAGCCATCGCCGGCCTCTGAGCGGTAGAGTGTCGTAAGGATTTACGATCGCAACCGTCCGCGAGTCGCGCAATTCGACTTGACGTTTACGAGTGTGCTCTGTCGATGAAATTACCAGTTGCCAATACCGACCGATCTCCCACTTTTAGCTGATGGCTCGCGGGCAGTAGCTCTCTCAACTTCTGCTGCCACCTAGCTGGTAAGGATGCTCTCGCGCCGGAAAGATTCGCCTTGCCTGTAAGTGGCACTTACTGCTAGGATCTAACGGCCGGCCACTGCAGCTGCCACAGACAGTTTGTTTGCCGTGCACGTGCACACAGCGCTTCATGGCTGTTTGACGGTGCCGAGATAAACGAGACGGCGTTCAAAACGGCAGACAGCATCCCGCGGTACGTACGCGACTAGGAGCTCAGGTGCTGATCACAGCTGATTTTATCAATCTCGCGTGAATCTTCGTGCCCTTCAGCAAGTCTTTGGCCTGGCTCCGGCAATCACCAGGCAACTTTAACCCTTGCGGGCTTGAGTGTCAGGTGGCGTTCAATTCATCCCCCCCCCCGCCCTCAAAGGTGACGCGTTGATAGTTTGATGGCGCTTGAGCATCGAACCGCTCATTAGCGAGGCCCCGTCCAATGCGAACTCGTACAGGTTTCACTTTCTACAGGTAGGGCCTGCTCGCCGCACTGAAGAACGCTTTCACAGACACTCGGCACTCGGTGCAATACACTCCACTGTCTGGCTGACCTCTGACATTGACGAGCAGCGGCGTGGACGAGTACGATCCCAACCATCATCATGATTAAACCAAAGCATGATAAATTTCGCCCCTGTGCTTCCCTGAGTACGATAATTTACCGATTTTATGATTTCTATCTTCGCATCGCACTTTACAATTGCCATCTTCAGTTGCTCTTCAAAACACTCGCCGTGAATCTTACGATCGAGTTGTAGCACAAGACAAGGGTATGCATTTAACTCCGACGCTGTAACCGGGCTTTTTTCCTTTATATTTAATATAAGAACTTAGCTCTCTTAGCGGAAGAAGCCGTGCAGAGTAACCTGAATTCAACTAGCTCATCGTTTGCTTCCATCCCTTCAGCCCACTCCAACGATGCGATGCGATCGATACGTCCAATTTCTCATCATGATGCAGCAAGAAGCAAGTCCAATGTCTGTTGGGTATGTGAATGTGTGTGTCTGTGTTTTAAACTCACCGTCAAGGGTACGATTGTTTGGATGAGTCAAGGCTTTTGATTGGGAATTGAATAGTTTTCTTACACTGAAAGAGATAAATTGGCCTAAATTGAAAGTACCCCCTTGGCCCTAGTGAGACAAGCTAGTTGCTGAGTGAAGCTTTCAAGAACACATCTTGCCCGAAAACTCAAGCTCCTCTAGAACCATTCTAAACTCTGTGTATGTGTGTTACACTTCCCGCCATATCAGTGAGCTCTTCAGCTCCCTTTGGAATGCAGTAAACGGTAGAAACATAAAACAGTCACTGTGTTGATCAGCACACCGGAAGATCACCGAAAACGGCTTCCGTGCAACGATGCCAGCAGAATGAGGTCATCGTTTCGAAGCCACCGCTGTTGAAACCATCAGCGAAAGGCTTTCGGTTGATCATGACGTTGATGATGTTGATGATAGTTGGAACCTAATTAGTTTTTATGTTCATTGATTAGCCACGGAATCCGCCACGGAACGATCGTCCGCAACAGCATTCTTCGGACAGAATTTCGGGCATCGACACCAAGCGGAAGCTTCCCTGACGCCGCACTGTCGAGCATGATATAGTGTGTGACCAATGCAGCTAAATGTAGGGAATAGTTACACGCAGCTTTTTGCCCGCCCGCTGAGCCGATGGCAGACGACTGGATGGCACACCCCAACATCGGACAGAACCAATTCTAAATTCCACGTTACATCATCATTAAGGATTTCTTTAGTTTTACTCTTACCAAACCATTTCATGGCTTTTACAACATTCCACAATTTTTAGAATGTGTTTCTGTGGACAAAGAATGCAGCTAAGGTTAGTTAGGTGTTAAGTGTTTTGAAACGATAAGGAGTTTTTAGAATGTTTTTAAAACTAAAACTTTCTATCGTATCGTTTTCGACAGTCATTTCCTTCCGAAAAAAAGCTTCCGAAACCCAACTTTGGCCCCTAAACGCGAGCACCCAAAACGGGGCATTATTAAGGGCAGCGTGTGGCACAAAACAGCACCATACCCGGCGGTTGCATGTGGTGCACGCAGAGCCACACCATTAGCTGCGTGTTGAAGCGTTTTCCGGATCTTCGTTCGCGCTCACACTCTACCCCCTCGCTCCCTCGGCTGCTCGCGGGCCCAGCGGTGTGTCGCGCCCAGCTCCACGGTCTCCTGCCGGGAGGCGAGAATTAATGGAGATTCGGTAATTGGATAACTCACTTCTTGTGGTCTGGGCGATGAAAAATCCGCTAATGCGCACCTTACCCACACACACGGAGGAGGGCTCCCCGAAGGGTGCACCATTCTGGACCGGGAGGACCCTACCTTCTCCTCCGGCCGTTGTTCGGGTGACCTTAATTCTCACCTCTCCGAAACTAATGGTAGTAAGGGGGGGGGGGGAGAGCCGTTGGATCGGATTGTGCAACATGCGTCCCGTTTACCGTACGGCACACATTCCGAAAGGCTGGCTGGCCTGTTGAATCGGAAATGGTACGTTTGTTCGAAAACACTCCCCCCCCCCCCCCTCCCAAGAGTCCCGAGTTTTGCGTTCTGCAACGGTCGTTAGACGGATGGGAATCTCGTTGCTTGGTGCGGTTGCGATGCAAACGATGCTGTACTGCAAACGAGACCGTTTGAGTTGAAGTGACTTGAGCATCACAGCAAGCAACGAACCCGCCGCTGCACGCTCTGTCCAGTACGTGGCGAGGATGGATAGCGCACTTTAAAAGGAAATACATGTCCGAACGGGAAGTGGGGTTAATGATCAAGTTGGCTTAGTGATGATATTGATCACTGTGGGTGAGATATTGCTACAAGCAATCCTTTGTGCAAAATTATTACACTATTATTACTACAACGCAACGAAAATCAATCGAACAGCAAATATGATTTTGAAATTTAAACATCATCGTCATCAACAATTGCTTTGTCACCATCATTTTAACATGCTAC
This sequence comes from Anopheles merus, assembly GCF_017562075.2. NCBI lineage: Eukaryota > Metazoa > Arthropoda > Insecta > Diptera > Culicidae > Anopheles > Anopheles merus. The sequence continues at coordinate 30,921,904 of NC_054082.1, read as the reverse complement.
AATTCACCACAAACGTGTTCCTAGCGATCCACCAGCAAACCCCACTTGTTCACTTTCATTCTCAAACAAAAGCACCTTTCCCGGCAGTGGACCGGCAACGAAATGAAAACAAAATTCGTCACCCTCGTTCGGGGATTTAAATCTACCAGGTCGTGCTGCTTCGCTTCAACGTGCCCAGTGCCCTCGGCCGTGCGTGGGAAAACGGTAACTTTCTAGAGATGAACTTTTTATCCCAAATTTCCATCCCATCCCGGCACTAGCCCTGGTAAATGATGTATTTGAGAACCCGCGTCACTGTCGAATGCTTAACGATCTTGTTGTTTTTTTTTTTTCGTTGACTCCATTCAAGTGTTTATGCGGCATTTTCAGATTTTTTCTGTTTTTTATTTGTGAGTGTTTGTTTCCGTTGGTGGCCACCAACGTCTAGCAAATGGTGAGTCTTTAATGTTTAGGTTTCAATAAGCATTTGTTTACAAAAAGGGAAAAGCTACGCGGTGGCCAGAGCGCACGTGGCCCCTTGACATTGGTCTGCGTTCACTGTTTCTCCCACCGACGTTGCAGCGTTATCAGACTTATTGTTTGTTTAATTAGTGTCCACATCAGTTTCCCATACCAATTTCACCCTCCGACGCCCGTAATCAGAGCGGGCCCGGTTAATAATGCATTATGCCGGGATGTCAACCAAAAATTATGCATTTATATCGGGTGGGAGAAGGCTTCGCTTGGTTGCTTTTTTAGTAAATCATATCACCAGGCGAGTGTCAGCTTTGGCTTGTCAGCCGTTTGTTAGCGGATCGTTTTAGATCATTTCTGCGCCATAATTATCAATTTAGCCCGATGAAAAGTGACCGGCGCGTGACGATCACAGTGCGGGTGATGGATTAACAGTGGGTGGAAAATCACTGTGTTTTATTTACAAAATGCTGTCGTATTCGGGTTGGCTTAGATTTAACCTATTAATTTATGCAAGTGTGAATAATGGCCCGGTAGTTTGGAGATTGAGCTTTCTAATCTTTGTTTATTTGGCGTAGACACTGCTCAGCCTGCTCATGGCAAATAATTATTTAATGGTTTATTGGTTCAGTGTAAGAATATTATTTCCGACAGTATGATGCATCGAAAGTAGTCGATCGTGGCTAGATGACCATTTTTTTGAAAAGTCTATTTGGTATACTAAACGATCACTTCTCTATACTCATCATGGTTTTGGTACATATCTCTGTCTACATTTCAGCGCTGCCGTGTGGCAATTGGACCACCTAATTTAATGGACAGCGTAGAAGAAATGAATGTTCAAATAGTACTGTTTGCTCTGAAATGTTCGGTTAAATTCGACCACTGCACGAGGTACCAATACGGCTACATCCACCGTAACTGTTGACAAAGCATGCGGAAATTGAAAAATGATCTCAAATCTGCCCAAGCTCCTTAAGCGAAACCAAAACGGAACATGAGAACGAGCCCGACTTCGCGTGTGGTCACAGGTAGGAGTGAATTGTTTTTATTTTCTTTTTTCCTTTTTTTTTTGGTGAAAAATTGCCAGCTTTCATCGTCCACGTCCGCCAAAGCCGTACGATTGGTGGAATTGAAATTTATTACCAGCACGCTTGGGGACGACAACCACGACACACGACGTCATACTAGTGGGCTGGAAACAATCGGAAGTACTCATCAAAAATCAATCTGCCAATGTCATCAAGGGCGACTGCACGCCGTCACACAGGCCGTACCCGAACCGGATGGATCGGTTGTGGAAGAAAAAACCCCTCGATCAATGACGCAGACTCCCGTTGCTTACTAGGCCAAACGGTCTGCCAAACTGTTTCGGCGTTCCTTCCCATGAGTGGCTGTGCTATTTAATATCGCTTGCAATGTGACCACACTTTTTCTCAGTATGTTTCTGCATCCGGGCTTTGTGAGGGTTGTACTTTTGATGGTTCAATTTTATGACGAGCAGATTGGGTGACAATCAGCAATTCAATCTCTGATAGGCTGCGTTTAATAATAAATTAAGTTCGTTATCAAGCATTTTGAACATTTTGTACCTATAAACTGATGGTGCAAAAGTTTGAATGTTCTTGTTCCATACTGAACCAAACCGACCGAGCAGAACTGTCTCCAGTAACCGATCGAATCCGTTACTGATCGCCATCGCACCCAACGGAGTGCCCAAACGGTGTGTCTGCACTTTGGTCATGCGTATTTCATGTTTCCGCCCGTAATTCATGTGTGCGCTTCCGGCCCTGTAACGGACACTCTCCATGACGTCTGGCAGCCTAGTCGGTTCTACCGGTAACCTTCGCCATAGTGCACCACACTCTTTCACACACATAACTTACCCCATCGAACCTTTCGCTTACGCGCTTGTTAACGCTGCAGAGAGGCAGAGGAGGTGTTGCTCATTTATCATCCCTAGACATGGCTAGGTCAGCAGCTTCCCGAAGATGTGCGCGAGCATCTTTTTCTTTTTGTTTAGTTTCTTCTGTATGGTTTTTTTGTTTTGCTATACTCCTCTTCATAACTGTTCCACCCATTCCACGGAAGGAACAAAAGCAGCGCGCGAAACGCGATCCAAACAATAATAATAATTTATCATAACTTACGCAACGTGGTGTTGCATTTCGATTCTCGCTCGCTTACTCAACGCTTCGCTAGTAAATTGGTTTCCGTTGTGGAATTTTCCTTCACATGGCTTTTTTTTCGGGGGGCCCTGTTCTGCTTCCCCTGCACGGTCAGAAGGGTAGAAGAAGATCGCGCTGGACGGGCCTGGCCAAGCTCTGAAGAGCTGACGCTAACGGCAAAAGTGGACAGGTGAACTAGATTGGGATATTAATGTTTCGGTGGCTTGATTGAAACGTTATATTTGGGGAAGAGGTAAACCATTTCCAGCGAAAGATGATCTTCAGTGCTTAAATTCGTGTGTCAGAAGGAATGGTCGTGTTTGTTGGATGTTTTTTCCGTGTTTTTTCTTCCAATCAATGGAGAAAATCTAATCTAATCGAGCTGTAAGTCTTTCAAACAAGCCACCATATTTCTTATTTCTCGTTTAAAACAAGTTATTCCAAACGCAATGGACTGCTTTAAAAGACGAATTGTTCAACACTTTGGTTTCAATATCGATGACTGTAAAAAGTATGCCAAATTAAAGCATCTGGACAACTGGTAAAACACGCAAACACTCACACAGTTCGAAATTGAAACGTTTAATGAACAGTTTGATCATCATGATCTAAGATCAAAGTGGAACGAATAACACAAAAAAAACATTCCTCAAACACACCAATCCGTCAGGCAGGATCGTGATCGACGGAAGCGAAGTTTTCTTCCCGCACCGCCCCGGGTTAGAAAGAAGGAAAAAAGGGAAAGCCCGCGCACAGGGGGAGCAAAAATCATATTTCACACCTTGGCCGGCGTGAAATTGAACGCCAAAATGTCCGAAGTACGTACTTTTCAACCCTCGATACCCTCGATTGCATCGCGGCTGCGGCCCTGTTTCGGCTCACGGATTGGATTTCGATTTCAATTTTTGCTCCCCCTATTGCGCACAACCCGTTCGGATTTCCCTGCTCCCTCGGATTAAGCTTGTAAGCATTCGGGCACAACAACCCGGTCCTGCTGGCTCGTGGTCACGCACATCGAGCGCTGGTTGAAGCCAAAGCTTGGAGCCATAATTCGCACTTGGCATTAATAATATCGTTCCGCTCGACACCATCCTCGGGCGTTCGGGGCGGCGTGTGGGCACGATCATCTGGCCTGGTTGGAACGAGCTTGCACAAAACGTGCACTCGTCACACCCACCCCATCTGTTGTGAGCGAAAAACCGGCTAAACGTTGCCATTTTGCAGCGGTCAAACGGAAAAATCGAGCTATTTCTGGGCTAATCTTCCGGCGAAGCAAACTGTAGCGTTGGAAGCTCGGTGGAACGTAGAAACAGTCGGGCAAACAGAAAATGGTATTATATGAACAGAACAGAAAATATTAAACTTGGCGCTATTTAGTAAGCACATTAGCGACATTATGAGCTGCTGCAAAACGAAAACCATTTAAAAACTTAAAACAACAAACAAAAAGAGAGCGTGATAGAGCGAAATCGAATGAAAAAAGTATCTCCTCTTAGTAATATTTGTATATTGTAATTTTCTTAGTAATAACAGACAATAATACTGTAATAATAACGTAAAACAAAATGTTGTGCATGTCTAAAAGTGTGCATTGAGCGTACTTGAAGTACTTGAAAAGCTTACTCTAAGATGACTTGCAACGATATCGCCGTGATTAATTTCAAACTGCGCCACAACTGCCGCTCAATGAGATCCGGAAAAACTTGAACGACCTTTTTTTTTTTGTTTTGTTTGTTTGTTATTTCTTCCCATCCCTGTTTGCGTGTGAATCTGGATGAAATTTAAGACAACCAAACACGAGCCAGTATCACCATGCCACCAGGGGCAACCACAATCCGAACACCCTATCACTCCACAAGGCTTAGTCAGCGTCGCAGTGGAAGAAGCAAGGTCTTCTGCACCGCCCGTGTCTCTGCCGGCGCACGACCATCACGACCCACGTTCGATCGTGGGCCGTATCCGTTGCTAACCACAACGGCCGGGGTGAGGCTGCTGTCCCACATGTAATGGCCGTCAATTAGATCTGGACCAAGGTCTGAATAGACGCAAGGGGACGTCGCCAGCCAGTCTCAACGCCCTGCAAACCTAGCCCAACCACCGACAAACCGATTCCAACCGGCGGTGTTCGCGGCTCGCGAGAGAAAGTGGTTCTCGAGCATAAGATTAGGGCAGTAGGTTTTATGGTTCGGTCCTTCCACCCTTGCGATCGGCCAGAAGCAATGACGCGGTATGTTTGGGGCAGGAAATCGATTTTATCGAACAAAACGAGGGACCGATTGCACCCATCGGGCCGCGGTTGACAATCGGGCCGACCGCAAATGGGGAAATCCATTCGCCAAACCAAAGGGGAAGCAGCCGGAAAATGGGGGCCCACTGTTGGATGCACTGACCAATTTTCCGCCTCGACACCCTCCTGAGGTGCTGTCTTTCAGTGGGATGTTTGTGGTTTAAAAATAGGGTTTTTATCCCTAGTAGGAGGTTTTTTTTCTTCTTTTCGTCTAGACGACACTAGAACGACCTGGGTGGTGGGTGCCATTTAACAGCAATATCGGGAAAAGTGAAGCAAATCGGTTACTTCCGATACGAATGAGTGGAGGGGAAGCTGAAGAGTTGTGTTGATATTAGGATGATGTAAATTAAAAAAAAAGGGAAATAAGTTTTTGGTCTTGTGACTCATGCATAAGTAGAACTCCAATTTAAAGGGCTTAATTGGAAGAGGTAAAAAGAGGGAATGATTGATGTGATAATTTTGAGAGGGATTTAACTTGGAGAAAGTCGGAAATATCAACACACATCGGATAACGATTTAAACAGATTGAAGATATTTAAATTAATATTTATTGCTACGATTTCCAACTAAACTGCAGATAATTACTAAGGTAATATTATTTTTCAAACGGTTTTTGTCTAGTTATTGTTCCTGAATCTGTTTAATATTCACGACAGTTACCAATTATTTTCTTATATTTATCTCATTTCCTTATTTGCCACTGCGTTCAATAGGGAAAGAGACGTTCTATAGAAAAGGTTTTTGAAGGGAAAAGAAAAGCTTTCAACATTTCAACAGCGTCAGAAAGCACAGAACAATAACCCTACACCACGAATATCCAAACACAATCAACAGTGTTAGAGAGACAGTATATTGTTTTATAATGCTCGCCGAGCGAATAAACACCAATAAAATGAGGCTTATTTCACCTTCAAGATAGCTTTTAATTAAAACGACACATGTCGAACCGCGTCACACTAATCTCACCTCCGAAAGGAAGGTGGTCTTCAGCCAACATAAAACAATCTTGTGTAAAGAAAGAGAGCGCCAGTGCCCTTTCAGAATTATGGGAACCGTCACAAAGAGGCAAGATTTAGACAGGGAAATCAAACAAATCTTTATTATGTTCCTAAGCATTTATTGTCGTTGATGGTTGCTGTCTATTGTTGATCTTTATCCACCACAACACATTTCGTCGATGAGTTTTTTTTTCTATAATCGTCAATAATCCGCCTCTCACGGAACGCATCGTACCGATGCAACACCCAAAATGCTCTGAAAAGCTTCTCCGGAGATTAGTTCTATCCATTGTCACTTCGTCACGACAAGTGTGTGCGCTGCAAAATACAAGGCAGCCTTCTCTTTACGGAGCCTTTTCCACATTGTTAGGTCGCCACACAAAGCACGACTGCCCCGGCTGGACTGCCCTCTGAACTATAGCATTCCGTGTCATTTCCTCTTCAAATTACCAGCAGCCAAACCAGAAAGTCATCGTTCCTCCGCTCGTTTCATCTTCTTTTCCACCCGCAAAAGGGGTTCCGGAAATGGATATTTAATCTGCGCCGTTCCCCGCCTCCCCCCTCATGGCCAGTCTCCCCTATTTGCGAGAGGTCAAAACGTCATCGGCCGCGTCCGGGGCGAGCGGCGCTCCACCACAGTTTCACGACCTGCTCATCAAGCGGCAGCCGCTGTGCCATCGTATGTCGGCCAAAAGCTTGCACCACCCGGCGGCATAATCGGAACGGATGCTGTTGCTATCCTAGGTAGCGGGCCCAGCCCCAACCCATCCAAAGGTTAATCGATTGGGCGATGTTGTGCAAAATCTGGGGCCACGATTCAGGGTCACTCTCTTTATCGCGGCGTCTGCGTGCGCCCGATTCCCTTTCGCTACCATTCAAGCCTCAATCTGCCCCGAAACAGCTGGCAGACGCTACCAAGCCCGCCTGGTGTGTGTGTGTGTGTGTGTGTGTGTGTGTGTTTGTGTGTGTGTGTGTGTGTGTGTGTGTGTGTGTGTGTGTGTGTGTGTGTGTGTGTGTGTGTGTGTGTGTGTGTGTGTGTGTGTGTGTGTGTGTGTGTGTGTGTGTGTGTGTGTGTGTGTGTGTGTGTGTGAATGATTTTGATTCCTAAATTATATCGTGCAAAAGCGGACCAAAGCTGCTTTGTGTGTGCTGGAATTAACGCAATCGCAAGCGGGAAGGGTGGCCATTGGATCGACTTTGGCAAAAGGTTCACTTTTTTTGCCAATCGAGGGGATGTTTCGCTTTTCGTTGTTTGTTGTTTGCAGCAAGGGAAGGATGGGGGAGAAAGTGATCGACTTTGCACAATTGGCTGAAAGGTTGTTGGAAAACACGCAGATTAGAGGAACCGGACATACTCGCCAAAAGTGTTTTCATGAGCGAAAAGGTTATCCAAAATTGAATCGACCCCGTTCGTGATGTCGCCGGTGTGCCGGCATTGTTGGCGGCCAGTTCTTTATTCCACCGATTTCGGTACCTTGTTTGAGGCAATTCCATTAACCCGATAAGCCGTTTTCGTGAACCGTAAAAGAATTCGACTAGACACTCGATACAAAGGTCACTGTTTTCCACTATCAAGACAAACCATTCCATTCCTATAAGTATTTGATAGCTTTGCTTTAATCCACTCCGCGTCCAAACGTTGCGCTTCGCAATGCTACAGCAGTCTTTTATCGATCGTCAGTGCACCTTAATACCAACCGAAGGTGAAAATTAACGAGCAAAGCCCATCATCAGGCTACATTCGTGACCCATTTTTGTCAATGTCACCTCATCGAGGCATTCCAGGCCGTTTCACCTAACCTCAAAACACTGCTTCACCACCTTACCGCACTGGCCCTTTTAATCTTCTCAAGCTAATGTTTGACCCTCCGAGAGCCTCCCAAAAGAAGAAGCAAAAAAAATACACGACTCGAAAAATGGGACAGAAAAAGACAAAGTGTTCCAGACGATCTCTCATGCATGCACCAGACGTGAGATTATCCAACGAAAGTGTTCACCTTGCGCACACGCCCGGTCACAAAAATACTGTCACTGGGAGGCAAGAAAAGCGAATCCTATCGCACAGCTAATGCCCTGAAATGCGCTTCTGTAACGAACCAGATCGAGCGATCATTCCCGACGAAAGGTAATTTCTATTGACGGCGGTCCACTGTGGCTTTGTGTGCGTCTGTAGTTTCTAAAAAAAAAACCTTCAATATCTCTTCGATGTTTCGGCTATTTCGCACGGCAGTCTGACAGTTACATTTTCCTCGCTTTCGATGGAACGGCCGCATATTTTAAACTCTTTACAGCGTTAACTCCCGCTCCCCTTCGTTGAGTTCGCACATTTTCCCTTGCCACATAATTTGCCTATTATCCTATCAGCCTTTTGAGCACGATGATTGACATCGGCCAATCATCAGCTGCTTCCTCCCCCTGGTCGAACCGATCATTCGACCCGGTGCCCGTGGTTTGCAAAAATTGCATCTCTTCCAGCGACGGCTGCTGGCTGGAAGCATGGGAGGAAGCCACTGTCGGCCACAGGGTACGCGGCAAGTAAATTTAATTTAAAGCTTTCCGTGTGCGCTGTATGCTGCTCCTCCATCTCTTTGCGAGCGTAATCGAATGGAAGCTTTCACGCATTTTTCGGTCTACCCAAACGCAAGCGAGGGCACGTGCCACAAGATTGGGGCCCTGCGCTTGGCTCTCTGCTCCGCTTGACAATGGATGTGTTAAATTACCCGTTTCAACAATGTCACCCCCGAACCGAACGCGAGTGGAGCATAATGCAGCTTAAATCCGGAGGCACTTTCTACTGTGTGGGGGGGGGGGGGGGTGCGTTTTTCTTATTCGTATCCTTCCCTAGGGCTAGGGCTGTGCGCGCTGCGTACAAATGTTTTCGCCGTGGGCTGTTTTTCCGCACACATACCCTTTGAATTGCTTCTTTTAGTGGGGAAGTCAGCATTGTGCGTGGTTGAAATACGCTATCGAGCGAAATAAATGCGCACAGCAATACAAAAACAGACGGAACAATGTAATCGATCGCATATGACGTTTAGGGTTGGACGAATTGTGATTTTAGAATTGAATCGAAGCAAATCACAAAAAGCTCACATTGAATCACTGTATTTCTATTTCTGTACCTAGATGTCTCTTTCAAACAAAGCTTGGAACAATCCAGCCTAATAGATAAAATATAAAAATAAAACGTTTTCATTCGTTTAACTATTTATCGTCGTTTTTCCTCATAGAAAAAAGAAAAAGGTAACGAATAAACGTAACATCTTTAAATGTATTTGAACTGTTTGATTGGCATATTAACGAAAACTTGAGAAACCATAGAATCATCTGCCGTGAAGGTCGCTCTACACGATCATATCAAACGTTAGAAATTATAAACACTGTTAGTTTACATTTTGTTGTATTTTTTTTAATTTGAATAGTATCTAAAGTCGCTCAAATTATCATCAATTTGATCCAAATGTTCGACAGTGTAATACCACATATGCTGTTCCATGTGACTGCCGTTCAAAAGACTTGATTGAACTACAAGTTACGAAGCATGCAAGTGCATTGTGCTCCTAGGAAGAGAGAAAAAAATACTTAGCCATTTTCCCAAACTCGATCGCAGCGGTTGCCAAAAATGACATAAAATAGTAGTTTCCTTAGATTTTTTTAGAACATTCTGCCTTATCGTACGCATTATTGACAGTTGGGGCGGTTCCGTGGTACATTTGTCAACTCTAACGACTCAATAACACGCCCGCAATGGGTTCAAGCCGGGAATGGACTGACGAAAGACCCGGAAAGGACTGACTATCCGGCTATGTAGTATTGAATAAAGTCTTGAAAGCCTATATAGGCCGGCATGTCCTCATAGGACGTTTACACCAATTAGAAGAAAATTGACAGTCGAAACTCGTGAAATAAATTCAAGAAACCGTTGTATTTTCAGCAACTGCAACTATCGTTCCTTTTCGATCGAGTGCATGACTAATGGCTGACTAATTGATGCTGCCAGTTCTCTAAACAGTGAGCGGCCATTCCGATAGCGACTAATAAATAGCTTTTTTGTCTGAATACATCTTTTTTCATTCAATTTTTAATAAAAACGAGCTAAACACATCTCCTTGCGTAGGGATACGGTAATGGCGCGCTGCTAGATAAATAGTAACCATCCATTAAATTTAATTTACCATCCAATGCCATTTGTGCCTGGAGACCCTCGGTTAGATTTTTTGCTCACCATATCGGACCGGGTTCACACTGGTTCATATTTAGTTGGGTCGATTCCGCTCGCCCCTGCTCATTGACCTTCCACCCGCTTTGGCGCGGCGGCCGGTGAAAGGCAAACCCGACACAGACACACACACACACACACACACACACACACACACACAAAACCGCAAGAAGAAAAACAACCAACACACACAGTCAATTTAGCTGGCTCCTCTTTAACAGTCATCATTACTCGAAATCTCATACGATGCTTTATATGTTTTCAGCAGTTAGCTTTTTTTTTGTTTCGTTGTTTTCTGGCCATTCCTCAGATTTCATTTTTGCCCCCTCAGCCACCCACCACCGCCACCGCCTGTGTGCGTTTTGTTTCTCGTAATGTTTTCCCAGCCAGGCTTCTGGCCGGTCAGAAAGTGGAAAGTCCATTTCAATGCTAATGACCATTGGACGATGGGTGGTGTAGGGGGCACAGCGGGCACTGCCGGTACCGCGGCCGCCCGACCACAGCTCTCTCGGACTAACTCAAATTACCTGTCGTATCCGATTTATGGAGTGTCCATCGTGTCCAAACGCACGCTTCCGACCCGTGTCTGTGTGCCCGCCGCTCCGATCCACCCGCGGCGGTACCATGCGGTACCAGCCGTGGCCCTCTGTCACCGAACACTGAGAGGGAGAGAGAAAGAGGGTTCGTCGCTTGAGCTAGCGTTGGACTCACGTGATGCACTTTTCCCATTCTGAATGACATTTTTGAGCTTCGAAACTGACACACGAACAGATGTACGGGGTATGCTGCCGATGCAGGGATTGGCCGAATGGTGCACGACGTGCCGTACCGTGCCCGTGACGCCATTGTGACCTTTTCCTGGGCCCAAACGAATCGGGTTGTCCGATTGCCTGGTGGAGATCCTTGCGTACGGAACGTGGGAAGGGTTCAATTAAAGATTTTTCTTTTTTCCCCAGCCCCGTTGAAGGGCTTGGCTCGATGGGCTTCCATCTCTTGGCGCTCTCGACCCGCTTCTTATCGTAGCGCGCGGCTCAAGTGCACCAAGCTGCACGGCTTAACCCTAATATTGGGCGTAGCAGTACGGTACTCGGGCCGGCCAGGAGGGTTCCACCTTTTTCTTTTCCGTGGAAGAAAAAAGATGAGCGATTGTGGATGGACCTAAGGAGAGGGGGGGGGGGGGGAGCAGCCGCAGAAAATCGAAAGTACAGGTTCATCGTTTGGCGTTATCGCGTTTTTTCAATTGTTGTGCCTAACGGTGAGATTGCTTGAAGGTAGAATGGGAGATAGCATCAGCTGTTTCTGTGGAAACATACCATTATCTTGGTTGGCTTTTCGAGGGCCTTGATTAACAAACTGATCGGTACTGATAAACAGTCGTAAGAAGTCATTCATCTTGTTTACTGGTGACTTTTCAATAACCCTTCCAGCCTAAAACATAAATACTACATTGTTAAGAATGGATTGTGGGTTTTCGGTATTGTTTACATAGTAGGTAAGTAGTTCCGTTTAAAAAGCAATTTTACGGGTGTCTCAGGAAGCTCAGTTGGATTGTGACGTTAATCTAATTTAAAAACTCTTGAAGATTGCTGAATTGTTAAAGCTTTAATACGTAATAACATAATGCTACATACGGCAAACCTTTACTGTAAACTATTAACTTTAACTGGAAAATTTATTGAAACAAATTGTCAATATGAACACTGCAATGTGCTTTCGTTCAAAAACACTCACTCAAAAAGCTCGGCAATGAATATTTAAAATAATGTGTATTTGCTTACTTTGCTTACTACCCCGTTAATTGAAACAACGCCAACTTCTTGCTCACGCCAAACGGCCAAACCCAGGAAAGCTTCCTCCATACGTTCACACATCTAGGCACTAACAGCCTGCAAACCGCCACACTTTGCACTGCGCTAAACGGTGCTCTAATTGCATAGCCTATTATAATTTGTTCAACGATTTAAGATGTAGAGAGAAAAAAATGTTATGATCTAACCAAACAATTTTCATTTGCAGCTTACGTTTGCTTGCTACCAGTTTTTATTCTTCCCCCTTTCGACACGATGCATAATAGTTGGTTCTGCAATTTAATTGCAAAACGATACGATCAGAATCAAACCACGGTTGTTGTGCCGATTTGGAGCTGCTGCAAAAAAAAAAACGATTATTCCGTCTTTGGATGAAGATGCTAAAGTCGGTAACGAAATGTACGCCCAGCAAATGGGGAACGTTCTACCATCATGCCGTGTATACATACTAAGTAGCAATGGTTCACATTCAGTTGTTTTCCACGATAAGGGTTGCTTGCCACGTCTGCTTATGCGGTGAAAACCATATGATATCACGAATTAGTAAGAGTTGCAGCACCTAACCCCTCGTCGTTCGATTTGGGCATCCGATCAGTTACGATGCGTATTATCTACACCGGTAGCACTGTAATTTGACCCATCATATCGCCATAGCATGCCGCATCGATTCGTCAGTCCTTCCAGGGCAGCTTCAACAGCTACAACATCATCTCATAAACAGATGGGTAGTAGTCGTTCTAGCCCGGACACTGACTGTAATCACGCACCGGCACCTGGTGCTGCTGCTGCTGCAATGCTACTTCCAGGCATACGCCTGGTAGTTCTTAATTAATAAGTTTCCTATTCCTGCTCGTTACGGCACCACTTTCCTCTCGTTTGTACCTAGCGGTTGTTTTTTTTTGTGTACGTCTGTTTGCGTCGTAACCATTCTTGCGCCTCCCCTGGTTAGTTTGGTGGTGAGTTGGAGAACATAACAATCGAATAACGAGAAGACAATAAATCATAATCCAAAAAATCTAAGCACGATCTTGACCAACTTCTACCCAAACAATAACAATAAGATGTCCACTATTAACGGAATCATAATAACAATCGTGCGCAGCGCTGGGTGTAGTGTGCGATCGCGATCCTCCCACCGTCCAATTTAAAAGTGTGCCATTATCCGGTTATCGGTGTCAGGCAGCGTCTTGATTACGCTCGCCCGATTACACTCACGTTCAGGAGGATCCATCCGCCGGTTAAGATGATCTGCACCCGATCTGAGCAGATGAAATGTGGAATGTGTCTGCCACTTCACCGTACTTCACGAGAGGTTTTGAAGGCAACAAAAAAAAGCGGTTTGGCTTAAAAACAGTTACACTATGCGCGCGAGAAGCCAAGCCTGCGATGGGCGACGGAAAGCACCGGAGGGTGTACCCAGGGGTTTGCCGATAGGACGCGATAAATCACCATGACCGTGGTCAATTTCCGAATGCGATATGGGTGCTTCTGCCGTTGCCGTTTTAGAAACCGCAGTGCGAAAGAGTTGCAAAAAAAAAAAACAAACAGACAGTGGAATACGAAAGAAAAGCTACGAAAATGTTGCCAAAAATGAGGTGAGATATCGATCAAGCGAATATCGTTAGAGCAGTGCGATCGTTCGCGGCCAGCCGATTAAGCCATCGATCGGTGGTTGATGGCGATGGTGGTGATGGTGATGTATTACCGTAATCGCGTGTTAGCTCCATCTGTGGTGGGTAAAGCTTTTGTCAAGCATGGGGATAGTGCAAATCGGAACACAAGTTTTGACCCACAATCAACACGAGACAAACACAGATTGGACAATTATTTCAGCTGTTTGGTGGTGCTGTTTCTGTACGTTCTATTTCCTACGGTAGGCGTGCAGGCCGTAGCGAGTGTTGTTGTCGATCGATAATGATAATTGGGGGGCTGTTCAATTTTTTTAGCTGTTTCTCGTGAATGGGTTTTCGCCAAAAATTGCACACACCGTTAGGGAGCACAAACCGCTGCCAAATCATTGTATTGTAGTTGACACAAGTAGGGTGGACCATTTGTCCCTTTTTGAGCCTATTATTCACACATTTCGTAACTAAATTTGCTGCAAAGCGGCGTTCGCAAACATGTGTGAATATTATGCTGATCATTCCGCCCAACCATCCCCCAAATGAAAGTCCCCCCTCCCGACCGAGGAGTGAAATTTCACGCAGAAGGTCATCGGCAGCATAATCGCTGACCCCCCATGGTATTTCCGCAACGGCAAATTACTCTCCCGGATGGGACATTTGATCCGGAAAAGACACCTCGCCGTTCCACGCTCAAACGACCCCATCCGGTGGATAATCTTTGTTGGTAAGCAGTTGGCTAGTGCCATCTCCAGCATCAAGCCCGATACCATTCAAAACCACAAAGTGCGCACAAATGGACAGCACTCTAACGCGCACGTGAAGCGAAACCGTTGCTAGGAAACCGTTTCATTTGCAGAATAAGCGCGCGCACAGTTTCATTGCGCTTCCGATTGCGCCCGAAGGTAAACGGTCAAAATCACTCCCAGCGAGCTCATTTGCCGCGAGGACAAAAGGCAAAGATATGGCTTTTACTTTCACGAGCGCTGGGGGACGATTTAGCGTAATGATTGTAATTTCGGCAAAGTGTACAAAAACTAACCATTTGGACGAGCTTTGGCAGGATGGTGCCGTGCTTTTTCCGCACGAGACAATTAGAGACAAACACGTCCAGCCCGGGAGAAACCCGCTCTGGGGCCAGAAATCAATGTACCAAGCGCATCTCACTCGATGCCCGGTGCAATTGCCCCGTTGCAGAGCGATTCGCGCCCAAATCCCATTGGCGTCGGTTTCGAAAGCCGGCAGGAAAAATGTGATTGTAATGTAAGATTAATTAATAAAACGCGCATTACCATTTTGATCATTAACCTCGGCCCTGCGGTCCATTACGCGGTCTGCCGTTCGGTTGCCCGATCACAGGCCCTGCTCGATCGCTCGGCCCTTCCATTTAAGGGTGCTTCCGGTCGGGCATTTAAGGCAAGTGAAGCTGCGCTTTCTGAGCGCCCTTCGAATGGAGCGCTTCTGGAGGGTGGTGGTGATGGCGAGAGAGGCAAACAGCTGCCGAAGGTGTATACTCCGCTGACCTCCCGGGTGGCATGGAGAAAGGTGGAGGGAGTACACATTTAAAGATCGCTTTGTCGAGATCGTCTTTTTGTGTTGTTTTACCTCGCACCCGATTTTCCCTCCACAGTGTGTTCAACGCCATCGCGTTTTGGGGTTTGATTTTTTTTTTCTTTACCGCCGGTCGCCGCGTGCCGCAACCTGGTTTGCTTCTATTTAATGACAAACAAACAATTCGATCCACCACCGATGCCGGATGGTCGGATGTGTAATTCCGCACGGGGGTTTGGGAGGCGAAAGGTAGCGAAAAACACCACAAAGTGTTTTCACACTTTCTCTTCCACCACCGGGCGGGTTGAAGGTGTCCGATGGCACCCCTGGGGGGCAGTTACCATCAAGATTCGGATAATGCTAAGCGACGTGCATGCAATATGGTAAAACGTTAGATCGATCTCGAACGAAGCCGAGTCCGAAGGGATGCGGGAGCGAAATTATCGATCGACACTGAAACAAGAGCGTCCACACGGCTCCGAGCTTTAGTTCCCTTTTGCGGGTAACCGCTTCCGGTGCACCGATCGGGCGTTGGGTTGGCAATTGATATGCGATTTCTTCCAAACACACACACACGAACGTCTCTTGATCTGCATTTTTATGTTCTCTTTTTTTTTATTTCACCTCCCGCTAGCGGAAGTAATTCCAGCAATAAAAACTCGAAGAACTGCACTCTCGGTACACGCGATGGTCAAGCATACAGAAACGACAAAAGAAAGAAAGATTATTTTATGTTTTGACACTACGGTGAAACGAACCCACGGCTCGGGTTCGGACACCCACCATCCCGACGGAGCAAACCGTTCCGTTCGCTCAACTGCGTTCGGTTGTAGAGAGCCTGAAAATTTCCATACAATCGAGCAGTTTCAGCGACACTTTAACGATGTGATATTCACCCGCTGTTTGGCAACCGCGATTGGACGTACCGCAAAGAGAGATGTTTTGTGCGCAAATTGAAGAAATAAAATTAAACTGGCCCGAAAGATACGTATCAGAAAGCGCAAGGAAAAGAGAGAGAAAGAAAGCGAGTGTGGTGTTGGCGGTTTACGAAATCCAAAAAACCAAAAAATGGGCAAAATATTAAAATGTTCTCGCTTCCGCAATGTGAACACAACCGGTAGAAAGCGTCGTTTGGGGTATGTTATTTTGTCTTCCCCGTGGGACAAAGCTTCCACACAAAAAAGCATCCGAGCCCACCTTGCGTTGCATTAAGCGGTTATGAATCATCATACTTGTGTAACGCAATATGTATTTACACCTTTATGGGCCCTTATTTTACTTTGCGAAACGATTTATGTGTGTGTGTGTGTGTGTGTTTTATTTCTCTTCGAAATGTGGAATATATGCTAACAAAATTACTGGTTTCACTAGTCTGGACATGCCCAAATTACTTAAACAACCGTAAGTCAGATCTTTGAGTTTTTTTAAGCTAACAGCTTCCGGAGAAGAACCTCTTCCACCTGAGAGTAGCCTTTTGTCACGTGCACGTGGAAGATACTCGTTTTTTTTCTCAAATAAAATTCCTATTCTCAATGATGCTTAACGCGTTTACGCGCCTAAAACACACTCCACGTTCCCACTAGGCACGACTCTCAAGGGAGGAATCCACATTGTGCCGGTTTGTTGAGATGCAAATTTAGATACCCGAGAAAAGCGGGTCGATTCGCACTCCGGACGTACATTCGGTGTACGTTGAGAGGTGAGTTTGGTTACTGTTTTTTCTGCATCCTCTTTTTCCTTCGCTATAGCCACCGCACAAAAAAAGAAACAAATTTGCAGCGTGTCGCATATGTGTGGTTCATTTTAATGTATGTCAGTTCCCGATGAGCACTTGAGTTGCTTTATGTTGTTTTGCACCCCTGGAAGAGGAGGTGCGAAAAATCAACTGCAATCATACACAGCGAACGACTGATAGGGCGAGCGAGTGTAGAGCGTGCGGCAAGACAGCTGAGCAGGGTTGAGCATAATCCACCGTGGAGGGAGACTATTTGCTCTCCTATACTGCACACCCGAGCTATGCTAAATGATCATCATTCGCCAACACACTCGCGATCGTGTGCACTAGCGATTGATATTGCACGAACGTGCTGGTGCAACTCGATAGTACGATCAGCGAGAGAAGTCATTGCTCTGTGGAGGAGAAATTATGCTGCAAAGAGCTGAGTGCGCTGGTGGAATTAGACAAGGAGAAGATGATTTTCACCCCTAGACCAGGCCTCTAATCCAACATTAAAAACTCGCTTTTTACTCTCGTTTCTCTTTTCCATCCACACAAACGCAGACATAAAAATGCTCTCTCACTCTCTCTCTCTCTCTCTCTTCTTCTCTCTTTTCCATTTTTTCTCCATCTTTTCGCGATCATAATCAAAGAAGAAATTATGCTACTCCGTCTCTTTTCTGCACCGTTCGCCTGTATCTTCGATCCGTTCGGTTCGGTTTCATTATCGCCACTCGCACAAACGCACACACACACACACACACTCCCTGCCACGATCAACCCTTAACTCTGCCAAGATTCAAACGCTTTCCTTATCTTTCATCCTTTTCCCCTTTCTTTCACCCTTTATCGCTGCCGATCTCTGTTTCTCTTCATGCCATCTTCTCTCTCTCTCTCTCTCTCTCTCTCTCTCTCTCTCTCTCTCTCTCTCTCTCTCTCTCTCTCTCTCTCTCTGTCTATCCGTACACTTACAACGCTTACGATCGCGCGTACTCGCAGCCTCACGGAGCGTTTCATTCATAGCTTCTTAGCTTGCCCTCACGCCCTTCCAGTCTACCTTCCGTTTCCTTCGCCTCTTCGAACGCAGCGCGCCTGGCGGAGTTCATTCGTGTGTTCATTCGCGGCTTCAACCGTTAGACCACTTTCCCGCTCCCGCAATGATTATTCCAAGATCCGATGCCTCTGTAGCCTTCCCTCCAGACCTATCCAACCCCCCCCCCCCCCCCCCCCACAAACAGTTGGAGAAAGAGCGTCAGCATTAGCGCCATCCAGCAGCAAACCTCATCATCGTGATCACCGTCATGATCGTCATCGACGGCATCATCGGCTGCAGCGCGCAAGCATAACGGGGAGTGCGCTGGAACCCCGGGAAAGGACGGTGGACTGGTACCGCGTACCGAGCGAACCCTGGACGGTGGACCGCGTACCTACCGGGCTTTCAGTTTTCCAGCTGTCGTTGGCCAGAGTGCACGTGCGCGCGCCGTTACCGTTCCGACTGCTTTTCTACCGTCAATCTTTGCAACACTCCCCTCGGGTACACTTGGGAAAAGCGGGCTGTTTTTCTTGCGCAGAAGTTTGTCGCGACGGGAAAGTTGAACGATCGCTGGATCGTTTGTGTGGCAGTGCATCGTTCGGCAGTGTATGGTTTGGATTTGCACGTTTGGACGTATGGATTAGGAGGAATATTTGAAAAGTGTTTTGTAGTCGTTTATGAACCTTGTTTGGTGCAGTGAAAACATTAAAGTAAATTATCTCGGTGGATATAACCTACTCAAAAGCGGAAGCGGAAAAGCGTGCTCAATCGAAAAGATCATAGCCGTGTAACACTTTTGAATCGTTTATCAACTGCCCTTTGTTTGCGTGTTAATTCGTTAAACTGTGCGTTTGCAATCTTACTGACGAGTGATTACACCTGAAGCAAGAACGTAGGAGTTACTCACCGTGTGTTGGAAGCGTGCGTTGCGTTTTGATCAGTGCTTGCTAAAGAGAATAACAAATTGGTTTGAAAGCCTATTTTGAATCCAGTGATCAACTAAGAGCAGAAATCCGACCAAACCAATTCTGTGCAATTCGGTAGAACGATTGAAAATCATCAATTCTGTTTACTAAACTAAAGAAGGTAGGTTTGAGGCTGTGCGCTAATTACAAAACATATTGTTAGTCAATCGGTGGAGAAGAACGATCACAGAACCATCGTTAATACGCGACGAACCCCCTTTTTCCGAATGTATTACCCCTTTTGTTCTTCACTCTTATCAAAGCGACCGTCGACAGCCGAGAGTAATCAATGCGCAGAATCTTAATTAATCACTGCACGGTGTGGGTGGTTCGTTGCATTTCTTGCATGCAACGCTAAATGCACTTACAAAAATCAATTGCAAGCGCACGTAAGCTATGTTCGCCACGATAGTCCGACAGCTTCGAACACGACGTGTACATGATCCCGATAACAGAACAATTACAATTATTAATTAAACCTTCTCATCCGCGCCCATTGTGGAGTTATGAACTATCGTAAAAAAAACGACCCATCTTACCCAGCTAACCGGCACACATGTTCACGTTAAGGTTACATTTTAAGTCTGCTTTGCTATAAACCAGTGAAAAGGGGAAGCAACCACCAATAAATTTGTCCCTGCAATGGATTTATTGGCTTTTATGTGTTCTATTTTCCACATGGCTTTAAGTTTTATTACCCTGACAGCCTCCACCCTTCGACATTATCTACCAATGGTTGGGTGGTTATAAACGATCACGCCGCGATCACTGCACGGAGATACCGTGTACACGCGATCGTTATAATTGTTTCATTTTTATTCGCCTATCGTAATGACCCAATAAAAGTAAAGAGCATCTCTCAAGCATCAACACACATCCTTGGTTCTTGACGGGGCGAACGAACGAGCGAACGAGTAGTAGTAGTAGTAAATGCAATTTCCGACCGAGCATGCAAAACAACACCAAATTACCTAAAGCTTACTGTACACCCCCATTACCTGCTGCGGCTGCTGCTGCTGCTGCTGCTAGTCTAGTCGAATGCATAAATTAATGCGCTCAGATCAAACCGAGACCGTCCTGCCGGTTGCGGCCACATGTTACAACGGCAGACAGAAGCGATCGATGCAAAGCAAACGCCTCGCCTCGGAGGGAGCTTCGAGCAGAGATCTATTTTGCCTCATTTCCCTACCACGTCCGAGTGCGCGCTAGCGTGCATGCTATGCTTTTGTGCCTTCCACCTAGAATCAAAGGTGCGCAGGCAGCGAAGAACGGTGAAGCCTGCTACAATTTGCTTACTCTTTTACCACCCTCCGCCTTCGTTTGTCCTGCTGTGGCTGGAGCTACTTGGATGAGGCTGCGCTTTTCTTCACTCCCATTATTCAGCCGCTACTACACCGCGATACGATCGAACCAGATTCAATCGGTGTGGCTCATTTTATGTAATGCGGCAGAAAATTGACTTCTTTCAATGGGGTTGGGAGCGCTTTCCCGAACGGTGACAATGCGAGCAAATTGTTCCCAATGTGTCGGAATCCGATACGGCGGACGAGACGATGAATGAAATGTTGGACAGATTTAAAGAGGAAGACTAAATGAGCCACCAACCCGGAGGGTGTAGCCGAATCGACGATTTGTGTGATGAGTATTTTATTGTTTATTTTGGAGCTTTTTTGCCAAAATGGGGTGATCTCCAGCCAGACCCGCTCTGCTTCAATTTACATAGACTTGAAACGAATAAAAACAGCTCACTATTAAAAAAAAAACAACCACCTCACATAAAACTTTACAATCTTGTCGACTATATTGTCTAGCGATCGCATGCTCGTGGATACTAAGTTTAATACAATTATAAAACCAAACGACCCACAACCATAATAGCACTTTCACTCGCACAACATTGGAGAACCACATTGCCGAGTGATAACACCGAGTGGTATAATGGTGCATAATTTATGTTGGCAAGCCAAACATACAGCATCTTTGAGTTTAAACAACGGAAGGAGCTGTTAATAGATGCTGTACCATCCACGTTTTTTCTTTCTTTTGACCACGCGATTAAGCTTTCACCACATTTCGGAAGCTGTGAATTGTTTTGAATCGTTTCAAGCACCGCCAGTAAAGCCGTGTGAGTGGGCGGGAGGGTGAGAGAGCCCATCATGCGTCCCCTGGCGTATGTAAAACTGTTTGCCATATTGCCATAAAAACGGATCATAAATTTGTTGTGACCAATTCCGCGGCCAGTTTCCCGTGGCCAGTTCTTTCCGCTAACTTCGTCATTCCGCGGCCCAATGGAAAAGCGCCCCAAAAGTGACTGCCCGAAGCGCTGAAAGAGCGTTCAGTTCTTTTACGGGGTTTAAAATCGCTCCAAAATACCAGCAACCACCAGATGGATTGTGTTTCCGTACAACTTTGTACGTGTTATGTGTCCAAAGCTGAACCCTCTCCTTCGGAGCTGTTTTCCCATAACCCAAACGAAATAAGGCCCCGATCAGATTCGCTCGGTTTACGAGCATATTAATGGAGCCGCAAAAAAAAAAAAACGGATCCCGCCGTGTGCGGTCTGTCGGTTGTTTGCATATTCCAATTCATTAATGGACTGGGCCAGACTGAACTGGATGTCAAATTTAAAAAGGTACCAGCGAACGAGGCTAATCCAAAGTTGCAAAACGGATCGAATTAACGAATTGAATAATAAAAACCAAACAGCAACGCTGCAGTAAAAGCTGGCCTGCCGCCAACCGGACAATATTGGAATTGTGCTCGATTTCGCGTAAACAAAAAAAAACAACTACAAGCTTACAGCGAGCAAGAGGGAAAGCGAAACCCTCCCGGTAGTGGATGGGGCCGGGTGAGAAAACCCCCATTACCCAAACCGAAGTACTTTCCGCAGCATAAATGCACTTCCTTTCCCTGCGCGCCGCACCAAAAGCAGGCATATCGATCGATCTTCGATCTTTGAGCTTTCCGCGATCGCGATCGCGGGCTGGTTTCCTTTCGGCTTTGGTGTGTGCTGTACGGTTTTCCTGCGTTCCGGTTTTCCGGCAGCACGGCCACCCGTTTCTAAACTGACACCAATTGTTTTTCGGATTGCTTTGGTAACCGAACTGACATCTGTGCCCGATGTTTGAGCGGGCGGTCTTCTGTGGTGTGTGCTCGATCAAGCGGAAGATACAAAAAACAGATGACCGAATTATGAGCTCATCGAACAACTGACATTCCGGAATGGTACATTCGAACACCTCTGCGATCGCTTTCCTTTCGTCACTTGCGTCAGAGGGTGAGGCTGGGGCAATGATTTCATTTACTTTGCCGCACGATTAGGAGTCGGTCGAGCAAATAAAAGCGGAGCGGACGATAGAGAGGGGAAAAATGTATGACCACAGCATAGGAAGCTGTACGAAACTGATTGTTCGAAACGTCAATGAGTTTTTGCCATTGTGCCACATATTTCCCCCCCCCCCCCGCCTTTGCCATTTGTTTGGACAGAGAATTATGGCAAAAGGTGTTACAGACGAGCCAGTCACGGTAAGAGCGTTAAATAAAGGAGAGAAAAAATACAAATGGTGTTAGATCGTTTTCTCTGAAGCATCACAAAAGCTACAAGAAGAGAAAAAAACACCACGGTGCACACAATTCTGCACATTAAAAAAAAGGGGAATCGAGAAAAAAGTGACCCAAAAACTGGTGCCAAAAAATAAAAACGATCTCACCCCACCCCCCACTATTAGAGCAAGCGGAAAGAACTTCCCTTCGGTTACGGTTCGGTACGAAATTTCGTCAATATTTGCCACCCGTACCCGCAACGCTTCGCACTTTATTCCGCTCCACTCCGCGGTGAAAGCTGCAGCAACGGGACAAACTGACGCTGACAAATTCTTCACGTCCCGGTGTGTATCGAGGGTAAAACGAGATCAGAGGCCCGCCCGGGCCCAGGGGATGATCGGTTGGCGACCGCAAAAAAACGAGCACGAGAACATCTTTTGCTATTTATGTTACACAAATGATGAGGAGCGCCGCACAAACATCGCCCCGCTCGAAAGGTGTCAAATTTTATGCAAACAAACAACAGTTAGCTTAAACGATCTCTAGAAATGAGCGTTCGCAAAAATTGGGATTTGATTGCCTGCCAGTGTTGCCGGTGTTCGGGGCTAATCAAATGGGCGCCTTTTAAAATGTTAAACAATTTAACGGCACAAACATCATTTGGCGCTTGTGCGGGCACGCGCGTTGTATGAATAATGTATCCACCTAATGGTGGGCTTATCTCTCGCACCGGAGAGCATTGCCTCTTCATCTTCCCTCCCGTGCTGGACAGAACGTGGTAATAATTAGGCGAAGAGGCAAAGGAAAACAGTACTACCATTCGTACGATACATTCATCATGTGCCACGCGCTGCTCGGTTACAAACTTTAGTAACTGTTTGCCGAACGGTCAGGATGAAACTTTAATGACTGTGTTAAAGCTTATGGTAAAGCACTTCCCAGCTGGTTGCCACCGATTGCTCCACCATCCATGATGGAGTAGTTTAATTAGCCGCTCACAACCACCGAAAAGACAACCCTTCCATAAATCAGTTCACAGTCTCGCACGTGAGTGAGTTCGGGCGGTAGCCTAAATTGTGCTGACATTAAAATGCATAAAAATAATGAGCTCTCGTAGTAGTGTTTTTATCACGTTACTGCTCGTGCACACTGCAATCACGCCCCCGTACACCATTCCGGAACAGTGTTCCGTCACACGATCCGTGGTGCAACGAGTGGCTCGTTTTCATGGGATTTAATAAAACGCACAAACATACACACTTTTCCCTACGAAAAAGGTCAAACAAAACGCTCCACCAAAACGAGATTCTTGACATCTTAATGTTTACCCTTTTCAACCGCTCGGGCAACGGGTGCTTTGTTTGCTTTTCCATCGTCAACTGCCCGTTAGAGATACATGTTCCCTTTCATTTATACATCTAACGCATTTTGGATTACAACCGTACCGAGGGCGAGGGGTTGGCACGGCTGCAGAGGTAGCCCACTTCCTGCAACGAAAGAAAGACAAGATTTTGTTCGTAAAACAATCTGTCGTCTGAGACCGCGAGCGCAGCTTGGTGCAGCTCTTGAACTGGAATGATGTTGAGGGTGATAGTGGCACAGGCACGATAAAGCGATAAATGCCGCACAGTCACCTTTTTTCGGCGCTGACAGTTGAATTCATTAGCATAACGCAGGGGGATTGTTTTCACCCCGTGCGCGTAAGATAAGCCCCAGGAGCAATCGCTTGAGTGTGGAATGGAACAAAAATGTTCGAGTTGCAGGAGGTATCTTTGTTAGCGGAAATGCTCATGATATCTCGAATCGAATTATTAATAAAGACATCAAACACAGAAATTCCAATTTATGTTGACCTACAATCCAATTTCTAATCCAAATTTAAGATTTTAGACAGCAACTCTTTCGCGCAAGAGTTTCAGGAGCTGTGTTGCGATCACACGATGTCACTCGAAATGTCACCTAGCTTGAGCTTACAATTATTGCAATACCTTTTCTACCGTTTCAAGCGCAACTCGACGAACGCTTTATGGCTTTATGATTTATGCAAGCTGCCATCCGCTTCTATTCCCAACAACCCCATGGAAACTCAAAACGAAAATTCCCAGTTTCTTCCCAACCACTGGAGGAAGGTTGAACTTTCGGTTTTGTGTGTGTGTGTGTGTGTGTGTGTGTGTGTGTGTGTGTGTGTGTGTGTGTGTGTGTGTGTGTGTCTGTGTGTGTGTGTGTGTCTGTGCTGGTGTACCCGCCTGTTGTTTTCTTACACTCCGAATTATGACGAGGCGAACGAACCACCCACTGCCACGGCTGTAATCATGATCATCTCATGATCGTAAAATTCATCTCACCGAATTCGCCGGATCTCGCACCGCACTGCTGATAGCTGGTGGGCTTGCCGATCCCGCCGGCCGGGAATGTGTGGAAAAGGGGGCACACGAACGGTTGTAAGCCATACCGTAGCCGTGTGAGGGAGGTGGGAGAAAAGCCAGCAAGTCTCCCCAGACACACACACACACTCGAGGGGTGGGTGTGTTGTGGCTGGTGCTGCACGGAAAGAGGAGAAAAATCCAATTTTCCCATCCCCAGAAACAGAAACCGAAGCCAGCCAAATGCCAGCCATGGCCCGCAACCATAGGCGCTAACTGCAAGCGCTACGTTGGAATCAGGCTTTGAAAATCTTGCCACGGTACGAACCCAAGCCACGCGGCAGGAAGGAAGAGCGCAAACTGCGATCTAATTGCGCTACACCCTCGCAATTGACCGTGAGGTTTTTTCCACAGTTTTGTTTCCGAAGGAGAGCCTTGCAGTCCCGAAACGGCCGAGAGATCGCAGTTCTGGCGCTGAGCAATTTTTACCATCGCAGCTTATCATTGCATTGTTTTATGTTTTTGCCTTCTTTCTGCACTTTTCTGCAAAAGGCCATCGACATTTGTGTCTATTTCTCGATCGTTTGTGTATCACTAATACACCAAGCGTCACACACAGCAGCTTTCCACAAGCGTTAGCACAAAGCACTGACACGCAGAATAAAGTTGTAAACATATACTATAGATCACCATAAATTTAATTCCCATTAACTCCCCATAACCATTCATCCATTCTCACCCTTTCTGGTACGGCGTGCAAGAACGCGTCGGGAGAAAACGGCGCTAACGAGAAGCTAAAACTAGCCAGCCTCAACACAACCGACTGTTTCTAACCACCCAGCCCCGAGGGCCCCAACCATAATCACCAATCGATTACGGAACGCAATCATTGGCTGTGCAAGCCGGGCGCCTATTTCCCGGACCCGGCTTTTGGTTCGATTCCCACTACGAAAGAATCCAAATTTACGAGCTCAATCTGAATCGAAATGGGGAAAGGAAATGCGCCCGCACGCACACAAGCACGTATATTTTACGCTCACCGCCTTTTGACACCTGATTCCGTTCGAGAAAAGTTGTTTCTGCCTCCTGCCAACAGCGGCTCCGAACGAAACGGGTTAGGCTGGATGTGAAAATTCTTGCCTCAATTTGTTTGAACGTGTTTGCTGCCGACACCTTCCCAGGGCGGGACGAGTTAGAAATGAGAAATCCCCTTTATAGTACGATCACCTGTCGTATGGTTAACAGTGGGCCGTTTTATTTCCACCTATCGATTGGGTTTTGATTTTTTTTTAAACTCCAAACCTGACGACCTTCCCTCTATCGATTTCAAATAGGAGCCGTGCAGACGCCACTGCTGGAGGCTGCGCACATAAAGTAGTCATAAATTTAATGCCTCTGCTACTGCTACGCTATGCTCCACGCTCGGGAAGATATGCTCGTAAAACTGCGTGCGCGTAGTCCATAAAACTGTCCGTAGCGTTGTAACACTGAACCGTATCGGGTCGGATCCAATTTCCGTACTCATCAACAAGCGGCTGCTTGACCTAGGTTTGGGACCGGGGCCCGTTCGCTTCTCTTAGAGCCATACCTCACTCGAGCAGGTGCAATGGGTGCTGCAAATAGCTTGCCAGACCTGTTGAAGATGTGATTTATTACGCCGCGTTTTCGGTACAGCAAAGGTAACTGCACTTGAAGATGCCAAGAGAACGGAAATGTAGGTCAAAAGTAACTTTCTCCACCTCGAGAAGGTACGGCGCAATGAATAGGCGAATATTTGGATACCCAGTCGGTTGGTGCATGAGTTATGTTGCGTTCTAGAAAATGCAGCTGCATGAAATCTGCATGCTTCACGATCTTTTTACTGCACACAATATTAAAACTCAATCCTTCACATCGTCTGTTGGAGGAAAAAGCAAAAAAGAAAGGGGGAAAAATAATCCACCTACCGCGGTCTAATTAATTACTAGAAGGCAACCCTTTACTTCCCGCAGTAATTACACATTTCGGGCCTCGCGGGTAGGTGGGTTAACCCTGCGAACCCAATTTCTCGCTAATTAAAATGTCTGCAACGTGTGAAAATGGGGCGTTCTACTGGTTGACCTACCGACCGATCTGTCGATCGTGTGATCTACAATTTGGAGGGTTTCACAATTGAGAAACGTAACACGAACTTTGCTTCTCTCTTTTTTTTTATTTTCATTTCGGTATTCGCTGGTGGGACGTAATTAAAGCATAGAAAACTCACCCACCGCCGTACGAATGTGAATCGAAACAGTACGCCGCGCCGCTGGTGAAACGAACAGTGCGCGGAAGGTGTATCTATTTGATGTGCAACCTTCCCGCAAGGTTACCACAAAAAAGGGAACAGAGTCTTCCCTAATAAGGCCAACGCACGGAGGCATTGCGTTTGATGAACAAATAAAAAAAAAACATCAAATGTGGTGAGAGTTCAGACAAACAAAAACGATCTTTTAACTTTGAGAAAGAAGCAGAGGCACGCGACAATTGACAGGGCTTAAAGAGGAGGTCTTTGCGTTCGCTCTGCTCCTACCAGCCGTAGTTGTATTGAAGCTGCTGGCGCCTTCGTACCGGTACAATTGCGCCTTAGTACGATCAATTCGTTCCCTCAGCCAACCGGATCCAAAGCAAATATGCAAACGCGTGCCTACGGATCGGGAACGACAGCAAAAAAAAAGGAGCGTAAAAGAAGGAAAAAATCAAACCCCAACTGCCGCCAGCATGACAAGTCAATTAAGCAACTAGAGTACGCAAATGGATCTCGATCTGGAATGGTGCGGTTCCACCACGGTCACCACTTGCAAAACCCGATCGCTCTCTGTGCGACTTGCACGCACAAATGGGAAGATCGCACCGGTGCTGTGACGCTTCAGGCCCTTGGGACTGGGTGGGATCCGGCGTGCGGAAGTAACGATTCGGTTTGGATGTGTTGCTCACATACGCGACGAAAGCGCACGGGGATCGGATCGTAATCAGCCTCCGGTTTGACCTGAAAATTGTGTGGCAGATCCCGATCTAGGTCGCTGTCGTCGATCGAGCCTTGGTTCCAGTTCGTGCTGGTTTCGAAAATGTCACCCACCGACCATAGAGTGTCGGCAATTTTCCGTCGCTTTGTGGTTTGCTTTTTAAAATCCAACTTGGAGAAAAAAGCCAGACAAAAGCTTGCCGTGAAGAGGGGTTTGCAGAGAATTAAGATATCAACGTATTAACAGTTCTTGAGACACTAGAAACCCTCAAACGACTTTGGTATCTTGATGTTCTGTATATAAATAGTCTATTTTCTTCAATCATCACCACCCCCAAACGAACATGATCATACAACAAAACAACGCACATTAAGCGCACAATAACATCTCTCTCTCTCAAACACTGCCACAATCGCCTAAATTAAAACATAATCCTCCCTCATTTCAAAGTGCCTCGCCAAGCTAACCATTTTTGACTCATTATCTTATCGTAATGGCATCGATAAACGGTGCGTTTTGACTAGTGCCCGAAAGCCATCCCCTCCTTCAGATTGATGGATACCAAAGAGTCCCGATAAGAAAGGGGTCGCTTGTAGTAATAACAAAAAAAACTGCCCCTTTATCCTAAAGCATCTGTCTGCCAGCTGTCTGTTTCTCGTCGTTTTACCTCTGTTCTGGCCGTCTTTTTTCTTTGCCTTGCCAAGCTGCGCCTAATCTTTTCACAATCCACAAAATGTACAAAAAAGCGTTTCTCATCGTCATCATCATCATCATCATAATTTTTAACAGCAAAGACTAACCTATAATTTGGTTCTCTATTTACCTTTCCCACTTTCTCGTTGCAGAACTTGCAGCCATTTTCCCGAGCCGGTGGACTATTTGTCTTGGAAAAGTGCTTCCTTCGTCCGATCTCGGAACGATCTGTCGCTCTCTGGAAGGGGGAGGTCTGTAAAACCCGATTCAAGATACCGGCTCCAGCATTATTATTCCTCCCGCCCAACCAACGTGAAACAATGTGGAACTGTTGAGACCGGCCTCAAGTGTCTAAGCGTCACCTTTCAACCTCCGTTCCCTTTATTTTTTGTGCTGCAAAACTGCACCCCATAAAAGCCGCCCCCTGCCGTGGTTCGTGCGACCCCCTGTGTGGCGAATATAATTACCGACTCGTGAAAAGTGTCACTCCGGGTTGCGCATCGCCCATCCGAGCATCCGATTCCGCATCCAAGTGCAAAATGGTGACCTGTCAAAAGTGGATGGTGCTGGCGGTAAGCTTGCAGCTGCTAGCGCTGGGAACGTGGGCGATACCATCGCCCGCCAGCTCGAAGCGGACGGAGGAAGCGGCACCAGCGGCCGCCGTGCAGCTGGACTCGGACACCGGGGACGATCGTGAGCTGAAGAGCGACGACGACGGGTACGACTTTCTGTCGATCGATCAGCTCTTCCTCAACAACCCGCAGTACCGGCAGCTGATCAGCGATCTGCAGGCCCACACGTTCGGTAGCAACTGGCGCCGAAAGCGTGATGTTGCCGAAAACGAGCTGCCGGAAGCGTTTCGCAGCGACGAATCGCTAAGTTCGCCCCGCGCCTCAACCGTACCCTCGACGACAACGACGACGACGACTACAACGACGGCAAAGTACACGACGAGCGCGGCTGTTGCTTCCAGCACGCCAAACGAACCGCTCGTGACCGATGTCGGCTCCAACCGGGACATGGCAGCAGCTTCATCCACCGCTTCCGAAATGCCGAAAGCGGCCGCCCTCACAAGCACACCGGCAAAGTCCAAGGAATCGCCCAAGGAGGTAACAAAACCGTCCACGGCCAGTTCGACCGCGGGAACTAGCACCACTACAGGCACCACCACCACCACCGCAGCATCCTCCTCCGTCACGGCAACGTCCGTGCGGGGAAGCTCGACCGTTGCTACCAGCGCCTCGTACGGTTCGTCCGGTTCCACGGAGGCTCCCGTCGCCCGCAATGCCACGCTGGAAATGACGACGGCGGCAGCCCCGATCCGTGCCAGCACTCCGCGCCGTCTGTCGCACAAAAACAGCTCGAACAAAAACAAGAACAAGCTTACGGCCGCCATGGCTGCGGCTGCCCAGGCCAACAAACCGACGGTCAGCTCGGGCGGACCCGGACCGAGCACGGTCAACGTGAACAAGGTCAGTGTCAGCAGCAACGCGGTGGCAAGCAGCAGCAATCAGCTGCCCCAGCAGACCCCACCAGCTGTAACGATTCCGGCAACGGAAAATGGTACCGCGTCCGGACCGGCCGGCAACAATAAAGATAAGGTAAGTTTTGGAGGGGATGAGATGGCAGCTTTCGGAAAAGATTGTTTCTAACATTGTATCACCAATAACCGGAAAGCACTCGGTGTGGCGATTACCAAACGTTGAGCGGCTCGCCAAACCGTTGCGGCGCTTCGGGGTGGTCTGCACGCATTCTGGTACAGGCAGGACGGCATCCTTCTTTCGCAGAATGCGTTGTAATCGGGAGGTAGATTGTAGCCTAATTTTTGAAGCGAGCTAAACTAGGGCATAGCGTGATGGAACAAAAAAACTGAAACAAAACTGTTCCAGTGACCGAGTGTGTGGCGTCATCGTCGTTCCCGCGCTCCCGATGCGCGGTGTAAACGGTGCGCAAAGCAGCCGAAAACAAAAATCTCATCAAATGACACACCAAAGTCGATTTAGCCAACGGGACCTGCCAGTGTCGGTTCTCACGGCAATCGGCGATACGAAAAGTCGACGGTTCCGGGAAAGCGTTTTCCTCCGGTTTGTGCTACTGCCTTTGCTCAGGTGGCTCCACATGTCGGGGTTTTTTTTTTTTTTATTGCCATCCAAGAATTGCATAACACTCCCCTGACCATGACCGTGCGGGCTTGTTGAGCCATGATCTGGCGAACCATAAAATGATACATTTTTATTGTGCAACACCATTGCAACAGTTTACGATGCATAACTCCTCCCAGATAGCTAGAACAACTTAAAGCACTTTAAGCGCCTTCCGAAGGCGGCAATAA
This sequence comes from Anopheles merus, assembly GCF_017562075.2. Lineage (NCBI taxonomy): Eukaryota > Metazoa > Arthropoda > Insecta > Diptera > Culicidae > Anopheles > Anopheles merus. The sequence goes on along the minus strand of NC_054082.1, from coordinate 30,891,165 downwards.
AGCTTCTAATTAATTGCAAAACACCTCATCATTCCGGGCGGGTAAAATGTAGAACAAATCAGCAACATCGCCTCACCTGCATCGCTTACCTTCGAGCAAAAACCGAACGGGGAAAAGTCCATTCTCGACGCAAAAGTAGGTTGTGTACCAGTGCACTATGCCGAGGCAAATGGCTAGCATTGAATTTATGGCCCCCGCTTCATTCCCGATGAAAGTTGCCCTGAGTAGGGATGGCGGGCAACATTCTTCCGCTCCGCCTGTGTAGGTGCGTTTATTTTTGCAAAGCCTCTATTCTAGACGAACAGCAAGCGAAACAGCAACAACCAGCAGGCCCAACCGAATAGTCTGCTACGTCTGCTGCGAGAATCAAAACACGCTGTCCAGGTCCGGCTAACTGCAAAACTCCACAGCGTTTGGGTTCCACGTACCGTATGCTTTCTACCGGCACCGGCGTCGTACTTCGTACCTCGTTAAGCTCGCCCCATCGAACGGTTCCTTAACGGTTCATTCGGCCCGTACGAATACGCAGCCAAAACCAACGCACACTCGACTGAGCGCTGGCAGACGGTCGGTTCTGTGTGTGGTTCTGCAGTAGGCCACGTCGGCTGTTCGACGCTTCACTGCTTGACAAAAGGCTTGCCTTAGACACTGGCACCATGTTCCCGAACGCTGAATTAATCAAGTCAGCACTGCTATCTCCAAAGCCTAACAACTCCCCTGGGCAAGAGAACAGCTCCATTACAGCGGAATATTGACCGCGAACGATCGCCGTAAGGAGGCGGCCCGCCAGCATGCGATCCGCCGCCGAAGCAATCTGCGATACGCTAATTAATCGAGCGCCTTTAAGGGCGCCCCAATGCATGTTAGGATCGGCGGACGAGATAAATCGTTCCGCTGCAGTCGGTTGATGCATACACAGCAACAACACGAACAACTAAAAAACGAATCCACCGAACCCATCAATCGCCATGATCTATTGCAAGCGTTATCGCACCAACCGTATCAAGGTGAGAGTGGGCTCCAGGGACGCATTAGCTTGTGACATCAACCCGTCCTAGAGAATGTCTTCCGCGTCTTGCATGCAGGTCTCTGGAGCACACGGCCACAGTGGACGGAAGTGGTTGAGCGAACCGATAATGAGCCGTAGGCGTGTCTTGGTACGTAATGCTCGCATGCTTAACCACCAGTACCTGGCTACAAAAACGTCCGCGAAACGCCCCAGAACGTTTGTGCTCCAGTGTTCTGGGCGGTGGCAAGATTTACGAGACGACTTTTAACTGGACGTCGCGTCACGTAATTTGTTCTCCTCGCTGTTCACCCCAACCCGTCCGCGAAAAAGGGCGATTCTGCACCGTTAGTCTTGTGGTCAGTCCTGCTAGGGGCAATTCCTCTGCACTACAAGAAGTGGCGAAACGTGAAGAATTTGTGTCACTACGTACAGCCGGAACCGGGCAGGACGACATCGCGCGGCGAAAGCGCCTTTATGCAAAACATGCTTGACGCGTAACCGCAACCGTGGAATGATTCCCCTTGTTGTCCCTTTTATCACCACGTGTGTCTGAAAGGTTCACCAAGAATGTTCGCTGGGCGGTTGGAAGAATGTGAACAGTTATCAGTAGCCTGCAGGCCTGATGGGCTATAAAGCTTATGTTGATTATAAGATCGTTAGAACTATGAACGGTGCTGTTGGGTTGCGTACACAACTTGTAGAACTAACGGAAATCCTATGAACTGTACGTTTTGCTTATCAAACGAGCATTATTGATTTACTGCCAAAACGTTATAATGGGACGATAAGGGACTATCTACTAAACTGATTTATAATACTATAAATCAAATATTGCGAAACAGCACTAGCTAAAGAACATCGCGAGGTTTACTACGAGACAGTCAAATAAAAGAAGAATAGGTAGAATATTTGAATGTAATAAGAATTCTAAAATTGCAATTTCCCTTGACAATATAGCAGAAGATTAACCTCATATGTGAACATCAGAAGAAGCGTTTTTGGTCAATTTCTACGCCATAATGGACATGGACATTCGTCATAATCCCAATGGAAGAAGCTTCTAATGTAGATTGCTTCACGATTTCGTTCATAATAGTCTTTTCTTTTCTGTTCAAGATTCGCTGCAAAGAAGACTTCTATTTTGGAATAACAAAAACCCATTAACTGTACTCTTAACTTCATTTCAACTACAGAAGATCGTTCTCCTTCACGTCTGTACATCTACTATAATGCTGTCCAGTTTTGACAATCTACCAAACTGTGCCATTATTTCCTGTCTGCCTGTCAAAACAGCCCAGGGCGTTTAAGCACAGGATTAGCGATGTGTATACCATTTATTAATGCTATACATTCACTTCTGCTTCTTCATCTACAAACAACTCCCGGTTATGTGCACATATCTCTTCATTCGATTCCACCTGCCTTTCTGCCAACCGACACAAATTCGCAACCAGAAGATTAACGTTGCGAACCGTGAATTTTCCGTCCAATTATCTCGCCACTCGGACTCGCCACTCGGCACGAGGGACACAGCCAGCCAAAGTGATGTGTAAACAAACGCGGATGCGCACAATCCGAGCAATCAGCTGGGGCGGGAGAGAGATGCTTTTCCACAACCCATTATTGGGTGGTATTGGCCTACACTGGATCTAGATGAAAAGACGAAACGACGGAGCTTTGGCAAAACGTTCTAGGCGGTGGGGACCCTCCTTACTGCTACGGCTAGGCGAACGTAATTGACGCGGGAGACTGGAACTCCCGTACGGATTGAGACAGAATGAAGAATGACCCAAACCGAAACCCGAAGATGATCACCTTCACAGCCTACGGTACCATCTAATTGGATAATGATCGTGCAGTAGCCACCGGAGAAGCCCTTGGCGGTGCTGGTACTGCTTTTGCAGCAGCAGCAGCAGCTGCTGCTGCTGGAAGAATCACATTAGATCCACAATCACAAGGTCTCAGGTCTAAGTGCTGGTTTGGTGCCATTTGTTCGGCAGTTCAGCACCCGACAGCCAGTCAGATAGCAACGTACACTGCCTTTCTTCTTTGCATTTGGTGTGCGATAGCTCGAAATTAAGCCATTCCCTCTTCGCTTTGTCCGCTCCCGGGATATACCGGGGGATGCCGGGGTTTCGAATTAAATTTAATTAAACAAAATTGGATGATCTAATCAAACGTGTACGGTCGCATCAGGCCCGTACGAACTGTGCCGTGGCTAGCGGGCTGCCAGCAGTTAATCAACGTCCAATACCGTGCAGTCCCGAGATTCCGATGCGTACGATGATGTTGATCTAACCAACCGGAACAACAGAGCGAGACGAACGCTCTTATGCGCTCATCAACGCATCCTCTTGGGGGCTTCTAATAATCGCGGGCAAAGCAAGAAAGCACGTGGTAAGTAGGGAAGAGCAAGCAACTGAACACCTTAACCAGCCTTTGGCTGTGCTGATACCGATCAGTATGGGAGTACGGTTAGTCGATTGAATTGACAGTTCACGCTCGCTTTGGCGTCTCGTTTCCGGCTGAAACCGTGGAAGAGCCCGTCCAGTTCCAGCTTCCAAGCAAAACACGTTCAACAAATTCTCTACGTTTGTGCACGATGCTCTTCCCGCGATTGCCAGTTCCGGCCAGTGCAAACGATGACAACTGGAACGCTGGCACCGTTTCGGTAGCGTACCGACACACACAACGGTCCCCCTCCTTCGGTGTTACCTTTTTTCGGTGTCGATTCTACCATACTGCCATAGCACTGACACACTTCACACGCCACGGAGGTTGAGCATAAAATTTAACGTTTATCATAAACGCCCTTCCATGGTGCACTCTCCCAAGGGAAGCGAACGCAGAACGAAGTGCTCACGATCCAGTTTTATGACGATTACGTTCCATCAAAATCACACTCTTTTAATTATTTCATTTTGTACGGACCTTTAGAAGCCGTTCGCTGTGGGACGTTATGTTGCATCGTTTTGTTGACGGCAACCGACGCAGCAACGATAAAAGCGGAGCAGTTCTCATGATCTGGAGTTTGTTCTTTAATGCGCACTCACGTTGTTTTCCCCGGATCGTACTTTAATTTCATACGGTTTACCTAACCTGTGTTGCTGTTTACTCATCACCGTCCACGTTGCGATGCTTCAGAAACAATGGCAGGTCGGCTGTCGTATAGCAAACCGTTGCTGCGTTGCTTTTATGATAAATGGCTCCCTTTCTGACATAACATTTCGAGCCGTTGCGCAACGAATAAGGCGATTTCTTTAGGTGTGCATAAATATAGCTGCCTGCGAGTCTATCGATTTGCTATTTCTGCTCCATCGAGTACGATTGCGATCGACACATTACCGCTAAGCTGGCAATTGATGTGCATAAATCGAATTGATCGTCACGACCGCACGCACTTCCAACCGACTGGCACTCTCGATCTTTCTCCTATCTTTCTCTTTACTGCCCTTAGATCGCTTCATCTTGGCTGTGCTTCTGACAGCATCCGATCAGCTCCCGTTTCTGATCGCGAAGGTCGATTCCATTCTGGTGCTGTTTCCTATCATTCCTAGAACACAAACACAGACACACACACACACACGCGCCCTCGGAACGATGCCATCCATCGAACCGGTCCCGGTGGCGACCAGTTTTACTACATCGATGCGCAACCACAGCCTCGCTTGCGCTTGCGCACCTGATGTTTGCCCCAGGGAGTGCCGTTGCAGATGTGCGCCCGGAGTTCGCCCCAGCTTCCGATCCCGGGTGATCGACATACCACCGGCCGAGCGGTTTGATGCAACGTGACGGCATGCCAACCGCTAATAGCCTTCAAAGCTGCAAATTAATGTGCTCGCGAATGGATGATGAACGATCCAGCAGGCAGCGCACGGTGCGCTTCTTCTAACTCTCTTTTTTTTATCATCGCAAGCGAAAGAACTGATGTTGCGCAATCATTCGGAATGGGAAGCATTATCGCTGGACAGAACACAACTTGTACGCACATTCCTCTTACCCTGTGTGAGCTGGTTTTTTTCGTCTTTTTTCTGTTTAAGCTTTTGCTGCAGGGTTAAGTGAGAGTTTGTACCAGCCATCCGATTCCCGTTGAATTCCCCTCGGAACAAGTTGACACTTGTTGGGACGAAAGAGGTAAAAGAGCAACGAAAGAGCAAAATTGATTTAGCTGACAAATGCGGTCCACTGCCTTTCTCGCTCTTTCTCCGTGCCCACAGATCCCAAATGCTCGAACCGTGTTACAGTGAAAAGGAATTTGCTACCCGCACCAAACTCCGCTAGTCACACAGTTACAAACTTCCCTTTCGAATCGATCACTGCCCTCCGGCGCCCAGTTTCGCGACGAGAGTGGAGTGTTGTTTCTTTAGACTCTCTGGCTAAACGACATCCTTCAAGCCGGACGTCAACTGGCCCCCATCTCGAGGACGGGCGAGTACAGTATTATTAGGCTGATGGAAAAATTGATTTTCCTTTCCCACCACCGCACTATCACACCAACGTGAACTGACATCTTAATGGCTGATTATTTGTACCCAGGGTTGGGATTGATTTTTGCAGGAATTTTAATGCCACCGCTTTCCGAAAGCATTGCGCGTTTTTCCCGTGATAGATTTCCATTTTTTTCCCTATCTGCACTTTTCCCAGAAAGCGTTTTGATTAGCAATTCAAATTGCTGGTGGTTTGGAGCAATGATTGCTGCTAATAATTATTCGCACAGAGAGCAATGAGAGTCGATGCTGGGATGCGCTGCGATTTCGATCGGCAACATTTCACTAACGCTGCTTCCCACACGACGCTTGTTGGCGGATCGGATGCTAATGTGAGATCACGTCACAGCAAAGACGAAACTGACCACAAGAAAGACGATAATGGTACTAATAAGCATGCTGGCGAGGGATGATTTATGTTTATCTACAGCATAACCGTTGCGATGCGGCGTACTGCGTTGCCCCTTCCTTGATATGTCCCCCGCCTACAGTACGATCGATTAACCCAACCCCGGACGGATGACAAGGCCGGGTTCGTCACCTACGAGCGGCATTCAAGTCCCTGCCCAACGCAATCGTCCATCGAACGTACGAGTTTGTCGCGCCTTTAACTCAAAAACGGGGTTTGTCGCAAAACGGGGTGTACTGCGAAGCGTGTAAAAACACACCCCTGCAATGATACTCGCTGCACCGTCGCCAGTGCGCCAGGGGTGCGAATTGGAACGTTTCGGTTCGCACCGCCAGCCTTCACTTCCCTATCCCTAGGATAGTTGTATTATTAGCGGTATATACCGGGCCGATTGAAATTAAACTTTAATGATGATGGTTAGTGCCGGTGCGGTAGATGATGAGAACCTCAGTGTCGCCGTCCAGCTTGATGGGGCTAGGTTCGGTTCCCCGCGATTTTTGCAAACCATCCCAGGAGACAGGTTGATCCTGAAGCAGTGGTCGCTGGTGGTTCACACCTTTGTGAACTTGTTCCATTCGAACTTTACCCCGAAGAATGCGAGGGAAATGGAACAGATGACGTCAGTGCAGCGGTTTGCCAGCGATCGTTTCCAGCAATTTCTGATGCTTTTTACGCTTGTGGGATATTCGCTGTACCGCATCTGTGAGAGACTATGTTTTTTTTTTTTCATAAAAATGACAGATCATTTCCTACACATCCGTTCTGCAAGAATACAACACAGCATAAATCAATTATCGTCATCAGTACCACTCTCGGGAACGATTCATACATCTTACTAAGTTTCTGTGACTGCAAACGAGTTTTGCTGCCGAGAACTTGTACCCTTCCGGATGTTGCTGTTATTGGACAATTTTCTCACCGCCGTTTTTGTTCTGCTTTTTGCTTCCATTTGGCACTCAAAACGTGAAACCCAAGAGCACATTATATTGAGCATCCAATCTTGGGTAAAATTCTATTATTCTTAAAAATGTCTTCAGGCGCTTCTATAAACAACTTCAGGAGAAATATACGTTACATTCCCTCTACGTTTCCAAGCAATCGGCGCCGGTCAAATAAAAAGTAGCGGTACCAAACGAATGCCCCCTCACAAGGGCAATTGTGACGCGATTTGCGACCATTTACTCTGTTGACCCATAAAATCGGGAATCGAAACACCAGCTGGACTGCATCTGGAAGATGATGGTTGGAATGAAATAAACGAACAAACACTTCCAAAAACCGTGCCAAATAAATAACACAAAACAAAGGTGCAAACACACCGCTCCAGCAAGTCCAGCCACCTTTGTGGGCCTTTGTCCGGACTGGCAGAGCGGGTAATTAAAATGAAATGCTCACTGCACAGAACGGTGATTCGCACCACGTTGGAAGGAGAATGCGTTCTTGTACCATTAACGCTTTGCCGAGCGTTAGAGAGCTGAGGCAAATCAAATCTGCTACCACCATCACCAGATAGCGCTAACCCAACCACCCGAGTCGAAATGTGTTGTGAGCTTTACTTCACGGCAAAAGACAATGTGTGACCACGCAGTGTACGGTGAAATTCAGAATCGCCAGCAGAATATTACGGCCCGGTCAGTCCCTTACCTCCCTTTAAAGCGCGAGTATGCGCGAAATCATAAAAAAATACCCAAAACCGCTATTGTTTTGAAGTAGGATAAATGTTTAGACAAAGACCCCGGGGCAGATTGCAACCACTGCCAAACGAGGTACGTAACACAGAACAATTATTTCCGCCCCGCCTTCCGGGACCTCACCGCGACCGGGAGCGATTAGGGTGATTAAAATTGGGGTCAGTTTCATGGCTTGGTCGGCTTGATCACCGCCGGCCCGGTACTGTTACTCGCCTTCGTTACTGTTTCCGTACCGTGCGTCACCGGCTCAGACAGCTACGAGGGGGTTTGGAATCAACCTTGCCCTACCTGTTAGATCATAAAACTGACCTCATAAAGCATTATTAATACGCCGGGAAATGCTTTTTTGCTGCGCTTCTTCATTTTTGTTTCGGTTCTCACAACGTTCGTCCATTTTCGGACCGTAGCAAATTTACAGATCCAGGCCCTGTGCGTGTGGGAACGGCGAAAAGCTGGGCTGGGATATTTGAAGAATTTGCAGACCGTTTTTGTGTAGCGCACCGGCGGTAAGCGACGAACCGTATTATGGATGCATTTGCACGGTCGTATTAAATGCCGCTTCAAACTGAGCGCTTCAGGTGTTCGAGAAAACTAATTCAAAGCCCCCTTTCGGTTCACGAATATTTTGCAATTTCAGTGCAGAGAGGCCAAATTTGCAATAACAACGAAGAAAGAATGTCTTTTTCGTGCAAATTCTCATGACACGCTCCCGTTATTTCGTACGTTGCAAGCGTCTGCGGAAGCGTTCTCGCTGGTGGAACAAAACGACAAACGGTGAACTGGTTCAATCAAGTTGGCTGTTGCCTTTCTTTGCCTTCAACCGATGCGCATTACATCCACCCGAACGCGCAAACAATGCCGTGAATTGGAAGGAATCTTCCCAAACACTTGTCGAACCCGAAACGCAAACGAATGTAATTGAGTCATGGAAAATGTAAACTCTCTGTTGGAAATGGAAACGTTTGTTGATTTTTCTCGCATGCTCTCGCGTTGCCCCGGCTCGGATGCGCGTTTGCACTTGGCGTTCTGGTATCCCTCACTTTGCCTCACCAGAGCTACCTGGCGTTCTTGTGGGAAAATATCCCGTTGCACACGCACGCTGGGAATAGGTTTTTGGGTCGATTTATCCAAACACTCCCCAAACCAAACGTTCCCTTGCGTATCTGTTTCAAATTAAATAGAGGAAAAAAAACCCTTCGCACCCAGTCTCTCTACCCCATTCCCTTTCTAACTGTGATGATTATCGTTTTAATCGCCACTCTACAAATTAACGGTCTCGCCTCCGTCCTTCCCGTTCGGTTAGATTCAATATTCGGCTGGAAAGGGTCTGGAAAGCCTTTCATCCATAAGAAGCACGTTAGTGTGGCGTCCGTTCGGTCTTACCCCAACACAGATGCATTTACAAGGCTGTCAATTTGGAACGGTAAAGGAGACAAACATTTCGATTATGATTGCTGCAACATGTTTTCCTGTTGAAATTGACCCGTTTTTTTTTCTCGTGGCATGAATTAGCATAAAAACTTCAACCGAAGGTCAGTTCAAGGGATCACAAACCCCTTTTCCAAGGCTCCATCTCCAAGGGCGCTCAAAATGGTGCGATCATTACAACCACTATCGCGTCGCATCGTACGGTCATAACGGTCGAACCACAATAGGGCTGATAACGATCGATTGCGTTAAGTGTGTGTGTGTGTGTGTGTGTGTTTGTGTGTATTTGTATGATTTGCATGAACCCGACATAATTCGTTTCATGCTGTGTCACGAAACGGTCAAAACGGTGATGCACAATCGAAGGCATTTAAATGATCAGCATGCACACGACCTTCGGCTTGTGGTTCCTTCGAAGCGATCTTTCTCGCCCGCGCATGAATTATTGCAGGAAATTGATCATACAAATATCGAACACAGCCATTGCTCCATTGCTCCATGCATCCATTGCCTGCGACTCGGTCGCGACCAGACCCTGAACTTTTCCTGTACATTGCCCATATAAAGAGGCCGTATCTACGTTTTATCATTCCATCCAAGGTCTTGGAACAGAGAAAAAAAAAGTTGCCCTCTGTTACATTTTCCCTCGGTTTCTATTGTTGCAGTTCAGCACAAACAATCTAATGACCTGATTACCGGTCAATGGCGGTTTAGAAATTCTGCCATTTTTCCATATCTTCATCATCGAACCCGTCCATTTTCCCCTTCACGGTTCATTTGAGACAAAGTAACCCAAACGTACCATTCGCTTTCCAAAGTGCGGGACGGGCATATCACCGGCCTCGTTCGTTTCGCATCGGAAATGCAGCAAAACTTCGCCAACACGGAGCGGGAGTTAGAGAGTACATTCCCTGCTCCAAACACTCACACCACAATCAGTACCACCGTGCGAGGGGGGGGGGGGAGGGGGGAAAGTGTAAAATGATATTTTGAATGCGTTTTGATAAGTAATCATTGGTTTGGCAGTGAAAGTGTAGCTGCGGCCTATCGCCGGTGTGAGATCTGGTTTAACGCTCGCACAATTAAAGAATCAAAACAATACGCAATGACCTACATGGGCAGCAATTGTTGCCAACAAGCACAGCAGCAGCTAGTTACCGCAGATAGTTCCATGTAACTTCGGCAGGAGTGTTGCACTGAAATACGATTTCAAAATAATGGTTGAAAGTTCTTTTCCCCTTTTCATCGCACGTACACACTCACCAAGGCCGCACAGAAACGATTTGTAATCATTAGCAAATCAATCGCGTTAATACACGTCGATTGCGGCCTGTTGAAGCTTATCTCCAAAGGTACAAATCACTTCACGACCTCCGTACGGTTGACTTGAACACACAATCAAGAAACTAAAGCTCAATCGGAAGCAATTTTACCATCGCTGTTGCGCGATGGTTCAACTTGCTCGGTTCGCTCGATTCGCCCCCGGGATGATTGCACGGAGGGGGTTATGTTCTTGCTGTGTTGTTCAAGCGAGCTCTGCCACAACACCCCGCCCCGTAACGATGCAAATTATCGGAATTTAACCGCGTTCAACCCAGAACAAATAGACCAAAATTGCCGTTTGAGCTGGGAAGAACACAACACAAAAGGAAGAATGGTTCGATGCGAAGCAACATCGGGGCAAATATGCTGCTGCTCAGCATCCAATCCAAAAAAAAAAGCAATCTCATCATTCACGCGATCGAGCTAAGCAGCAGGACGATAACCTCACCACACCACATCGATGCTTAACGCTTCTGTATCGTACCGTTTCTGCAGCTCATCTCATCAATCAATTAATTAGCAAGAGTTCGTTTGCCTGTGCGAATACTTTGACCTACGGCCCGCCGCTTAGTTCATTGGCAGTCTTTGAACTCTTTGGGCAGAACGATGTGCAAAAAAGTGAGCAAAACGATGGCTAAACACGACTTGTAATCTAGAACCACAAAGCAGGTAATCGTTTTCCGCTAATGAGACGTTAACTGTTCGTCCCTGTCAGAACTTGATGAAAGTAATAAAATGGCTAAACGGATCAGCTCCGGCTAAATTCCAATCGCTCCAACAATGTGCTCTATGCGAAAGGAAAGCGTAATCCGGGTTCATCCCAATCGGTGGTCGACCTCAAACTCACCCACCCCCTCAAGCAACCCATCTGCTATTCCTATCTGCTACCGATTGATTTACGATCGAAAGTAAGCAAAACACGGAACTCGCGTAGAAAGTAAAGATCGACAAAAAAAAACACACACACACCCCAGAACCACACACCACCCAAGATCCTTTAGCAGACGGTGTGAAAATTATCATAAATACAATGCAAAACGCACAACAACCTTCCACCGGCGATTGAGATGTCGGCGAACGAGAAGGAACCCTCGACTGTAGACATGTAGGCTTGTTGATGGCCCCAGTTGATGGGGGAATTTGCAAATACGTTCACGCGAGGCGCCAAAAATCCGTGACTGAACTTTGGAATGGGCCTTCTTTTAGATGCCCGATCCCGCTCGCAGCAGCATATCAGCATTTGGTATTTGCTTTTTTTTTTCCTGCTCCCGCTCGGACGAGACTTTCCGTTCCCAAGCCAACGCCGCACAGCCCATGCTAAACAGGTCTCGCCTGCCGTGGCAGGTGAAAAATCAATCGGCAAATTTATTACCCCTGTTGGGGTGCTGCGGTTCAATCGCCATGGGCACGATTTTGGCTCTCACTTTCGTTCTTCACCCCGCGGCCGTATTTGTTGTGAATAGTTTCATGTTCCTGCTGATGGGTGGTATAGATTTTTTCATCTAGTTTTTACTGCAATTGACGGCGACCACCTGTTTTAGGCTCTGCGGCCGGAGCAGCCCGTTTAATGAGCTTGAGCGGCGGCTAATGGAACACGATCGCAGGTCACGGATTGCGCGATAAGCGCACTTTCCGATAATCGCACTCCGACAACAAGCCTGTGAGCGAGAGGGAGAGGGCTCCAATCGCCATTAGGCCGCACCATGCAGAGCACAATGTGGCGCTATTTTGCCACTCAGTTGAAAGCTATTGCAAAGTAAAAGCACTACCGCCGCCGTCGCTGCCACCGCCAGCTTCGGGGATGGGGATTTGGAAAAAGATTTTCCGTCAAATTTCACTTTCACGCTCCACCTTGGGGATCCGTTCTTTAGAAAAGATAGCAACTAGTTTTCGTGTAGTTTCGTTTTCTATTTTGTTTTGTGGTCGCTGTGGTTGATCTGCTTTTTGGCCGAAAACCTGATTTTGAGCCTTAGAGCGCGGTCAAGTGTTTTAGCAACAGCCTCAATATGCTTTCTTTGGGCGATGTGTGTTTGTATTTCACGCCTGCGATGGCATACGGATTGTAGCAAGCGATACATATCGAAGTATTTCAATTCAATTAGCTCGTAATGGCCATTTAACTACTCAGGAGTGTAGCATAATTGACTCATACTCGGCCCCGACCGTTTCTTACGCTGCATGTAATGAATATTGATAGTAAGCAGCTTGCTTGGAAACGTCTAGCTAAATCATTTTGCATTAACACCGAGCAAATGATGCTTGCTGTAGCGAATTATGCTGATGAATTATATTGAGTGGGAGTGGGATGCATCATTACTTCTGATGGTCACGTGTAAAAAGGGAGAAACTATGTTAATTTTGGCTTGAATTGAGACATTCAAAGAATACTATTCGATACAAAGGGTACAAACTCACACATCATGATTAAACTAATTATAGGCAATTGCTACAACTTTCACCTTCTTTTTGGTACTTTTTAATTGAGACAAGTTTTAAACGTGAAAAGAATGTGATAGTTGAACATGTTTACCAATCTAAAGTGTGGCAATGTTTCGCTATCTTGAGTATTTGTGCCCTTCCTTACCCACTCAAGCTGATAAGTCATTTCAATTGAACCATTCAACGGGAACAACAATAAGGAGCAACGACTCAAGATTCCTTCCTGCAGAACGGGACAGTTGGCTTCGTAGGAGAAAAAAACCCTCCCCACACATGCTTTCTGAAAGCATTTCTCATGAGCGGGAACGGAGCAACGGACCCTTGCGATCCAACGGGAAAGGGAATTCGGAATGAGCGTTCCGGCCAGCGTCTAACCGCTCCGCCCTTTCTCCCCGTTGCATCACTGGTGCGCGTTGATTGATTGTATGACTGTGGGCGATTATCATTAAATTCAGCCGCCTCGATACCTGCGCCACCGGCCACCGCGCGACCATCGACGCGATTGGCGCCAAAAGAGACTTGAACGATCGTACAAGCGGCGGTGTATAGGAAGCGTCATCTTCCCCGGGCAGCTTGCGGTGGCGCGATATCAAGCGCAATACAAACATCTCTACATGAGCGTGTTATTTTGCTACTCTTCGCGTACCACTTTCGCCTGTCCCGCCTGTTTCAGCTCGGCGCTACTCATAAATTCTTACCAAGCGCAATCAATACGCCCTTGCGCGTGCGCACTTGAGCGAAGGGAAGCTCACGGTGGTACGATATAAGTACTGTTAGTTTTATTGTTCCACCGGTCGGAGCGGTTGGCTCATCGTCACACAGCTGAGTGGTACGTGTCGGTGGTCCTCTGGCACCGAATGAAGGAAAAACAACTTGACGAGCTGAAAAAAAGGCGCCCACATACGCGAAGCACACAACATAATCGATGCAACCGACCAGGCAGGCAGCAAGACGGATGGTTGCGATTTCCGGATGGGAGCAAGTTTAATGAAATTTATCTATTAACAAGCTATAATTCAGTTAGCCGTACCGCTGGCTGGCATTCGGCCGGTCAGATTGAGATGGCGGTACGGGCAAATGGGAGTGGAGTGGACCGAAATGCGGCGTGTAATCAGCTGATGGCGATGCACCCGGGGATCCAATCAGCCGCTCTGATTATCGTTCATCGAGGTGGGGTTCATCGATTTAGATTAAATGTTGCCCCTTCACTTTGCGTTCGTCGCGAAGGTAGTGTTCAAAATTTGTAGCCTTTCGGGGTCGGTATTGCAAGGAGAAAGACAGCGACATGGAATGGTTCAGGATTCATTTCTAATCTCTCCGCGACTCCGCATAGATGCCTGAAAAGTGATTCCCAACCCGCAGCCAGGCAGCGTTAAGGCTTGCCTCGGCCCAAACTTGATCCCCCGTACAGATTTCGATGGTAATTGTCTCGGTAACTGTGTGCATCGAGGTATTGAAGCCATCGAGCTGCTGGTGCTGCCGACTGACTGGCAGCGTGGTAAGGATGATGATGTTGATGATGAGATCATTAGCACCTTTCTCTCGTTTTTCGAGCTGCTTTCCATCGGCGTCCGGCGGCATTGTTAGATTCGGCACAACGAGGAGCAGATTGGGGAGCAAAGAGAAGAGAAACAGCGCGGCATGTAACCGATCTTGGCGCATAAACCACGAAGCATAATGTGCCGATGGCTTCGATGGCCGAGGATTGGCATCGAATTTTCGACGAAGCCAACCTGGCTGGCCGACTGAATTGCGGTTGATTGTGAGAAGCAGGAAGGAACATATACACACACACAGACACAAAAACATACTTCAGGCCATAAATAGCACAAACCTAGTTCCTGGCTACCTTAGAAGCCGCTAACGATGCAGCCTCCCTTTCCTTGCGCTCGCTCAAACGGCCTCAAAGGCAGCCTCAAACCGACGAGTAAAATGGGTAAATGTGACGGTCTATTTTTGGAGCTACCTTTGGACCTTTTCCTGTACTTTTCCTTCCACCAAAACGGTGCGAAAATAGCACATTATCATATGATCAGATATAAAAAATATGTTTATCGATCGGTCAATCGTTATAAAAGGTTTACATTATATTAGATTGAAAGTTAAAGTAATTCAAATCTAGTAATTAATATAATGTTGAAGAAACTGCGTTAGCTTCTGAAGAAAATATTATCTCTAAATAAGATACAAATGGTACGTACAAATTAGTATGGGCATCATAAAGTTTTACGAGCTCTAGAAAGGTATCAATTCATCGTGATTGTGCTTAGTTATTCAATTAGGCCCGGCAAAACAAAACAACAAAAACCCACAACCTACTCCAAACATACTCCCCGCAGCGTAAATAGCTTGCTATTAAATCTAAAATAATCAATTCTTCCCAGCACTGCCAAGCTCTTCCTTCCAATGGTGCCTCGTTACGATCGTACAGCGATAAAAGCTCTCAGCACCCTTGTGATTAGCCGTACTACTGGGTGGTGGTACGGGATTAGAATCGCAGCACAGTAAGAACCACTTTCCGTTTTCCTGACCGGCAAACAACCATGCCGGAGGTACACGATAATACAGTAAACATTGTAACCTGGCCAGCTTAAGCGGAGTGGCGCGCTGCCAAGCCTCCCAAATCCCTATGATTAGCGCATTAGCGCAGCAAACGCAAAGGGTTTTCTATTAGCCACTGGTAGCCGCACTGCTGCTTGCCGCCGTTTGCTTCTTCACGTCGAAGCTTTTCCGGTGCAGTTTAGAAACATTTCCCTTTCACGCTTCCGTTTGTGCATGTGCTTGGAAAGGAAAAACGTACTTCTACGCACGCACACACACACACACACGCGTATGCTACTTCTAACCTACTACCCGTGTCATCTATGATGCATTTCATCCTGCTCCCCTTTGCCGTTCCCTAAGATTTACTGCTCAATGCCCGTGTGTACTTATGCTTTTATTTTTATGTTTCCTCCCCACAGGTAAGCAACCGCCGATCAAACGAAAGCAAAACCGATGCTTTCACGAGCCGTGTAAACCCGTAGCCAGTTCGTGTTGGTGCCCCCGGCAGGGGGCGATCGCGGCTTTGTAAGTAGCTGGAAGCAGAGTGCTGCGGAATTCCCCTCCACTGGGGGCCACTGGGATGCCTGGGGAAGTGTTCTAAGCCCATAAAGGAAACCATCATTAGCGAGCGCATAAACCGCCCACAAAACCGCCCGGGCTTAATCCCTAATCACTTCACCAGCCAGCAGGCCCGGTGAGCACCCGAGCCGAAGGGCCAGGAGGCAAAGATGCAATGCCGCATGCGTTAATGGCTTGCGTACACAAAAAAAAACAATGAGCATGCAGGAAGGTGTGCAGCGAGGGGAAGATTTTTTCTTCTTCCTCTCTTGTTACACACCGCTTTCCTTGCTCATTTAGATGTGCTGCCTTCTAGCTTAGCGAGCGAACGCAGCAACAGCAGCACATAATTAGAGTGCAAACTCTGGTAGCCCTTCCTGCCGCGCGCGCGCGATGTGTTCCATTTGCCTGCCGGCGGGAGGGGGGGGGGGGAGATGTTGGTTGGTTGTCTGCTAAATTGTCCATTTAATTTTTTGCTATTTATCTTAGGCCAGCATCGACGGTCACCAGCTGCCCTGACACAGCAAAGCTCGCTAATCCGGCGCTGCCGTTGCGCCGAGCAAAGAAAGCAAGACATGTACCCGAGAAAGAAAGTAAAGAGGCAAACGAACGCACAAGTCACACAAGATCGTTCGCAGCCAAAACGGGGGGAACGGTGATTGCCCGTTTGCGCGCGATCTCTGCGGGCAAAAACAGATGAATGCTACCTTCCCGTTTCGCTCTTTAAAAACGATTTTAATTAATCCCTTCCCCTCGCCAGAGTGGGGAGAGGTCGCGACGGAGGAGCATGCGATTGCCATAAGCGCCCACGCCAAACGCACAAATTAAAGCAATTTAAAAAGTTTTATTTCTGCAGTTGAATTGATGTGCCGTTTTGCCCAAGTCGCGTGTTTGCTGGTGGTAAGGATGGCGATAGAAAGTTACCGTTCTCGGTAACAAGGTCAAATTAATTCCATTTAGAAGGCGCCACTTGCACAGTGAGACTTTAGGGCA
Organism: Anopheles merus; assembly: GCF_017562075.2. Classification (NCBI taxonomy): domain Eukaryota; kingdom Metazoa; phylum Arthropoda; class Insecta; order Diptera; family Culicidae; genus Anopheles; species Anopheles merus. The sequence goes on along the minus strand of NC_054082.1, from coordinate 30,874,284 downwards.
CCGAGTGGCGATCGATTTGGACTAACTTTTGCCTTGTTTTTGGTCGTTTTGTGGATAAAGTTTCCACAATTTTGGATTTGTCTTTTTAAAACGCATCTGTTAAGCTTCTTTCCCTTAAAAATACAACCACAACCGAACAATGGACGCTGTGTATGCGACAACCAGCAACATCCTCAAGTGTCCACACGTGCTCGCTACAGCGCAGCACGGAATCTCACAATCATCTCACAACAAGTACCTCGTACTCTGGCAGAAGCATTTCAATGGAGCAATTTAGACGCCAATGGAACGGAAACCAAAAAGGAAACCTCCAAAGTACGTCCAAAACGGCACCACTCTTTCGGAAGCATAATTATGCAGCGCTGCTTTGTTCCTCCCTTTATCTCGCACTCTTCTTTCTTCTCACAGCTTTGTGCTACGATCGTCACTGGAGCGATCGCTCGAGCACTTGAGCAGGTTGGTGGACATGATTTTACGAGTGCGCTGGCTCAAGTGTGTCAGTCTCGCGATCGATGACCGAACGTGTGTTGGCCTTTCGTCCGGTGTACACAATCGCGACACGTTAACTGCTGTCCAGCACAACATTGCCCTTTGTCGTCTGAGCAGTTCGAGACCCGGTTCGAGGGCGGAGAGTGGTGGCAGTGGTCATAAATTAACTACTTGTCAGCACGATCGCTGCTGCCAGAGCACGTGTTGGATGCCTTCTGTCAGAGCGAGTGTGTGTGTGTGTGTGTATGCGTTTGTCGGTGGAGCTAAACCTATGCGCACAAAAGCCCCAACCTGAGCTATCTCGTATGGAAATGGAGATTTCGTAGTACACAAGTTCCCTTGTGTTTGTTTTGTTTTGTTTATTCGCAACAGAAGTGTTTTGTCTGCCCTTTCCGGCCGCCAACGAACATGTCGCGATAAACTGGATTAGTGTCGTACCAACCTTGTTCAATTTCCGGCGCAGAAAGTTCATAGCACAGCCGAGCTACAGCTACCAAAGTGCATCGATTTTACAGTCAGTTTAAATGCAAGCCCTTCCAACATCTTTACTGGAGCTTTACTTAAGAGAAAAAAAGAGAGAAAGTTCATGAAAATTGTCCGATTCATAACAGTGCATAATTGTTTGCTTCCTAGCAGTTGCGCCGAAGCAGATGAGCTATTCTTTCGGCTGGAAAAGCCCCGATGGTGCACCAGGGCCGACCGATTCATCCTCAACAAAAGCACTTACGCCCCCCTTTTGGAATGGAACATCCAAATACAACGGTTTGTTGTTTGATTCTATTCAGCCCAGAAACCCGTTACCTTTCTAGATCATCCACCGATACACTTCCCGAGCCACATGTGGTACCATACCGCCGGCTAGTAGCAGCTCCCTTGGGCCTGGCCATATGATGCCTTGATCTACGTTTGCGAATTGATTTCATTTGCCGCCTGCCCTTACCGATTCAGTCCATCAGAAGAAGAAAACCTACACCCGTTCAGATGAACGCTAATCATGCTCGTGCCTGCTCTACGCTGCGCACCGGACCGGTCGATTAGATGAAAAGTAAAATTTGCCAGTCAAACGTCAAAAGGCCCTTTGGCACGCCCTAAGAATGGGAACGCGCTTTGTGCGAACACGGCTGCGCACAAAATTATCTCCAGCTTATATGGGGGGCTACCGATCGGCAACAATTTCCTTTTCATGCTTTCTTTCCCGTCACAAATAGGGTAATTTTTTGCTTCATCACAAGTTTTTTTGTGGCAGGAAATTAGCGAACAAAGCAAGCCCGATCGATGCGTTTTGGATTTTGCATCTTTCACAGCCCGGGCCGGCCGGGAGCTTCGTTGCCCCTGGAAACGGTAGCATACTTCTAACACCAAACCGGCATACAGCACAGGTTATCGTACCTTCCCGAAAGCCACACATTCGGTTTTGGCAGCTGGCGCACAAGGCAAAACTTTTCCACTTTACCTTTCACTCGCTTTGCCGCCCATGTTCCCACTCAAAATTGAGCATCGCACGAAGCGCTTATGGGGAAGCCTCCTGTGTGAGCAAGCAACAGTCAATCGAAAACTGCTCATTGCCCATTGCGTTTTTCTTGCCCGTTTTTTTACCAACCAGTGTGATAAAAAGTAAAGATAGCAACAAAAGGAGAAAAAAAAAGATTTAGCAACCAACGCCAAGGCGTAGGTTGAATGAAAGAAAACAAACGCATAGGAAACGGAAAAAAAAATCTGCAACACAGCCATTGAACTACACCAGCTGGCAGCAGATTTCTTTCCTTCCCCCGTTGTGCTATGTTCCTGCTCAAATGCGAAACACAAAATACAGAACAGAAAACAGCAGATCCAGCGTACCACCTTCATACCTTCTTCGCTCAGTTCCATATCGCCTGCGATGGTAAAGGTTCCTTGTGGAGCAGTTCCGGCGGCAAAGAATTCGCCGCCCTACCCTCCCGACAGTACCGGCAGTAAATCGTGTAATGTGCGGTTTCTAACCAACGTTACAATTAAATTGTGGCGCGGCAAGAATAGAACGAAATACCTTTAGATCAACCGGCGTAGTACCGGAGCAAGCACACACACACACAGCTAGCGCAGACAGTTTCTACTGGCTGGTACCATGCCACCGCCAAGCACCGTTGGAGCACCGTGCACCAAGGATGGTGGAAAACAAATTGCTTTCCACCCATATCCCTGCGGCCAGCCATCGTCCCTGAGCGCGCTATCAAATGGCGAATCGCTTCCATGATCGCTGCTTCGATTAAATCGTTTTCACCATGCGCGAAGACGTTCTACCCCCTGGCCGCAGGCAAAAACTACGCTCAAAGGAGGGGGGTTTTTTGTTATGCAAAACAAATGCACCACTTTTACAATGTATTAGGTGTATTGTGCCGCCGTCGGGAGGAGGTTGCCGACAATCAACGTTGATGATGACGGCCATCAACGGTACGTGTCATGTGTGTATGTGGTTAGCACTGCGGTTCCTGCTTCTTGGGCGTACACTTTGGCGGCAGAAGAATCGCGGCCCGCACGTGATGTGATGTGGAAAATTCTCTGTTTCTTCTGTGTTCCATCATTTTGCACATCCCGAAATTGGTTTGATTAATGTTTCTGCTTCTGCAGCCCCCGAAACCAGGTCACAAGAAAAAAAAAACAATCTACTCGTACAAATTTGATAAATAATTTCATTCATTTATCATCCCAACTTTCGATGACTCATTCAAGCTGCTGCCGAATCCAAAGCGGGAGGAATTGATTCTCCATGCAAAATGCTGTCCAACGCCCGTAGACGGATGACATTGCACAAGTAAACTAGGGCAACTGTTTCAGCACGCTTTCGTTCCAGTGAACGACTAAATTCTTAACCCGTAAAAGCCAAACACTATCGATTTGTCACGCGTGCGCGTCTTTCTTTCCCTCTCGCCGTCGCCGTAGATCGCTAGGACGAATCGCATAGACCACCCCACAAAGGCACGTAAAATCAAACAGCTTCCAGCTAAAGTCTCGCGCGTCGTGTTCTACTCGTACGTATATTCCTTTCTCCTCTGGCAAAACACGCTCTGCCAATCTGGTACCGGTCTTTCGGCTATTCGGCGAGTATTCTCATAATTCAATGCTTCTTCCAATCTCCCGTACCGTGTTCGAGGTTGGGGAGCTGTTTAATAAATCAAACAATCAATAAGCCTCCTCCATCTATCGGGACAATGATGGCCCATGTAAGAAGGGCGGAAGGAAGTCCTATACAAGACAAGAATTACACAGCTTAGCTACTGCCCGCGTTCGTGAGCGACCGTTGCGATCGGAGAGTAACGAACCTGCAGCACAACACACGGCCACACAGCTCTGTTTTGTTGCTAATCTCTTGGGCTTTTTTTCTATTTCTAGTTTGCCTTTGTTGGCCGCGAATAGGGAAGCTAGAAATATATGAACCGTGGCCAACACGGGGTGCCACCTCCAGTCTAATCTATGCTGCAAGCATCAAATAATGGAGCTATCGGTATTTTACGAACGAAACAACAACGGAACGGAGGCATCCAACGGTGTCCAAACAACTCAGTCGTTCTGGCGGTCGCTTTTGTCTGGCATTTATTCTGTCCAATAGAAGAAAGGGTCCTTTGCATGGCTGTGTGTGTGTGTGTGTGTGTGTGCGCGTGGTAGTGTATGGTGCAGATCTTTAGAGCACTTCCTTCTGGGCGGCAATCGATCGATGATTATTTCGTGCCAGCGCACAATAATGATGACGATCGCGGGCAATTTGATGGCCAAACGGGAAGGTATGATGGTAATGCTGATCGTTATCATCGCAATTGAAATTCATTGCCGTTTGTATGGAAGGGGTGAGAAGTTAGCACGAGAGGGAGAGTGGAGAAGGGTTGAAGGGTTTCTGGTTGAACACGAAGCACGAATGAACCACGCGCTGCAAACGATCGGAACGGATAAATGCAAATTTCTGCTCCACGGCGATTTCCTTCCCTCCCCCCCGCTGGAAACTATCCGGTTGTCGGAGCAGAAGAAATACAATGCCACCCGGAGCAGCACTGCGGGTAATCAACCGTGGCGTATGTGTGTGTGTATTTGTGTGGTTGAGTGCCGGGAGAAATGAAGTCATTGCACCAGATACCGTCGCACAACCGACAAACGCTGCTCGAAGTTAAAGTGGTTCGGCTTTGCGCTCCTCACCGCCACAACGCCCAACTGGCGACGAGATTCGGGAAGTTGCAACTCCTTTTTACGGCGAGGAAGAGATAAATAAATTAGCATAGCATAGATAGGGCCCACAAAATCGAACAAACGAGCGGTTAATGCCGGCTTTTCCACTCATCGATCGTACGTACCACAACGTGCTCCGTGGCTGGATGGTGGATTCGTTTCCATTTTGCCGTTTCATTTGCCGTTTCGTCTAGGGAATTGCTCCAGCCCCGCACCAGACGACTGTCGATTGTTTTACCTTTAACCGAAGCAAAATTTGTGCAAAGATTTCAGCCAAACAGACAAACAAAAAAAACACATAAACACACAAAACGAGAAGCGGTTGAATGGTAACAAAACAAATTCCGCTAGCTTGGTGGTTTCGTGGCGGGCAGGATCGGAAGAAAAGATGTAACACGGACATGGAAAAGGCGTACCATCAGGCCGGATTGGTTTTTTATTTCACTCCAGTTTTGCACAGAAACCGGTGGCCCGTTCTGGTTCGCGCAAAACATGGCAGCAAACAAATTGCTTCACTTTAATCGAACAACACTGGCGGATTATTGTTCTTTCACACGCGCGGCCCTGTTTGTTTGGGCTGCCGGTTGATGAATTGGATTGGACCGTTCAGGGAGCCAGCGGTGGGGCAAAATGTAATCCTTTCTTACGGTCAACACTCATTTGCAAAAGGGTCGTCTGAAGAGTTTTAACCTACTTTTTGTGTGACTGTGGGGGGAATTTGAACTCGTTTTAACTGGCTAACGAAACTGTTTGGAGCTAAAAATGGTAATCTACAAAGCCAGTTTACGTTGACATGCGATAAGACGAATCCTATCGTACCAAACCATTACTCCCGGGGGTTCTCATTCTCAAATTAACCTCTTCAGGCGCGCTTCCCGTCAAGCAAGATTTTAAGCGACGAACCCGAAAACATAAATCAAGATTGCTCGCATTGGTAACACACTTACAGCATACATGTCCACACGCTGTCTGGCGCACAGCCGCAGGCACGCACCCTTTTCATCTGAGGCACGCGCTCTTCTCCCCTTTTCGAACACACAATGTATAAAGATAACTGTTTCCCGATTTCTTCGCTCGCTGCCGGGAAGCACGCTTGCAGCCAATAAATCCAACAGCCGCCGATTGTTGAAACTCGTTCAACAAATTCGTGTATAATTTATGCACCTCGCGGGTGATCTCTGAACCCCTCGCCACCCCCTGGGCTAGTCGCTAGACCCTTTCAGCAACTTGAAGCCACCAGAACGTTGAATTTTATCTTTCATCTTTAGTGCTTCGAAGCTGCCCGATGGTTCTACATTCTGTGGCTTTCCTCTTAACGGCCAAGCAGCTTTCCCCCCACGAAACGAACAAAACGATGAAACACGTGCCGCGCAACCAAACTCGGTAAGATCTTTTCGGTGGATCCGGAACGAGAACGGCAGCATCCCTTCCCCCGCAGCACTGTTCCGGCCAAACGGAAGCCCTAAGCTGTCTAATTTATTTCTCTTCCATTTTTTTCACTTACACTCCTGCTCGGTTGCTCGTGGTTGCCACTGCTGACCAAAAAAGCCGCCGCCACTGCCGTCAGTCGGTCAAACAGGGTGTTGATTAATGGCTTTCGTGTATATGCCCGTGCAAAAAGGGGCCTGGGGGAACGGTCTGAACCCGAACCCGCACAGGCATTGTTTTCAGTTGCTGCAAAACGGGCTCGAAACGGGGTGCCAAATTTGGTGTGAAAATAAATTAGCAGCCAGACAGTGTATCGAGCTGTGACAACGTCCGCATAACGAGTCGTGCACTCTGTGGACGGTCATAAATTTCCCCAACCATTCCAATTGGAACGAACGTATTGGTACTATTTTTGTGGTGGAATGTAAAGACTCGATGCGATACGGGTTTTTACGCGGAATGAGTGCTGATAAACGTACACCCAACGAGTTAGGAGATAAAAAAGGGATCTTTGCACTAAGGATGGACTGGTCGTGTTGATGCGCCCACTGTTTCACTTTGTTTATATATCCCTCACTCATCCACACCACTCAAACGGTGCGGCAAAAGTTGCTTGCATTGAAGTGCTGTGCACTTGTGCACGAACAGTATCTAAACATCTGCCCTAAGCCGGAATGGTGCGTGAAGAATATGTTGTATTTTTTTTTATCTGGACCTTATTTGCTCTGCCCGATCAAACGTCAAACGATCAAGTGAAGGCAAAGAACCGGCCTGGGGGAACGGTCTGAACCCGAACCCGCACAGGCATTGTTTTCAGTTGCTGCAAAACGGGCTCGAAACGGGGTGCCAAATTTGGTGTGAAAATAAATTAGCAGCCAGACAGTGTATCGAGCTGTGACAACGTCCGCATAACGAGTCGTGCACTCTGTGGACGGTCATAAATTTCCCCAACCATTCCAATTGGAACGAACGTATTGGTACTATTTTTGTGGTGGAATGTAAAGACTCGATGCGATACGGGTTTTTACGCGGAATGAGTGCTGATAAACGTACACCCAACGAGTTAGGAGATAAAAAAGGGATCTTTGCACTAAGGATGGACTGGTCGTGTTGATGCGCCCACTGTTTCACTTTGTTTATATATCCCTCACTCATCCACACCACTCAAACGGTGCGGCAAAAGTTGCTTGCATTGAAGTGCTGTGCACTTGTGCACGAACAGTATCTAAACATCTGCCCTAAGCCGGAATGGTGCGTGAAGAATATGTTGTATTTTTTTTTATCTGGACCTTATTTGCTCTGCCCGATCAAACGTCAAACGATCAAGTGAAGGCAAAGAAAGCCGAATACATTCGACACACTTATCCCCGTTTTTCCCGTACTCGTGCGATCTCTGACTGACCTCGAGCGATCAGCTCTCCGCAACTAGAGCAGAGACGCAAAACCACGGTTTGTGAAGTGGCAAAAAAGAAACCTTAAACCATATGCCAAAACAAGGTGGGAACAAACAAAAAACCCAACTCAAGTGCGTTTCATTAAGTTCGACTCCCGATTGTGCGCCACTGAGCACTCACTTCACTTCAGCAATCCCGAGTACCAGAGCCCAGAGCTGAATGGGTGAGCAATGAGGAGCAACAAAAAAAATACACCTTAACCCTCCATCACCAATTAACCAGCGGCTGACGCTCCGCTCGGTAATTAATGACCGAAGGTGATTAACCGCCTTTAAAAGTGGCTAATTTAGACATCAGATCGGCACACGGCCAAGGGATGGTAAGATTTTTTCTGCTTTCTTTGCCTCTTTTGCTGCTGCTCCCTATTATTGACACCTTTTTTGCCATTTCGAATGATCGCTGCCCAAAGGCCTGAACCTCCCGAAACCATACCAACTAGCCTTATTTCTTCAGCTTGGTTGCTAATAGAGAAAGACATGACATGACACAGGAATTAAAGCAAACGAAGCCGTCCCAGCTGGGGACTCACTTCCAGACAAATCGATATAGTAGAAGGGATGACTACCAATTCGACTTGGTTAATTAATTGCTTCCCTCTCCGTTCGCCTGTAATGCTAGTAGCTTACCGTAGGCGATCAATTTCCGGATGGCTCCCGAGCGACCAATTGATTTCGTATTTCAAACCTTCCCCCCATTCCCTTCTAACTGAAGACACACGATCAGCGGGTACGATCAGGGTGTTCGGGATGACGATTATTAAGACACGGGTAAACACTATAATCTGTGCTGCGCATGGTCATCGTCTCGCACGCGGCTACCGACTCGGATCTGACCGATATTTTGTATGACATTCTCGCCGCGGGGCATGCACAGACGCTCGATCGAGGTAAACCTGATTCCAGGCTATTGATCTGTGCGAGCGAAAGTAATACACATGTTTAAGAAAAGTTGTTCCATGACGCTGGACGCGGTTCATTAGATGGTGGGATGGTTGAAAGTGAAACACAGAAGTGATCCCAGGAAGTGATTAGCGGTATCAGATGGTTAAATCGTATGTAGAGCACCCTCTTGCCTCTGCACGTTCGTATCAGGAATGGGTACAACTGTGGAGGAGATGTACGTTTGATCCGATGATTAGATTTATAACCCGCAGTGATTCATCACGGCTGTTGATACTTGATGTGATACAATTAGGTTGAAGAAATCTCAAACTCGAGCTTGTTCAACGACAATCTGATCATTTGATCGTGTTAAAAAAAACCCTAGAATGCCTTAATATGCCCCTTGTTGAAGATGATAACTGATACCAGTCATCTCTTATACCGTTGAGTATTTAAACTCAAATTTAAAGAACAGTTACGAACCGCAACCTCCCAAACAAAGCGCATTACGGAAGACGTTCAAACGTAGAATCACCATTTAATAGGTAGTTAGTGGTCCGTATTAGGAACGAGCACTGCACAAGACTTAACCCACTCAAGCTGGAAGCAACCCGCAAGCAAACGACACGCCAATCGCTAATCAAATGGCCCACTCAGTGCATGCCACTTACCTTTTCGGTTTGTCGAAATTGGTCTAACGGCACTCTAGAACTTACGTGATGCTGCCACCGGCAGAGCCAGAAAGACTCTCCCTAATTTCATCTCACGACAAAAAGGCAGCAGCGAGCACAGCATGCAGTCGCTGTGCTGTAACATCTACCAATACGGCACACAAAAGACGCAAAAGATCCAACAGACCCACCTAGTGCAGTAAAGTCAATGTCAAGCGCAAGGTTCATTAGCCGTCCACACTAGTAGCAGCAGCAACGGAAGCAGCAAAAACAATCCAATCGCTCCCACCAGACAGCATAGATCGAACAGATCATGCCATGCCATGTTCGCCAATACAGCCGCGCACAGTCATCGATCCCGCCGCGTGCAGCGTGCACTCTTATCGCGCAACAAACTTCCTTCATTTGTCTAACGCCGTGCTAAACACGAAGCAGCAGCAGCAACAGCACCATCAAACAACACAACCGTTCCCAACGTTCCACCACTGGGTGCTGGATTGGCAACGGAAAAACAGGCAACGCTATCCATTTCTTGTCCGACTCCGTTTTTCTTTTCGCCAGTATTTCAGCGACTGCGAAATAATAATGTTCCTTGTGCAATGGTTTTTTTTTTTTTCTTCAATTTCACCTCCTTGCATCCGTCCAACAAAAACAAACTTCCCATCAGCTACAATACTAACCGGTACCGGTGGTGTGCACGAAAGACTTGTATGCCGAGTGAGGAGGCGAGGAACCTCCTCAGAAACCGGGACACGTGAACGCAGCAAACGAATCGTCGGGATTAGCGGCAGCAAAAACACGGATTCACCGTAACCCCATGGATACGACGGATCGTGACATTTGATTCCACTTATTTCTCTGTTCCATTCCATTCTCCCACGGGCCGAGCCGGCCTCCCGATTGCGCCGACGGGGAGCCTCCAGCAGGACGCAAAAAACAAACGCAAAACCCACTCACGGACAACGACGACGACGACAACGGTTCGAAGTTCAGTGGGTTGATTTGAGCCTCCTCGATCCGAGTGTCTTTCCTTTTGCATTAAAAATTGCACCGATCTTCATTACGTGATCGCACCCAGCCATGCTACTAAGCGCAAAGAGGAAGCTTCGCCTCGCGCTCGGGATGGAGGGCTGGGTTACAATGTTTGATTTATGACTTCCCGGTCTGGCGTTCACGGAAACGCGAACGGAGGGATCAGATTGTGGGTCAACCAACCGCAGCAAAGATTGGGAGTGCTGCCAACCAAACAAACAACAAACCCCCGTTCCTGAAGTGAGCCGCGAGTCTGTCGTTTCCCTAGCTGACATTCAAAAGCGTGCGGCACATGGGGAGGGTTCGTCGCTTTTATCACAGTTTCGTTATTCCGACCGCAGCAAATGATTTGTTTTGAATTGGAAAAAAATTACATATGCAGCTAAGCGGAAAGTCGTGTGCGTACATTGGCAACCGCAAAGTATTGGTGGAAAAGGGGAAACGCTTCAACGGACGCATTGAACTTTTCAGCGAAGCTTTCCTAATTGATTCGCCTTTCGGAGCAAACCAGTAGCTTTACACACGCATCATGGTTGCCGTTCATTCTGGACATTGTTCGCTCACAATTTGACTGTATCATTGGTACAATCGCGATGAGTTGCTTGCCCTTTCATTAACGTTAACGATATGGTAGATCGATGCAACTACAATCGTCACAGTAATATCAGTGATTGAGGTTGCCCAATTGCCATCCATTTTTGCGACCTAGGCTGATCCTCGCCACACGCGTACGATCGCTTCCTTTCATGCTCTCCAAAGGGTTGGCGTGCACTGATGGACAGTTAATTATTAATTTCATGCCCATTTCCCGCCCAATGGATTTCTGCGACTATCGCTAGCATGTAATCACCACCCAACGTCAACTACGACGATGGCCGCGCGGACACACCCGAAGGTACGGACGACGATCATACCCGAGGCAGCTCGTTAGCGCACAACCACCTACTGCGGAATGGCTACTGCTTCGAGTTCAGTTGCGTTTCAGTGCGAAGGAATGGCAACCGTTCATGCGCACGCCATTCCCGACGTCAACAGAGCAGTGAGCAAACAACAAAAAACTCACCCTTTTGCTTTATTCGTCACTCGTTTTACACCCGTTTCCGTTCGTTCGCGCTCTTTAGCTGGTCTTAAAAACAACTGGGGGAAAAAGGGTGGAGACCGCGCACTGTTACGCGATGCTTCTAGCTGCGCGCGACTCGCAGGTGACAACCTGCTTGAAGATGCGTGAATGTATGCTGCGGTAATAAAAGTTTTGCAAGCCCTTTCACATCCTTCCCTTATCAAACAAGCAAAAAGAATGTTGTACTGACTCCCGCTCACCCGCATGACAGATAGTGGGAAGGCATGTACTATCCAGCCGGGAAGAATCTTACGCACCCCGAGCCACTCCCATGTTAAACGTGCGGAAATGTAATTAAAATTACGCTAAAACTGACCCACGCTCGCTCGGGCAGTGGCTTTTTGCGCTGTTGCGCAAACAAACGCTGCGCCGCGCAACGCGATTAATTTTATTAATAAAACATGCTCCACAAACGCCCCTTACGCCGCCACATTCCGAACGTTCCTTCCGAGCCGTATAACGCCGGTGTTGGCGGAAAATTAGAATTTTAAATTCCATCACTCCAACCAGTCGAGCGGGAAGGGGACGATGGGGGGGAAACGGAAACTGCAGCTGACCAGGGAGCTTCAGAACAAAAACAATCGTAAGTTGTTGTTGTTTCCGTGGAGCGTTATTTTTTATGTCCATTCTTCTGTCCATCGCCACTTTGGACAAGCGCAGATCCGTTAGATTTTGTTTGCACGGGAACGCGCGCCCCCGTCAAGAATGCACACTGCCAGTTGCGAAGACGACAACGTTGCGCTGAAGCACAGTTCAATCTAAACGTTGCATACATTTCACGGTGAGGTCAGTATCACATTCCTGCTTGGAGGGTGCAGAGCGCGCATTAACAGCACTACAATAGACAGATCGGTTCACATTTTACCATTTTCCGAGAAGTTCACAGCAAAAAAGTCAATGATCTTGGCGTTCTCGCTGTGTGTCATTAGTTCGACCGAGGCGAAGCGTGTTTGTGATATTTTTAATGTAACGTTTTTTTGCCCGCTGGTAATATCACGAAAAATGCAAAGGAAAGCGTTTCAGTACGCTTGGGAATGTTTGCTCTAGCAGCAGCAAAAAAACAAAGACTTTTTCTCTTTACTTAAGCCAAGCTAACAGCACAGCACAAAGCCGAAAGTGGGACAAACGGCTCACCGTTGTGCTCGTAAATCTTTCCTTTAGTTCCACGGGCGCAATACTTTTACTGGTATCGCCATTGCCAATGGGTGGAAGTTTGCACCAACGTCCACCGTCCAGCAGTCAACAGTACAGCTGATGGTGATTTTTTCCCCACTGACCCTTAGTTAGGCCGCTAGTGACACTCCAGTCTTGCAGCAGTTCTAGTACAGATTGGTTCAAAGATGAATCCACCCTAGTCTAGCGCAAACAATTTTATTTTTCGTAACCTAACCCCTCGCTGTAAGGCTACGAGAGGAAGTGTCAAACCTTGACCTACACGCGCTTCCCTGCCCCATTGGTAATTGAAAATTGGAACCACATAAATTGTCCTTTCGCTGCCATCGGCCGTGTACGCTCCCGCATACGTGTGTCGCACAGGCCCATTGGTGGTGGTGGTGGTGGAGTAATTTGCCATTCGACAGCGGCAAACAGAACCACCACGCAGGAGAAATGATCGTCCATTCCACCCTGCGGGTGTTGAACAGGGAAAAACCGCCCCATCGGACGCACTGCGCGAAAAAGAAATAAGGGAAATATGTACGAAAGAGGTGTGGGAAGCGGTCTAAACGGAGACTGTTCCTTCGAGCACGGTTTGTACATGGTTATTGCATTTGCAAAGCACGAATGTGTTACGTGAGCCGCTGAGAATGAATATCGGTAGGGATGAGAGTGTAGTAATATGTTTAACATGGAAGCTGGTCACTCATCTAGCTGGAGGGTTTGGCATTATGCGAGAGTGGTATAAGCGACCCTGGAAAGATCCTTCATTGATCGTTCATTTTATCGTTCTAATGTCCTTTTCATCGTTTAAGATCCTATAGAAAAAACAATAACAACAAGAGCAGCAAAGAAAATAAAAAGTTTTCCATTACGATTGCAACAGACAAAGATCGCTTTCACTAACCACATCCCATCAAACCGTATCGTATTAAAGTTTCAACGGCTCATCATCGTAAATAACACGTCTTAAGCTGTGCAAGAACGTCATTATCACTTGCTATTCCATACCGTACATCCGCACACGGGGCAGCCCTTGATCGCAGCTGCAGATAATGAAGATCATTTCCCCTTTTGTGCCCTTGGATAACGATGCTTCCTCTCCCACTCCATCTCGCTTCCCAAGCTTGGCCGCTCAGGCAGCCACAGAATGATTTATAACAAATTTACACCAGCACCTCCTCCACCACCAACGCTCATCGCGAGCATAACAAAAGGAAAAGTGTGTGCACTATACCACCCCGTCGTCTCCCTGGGCGTTGTTGTCAGTCGCTGGGAAAGCGAAGAATAAATTAGCAAATGTTTAGAAGCATCAGCAGTGAAACTGAGTCCCACCACCCTCCGTTCTCAACCCCATCGACAACTCTCCCATGCTCGGGGGGGGCTGCTTGCACTTGGCCTTGCACCCAAACTCAAACACTCCCATGCGCGATAATGGGCTGGGAAGGGAAATGTTCTGCTTTTACCGCTTTTACCGGCGTCGGGGTGACTTCGGGCCGAGCCGATACGCATCTAAAATCCCGCGGCACGGTAAACATTCCTACCTGCTGCTGAGCCCCAGCGTTTGCTTGCTTATGCGTCTGTGTGCATGACTCCAGGTGTGCATGTGTGTCTGTGATGCAGGTGTAAGCTCTCTCTCCTCTCCTTGTTGTAAGAGGGAGGGAAAAATAAGATCCCAATTTTCTCGCACGCCTGCTTAGCATGCTGCTATTATCTTCTTCTGGCGTTGGTCTCACAATTTTCCCACCATCGCGTAGCGCCACCAGGCCGCGGTTCACACGCGGATAAGCGAACGTGAACCAATAGTTCACATGGAGGCAGCAGCAGCAGCAGCAGCAGCAACACAAGCTGCTGAGGATGATAATGCTGTTCCACAGTGGCACCAACCCCCAATCGAGGCGTAAATCGGCACAATGAACCTGACCGAGAGAGAGAGAGAGAAATAAGCCTTTCCTAGCCTTGACGCCCTTGGCCCACTGAAGGCGCGCAGCACGCACCCCCTGCTGCTGGCAAGTAGCATGGAAGCAGGACGCTGGCGGCGACGAATAGAAAGCCGTACCGTACCTTACCCACAACTGTCAACTGTCGGAGACACATTCCCGATGCCCTGACTGTTGCCGCTGCAATCGCCACGGTTTGGCACGCTAATCCGGCACGATCAAGCCGTTGAGCACAGTGTGCGGATCACATCTGCAGCGAATCGCCACCGGCGGCCACCACCATCTGGTGGATTGGTTTCAGCCTACCATTCCTGCCTTTGCAAACACTTGATCGGACTACCGGTTTCGGTGCCATTCCAGCCATTCCGTCGACTCTACGCCGTTTGCTTTTCAATCTCCTCTCTCCCCAGGGAGGTTGGCTATCGCGCCTACTTTATCTTTCTGGATCACTGGAACAAAAGCAAAGCAATCATTAGAAAACAAGCAAAACCAACATCATTATAACACAGCGCGCGCGCGCACACACATACGAAAAAAAACCTCCCGCAGGCAAGAGTCTGCTCGACTCACCCGTTGTTTAGCTTGGGTTGTAGATTTAGCAACAACAAAAACATAAACTCTCCCGAGCTTCCCTTCCGCTCAACCGCGCGGCTAAAGCAAAGAACCTACCGGCGATCGTTGCGATCGCCCACACTGCTAATAAAATAATTGGTTAACGATCTGTCATTATGACGCCGAGCGCCGACCGGAGCTGCATTTCAAATGGTGCCGCGCGAGCTGCCGCGTTTACCACCGCCAGCGCCATCGCATCCACGCGCGTGTGTGTGTGTGTGTGTGTGTGTGGATGCTGTCGTTCGGTTGCTGGCATTATTAATTAGCCAGCTCGATGGTACGATCCCCCCCGCTGGTACGCTTCAGATTAGCTGCCGGACAAGCGCCATCAGCACCGGGCGGATCGTAATGTGAGTCGGCATAAATCAATCACAGCACCCCTTGCAAAGCATCCACCACCATCATCATCTTCGCACTGGGTGCCGGGTGCTACCGCGGCCTTTTTCGCGAGCCACACAAACGCGGTGGCCGAAACGGCACGACGGACGGGCCCCGTCTGACTGCCACTGCCAATCACTGTCACTGTCACGACGATGGTGGCAGCAGTTTGCGCCGAGGCGAAACGATACCCCCGTCCCGTTGCAGACCTCATTCGGACTAATGGCGACCCGACGATTCGTCATTCCGACCCTACGGACGGTGGGTCGAGACGACGGCACACGGTTCGGTCACGGTTTACTTCTTCCCAGCCGGTGAAGTGTGAGCTCCACTTGGAACGATCCACAGGAGTCGTGCGGATCGACGGAACCGAACCAAAGGGGTGGCGCTTTTCGCGATCACGATCGAATCAACCGGGAACGACAGTCGGGGAGTGTGAAATTTGTAATTTTCTTCCACGCGCGAAGCGCGACCCGACGGAAGGTGGGGCTTGATGGATAGCAAGAGCATAACCGTGTCGCGTAAGGTGATCCGAAAACGATCCGGACATTGATCCGCGGCGAATCGATCCGCAATCGGTCGCTTCTTGCGGTTGGCTGCTGGAAGTGGACCAGCGGAAGAATGTTGTCACCTCTTTGACCAGAGCGCAAACACCTTCCCAAGCACTCCGATGGATCACATTCCATCTTTGGCCCGGATTTTTTCTCCATCATTCTCATGAACCAACTGTTTTTTTGCCAGATTTTTTTAATGTTCAACTTGTGTTTTGCTGTGACCAACATTGTAGGGATTAATGCTACACAATTAAGAAATTTAATTACGCTTCATAAAGTCACTACAACACGGCTCAGCATTCTTTACCTGAGATGATCCTCAACCTCTGCCTCCCCTGCCTTAACATCGACGTAAAACGGCCGCAGACTTCCGGTTTGTCGTGGACACTGACATGGAACCTGCACACCCAATTACTGCGGGCCCCAATTAATTAGCCCCGAACCATACCGCCACTGGCCGGCACAAAACTATGCGACCACGACATTCTGCCCACGGTGTGCACCGTTAATTGGCATCTCGTTGCCAGCGTAGGGTGCTCCTTCAGCCCAACAAACCCTTCTACCTGGAACGATACAGATACGGCGGCCGCATCATGTGTCGGGGGTACTGTATAACTTTCCCGCTCGCGCTTAACAAACATGGCAAACCCGCGCGGACTGTGCGCCGTGGGTGAAATCATGCGCATTTCCAAAACTTCCGTCCATGACCCTTCGTTTCATTCACCTCACTCATCGTGATTTGTGCGATTCTGGTGCGTCTGCCTCCCGCCATATCAAGATAGCGTCATATCAACGTAGACAGCAACGCAGACGGGAAACCTCCGTGTTTTACCGGTGCGCAGGGATGGAACGATTCCCACCATACCATTCGTACCAACGGCGTACGGCAACGAAAGCGAAATCACTCTCTTGAGCGCAGTTTCACCGTGTCCGCATTATTTCTTCTTCCCCTCTCGTGTCATTGCCCGTCTCCCGAGTCGCTCGATTTGCTTGCACGGAGGAGATGCGCATGTAAATCCGTGCATCGATACGTGAAAGTGAAACCAATCAAGACGAACACAACGCAGCTTTATCTACGGTGGCTCGCCGTTCCCGCTTGTCCATTCCCATTTCCGACCGATGGGAAAATCGGGGAAAATGCCAACGATTGCTGTGGAGAGTCGCGCGTGTGGGAATGGGATGCTGCCGCTTTTGTTGCTGCTGCTTGCCGTACACTTACAGGCTACACACGATCTTGTACGGTTTGCCATCGTCGTCTTCCTAATTGACATACTCAACGCATGTGTGCGGTTGAAACCATTGTCGTCGCACCGCAACCAATGTACGTGTAATTAGTCGGAAGCACCTCCAGCCTGCAAACAAGCGGCGGGCTCGTTCGTATCACAGAACACAACCATCGAACCATGTTGGTTTTGCACAGTCCACGGAGAAGGAAAGCGAAAAGCTTCTTGTCACAGGGGAAAGTCATGGCGTGGAAATACGATCCACCGGGGAAAACCTCACAGCAAACCCACGACCCCGGGGCTGCAGTTGATGGAAAACTACACCACAAACTGCACACACACAGTACATACCCGTGTGACGGGGAACCGTGTGTGAGCTTTAAGAAATTTACTTTCTAGGTCAGCCGCCCCTCTTAACCCGAAAAGATCTCATCCCATCAAGCGACGAACGTGCGCCATCGTCGACGCGGTGACGATGGTGGTTTGATCTATTTTACACGCTTTCGTGTTCGCAGGCGTTCGGTTTCGCTGAGGATCGCCTTTCGCTGATTTGCAGAGGATCGAAACGACAGAACATCCACCCACGGATATAGTTATGTCTGCGGTTGATTAGCAGCACATCCCCTCCACCGGTTGGCTTTTCTTGCCCGGTTGTATTGGCTCGGTCACAGCACGTCCAACCACGTACGCTTTGGCCTTCTTTTTCTTCTCCCCGTTCCTTATTAGCTGGAAACGAATCTATAATAAACCGTGTTGCGATTTCGCGTTCTCAATACGTGGCCGTTAAAAGGAAAAGTCACTTTGCTGATCGTACTGTAACCGAGCATCCATTACGGCACTGACTTTAAATCAATTATGTTAAGGATTAACTGCTTAAAGTTATCAGAAATAGGTAAAACAATCCACAAAACTACCTGCGCTGTCCCTGTGCCAAAAGAATGAACTATCCTTTTTCTTGCTGCGCTTCAAAAAAGTATCGCGGTCGAGTTCGCTTTACGGTTCCCTCTTTATAAACCGCTTCTCAAACAGTCCGCCGCAAGGGGCACGCTGCTTTTACTTATTTTTCGATAGCGTGCGCTGCTTTTCCGCAAACTCCACCAGCTTCTTCTCCACCGGCAAACCCTTCCGTTCGCGTATCGCGTCCATGTAGACGCGGGCCACGTTCGTAAAGTCGGCCTTCTCGCCGTACTGCAGGTACTCCTCCTCGGTCGACGGTACCCAGTGCGGATCGATCTCGACCGTCTCCCAGTGGCTGAAGACGAGCTGCGGCATCGCCAGGCCGGACGTTTGCTTGCGTATTTCGGTGGCGAAGTTAAACGACTCGATCACCGGTATGACTGCGGTCACGTCGAACTGGCCGCTGCCCTCGATCAGATCCGCCGACTGGATGCGCCCGTGCCGTCGCCCTATCACGGCGTACAGTTTTCCTATTGATGCAGGAAAAGAGAGAAAGAGAGAGAGAGATAAATGTAGCATTAGTAATGGTATAGGATAAAGTTGATAGCATCAGCTACTCAAAACACATATGCACACAGCAGCGAATGAGATATTTCAGTTAAGTTCGGTGGCAATGGTTTCCAATGGTGTGTAGTTTCTTTCTTCTTTTAACAATCACCGTTAATGCTTCCAACTCATGCCTACACACGCCCAGAAACAACATCTACGCCAAATGCCAAAAATAAACTTGCCACACACAGACACACACACTAATGAGAAGATCCTCGAAATTCAAATTCAACTTTCCATGCTGCACCAGAATGCGCAGCAGAATTAGCCGATAATGTTCACCTTTCCTCACATTTGATTCCTTTTTCTTTGCTTCCCATTTTAGACTGGCCTCGCACCCACCAAGTACCATTATTACCCACACAATCAGCATATCTACTTCCTGCCCGAGTGCGCCATCCAGCAGGTAAGCATTGGCGCAGCGCTCGCGCACACAAACACACCGTTAGCCCGTTCATCTGCTGCCGTGTTCTAATCAATATTCTATTTTTTGCCTTCATTTCTCATTTTTCCCAACCATCCACGGTCCGCGCACAGGTCTGCAATGCTGTCTACGTGCGTCTGAACTACACCCAGCCACTGTGTGCCTGCCCGCCGAGGTAAGTTGTTGTTCGCCATCCACCACCGAAGGGCAACCGTCCCTTGCGGGTTGGGTTGCGCGCGTTGTTCCGTGTGTTCAGTTTTCCCATTTTCAAAACCCAGAACCCACGACCCATCGCTTAGTCGAAACCGATTAAAACATTCTTCGTAATCAGTAACGAGAGCGTCTGGAAAGATGGCCATGCAGGAGGTAGAGTCGTTCGCCCCATCAATTGACATGACTGGTGAAAATGGGCCCTTCCCGCAACGCTCACAACAGATATGTTGATTTCGATGCGCCTCCATCGGAGTCATTGAACTACCGCCACCGGCAGCGAATGCCCACAAGTGACCTCGGCCGACGAGGGACGTCGGAATTTGTAGATCAAGGTCTTTCCCGAGTCCCCGAAAGCTGTTCAAGGCTGTGGAGCTTGCCGAGACAATCACCCCACACCGATGGATGGTTGTGAATGGTTGATTAATTTCCAATTTTCCGCGATTTTGTTTTCCTTTCACGACAAAATCGAGTTCCTTAGAACCTCCAAAAACTATCGCCCCGCATACCCCACCATCTGGCTCTGGCCGTTCGAATTTGTGTTGGTGTGTGAACAAAAACCCCAAACGATCCTCCAGCGCTTACGAGGGTGGAACGCAGACGCAGGCCGCCACAGACGTAATTGGGGTTTTCACTTTCCGCACCGAAACGCCGTGACGGTGGGTCGGTTCGGCGTGGGCTTGGTGGGATCGTCATTCCCCGCCATGCCGGAAGAAGGCGTCTGCCGGGCCGTGAAGCGCATCGCCAATCGGTCCCACAGCGGCTCCTGCTCCTTGGGCAGCGGGAAAGAAGGGGGTGGGGAAGCGCGGCAGTGCCTCACGGTCACGGCGCATGAGTGCAGAAAGCAATTACCCTCATCAATCATGCTTCGAAGCTTTCCCGGGTGCTTCGGTCTTCGGACTGCGTCAACCCAAACGCAGCAAACTCGTTCGCAAAGCTCGGCGTCTCATTATGCTTTGGTGCAACTAAACTAAACAAGCTGCTAAACATGATGTATGACAGGCGCACCACCGCACAACGCGCACGATCGCCCTCGTGGCTCACAGCACAAAAAGTCCCATTGCGAAGAGAAGAGCTATTGGCACAAACAAAAGGCAGCAAAGCAAGCAGGCACACAAAAAAGCATGCTCTGGGAGGTTACAGTTATTGGAGTTTATTGAATTTCTTACAACGGTGGAGGGAATGCATGAGAGACGTGTGTGTGTATCATGTGTGTCTGGTGCCGTTGTGTGTTTACAACAAAAGCGGGAAAAGAACCCATAAATCGTTTCTACACGGTAATCGAATTAGTGTCGGACAGGTTTATCGCACAGGTCGTGCCCAGACCTCAGTGAGACGGTGGAAGGAAGTAGAGGATGGGAGGAAGGGAAAACACTGCACACTGGATGATTTCAATGAACCTTTCTGCACCAGCGCCCGTGTCGATTATGCGTCGTGTGATCGATTTCATTACTCCCAGGCGGAAAGTGTGTACTTGTCGGGGAGGGTTTTAAAATGTCACACGTTGCAGAGTTTCGCTATAGATTTCAACACTTTTTCCATTGATCTCAACGTGTTTGATGTGGGTAGACCATCCCAGCTTAAATAATGGCTTTTTATACTTTAGTCCGTAGCCCGCTTAAGACGAATTTTCTATTTTAAGGCAAAGGTGATTAGACTGTCTAGATTCCCTAAGTTTCATTATGCGATGGCAGGTCACAGACATATATTATTCTGCAACCAAAGGAGATGATAACTAAACATTTTATTTTTGAATACTGAATACTGGTAACAAATATGGTAAGTTTCCTCAACATCTCTAATATTCCCAAAGAAGTAGAGAGGATATTGCTTATATTTCCCGGAACTAAATTGTAGATTCCTTAACGACTTCAAGATAGATTCTTGAAACTTTGGGAAAGGATGTTTATATTGGATGTTTCAAGAGCACAAGTGTGGCATTAGGGAATCGTTTGTTTTGATGCTGTACACTGTTGGTGTTGTGAATTTACATGTTTGCAGCGATTTCAAGCTATCAAGTATTTCTTTTTTTATCCTATGATGTATCATATCAAATTGGAGAATCCAATGGTTATATCTAACGAAAAAATATTGATGTGTATGTAACGAAATCTCATCAACGATATTGGAAATAATTACGAAAGTGTAGAGATGTATAGGTAAACCGAGCAAGTTACATATCGTAGCCAAATTTGAAGTAATAAATATTATTAAAGCTAAAACAGTGATACTTCTATATCCAGTACCGGTACGCTCTCATCGAATCAATCTCACTTCATCGTACTAAAGATCCATTACCGGATCGTGTTAGCAACTTCTAGCCATCCTCCTCGGTTTGCATTACAACTGATCAGCCGACTCGCCGTAACCCGCACCCCGGCAGTCCTTAGCTAAAGCGACATTAACATTCTTCTTCTCATTATCCGGATTGAAATGTTTATTACTCGTTTATAGGGCCGTGTAAGAATTTCTAGTGCTAGTGCACGATGCCAGCACACAAACATGCGACATGCGCTCCGGTTACATGTTCTATTCCCTTTACGAAACAGCACCGTTCGCCCGGGAGTATCAGCAGGGGGGTCACGTATTTAATTAAATCACCAGGAAACACGATCACGATGAAAATTCCCGCACAGGAACAAGCATTTTTGGGGGGCTGGCCACCTTCTACGCTAATGCACGACTGTCCCAGGAAAGCCAGAGCCAGTGGCGAGCAAATGACAACCCAGGAGCCAGGAATTCAAATTTCCATTCCACCGTTTCGGTTCATCCACTAACAATGCAATTCCGTTAAAATCTATATTTCGGATACCGATGGCCATCACCTTGTGAGGCCCACCTTCCCGTCCCGGAGGGAGAGCTAGTACGAGAATGTGGTGCCGTTGTAATGAAGCACAGCCTCCTTCCTCTTCGGAACCCCTGCCAGCTTCAATTATGCAGCAGGCACACTCGGGGAGACCAAAGGGTGTGAGCGTATCGAATGCATCGAACACGCGGGGACATCTGCTGGAAAAATGTGCCTCAGCTCGGCATTGCAGGTCGTCCCAGCGAACAAGGCATAACATTGTTCCCTAGCTCTAGCGAACCTACGAACCACAACGAACGCTAATGTCTAAGTAATATGCAATATTTTCTCCCCGCTCAATGCTCCCTGTCGTTCTCTTTTGGTTGTTCGCGACATCTTCACGATGCCGATCGATGGTAAAGCCAGAATAAGAACACGATCGGCCGCGAGGTCTGCAATGGCACGCTCTCTTACACCATCAAGGCTGTACCCTGTGCATAATGAATATGCGCTGAACACGGGTAGCCTCATTTCCCACCTGGCTGATTTAGATTCGCGTTCACTGCCCACTGCAGGGAGGCCAGATCCAGACACAAACCTCCTAGCCTCCCCAACACATGTGTCAGCCAGTCAGGAAGCTTTTGAGCAATGGGTCATGGTGTGAAGCAGGCACGATTTACACGACCATGATTACAGTCAAACAAGCCATTTGCTTGCTAACCGACAGGGTCTTTTTGCCGTGTATCTTTCGCTGCTGCTGATGATCTATAAAAACGTACACCATTTTTCGGGCGCCATTCGCGTTGGGGTTTGCTTCTATATTAACATATCCGTTACTGACCCGGGAAGGAATTATTACCTAGAGCACCAACCCCCTCCTTTCTTCAGTAGCTCATTATGCCCGATCGTTTGCCGGCCACATGGCTGAAGATTACACACCCGTTGGCTCATGTTCGCTGATGCATCGCCCGATTTAAGCCAGGCCATCGATCCTCTGGTATCGTTTTTCGTCTGCGCGAGCAAGAGTGTCTTCAAAATGCAACAAAAACGAACTGGTTCCGAACAACAGCAAACCAATTCATCTAAGATTAGCCCAGCTATGCTTGGGCAGTGTTGGGCAAAGCATACCAATTAAACTTAGTGTCGGACTATAGACCGACGACGACCTCGCTCGAGCTCGGGCGAAGAATTTATGCAATACGGGAGGGAAAACTTGGAGGCTCTCCTGCGATAACTTGCAAATTTTACAAGTCCGCGTCGGCGCTCGGGCACCTTGGTCGTGTTTTGCTATCGGAACCTATCGATCGATCCATGCGCTTTCGTGCGAGGAATTGTTAACAGCACTCATTAAAATAAATCGCAGCGGAATTTAATCACCCGTGTCTAATCGCACACTAATCCACATTGAATCATTGCTACAGTTTACACATAAATTAACACTCGTACAACAGTGAAGTGAAGAGTGAGCAGAGAAAGCATACAACAAACACACCACATTTGTTTGGTCATTGCTATTGCAAGCAGTCGCTTAACTGCGTCCTTTAACTTTCCTTTGTAGCGAGAGTGTTGTAAAAATCAATTGCCCCCGCCGAACGCCACGCGGGCGGGCATCATTTCAGGACAATATAAACTGCATACCGAGGGTTTTTTGTTTATCCATCACACACACGCACAAAATCATACACTATCAATCATTTTAACCCCGTTTGCGATCACCGCCATGCTGTCATACAACGAGCGACGGGAAGAAAAAGGCATAAAATCCACATCCCCCTGAGTGTGGTTGATTGCACCACCTTGGCGTGGTGTTTGCTGCAGCAAAGTGAAGGTCAAACTGAACCTGTACCTCACTCACATCGATCAATGCACAAAGCGGGAGTGTGATCAGCGCGGCTGCCCGTAACAAAAGCTCTTTTCTGCTTACGCAGCGTCCTCGTCCGGGCTAATGATTACGCTAAAATAATAATCTCATTGGCAACAAATTTCCCTCCACCAGGGAGGGTGGTACTTTCTCCGACCGTAACCGCCCGCTGGTGTGACCTCCCACCGATGAAGGAATCTAAGCGAACCGCTCGGACCCTTCGACTGTGTAAACTCTAATGATTGCCATTCCTGCGATCGCGTGTACAATAATCACCCGCAAGGGATGCAAGCTCATTAAGCCCGAGGGGTGGTAAAGCGGAAAGAGATAAATGCAACCGATTGACACAGGCAAGCAAATGTTAGCGAAAAGTGTGTCCGTGCGGGGAGTCATCGAAGTCATCGAAACATTGTACTTATCTTGTTATTCCCTTTTTTGAAATGATTAATTCTAATGCGTTATCTGTTTGCCTTGCGGAGTTCAACGCGTTGAAGGAGTCAAATGTTTGCTTTATCTTTCCGGCTTGCAACTCGCATGCACAAACTCATGTAAAATAAGTATAATTTTGTTAAAATAAAAGCTTAATTCAAAGCATTAATCAATTATCGCCCATCGGTGCAGGAAGATTTCAGTCCATTTCTTATCGGGTTTGATTGAACATTTCTCGGTGGAGCAGCAGATCGGAAAGATCCATTTAATAATCGAACCTCCCCTTGCTTTGGCAATTAGGGGATGGAGAGGGGAGGAAGTTCGCTCCAAAAACTTTCCACCAGCAGCACCTCTACACAAAAAAAAAAAATATTTCATTTCCCTGACGTGGTGTGTTCGCCTTTTGTTATTCGCATTATTTCATTTGTGCGATTATTTTGCTCTGCTTCCTCGTCTCAGCCAGCAGACAACAATTCACTCACGGCAAATCATAATCGAATCGAATTGCACTCGATCGATATGCAAAAATTTCTCCCTTCGCTCGATCAGGCCACGCGGGGGAAAATTGGGTTCCGACCGATCGGACGAGGAGTGGCCAAACATTTTCCAAATTTTCGTTGGTTTGTCCATGTGTCGGCGTTTGTGTGTTTGTGTGTGTATGTGTAAGGAGGAAGGTAAATTGGTTGCAATAACCGCGTCCCGAGGCCAACCGGGTTACTGGGCCTGCCGGATCGGAAAAATCATCCACCTTCCGGCACAGTGCGTGTAAGGTGTGTAAGGGAGGCGAGGAGACAGAGAGAGAAAAAGGGGGTAACACGAAAATTTTCACCATCACCCCCCCCCCCCCCCCCCCCCCCCCCCATGTGTATGTGTGTGTGTGTGTGGACAGCACGGAAAGAATATGGTACACGCACCTGTGCGCTGATCGGGCACGAGTGATTAAATTCCACCGACGATCGATCATCTTTCGATTGATGGTGGGTAATGATGATCCCCCGATCGCAATCGGAATCAATGACCGGAAGTAAGTGGTTCGATTGGCCGAGTCTGGTAAATTTCGGTGACCTGAAATTCCAGCCCCTCACACACACACACACACAAACACACGGTGGCCGCATCAGTTTCCGATCAACGATCGACCACCAAACAGCGAGGCAAAAGTTAATGAACATTAGAGGGCAACAGAGCGCCCGGCCAGCCAGTTTGAAAGCGGTCAATTAATAATTGGTTCACAATGTGTGTGTGCTACTATCTTGATCGCTTCACCCACGTGTGCTTATGTGTGTGTGGGAAGGTAGAAGCTGAATTTCCCGCACCGCAGGCGATCGCTTACACGCCAGCGAGATGATCTGATTGTGAGCAGCGAGCGATACTTTCGATTCAATTGTGCACCGTATGGAGACGCGCTTTGCTTTCCATGCAGCGGGTGTAGCTTTCTAATTTCAACAACTACGCACTCCTATACTTACACTGATAATATATCTATTTCGAACAGCCGTGCGTCCGTTACACACCTTTACGCGTAACGGCTTCAACCTTCAACGGGCAAGGTTTAATGTCTACCGAGTCTGCCGCGTCTTAGTACCGACCCCGGGCGCGTCTAGACGGAACATGTTGTTCACAGAAAAAAAGGGGAAAAAGCACCGTTCCTCGGGCATACAGCATAATTCTTAAAACTTTATTTCAACTACCATCGCCCTCTCTCAGTATCTCAGCAGCGTTGTTGCCACCCAACCGAACACCAGCGAAAGGAACAAACATTCGATGGCACTTCGTCCGGAAGCGACCGACTTGGTGCTGCGCTGCACTGGTACGGCCGCAGCCGCACCGTTCGGACGCGGATGGATCTGTATCGGTGGCCCGTTCGGGTTATAATCGGCCAGCAGTGGCACCTTCACCCGTCCCGGGACGCCCATCACGTTTGAGGGTATCGTGCGGCACTTGCTGGCCGTTTTCCAACCCTCGCAGATTTTAGTCGTCGCGTACGTGCAGCCCATCTGGTAGTGCCACATCACACCAACGGTATAGTTCACCTGGAAGCACTGGAACTCCGGCGCTGGGCCTGGGTACGGTACGTTGCGCAGGGTCGGATTGGAGGACGTTAGGAATAGATGCGTTGAGTTGACGAGCGAGGCCGTGCACGGGGCGGACGGGCTGCGCAGACACTCCTCGTAGTTTCCGGTCGAGTGACATATTTTGCAGTTCAGTGGTTGGGTGCTGTGCTGCACTGTTACGGCTGCAGCGGCACCGTTCGGGCGCGGATGGATCTGTATCGGTGGCCCTTGTGGGTTGTAGTCAGCCAGCAGTGGCACCTTCACCCGTCCCGGTACGCCCATGACGTTCGAGCGAGTCGTACGACACTTGCTGGCCGTTTTCCATCCCTCGCAGATTTTGGTCGTCGCGTACGTGCAGCCCATCTGGTAGTGCCACATCACATCAACGGTATAGTTCACCTGGAAGCACTGGAATTCAGGCACTGGGCCCGGATACGATACGTTGCGCAGGGTTGGATTTGAGGACGACAGGAACAGGTGGGACGTGTTGACGAGCGAGGCCGTGCACGGGGCGGACGGGCTGCGCAGACACTCCTCGTAGTTTCCGATCGAGTGACATATTTTGCAGTTCAGTGATGCCAATCCTGACAACGTGCCCAATTGGAGAAGGGGTGAAATATCAATGCAGCAGCAGTATTAGATACGCACGGAAAACGGGATTAGTTACTCCACACAACACCTACCGCTGCCAACGAAGCATGCTGCCACGAGCAGCGCCACCACGAGGAGGCGCCCAGCGCCTAACGTAACACGGTTTTGGAGAGACTCTTGTCTGGAAGCCATCTGGCGAAAAACTGTCACCACGGGCAGTTCGCTTCGAAAGGCGACGATCGACGAGAGTCCCGAAAAACTGGCGCACCATTGCCACAAACGAGCGTTTCACCAATACTGTGGTGTTGCAGCGTTTGCACAGCCGGTTGTTCGTCGTTGTTTTGAACACCGGAATGTCAACAGGAAAACTGAGCCGCATGAATCATTTCTGAAGATGACGAAGGCTGTAACACACACACACACACACTTAGTGACTGTTACGCACAAATATCATCTTTACGCTACACGTGGTTAATATGTGTTAAGATTTCAACAAAGCTGACATACGTGAAGATTCCGTGCAAGAGAGCTTCGGTTTCGGTTTACTAATTGGTTCATTGGATCAATTACAGTGGTTGAAGTTTCTTTAAGCGTATTCTCATTCTCGAGCAGATTTTGATGAAAAACTGACTTGAACCTCAAATTTGTTGCTGAGCACATAATAATTTGTTTACAAAAATCCTTATCATTCGCTTTTTTTTTTGAAGACCCTATCACATTTGGGAGTTTTAAATGGAATTGGCGTTTGACAGCTTCCCAGGTAAATCCCAGCTCGCCAGGAAAAATTAATTGGTCCAAACCAATGTAGATTCTGTCAAGAACGATAATTCCACTGTCAATGTTTTTTTAGAAAGAAACAAAAAAAAGCAGTTCCAAAAGTGTCTTTGCTAAACAACTCCTTCATTAAAATATTTTTTTAAATAGAAAGATAGATTTAACATAAAATTCCGTTCCATAATTCCGAGCGTGTTATTACATTGGCGAAGTGGATTTTGCGTCCAAATGTGGTCAACAACAGATGATGAACTCTGGAAATATTCGTTTAATGGAATAGGGCCTTAACAGGTCTGTCAAGGATGAGTTCTGAATCTAAACAAAAAACTAGCTGTCCCCATTTCCTACGCTTAGATGTGTCTGGGATGCGTTCTAGAATCTGCTGACGGCTTGCTACCGCGCCGAGTCAGCGGATTCCTGAGTGTATTTAATTATTATTATTATTTATTATCATTTTTGTGAAGAATAATTATTCTACCTCCAATTAGATAAGAATTATCTGCAGATACGTTGAATTCATTTCAAAAACTAATAAAAACAAAGATCTACAAAATTCAAGAGCTAATTGGGCGTAAATTTAACACATATAATGACGATGTCTCCATCAGCACTCTTTATCGGCTGTTTTTTACCAAACATCAACTCGTTATAGCCTTACACGAATTATTTTTTATCATTATCAACAGTTTGACATCAAGCATTTGAGGTGCAAGCCTACCGGTATAAAAAGATGTAAAAAAAAATCAGATGACCTTATAACAATTTCTGTCACTGTATAAACCGGTAACAACGGCAGCGCCTAAGTAAAACAAGCAATTCCAACAGAAGAAAAAACAACATTCATTAACGGCACTTACAACACCGCTTTATCAGCGCATCTCTCAGCAAGCCATCGTGTTGTCCTCCACCCATTCCCCCCCCCCCCCACTGATCACCCCCCTTCCCGAGAGCCATCGCGATCCGAACACACATCCCCGGGACAAACCCTTTGCTGCGCGCGCTGGTGTAATTATTCTTCACTCACGATCATCTATTTTGTTTCGCCTTTTTTTCTTCTTCTACTCAGATACCGCGATCCGTGCTCGGCTAGTCTGAACGAGGACGACAACCACACGATCAAGCTGGTGGGCAATCAGCAGAAGCGCGCCATTACGCTGGCGAAGACGTGCGAAAACACGAACGAGCTGCGGGACTGCCGCGCCCCGAAGGACTGGTCCATCCTAGCGCTCCAGAACACCCGGACGGGCAAGTCGCACTATCTGGTGATCTGCAAGTGTCCGCCCCACTATCGGCTCGGTAAGCAGCAGAGCTGGGAAAGGGAGAAGCCCCCATACGGTGCTAATCGAATGTTTGTCTCTTTTCCCATTCCCACCCCAAAAACACAGAGGGACCGCTGGCGCACGATCAGCCAACGTACGCCGGCCTGCCCGGTATCAACGTGTACGGTATGCTGTGCGTACCGCCGGAAACCTCCAGCTACTACGCCTCGAAGCCCGCGAAGACGCCCGCCAGCAGCACGTACAACAAGTGGAAGGTGCCGTCGCGGCAGCCCGTCTCGTCGTACCGTGCGAACTCTGCCGCCATCACGGCCGCCACCGAGGACACGCAGACCGAGTCGGTATCATTCCGGACGTACCAGAACACCACGGACGGCACAGTGGGCAGCGAAAATTAAGGGCCAGAGGATGTTACAATCCGTCAGCAGACAAACACACACACAAAACGACAAAAAAAACGCCTCACAGGGAAGGCGACCACCCTTGTCCGCTTTTAGGGAAGCTATAGTAAGGGGGTAGCGGATGCAGCGGCGACAGTCCATTCCTTCCATGTGTTTTTCCGCCCGCTTTCTCCATTATGATCATCCACCTGCATTAGTTGTAATACCTTCATATACTTTACATGTAGCTCGCTCCCAACGAAACTGGCCAGCCTGGTTGGGCGGCCCTGGGTTTCGGACCCGCGCGCCCTTTATTTATTTATTGGTCTATACGATTACTAGCAGTACGGATATTCCGCGTGTCTGCGGCCACGTCCAGTAGTGTTACAAACCTAGCCGCACTTTTAATCAGCGCAAATCGCCAGGCCGCCACATACGAAAACAGTTACATCGGGCGCATAAAACGGTTCCGGATCGCGACCACGTACCAGGCCGGCGCCATCCGGGAATCGTTTTATCTACCGATTCCGATGTACGGTACAACTTTAAGGACATGATTAAGCAAACGGTTTGCACCCTGACTGACTGACACGTAAACATACAGCAGCAGCAGCATTTGGGCGGCTTAGGCTCCGGCAGCAAACGGGAAACTCAGCCAGCAATCCGAACACGAATCCACGTTTATCTCGTTCTTTTCATCGCTACTGCGCCAGCAAGGCCTACTCAAACACAGTCACCGGGACTGGTATGGGGGAGGGAGAAAGGGAGAGAGAGAGAGGAGGGAATTTTAACCGAAAAAACACACACACATACACAAATGAATGTAATATTTAGCAATCCTCCGATTTTAGGAGCGCAGTAGGCTTTTACTATGCTTCACGTAACATGGCGACCAGTGATGGAAAGAACGAGGTGCGTGTGTGTGTGTGTGCAATGGGCAAATGTTTCCCGCTTTGGATTCTGCTCGCGTTCTGCCCCGCACATTGCTTTGCTAATCTTGCTTATTTATTATCATTACTTTATTCGGGACTATTTATTGCAAACTCTTATCTTTTAATTTAACCACACACCATCATACCAACGAACGAACGAACACGCGCGCGCACGGAAAAGGAAAATGGGAAATTGACCGGGCAATAGTAATGCCCGGATCCGGGATTGCCGGGATTGTTTTAAAAGGAAGCGGTTTTTGTATTACCGTAGTATTTTCTCTCTCTCTCTTTTTCTTAGCCTGCCGGTGTGCTACAATGCTGGTTTTCTAGTAGACAGTTTGGGAGGATTTGTATCCTATTTAACTGTGTTTTTTTCTTTCTTTCTTTGTAAATAGTATACGATTCCGCGTAAAATTAAAAAAAACGGAAAAGGGTTCAAGAGAGCGGAAAGCGCGTTGGTAAGCATACACATTAAAGAATGCTCGAAGAAGAAGCATCGCGACATGTGTGTTTGAGTTCGGTATAGAGCGGAACCGAACCGAATTTTACTGGACTCGTTTCTACCACTATGTTCATGCACCCACACACAACAAAATGGTGAACTAGAAGCAGTAGAGCGATAAGAATGGAAACAAATAATTGAAGTAGTGAAACAAATCCACATACCTATTTAATAACGGCGCTAGATAAGCTTAACATAATGTTAGTAGCAATACTATGAATAAAAAATAACGATATACGAAAAAAAGCTAGACACAGCCTACTCATTTGCTCAACCCGCTGGAGGCAAAATTAGCATTTGTTGGTAATTTTGTCTTAACACGTCTAATGAGCATCGAACGCACGACGACGCAAGCGGGTTGGAGCGTTTGCACACTCGAAAGAAACAATTGGAGCGATTGTTCTACCTTTTACCAAACAGTACATTCTCTGTTGGAGACCATATTCTGTACACGTTCCTGTTCATTGCCAGCTACAAGTCCATCGGTTTTAGTCACGCGGCGAAATACTTCCCGGACGGTAGTGTATATGACTTTTGCGCCATGTTCCCACATTGGAGTTCCGTTGTCGTCGTGCTTTTACCACTGGCATGGAGTACAGGTAGCTGCTTTTCCCGCCTAATTGTGTCCTCAAATCCTTACACTTATCCTTTACTCTTATGCGCTCCTTTGCAGTGCACGGTTTCAGTTGCAAGTTCTGTCAATCCGCTAACAACTACAGCAGCTGCATTGCGACCGTCGGTGAGGTAGAGTGCACCGTTGCGCTCGTTAACATGACGCACCTTTTGCTGCAACCGCACAATCCCTCCCTAGCAAAGCAAGCAACATCGTCCGCGAGCCAGTTTCAGTGCTTTCAGTTGAACTACACTACGGCGGGCGTTTGGAACTATCATATGGGCTGTACCTTTGCCGGTAGTAACATTTGTGCAGGCTGGAAGGTGCTCAGTCAGTGCAAAGTAGCGGGCGGTAGCAATCGGGGACAGCCCGCGAACGGCAAAGCTTCCGACGGACCGACTTCCAACCGTCCAGCAGCATCGATCACTCCAACGCCGACGAGCAAAGGATTGGGGAGTGGCTCGACGTCGATTGCTAAATCGAACTCTTCGACCACAGTAGGTGCTAACAGTTCCACTGTCCTATCCACCGTTATGCCTAAACGCACAAACAACGGTTCGATCGCACAGAAGGCTGCCTCGAAGGCTGCCGTCTTATCGTCCCAAGCAGAGATACTGTTAGTAGTCTGGTTTGTGGTTTCACTGTGGAACCATCGCTAACTCATTAAACGAGTAATAAAAGCGATACTAATTCCTACACGATTAACTAACACGCCGTATTGTGTTGCTTCCCTTTCATAATTTAAGCTACAGAATGCATCTACATGTTCCATAAATGTATCTTTATTATTTATTTATAAGTGTTTATAGCGATGTGTTACTTTTCTGTTTTTGCTCTCGCTATTCCTGTGTGTACACGCTCTACACTAGCAATAGAATTAACCCAACAAAAAAACCTTACTTCTTACGACTGCCGCCAGCCTTTGCCTTAGCATTGCTGCCTCGGCCCTTGCCCTTTCCACCGGCAGCAGGTTTACCCCGGCCCTTGCCGTGTTTTTTCGAACGCTTATCCTTCGCCATCTCGGCTCGCCGATCCTTCTTCATGCGCGGATCCACCACCTTGAACCGGCCCTCGACACCCTTCGGTCGACGCACCTTCTTGCCGCTAACGCCCGTCTTCTTCGCCACCACGTACGTCACATCCTTCTTCTTCGCGTCTGCTTTTTTGTAGAGCCTGGGAAAGAGGTTACAACAGAAAACCATTAACATTTGTACAAAACCAGACGGAACTTTCCAATACTTACTTCTTCAGTAAACGAATCTTCTCCTGGTTGGTGTTGTCCACGTTCTCCATGATCGTTTCCGCCTTCTTCTTGATCTTCTCCAGCCTCTTGGTCGCGTGCCGCTTCTTGCGCGCCTTCGCCTCCATCACCTTCTTGATCGTGCGCACGTTGAACTCGTCCTTCGACTTGCGGTACTTCTCCACCACATCTTCCGGCACCGGCAGATGGCGCTGCATCGTTTTCAGCTCGTCCGCAACGAACCAGTCCGGCAGGTTGGTATCGTTAAACATGTACCGGTTGAACGCCGCATCGATGATATCGCGGCGCGTCTTCTTGCCCGAAATTATCATCTGTCCCAGCGCCAGCTCCTCCTCGCTCAGCTTGATCTTCTTCGGCTTGCGCACCTTCTCGGAGGACACAATCTCGAAGCCGCCCTCGCTGTCGCCACCCACCTTCTCTATCGTCTTATGCACCATCGTGCCCACTGCCTGTGCGTTCTGTGGTTCGTCCTCATCTTCCGACGAGCTGCTGCTATCGCTCGACTTGTCGCCGTCCAGCTTGTTCACATCGTGCTTGGACCGGCGGCGGGCCTTCTTTCCCAGCGGTTCCGACTCCTTGCTCTTATCGGTGCCCTCCGTACCAAGCACCGTCACGCCCGCCTTCTTGTACGCCTCGATCATCTTGTCCAGATCGTAATCCACCACCTCCTCGTCGTTCGCTTGGAGGTTGTGCTTTTTGAACGCTTCCTGCTCGTACCACAGCTGTGCCCGGTGCAGCCGCTTGTCCACCTTGCTGCGGTAGTCCAGATCCGTGATCAGCGGATTGCGGTCCTCATCGTCCGACGGATCCTTCATATCTTCGTCCTCCTCAAAGCTCAGCTCCTCATCGTCCGACTCCATCCCAAGGCCCTTCTCGTCGAAGTCGGAATCTATCTCGGAATCGCTATCGGCTCGCTGGGTGGAAAGCAGCTTATCATCCTCGAACAGATCACCCTTCGTCTCGCGGTCGTACCGCACGTACTCGCCATCCTCCGCACCCTCGTCGTCCGACTTATCTTCTACCACAAAGTCTGGCGCCTGGTCGAGGATGCTCTCCAGTTGCTGCCTGGTGCCGACGTCCTTCAGCGAAAACACCATATCCTCACCCTGCTCGGTCGGGCCGGCATCGCCCTTGATGACCATCTTCAGGCTCAGTTTCTCGTTCAGCTTTGCCCGCTCTTTGTTGGTCTTCTTGCGCATTCGCTTCGAGCTCCGCTCTTCCTCCTTCTGCAGGGTCGCAATCTCCTTCTCAATCTGCTTCAACTCCACAATCTCCTCGTCCACATCTGTTTCGTCGTCGTCGTCGTCCTTCGCTTCTTCCTCACCTTCGCCCTTCTTTTTCTTATCATCCGCTTTGTCCTCGCCAGCCTCCGTAAACTCTGGGCTGAGCAGCTTGTGCCAGCGCAACAGTTCCTTGATATCCTTACGGCCCAGGATCTTTATATCCTTGCAGCATTCCTTCAGCTCCGTCGTGGTGCGCGGATGGTTTGCAATTGCTTCGTCCGCCTTGGTGAAGGTAATTTCTGTCACGCGGCTCAACAGGGCCAGCGGCTTGTCGCTCTGCATGTACTCCAGCGCGGTTATAATCTTACGCACGTCCGTGCTGTCGTAACCTTCCACCTTCGGTTTTTTGGGCGTTTTGCGCTCCAGTTCCTTCAGAATGTTGTTCGACGAAATGTCCTTCGACTGGATGTCCAGCTCCTCGAACACATACTTCGAGTCCAAAAAGCGTGGATCAATCTTGTCCGGCGCCTTGTAGTACTGGCAGACGACGAAGATTTCGGCCGACTCCTTACGCGAAGCGGACGGTTTGGTCGCATGCACCTTGCGGAACAGCTGCTTCAGCACCCAGATCAGCGCGTTGTAGTCCTTCGAGCGGAACACCTTCGTGATGAACCATCCGCCCGGTCGCAGGAACTGCGTGGCCAGCTTGACGGCGCTAAGCGTCAGACAGACCTGCTGGTAAGCATCGTGCAGCCAGTTTTTACCCACATTCGGTGCACCATCGTTCAGCACGACGTCCACTTTCCACGTCTTCAGCTCCTTTGCCAGATCGGCCTTCGTTTTGTCGCTCGTTATGTCGCCGATCAGGCTGATACAGCCCGGCACGTTCTTGATCGGGTATAGATCCACACCGATCACGATGCTCGAGACGGGCATGTTCTGCTTCGCCACCTGCATCCAACCGCCGGGGGCGGCACACAGATCGAGACATACTTGCGACTGCTGCAAGAATCCGAAGCGTCGGTTCAGCTGAATCAACTTGAATGCGGCACGCGACCGGTACCCGGACTCTTTGGCGAGCTTGTAGAACTTATCACGCCGATCCTTTCCGACTTTTGCCTTTTTACCCATTGTTGTGAGCGCTTAAATGGGGCTTTTAACACACAATATCACACGCACTTTGCAACAGAAGGAAGTAACACAAGCAACTTTGCACACTTTTTACCTTTCAGTCGGTAAAATTAGAGAATTTTGGTCGTCGTCGCCGCTTGGTCCAATCGACAACAAACCATGTGCTCGGTTTGACAACGCGATGCGCAGTACGTTTGACAGCTACCAAGAAAACAAAACGATTTTGACAGGTCTCTGGCGAGGGGTAGGAATCTCATGATTGACACAGTGTTGCCAGCACGTGGCTAAACCGTTTTCAAACATATCCAATGTTCAATTTGTGTTTTTAAATAAAAAAAAATAAATCTAAATTTAAAAAACAGCCACTTACCAAGCACATCCGAGTTCACTGTAATGTTACAGCTATACATTGGGTGAACGAGCCGTTGCGGCTGGTTCTGGAAAGCCTTCTTACATCCTTCCTTAACGGCGGACATGATTTGGCCTGCAGAGTGTGAGAAATAAGCACCATTTAATTACGTTTCTTCAAATAACGTACATTCATTTCAACCACCACATACCTGAAAGTGGTCCATGAGACGCAACCGAAGCAAGATCCACTCCGATCGTCACGTCTAACTCCCAACGTTCCACCAAAAAGCACACGCCCTGCATCGGCTCATCGCACAGCGGTCCCGCCAACGAAGCCATTTGAAACCCGTTCAAAAACGACGACTCGTACTGCGCGCGTGGATCGTCCGCCGTCTGCTCGGTCGTCTCATTCTCGTACCACACGGCCGTGTGCTTGAAATCGGTCCCATTTACAAGCAAATTCGTACCACACTTTTTCGGCCCAAAGGACCAAATTCGATCGAACGGCACTGTTTCGGGAAGCAGCTGGGTCAGCCCCGCCCGAAGCTCACTGATCGAATCCTGCAGCGCCTGCGGTAGTGGTTGTTTCGCTTCGTGTGCCTTTATGTAGGCTTTCAGTACCGGTTCGTTGGTGTTTAGCAGGTCAACCACCTCCTGCGACAGTGGCATTGCTATCAGCTTGATCGTACACTGCCGGTTTGGCGTTTGAAGCGTTACCGTTTTGTCTTTCTCACGATCCTTTGCTATTTCCTCCTCTGGATTATCCTCCGACGTCGGTACGAACGGGACAATTGTTTCCTTAAACGGTACGATCGGTTTCGACACGTTCAGCTCAATTTTAGCGTACGTTTCCTGCAGATCCTTGATGCACCGTTCGAGATGGACTTCGCCGAGCGTTAACAGCACATGCTCCCCACTTTCCTGCACGCGAACCTCCACGCAAGCGTCCGCTTGATTGAGCAGCTTAAGCCCACGCACCAGCTGGGGCATTTTTTGAATATCCTTCGGCTCAACGGCCACGCGCAGGATCGGTGTCGCTATCATGGGAAGATCGACAAACGGTGGACAGTAGCGGGTGTTGCTTAGCGTAGCCGTTTTCAGCACCACGTTTTGCAGACCACCGATGCCAACGATATTACCGGCCGGCACTGCATCGACCGGTTCGAGCTGACGGCCCATTAGCAGGAACAGACTATCGATTTCGATCTCTACCAGGTGTGGATTCGCACCGGCATCGTCGGTCGTGATCATCGTACGTGGATCATACTTGGGTCCAATCACGAATACGCGCGATCCTCTTCTCAGCGTACCGCTGTACACTCTGGCAAAGGCCAGAAATATTTCCGCCTCCCCATCACATCCACCGTCCTCAGGATCCGACAGCGAGAGCGCCTTCGTTAAACGTTCCAGTGTGTCCTTCGCTCCCGCTAGTGCACCGTGCTCGATAGGAAACATTTTCGAAACGAACACAATCAACCGTTCGCTGTCCGCCCGGCAACGCATAATGTCACGCTTGAGAGCTTGCGTTTCCGCCGGATATGACGCGAAGTCTGCCAACCGAGAGCAGAGCAGCTTTTCCGCCTTCATCTCGCTAATGCCGGTCGGGTTGGGGACCGTTCGGCAAACCGCACCCAGCAGCGATCGTTCCATTGGCAGCCAGCCGGCCAACAGGTTCCTCACCGGCACCCGTCCATCGGCGTGCTTCAGGTCGCGCACATTCTGCACCACGCCGCACCGCTCCGAGATGGTTCGCAGCTTCGCTTCATCTCGGTTTTCCACCAACCCGTATATGTTCCACAGATTGTCCAGGACCAGCTGCACGAAGAGCGGCTTGCGACCCTTTTCCGTGGCACCGGGCTCTATCGCTTTCTTGCGCGGTGAATAGAAATAGTCACCCCACAGTGCGTTCAACAGCTCGCCACTATCCTTTACGCCCTCCAGCTTACCGTGGTACAGCCGGGCGAAGGTTGCCAAATCGAAAGCCCATCCATCGAGCGCCGAACCGAACAGCACGTTGCCCTGCTGCGGTGTGTAGTACAGGAACGAATCGTCCGCCTCCTCCAGCGCGGAAGTTTGATCCGCCGTCGTACTGATCTGTTCCCGGGCCAAAACATCCGTTGCGAACAGGTTCCCTACGACGGCGTTCACTTGCTCCAGCACCTGCGCAAGATGGTGGTACGCTTCGGCCGGTTCTAGCCGCTTTTCCAGCACCAGTCGGTCGATTTTGTTCAACAGCAGCACGGTGGAAAGCTGCTCGTTGTAAGCTTGCTGCAGACAGACGCGTGTTTGCGGACAAACGCCTTCCACGACGTCGACCACGATTATTGCCCCGTCGCAAAGCCGAATGGCGGTTGATACCTCGCTGCTGAAATCTACGTGACCCGGCGAATCGATCAAGTTAACCAAATACTCTTCCTCGCCGGTGCTCGCCGGAGCGTCTTGCGATTCCTGTCGAAAGTACAGCGCAATGCTGCTGCTCTTCATCGTGATCTGACGCTCCTGCTCGTCTGGCCGGCTGTCCATGTAGCGCAGCTTGCCGGCCAAGCGCGTGGAAATGATGCCATTGCTTGCGATCAAACTATCTGCCAGCGTGGTTTTGCCGTGGTCCACGTGGGCCAGAATGCAGATATTACGCACCTGGCTCGCGTCCTTCTGAAGGTGCGTAAGCTTCGATAAGTCCACACGCACCATACTTATGCTATGTTTAGTAATACAATGGTTTATCACAGTTTTGTCGGTCTTTGCCGCAGGTAACGCAAAAACAAACTAACTCTTGCACCGGTAGCCGCGAAATCAACACAACAAACAACCAACCCAACCAAACAGCTGACTTTGACGCATGCTCTTCCAGCGCACGTGCTTTTGTTTTTATTTACTTTCCGCATTTGGGCGCAGTGTTGCCAGCATTTCCATTTAGCTGATTTAATTCTTACTTTTCTTTCGAATGGAATTTCTCCTCAGATCGCTATCCCAAGAAATAGAACAACATTTATGTTTAGAATCATTTGCGATGCCGACTTTAATAAATTACTCTCTGCAAAAGTATGAAATGAGTGTAAAAACATGCGTTTTTAATCATCCAAACGGAGATTATGTTGCAACAAAATGTTCACCAAAAAATAAGACTCTCAAATCGCAACAGCGGACGCGAAATGCCATCGTAAACACAGAGGTCCCTTCTCTCCTTATTAGCCACGGGTCTACTTGATGCTACATCCTGCCAGCGTGCTCGTTACCCGATCCCCGTTCAGCGTCATCAGCGAAAACTCTTTCCACAGGGCCTGTCCGTCCGTGCCGGTGTGCAGTTCCGCCTGAATCTTGTCCCACACCTTCTTCTTCGGGTTCAGTGCCGGGACGGGGTTGCCCGTATTGTCGAACCCTTCCACAATTATGCGTTCACCCACCTTCGAACCCTCCGGTACGGCCAAAGCTTCACACTTTTCTGCTCCTGCCGCATACAGCACCAAGCCTTCGCTCTCAACGCCGCGAATTTTCGATGCCTTCATGTTGGTCAGCACCACCACAAACCGGTCGCGCAGCTGCTCTAGCGTGTAGTGAGCCATCAAATTGCTCACGATCGCCTTCCGCTCGCCGCCACCAATGTCCACCGTCAGCACGCAGAGACTGTCGGCGTCCGGATGCTTCACAGCGTCCAGGATCTGGCCGACCTTCAGCTCCAGCTTGTCGGGCGTATTTTCACCGACCGCCGCAGCAGCATTTGTGCCTGCTGCTGCTGCTGGTTGCGCTTTTCCACCACCGGCCTGCTTTCCTGTCTGCACCTTCACCGGTGCCGGATAGGCGCGCTCGGTCAGCTCGCGGTAGTAATCCGTGTCGAACGACTTGCGGATCGGTTCCAGCAGCCGGTTGATGTACACTTCGACGGCTGCCTTCAAGTCACCCGGGTGCAGCTCCTGGGCGGCAAAGCAAGCTTCCAGCTGTTCGTACTCGGCAAATACGAGATCGCCACCAAAGTCTGGTTTGCGGTGGACCGTGAAAGCTTCGCCCTCCTTGAACATCGGATACACGACGTGCTTCACGAACTTTAGCAGCCCATTGTCCTCAATGTTGCCCGGCTCACAGAACGCTTTCTTGATCTTGCTCTTCACCTTTGCCGCACTGTCGAGCAGGTCGATTTTTGAGTCCTCCTCACTGGACGACATCTTGCCGCCGGCCAGTCCCGGGATCATCGGATTCATAAGATGAATACGCTTGGCGTAACCCAGCTGCGGCAGGTATTTCTCGGCGAAGGTGAAAATTTTACGCTGATCCACCCCACCGAACTGGGCGTCCACCTTCAGATACTCCTCGTCCAGCGCCTGCAGGCCCGGGTACAGGATGCCCGACATCAGCGGATGCTCCACCTGCTTCACCACCTCCGCTCCCGCCTTCTTGGCGTCGTGCTGCGTCACGACCGAGGACAACCGGTACACATCCAGCGTGTACTCCTTCGACAGCTGATAGTCCGTGCCGCACACGAACTTCAGCTTGTCCAGCGGCACTCCGAGCGAGGTAAGCATCGCCTTGATAACCGCCTCGTAGTACTTGGTACGTTCCTTGAGCAGCGACCACGGCGCCTTCATGTTGTCCAGATAGGCGTGCAGATCTGCAAACAGGATCGTTACCTGCAATCGGTCGGGGCGGGCGATAGGAGCATTGAAAGTGATAGTAGAAGAAAACGTGGCCCCTGATGCAACGGGCTATGAGTTTTACACGGGCTCACTTACCTCACAACCGGCTTTCAAAAAGTCGGCCACCTTGGACATGGGGACAAAGTAAGCGATGTGTGGTTTGCCAGTCGTGGCCGTACCCCAGTATATCTTAAGATCGCGCTCCTTCAGGACCGCGCGAAGATTATCCTGACCCAGCACCTCCTGCAGGTTGCGGGTGATGAGATGCTCCTTCTCCTCCGGCGTTAGTGTGGAAGCCATTCTGATGCAACTTTACTGTACCACGCAGATAAAACTAACAGGTGAAACACAGAGATGGTGAAACGTTCCTGCTTCCCAACACTTGCGATGGAACGAAAAGATCGCTGATAAAATGCGATCGGTGCACGAAGTTTCCACAGGCGGCAGAGGGCGATCGAACGATGTCGGGAAATGTTGTACACGTCCGCAGTGACAGATCTGTCAAGTTTTTCAAAGGTGATTAGAGCAGAGGTGAGCACGAGGCGAGTTTATGTCTGCATTTTGGGTGACGATTTTTACATCCCAATTCAAAAACATCCATACGCAGAAAATATTAAAAATATCAAGGAAAAGAGCTGTTCATTTTCAAACATCTTTTATCAATTCAAAAGTAAAATCAGTTTTGAATCGCTCACATTAGCAACCGTCATTCTCGGACACCTTTTGTAGTCATCTTGAAGCGACCATTCACAACAACAGCAAAATAGTTGACAAACGGAAGATATACAAATCGCTTTGTTTGGTTCAATATTTTCGTGCACTAGTTATGATCAGAAATGAGTAGACCCGTGAAAAGAGAAGTATCCGCCGAAGAAAACTGTTTGCAGGTATGTAAAACCCGTTTGCCAGAACCGCGAGATAGTGGATGAAGTGCGCCCTTGCCCCACTGCTTGTGCTCCCGGATGTATCGGAATGAGTCATGTTCATGCGACCCCTAGTTTTTATGTTCGACCTCTCCCTCCCCCTTCGCGGGATAATGAAAAGGTGAGGATTTGATGTTATCGTATTTTTCCTCCAATCTTTCTACAGAGTGCCGCTAAAGCTGACGATGGCGTCCTTGAAGCGCGGTATGAGTGCCCCATCTGCTACTGCTGGCTGAACGAGCCCATCCTCACGAAATGTGGCCATCGGTTCTGTCGGAAGTGCATTACGGATTGGTTGAAGTAACTATCACGAGCTAATCACGCGTGCCCTTCATGTGCTACTATTTAACAAATCACCCGTTCCGTGCTGCCCTTTCCAGTGAGAAAAACTCCAACTGTCCGCTGGACAACGAGCCGCTCGACATCAAGTGTGACATTTTTCCGGACAATTGCACGCGCCGTGAGATATCGCAAATCAAAAAGCCGTGCCCGAACTCGATGCGTGGCTGTGGCGAGCAGCTTTCACCCACCGACATCGATACCCATCTGCGGCAGTGTCCGTTCGCCATGTCCCGGCAAAGTCAACCATGCCCGTTCGCCCGGGTAAAGTGCAAGTTTGTTGCTCCGGATGAAGCTGCGATGAGCGCCCACATTGCGTCAGACTGTCAGCAGCACTTACAGGTAGCGCGATCTTCGTGCGTGAGAGCTTTGATTGTTACTAAATTTGAATTTACCCCATTCACGATTTGCAGCTACTGCTCGAGACGTACACGGGAAGCAACGATCGGTATAAGTTTTGGGATCCACCGGCCAAAAACAGTGTGCCGGAGATGAGCACCAACGAGCTGGTTCGCTCGATGTACGAACGCATCGTCATACTGGAGCAGGAGGTACACATACTCGGCATCAAGCTGTCGAAGCAGGAGATTCAGCTGACCAAAATTAACCAGGAGGTCGATCCGCGGTACAGCGGGGGCGTGCTGCTCTGGAAGCTGGACGATTTCTCGAACAAAATCGAGTCGATGGTAGCAAACAGTAACTGTATGTTTTACAGCGGCGAAGCGTACACCTCGCCGCACGGGTACAAGTTTTGCGCCCGCATCAACGTGTCGCCACGCACGAAGGATTCGATCGGGCTGCACGTCCATCTGATGCAGTCGGAGAACGATTACCATCTCGAGTGGCCGTTCAAGGGACGCATCAAGATAACGCTGCTGAACGTACGGTCGCCGGAACTGTCGCAGCACGACACGATCATGTCGAAGCCGGAGATACTTGCGTTCCACCGCCCGAACCAGGACATCAGTCCGCGCGGTTTTGGGTTTTTGGAGTTTGCCAAAATTAAGGACATTTTGGCCAAATTTGCCGACAATAATACGGTGGTGATCAAGATACAGATGAACATTGTGTAGGCGATGCGACTGGATGGAGTAGCCGCTAGATACATATATGTATGTATACACATTCCAAACCCATTACCTTAGGAGAGAATTTGATGCTCTCATTCCCCATTCGTAACCTGCCCCTCCCCCAACACTGTGAGAAAACTGTGTCTGGTAAACCACCAATTTTTGTCTAGCTATTATTCTTACGATATATACATGTCGATGGAATAATTGTGTATTATTGTGCATTGTCTTAGGTAATAGTTGCTTTGCGTGTGTGAAATGACAGACAGACCAGCTGGTAAAGTAGGGTTTAGGTTATTGTGAGCAGCTCCATGTGTAACCATTAGCTCAAGTAATTCATACTTAATGGCCGTGCCAAATGCAATGTAAACATGAACGGTATTATTATCCTGCCCCGAATGCTCTTTTAAAGGAATCTCACGGGTGAACAGTCGGTACTATTTTAGCTTGTGTAACTTTTACGACCCTTACGCTAGTAGCGTTCTTTATCGTCCTTTCCACTTTCCGTTCTGTTCCAAAAATTACCAGCGAACAATACACCACAAGTAAAACCATTTGAAACAAACCAAATTACACAAACACAATGACACGGAAACGTTGAAACGCAATGATTCCAAAAGCTTTTTTGTTAACAATTTTAGATGTTATATACAAGAATACAGGAATTTTCGAACCTGATAGAGAAAGGCAATGATGGT
Organism: Anopheles merus; assembly: GCF_017562075.2. Classification (NCBI taxonomy): domain Eukaryota; kingdom Metazoa; phylum Arthropoda; class Insecta; order Diptera; family Culicidae; genus Anopheles; species Anopheles merus. The sequence continues at coordinate 30,831,191 of NC_054082.1, read as the reverse complement.
AAGCGAAATAAAAGTGTACTCCAAACGCCCAGTGGTAATAAAAATGAGACAACCAATCGCTATCTGTGGTAAACTTGCAGGTGGAAAGAAAACGGAATCGAAACCACCGCAACCGTTTGCCGTTGGTATCATTCACAATATTTCTTTATTTGTCCGTGATTATAAGTATATTTTCTTGTGAAAAAATGTATATCAAGTAATTATAACTAGTCTACGGTTTAATTGTATGTTTCCTTTTCCTTGTCTGCTTTCCTTACAAACACGGTCTAATAATGTTATTGTTTTCGTTTCCTGTAAATGTAATGTTACTAAATAACCAATATGTGTTCGTTCACATCCATTTGTATTACGATGCTCTCCTTAGCTGCTCCTGTCCCATGGCTCTCTAATGTTCATTCTTAATGCTGCACTTCTTTTCTTACCGGGGTTGCGCGTTACACTGCCCCTTCGATCTGAGTGTCTGTTTCTTCATCTCGCGTCTAGTTCCTTCTCTCTTGCTATTTTCCAATCCAGAGCAAATTTCATCACCATTCTCCTTCCTTTATCACTAACGATTGACTGTTTGTAGTGGGATTATTGGGGTTGTTGTTGTTGATCGTGATTTTGCTGCTGTACTTGTCTTGTATTGAATTTTATGTCCGGAGGTGATGGTTTTTTTTATTTTTGTTTCTGCACACCTTTTTGAGTTTGCCCAGGGTCGCGCTACAATAGTCTAATTTCACACACACACACGTTCCCAATTCACGTCATTTCCTGCAGGCGAGTGAGCTTTAGTTTTGTTGGTTCTTTTAACAAAGCGTTTCGAATTGTTAGATTCAAGAGCTTGTAAAATGGTGGAGCGCGTATTTTTTGTGCAATTCTATACATTATACCATTTGTTCGCTATCAAGATGATCAAGCGCTTTTGTGTCATTTCCATAGACGAAGCAACATACCAAAACTTGCCACGCACCGGTAATGCTTTTCGGCTTGGAAAATGGCAAACAAACACGCGTAAGTCGATAGAGTAGCGAATGCAATTTACGCAACAGTGTGTGAAAAGTCCATTCGTTCGCGGTGAGCTGTATGGCCAAACTCGGTGCACATCTGGTTGTTTAATTGTATTATTTGCTGCATTCTGCTAAACCACCGCATCCCAAAGATGATAATACTTTGCTGTTACTATGTGACTAGTCCACCAAATTTCTAAGTTGCTTTTTTGTTTGTTTGAATGCTTCACTAAAGAGTTACATTTGCAATACATTTTGCTACCGTTGTCTTGTGACCGTCTCTCGTCCATTTGCTAAAATTGGACAAATTGTTTTATTTTTGCTAGACACGATTCCTGTAATTTTACTTCGTTTAATAATAGTTACCGTACAATTTCATTTCACTAGGTGTACCGGTTTCACACTAAACTCGTGCAGCCACGCTACTACTATCATCTGCATCTAGGTTCTTTTTTTTGTTTGTTTGATTTTAGTTTTTTGGTAGGAGAAAATGTAATTGAATGCATTGTAATTATTGTGATTAAATCGCAAAAAATGCCATCAACACCGGACATGCCGTAGCATTCGCCTGGGTGCGGCTCAAATTGATTGCTATTCTATTCGCGCTAATCGATTCGTTTCTCCCCCTGCTTACTAACGGCACGAAATACTGCGCACCGGGCGTGTTGCTGTGGCAACGCTGATTACTAAGCATCGTGTGTGTCGATGTCACCGCGCCCGTAAAGCGTGATGGTGCGCAAAGCAAATCCTTGTGGAGGCGCCTAGTCGCTCGTAGATTGGAGGCGCTGGAGGCGCCTGGTCACTTGTAGATAAGCGCTACCAGCCCCGTTCGCCTCCGAGTGGGACGAATGGTACGAATTTTAGAAAAACTTCTTCACCCAATACACAGCACTCACGATTGATTAAGGGTTTTGTTTGTTTTAGCTTTTTTGTTATTAGTTTCAGTGACGCAAATCCTTATCAAACGATTGTTTCACTCTCGTTGTCAGTATTGATTGCATATTGGTTGCTCTACTCTAGATGCTAGAGGGCGCCCCTTCCCTGACGCACTTACTATTGTTCCGCTCCCCTTTCTTCAGGAGTTTCATGTTGTTTTTTTGCTTCATCTTCTTCGTCCTCAAATTGTGTATTGTTTTTCGTTTTGTTTTGCTTGCTTCCATCGTCAACGATAATGTATCATATAGTTTGACTAGTTATATGGACGACGCTATACGTTTGGACTAGGCATAATGTGTACCACGAAATCTATTCAAATTGCCATCTATCTCTATCCATCGCTCTTTCTTCTCCCTCTATCTCTTTCTATCTCCTTTCATTATTATCTTGCTCTAAATATGTTCTATCGAATGATGAAATGTTGCTGTGGAGTACAAACTGCATTCTTCTATATATGTGTGTTTGTGTGTGTGTGTACGATTGATATGACTAGATATATAGAATTGGCGCTTTTCCATTGTTTGTGTTGTTTGCTACTGGTGCCTTCCTTCATTCACGGCGTTCTTCCCGCTCCCCTTGCCGTACTTTGTTTGACCTTTATCGTTTTTTTACATGGTTGTTCTCCATCGTACTCTTTTTTGTGTGGATATCATCGTTTGCATACATGCCCGGAGCAGTTATTGTACATGAGAATGTATCTGGTACTAGTTATAATAGTGATAGTAGTAGTATTAGTAGTAGTAATAGTAGCAATAATAGTAGTAGTGATAGTAATAATGTTACTAAATTTCTTTCGATTAAACCGATATCCGGTCCCTTGGTTCATTCATTTGTTTTGCATTGCTTCACTGGCTTCGGATGCCACCGCACCACTGGTATGTGCAAATGTTTGGGATGAGTGATGATGATGATTATGATGAAATGATGATCAAATTCGCTGCTAGATATTAGATACACAACATCGACCATGAACACTAACTATCATCCCCTGCTCCCGCTGGGGTGGACGTGGCCGAGTTTCGATGTACGGTTTGCGTGTTTGTTAATGTGCCGAACGCAGCCAACACCAAAACGATTATTCTTACAATCTGTCACAACGCTTCGAACTCAGTATTTCCCGTGCTGATTGTGTATTACTATAAAGCTCTACAAAACACACTCGCCGCAATTCGTTTAGTGAAGATTGTTCGATAAATCATGACATCGTGCATGTTCGGTCCATTGTGTAGGAATACACTTGTAGTTTTTTTTCTTCTCTTTGTGTGTAAATGCTTGGCAGTTGTTCGTTATTCGCTAATGTGTTGCCTAATGTGTAGCTCTTATTGCCTCGGAAAAGACTTACATTTACCCTCATGAATCGCTTCCAGTCATCGATTGATAGAATGTGTAATCTAATGTTTAAAATTTGATTCATGACTTGCTTCAAATCATAAAAATATATGTAATAATAGAAATTAAATGAAACAAAAAAGGCTTGATAATACTTCTCCCAACTGCAGTGTGTGTGTGTGGCTGATTATGTTGTTTAAACTTATCGGAATGCCCTGCAACAGGAAATCATAAACCAATGCACGAAATAAAAACAAATATATTATATCCACTATTCACAATCCATCGCTCTGCCACCGCTTCAAACGCTTTACAAACGTAACGTTTCGGGAAGGATCGAGCGTGTAACAACAATTTGCATTATTTCTCTTATGGCAGCGTTTGTAAAATTTTCTAAAACGAAAATTAAATCAACATTCAAACAAACGGTAAGCGTAACATAACTCTTCAATTGACTTTCCTACTGCGGGAAACGCTTGCCTAACCGTTGGGGGGCACCGTAGAAAATCAATCCTTTATCGACTAGATGTTTGTTTTTAGTATCACTTCACACTTTACAAGTAGACCCTCCGACCACTACACTCTAACAGTACCAATCTGCCTACAATACCCACGGCTTGTCCCTGATAGCGATTGCATTATCAAGTGTGGTCCTGCTACTGGGATTCCAAGCAGTGCCCTGTTTTGCTTACGTACAGATGAATCAGTCGCAGTTTACAATAGTGTTCACGTACTTTCACGTTAAAAAAACAATTCTTCCCAATCTTCCGAAGCGTCGAAATTCATGCTAACGCTCTTGCTGGGCGGTGCTGGCGGGTAGGTTAAGAGGTTTCTGCGAGTATATGATTGTAATTGTAATTGTTTGCGTACTGTTCTAGCAACTGTTACGTAACGGAGTTTTGTTTTTCTCTCTTCTCTCTAACACCGAATCTTACGTTATTTCAATTTCATATCAATTGACAATGGCCAGTCTCGTTGACGTTGTTACAAGTAATTATTTCCTCTCGTTCCGCACCCACCCAACAAACTGCCAAAAACTGTGTCTCCTAAGTGCGCTGGGACTGCAAAAAAAAAGCTTGGAAACGCTACAAACGGCTTAAAACCCGAACACTAGGGATGAAACATTAGGCAGCAACGAACGAAGGAAAGGCGAGAAATCATCAACACCTTCTACCGCTTTCATCTTCAACCGCTGCACTCGCTTTAATGATAGCTAATCCCAGATACTTTCAGCATGTAACGAAAACAGCCTTTCTGTGGCAAGCTACGATGACATGTGCTGAATACTATTGCCACCTCATCCTTCCTATTGTACAACCGCAACCAACGTGGCGCTAGTAAGCAACTGAACGTTCGTCGCCACCGTCGTCGGGCGCAACGCGTCTCTCCGCTCAAATGGACTCCATCTGTTCGGCCAGCTCCGGTATGGGGCTTTCGCTTAGTGGTAGCTGCATCGAGTGCTGGATCGAGGACGAGTGTGGCGTGATCCAGTGCGACGGCGAATACAGCGGTCCGGCCGGCGGTACATTCTGTTGGGACGATACACGAACGAACACGACTCACTCGACCGAGCTTGATTGGATGTTTGGGTATGTATGTGCGCTTTAGCTTATATGTTTGCAATGATGTTTTTAATGCTACCCTATAGTTACTGTTACTGTTACTATGTACTGTGAAGCACGGGGTTTCATTTCTAATGAGCATGATACGGCATCTGCTTATGTCTGCACACATCGAAAGCTACATAAACAACAAACAAATTACTAATGGTAGTCTTAACTCTAGGGAAGTTAGAACAGGCTTCCTATTGGCACTGATGAAAAACAAAACAAAACAACATAAAAGGGTGCATCGTTCTAAGAAATTTAACGAAAAAAAAAAACACAAAAAAGAACAACGTTAACACCATAATACAACGAACGAACAAAACAAGTTAGCTAAGCGAGAAAATGATAATGGGGGTTGAGTTTTGTGCAGTGTAAACCAACTAAATGAAAATAAACTGTAAAAAAGCAATGTATATGTAGCATTAAATCTAAAAAACAACAGACAAATGAAAAAAAAGACACTATCACTGTTGCTTCTCCTTCCAACTAACCTGTCCAATTTAAACTTTCATTTACTAGATCCTTTGGAAAACTTTGATGGCACTGTCTGCTGCTGTTACTGATTATGTCAAACAACGTGCATCATATATGCGTTTAGTGTTGTTGTCCTAATCCATTATGCTTCTTTTTTTACTTTTAGCTCTTGTCTGTTGCATAGAGTACATTACTTGCAGGGCGGTTAAAAGCTTATTTCGAACTGTTTTACCATGTCCGCGGGTATGTGAGTGAGAGAGAGGGGATGATTTTCTAAAATAACCTCCAGCGTTATGCAAACGAACAAATGAACATGACGAACGAACGAACCATGTATGCGCATTGCATTACGTATCATTTCCACTACAATCTAAAACGACGATAAGTTTTAGTTACAAAACAAACAAAACGATCGATTTCACTACTACTATGGCGTACTGTTAGCAAGGAGCGTGGGAAGGATCTATAATGTAAACACAAATATACACACACATACACACACACATACACTGCTATATCTACATTCGGTAGTTTAGGCATATATCGTTAGCGTAACACCAGCCCTAAAGCTTTCGGGGTACTACGCGTGGATCAATGATTGATGGATGTGGGTTTCCCGTCTACGCTTCCCGATGTCACCGTATAGCAGCGTTAAGCGATAGCCAGGCAGCCCACACACCAGCGCAGGCTGCCATGCGTGTCAACGGAGCCGCTTGTGCGAAGATGCTTGCGGGAGTGATGCTAACCCCCAGGCTAACCCAAAGCGAAGCCCCACCCGCAGGTCATGGGGCAGGATGATGATGGTATGATGTGGCTAATGGATGAGGCTGTTGGAGCACCTCATCGATCGATTACTTTTGTGTCGTATGTACCTGATGGTAGAGGGCGGCTACATTCCACGGGCTGTCGGTTGCAGGGGCTCCATCACTGATCTGGCACGTCTTCATCGAGCTCGGCAGCGTGTTCCAGGAGCAAAGCGCTCCCCGGTCCGCTCCCAGGTGGGATCCTGCTCCAAGCCCGTGCTGCTGCTGCTGCTGCTGATGTTGCTGTTGCTGGTGATGCATATGCGAATGGTGCGCTTGCAGGTGCGTGTACAGCTCGAGCTGCTCCTTGAGCGTTTGGCCCGGTTCCGTCTCGAGGATGGCCGTCTCGCGGACGGACTGCAGGGTCGGATACCCACCGGCCGGTCCGTCCCCCGGCTCGCCCATCTCGCCGTACGGCAGCGGCGGCAGGATTTGCGTCTGCTGTGCGATCTTGTAGCTGTGCTGCCGCAGCATCTGCCGGCGGCTCAGGCCCGCCTCCATCGCGCCCTGCTTCTGCAGGATCTGGCGCTTCTGCTGCAGCAGCCGGTGCTGCATCAGCTGCTGCTGGAGCGGCGGCTTCTGCTGCAGCTGCTGTACCGCGGCAGCACTTAGCTGGTCCGAGCGGGCGACGCCAGCCCGCAGCAACAGCTGCTCCGCCTCGAGCTTCCCGAGCGCCGGCTCGGGCTGCCCACCGGCCGACCCCGCACACCCGCCCTTCACGCCGAGCGACAGGGCCACGTAGTCGGCCACCTTGTTGTAGTAGCCGGTGGCGGTGCCACCGCTGGCCGGATCGAGACACGCGCTACCGTGCGCCGAGCCGGACAGCGGCTTCAGCAGCAGCCCGTCGAGCGGGTTCACCCGGAACTGGCTGTGCTGCAGCTGGCGCACGTTGATCTCGTCCTGCGGCACGTTCGCCTGATACTTCACCTTCAGCTGGGCCGCCTCCTTCTGCAGCAGGTGCAGCTCGAGCACGCCCTTCGCCTTGCACGTTTCGTTCAGCCGCTGGCTGTTGAACGCGACCGGCGAGTTGAGCGGGTTGTCCGACGCGTGCACCAGCCCCTGCGTCACGAGTCCGTCGCTCGCCCGGCGCCCCTCGCTGGAAAGATAGATTAGAGGTAAGATTAATCGCTCAGAATGGCACTCAGACGCGTATTCGGACGTCGGTTTTTGCTCGCTTACCGAAAATCGACCGGCGACCGGGTAATACTGCGATGGTCACCATTGTGCACGTCCTGGTACACCGTGTTGGCGCGCAGGAACGAGCTGACCACCTTGTCCGACATGGCGTACACGCACTGCGGCTGATTGATGCACGCCGCACTAGTGACGGCACGGAACGTTGCTAAAATGTAAAACGGGAAACGGGATAGTTAAAAAAAAAACAACTCCATTTCAGATCCGCACCAACAAACCTTCATCTTTAGCCACACTTTCGTACGCTTCCGTCGTGGCGGTGCAGGACGGCAGGCTGCCCGCCAGCTCCGCACAGTCGGACAGGTTGAGGTCCAAGCTTTCGAAGGTGGAGAAGTTGCTGCGCGACGAGTCGCAGCTTAGGTTTTGGCTCAGGCTCTTCGGATGGATGTTGGTGACGACACCGCTGGACGAGCTGGAGCTGGCGAACGAGTTGAGCCGCTGAATGGACTTGTCGATCGACTGCTGTACGTCCTCGTCTGTCGGGGCCAAAAAAAACAAGAAAAGCAAAGAGCAGCAGTATAAGAAATAGATTACCGGAAGCGTTTCGATGCGCCCAACCGAACCCGCTAATTACCTCCCAGATCGGTTTCACACCCTTCGTCCGTGCTGGAGCTGTACTGCGCCGTAATGGACGTCGCCGGCGGTGGTGTATGGCCACTCGCTACCGAGCTCGCCACGGTCAGGTTGGGCTCGTAGTGCTGTAGGTACGAGTAGGTTTGCATGTTGTTCAGGTAGTCCTTGAACGGTGGCACCGTAATCGACGTTTCGGCGTTCGATGACGCGCTGGTAAGGTAGTCCTTGCTGAAGCCATTCAGCGGGTCCGAGTAGCGCTGGGACTGGGGCATCGCGGACGACTGGGCCGGCGACGACTGGGAGGGCGGCTGCGGCGAAGCCGTCTGGTGGAGATCGCTGTTCACCGGCGAATGGGACGGTGGTTTCGTATACCGATTCGATTCACCCATCGATACGGGACGTGCCTTTAAAGGAAACGGGATAGCACACAAATCAACGGTCACGCTCTGCGACACTTATGTACTAAGGAGGAGTCGCAAGCTGCCTACTGCTACTACTGTTATCACTACTACTACTACTACTACTACTACCTACAGTGCTACTGGTACTGTTGCTGCTACGGGTGATATCTAATGGAGAGGCTACTGGACTGAACCAACTGCGCTAAAACAATACCCGGCATGCCAAACTGACCTTAAGCGTAAAACTCATAACAACAAAACAAACAGAAGAAATCATGATCATACCAAAGGATGCTTTATTCCTTTTATTTTTAAGTCTTTTCCTTCGCCTCTGCTAGCGCTAACACACTGGTTAACCCCTTTTGCTTCGGTCGCGTTTTTGTGCTTCCCTCCCCGCATACGCCACTACAACAGGGCTTACCAAACTACCCCTTTAAGTTACGACACATGGAGCCATTTAGATGGAACTTACCTGCTGCAGTAGCCGCCGACAATCTTCCGTGCTTTGCTGCAGAATGCGCTTGTCGATGTTGCTGGACAAGAGCCGGCTCGAGGAGATGCGGCTAGACAGGATGCCCGATTCGCGCAGCACAATGGAGTTGCTCTCCCGTGCACTGGACGAGGACGCCCCAGCTGCCGCCGCTGCCAGCGTGCCCGCCACGTTCGAGGAAAGCGACGAAGGCAGCAGCCCGACCGTGCCGGTCAGATATGTGGAGCTGCAGTCGCGCTCGCGCAACGACGCCAGCTGGTACAGCGACGCATCGGTAAAGCCCGAGCTGGAGGTGTACGATACGCCCCGGAAGTACGAGCTGTCCTTCAGCACCGGCTGCTGCTCGCGGATGCTCGTATCGCGCAGTAGCATCATGCCGGGGGCCATCGCGGGCAGTGCGGGGGACACGCCCGAACCGACCTGCTGTGCCGCCGACAGCAGCCCGTGCAGCGTTTCCGAGCTGTGATTGTTCAAGCCGGACGAGACTTGCTGATGCTTAGGCGACGAACTCGGCTGGTCGCTCCTAGAGAAGGGTGGGGAGAAACGCAAACGTTTCGGATTAGCGTGAACGGGTACCGAGATGGAACACAACGGTCCTTACTTGTGCTGTGCACTGATGGCGAGCTTGCGCATTGCCTGTTCGGCCACGTTGCTGGGACGGCGGCGCTGCGACTCGTGCATGCCCGACTTGCCGCCACCGATGCAACCGGCGACGGTGGTGGCGTTCTCGTGCGATACTGTGCGGCTCTTCAGTCTTTCCAGTAGCAGCAGATAGAATGCGGTGTAGTGATCGTAGCTGTGCAGCTGCGAAATGGAATGCAAACGCATCATTTACGTCCCTTTGCAAGCGCCCGGAAGCGTCCGCTGCACGATGGCTCACCTTTAAGCTTTCCCTCGTCTTGAGAATGTCGATGCCCAGGTTTTGCATAATTTTCAGTATCTGCTCGTTCGGTTCCGTTTCGAGGGCGCTCACTTCACTCACACTCCCGTTGATGACGATGCTGCTAATCTTCGGCGTGTCGATGATTTCCACCATCATCCAGCGGTGCCGCTTGATCTGGTCGATCGAGAACCGGCGTGACGGATCCAGCACCAGCATCTTACGGATGAGCGATTCACAATCTGTTTGCGAGCGTGCAGGGAAGAGAGAGAGAGAGCGTGAGAACACCTCCAATGCATTGACAGGTAAAGCCTACTGCTACTAACCGGAGCTCATGAAAAATGGAATCCGAAAACGGCCGGACAGCACACGATCCCGCAGCGATTGCAGCGATGATCCATCGAACGGTAGCGCTCCGCACACCAGCACGTACAGCACAACGCCCAGCGACTGCAAGACAGGATGCACAGGGGAACCGTTAAAATCCTGTGCGGCACAAAGAGCCAACCCACTACCTACCCATATGTCAATCTCCGGCCCAGTGTACCGCTTGCCCTCGAACACCTCCGGCGCGGCGTACGGTGGCGAACCGCACCAGGTGGCCAGCAGTTCGCCCTTTTTGTAAAAGTTGGAAAACCCAAAGTCCGCTATTTTGATGTCCATCTTGGAATCTAGCAATAGATTCTCAGCCTACGAAGCAGAGATAGCAGGGAGGAACGGGGCATTAGAGTTTTATTTGGTTTTGCTAGCTCATCCACCGGCTACACCAGAGCCACCTTACCTTAAGATCTCTGTGTACTATGCCCTTATTGTGACAGTATTCTACGGCGGATAAGATCTGCCAAAACTTATTCCTAGCAGCACGTTCATTAAGTCTTCCGTACTTTGCGATGTAATCTGTAAAACGCAGGGTGGACAAAATTAAATACGGGTAATACAACCATAATTGTGACAGGCCTTGGGCAAAAATGAAACACCGAAAAGCGTCCAAAGGTCAGCCAGACGTCGTGGACTACAGTTCAACCTGACCTTAATTACTATGCATGTCAGCCGACTTGGGTATTGGATCGTAAAACGGTATGAAACATGCTACCAAAATCTGCATTTTGGCCCGTTTTCCCTCACGGCCGGTGGAGTAGCAATCTTGTGTTCGAATCGGTAAACCGAATTCATGAGCTCTAGCGACTATCGAACAGTCGTAACTTGACCGGCTATGTTGCCAAGAGGTTAAGAATTCCGCACCACCAAACGAATATGGCTAAGCACCTGAACCAGCCGCTGAACTTACCGAAAATTTCACCCTGACTAGCATACTCCGAGACTATGTAAATCATGCTCTGGGTCTCCATAACCTGCAAAAAAAGGAGTAGTACGCGCGGTTGCATATTAATGTCGTCTGAGGGTATGTCCCCTCCCTTTCGCCAGAATCGGACAAACACAGTACCTGGTACAGCTTGATGACGTGCGGGTGGTCTAAGCGCTTCATAATTTCAACCTCACGATAAACCTTCTGCAAGTTGCCCGGATCCAGCTGGGATTTGTCGATAATTTTAATTGCTACCTGTAAGCGTAGAGAGAGAGAGAGAGAGAGAGAGAGAGAGAGAGTGAGAGAGAGAGAGAGAGAGAGAGAGAGTAGAAAAAAAACTATCAGACAATCGTTGCTCATATTTGTCAGAAATTGGGGAGGTAGAAGACACACAGACACTTCCTACTATCCTACCAAGAAACCTTTCAATGGAGCTTATTTCGAGGTAGCAGACAAACTACCGAGACAAAAGTATCAGGTTATACACCTCAAAAACCCATCCTGTTGTGCGACTAGCAGCGATGAACTTTGCATCGGTTCCAAATAATCTCCCGTTTTGTGTGCTTTCTTCACCCACTGCGTCAACGAGCAAGCTTCACTTCAACGTAGCTCTACATCATCGCTTTGCGCAGGCAACAGGCAACAGTGGTCCATCCGTCTTCGTTTCGGTTGCTCGGAAGAGCAAGCTTCCTACCAAGAAATGCGCCGGAACCGACACGAAACTTATCCCCCCGTGCTGACCTTACCCGATGTCCCGAAATAGGCTAACTAATTACATTCTTCTATTTTCCTGTCGGGTGAACATTATGTTCGGTTTGCTTATGGTCTTGCGAGACAGCGGCGTGCGGCGGCGGCATTGTGGCTGGCCCAGCGCAAGCCACACATTATTAAGCTGCCCAGAGGGACCCGTCGTTTCGTTGTTTGCCGCCCGTCGGAACCGCCTTCCGAGAGAGGTTGGGCCGGCAAAAACCTTACAGTGTGCTGAATTTCTGACGAATACACGAGCGCACGCAAACACACAAAAGCACAGCCACACATCCAAGGACAGGAGCAAACGGGAGGGTATTAATACGTCCCCAAAGAGTTTCGTCCTGGGGCTGTATTTTCACTTAAGCGTATCCTGCCGTAAGCTTGTTGACGACGGTTTGTAAACTGTTTCCGTCTTAGGACGCACACACACACACACACACATAGTCCGCCCTTCATATACCTCAAAGTATCTGAACTCCCCTCCCACTGGTAGGGAAGACCCACCGGACTAGGACGGTGGCGATACTTACCTCATTTTTGGTAATTCGATGGCGTGCCAGCTTAACCACGGCAAAGTTGCCCTTGCCGATCGTTTTCTCGATTTCATAGAAACCGACGCGTATTGGATCCTTACACTTTACCCGCTGTCCGCTGCCGCCACCACCATTGCCGGCGCCCCCGTTACTGCCCGACACTGCCGACGGTCGTGGCATGCCGGACGATGACGCAGGTTCGTGGCCTGTCCCAGCTCTCCCACTGCCCTTGGAGACACCACCGCCGCCACCGGTACCGTGATGGCCGGCGCTGGTAGGGCCCGGCACGGTGCCGAGCCCGTTGCTGCCCCCGCTCGGGCCGGCCGTTTTGTGATGGTAGAAATGGTAGCTGTCAGATTCCACCGACGACGAGGAGGTGGACGTTTGGACGTGATTGCACGGCATTTGGTTCGTTGTAGTGTTGGCTGTCGCTGCGGCGGCCGCTGCCGCCAGTACCATCGCGACGGACGGAGCCGCCCCGGTCGAGGAGGGACAGGAGGGCGACGGTTTGCCCGCGGCAGACACCGACATTGCTGCTGCGGAAGAGGAGGAAGAGGAGGAGGTGGGTGGGGCTGCTGCTGCTGCTGCCATCGACATTGGCATCGGCATCAGAATTGACGTAACGGAGGACGCACTGCTACTGCTGGTGATGGTGTTCGTGTCCAGTGTGCCATATTCGCCCATCGATCTCCGGCTCCTAGGCTCCTAGATGCTAAGCGGGTTGATGGGGGGACGGAGAGCCCGGTAGGATAGGGTGTTTGGGCTCCGGTCGGCCGTTCAGTCGCACGTAGTAGTTGTACACTGCGGGGCTCGCCAGATGGGCTCGATCGATTCGACTGCACTTTCACTGCGCTCGCACCGCGATGGTGACGACGAAGCCTTACGAGCGGCAAATTGGCAAAATTTTCGGTAACTTGATCCGGGCTCTCGTTTCCGCTTCGTTAAATCCGCTGTTGGCAGGTTGGCAGTTGTGCGACGATCTCAAGCGTAGCCCACTGCTCTACTGCAGATGCGGTCCATTATTTAACCTGCAGGGCGTTGTAGGGAGAGCGAGAGAGGAAAGAGGAATGAAATATTAATATAAACTTGGCCAGTGAACCATGAAATTATAAAATATAAAACGAGTTAAAATGGAATATAGACAGCTGCTAGCGAAACCTTGTTAACACACATTTGAAACAAATAATAAATCCCATAAAATGTTTCGAAAACTTCTTAAAAGTACATAACAATCGCAACAGTTTCAAACTGTGAACGCGTGTGACAAGCAAACAAACGCTATCGGTACACACATCGCTCTTAACAAGTCTAGTGGTCCGTGCTTTTAGATGACGGAGCGGCAATAATGGAGGTTTTGTTGACACACGTTTTGTCTTATCAGTGGGCCTTTATAGTTAGTGACTTCAAATCATATATGCTGCTCTTCGCACCTCTGTTGGGTGTTCTTCTTTACCGCCTGTCTTGTTTTTGGGGATACACCACACACGATGTACAACAGCGACACCTGTCCTCTATCGTCTTATAAGGTAGGAAGAGAGCAAAACCATATACCATAGCTAGGATACCTTGCAGAAGCGGCCGAGTGTACGATTAGACCATCGGGTCTCTCCCTCACAACCGTTGTCTATGGGGCATTAACATCCTAGACCCGCTTCTAGTTGAACATCAGTTTAATTGATAATAATTTTCAATTACAGTTTTAAATAAGTGTTTTTGAATCGTTTAGCGACATGTTTAAAAAAATCCATTAATCTTTATAAAAATAAAAATAAATCCATTGTTTTTATGAAAAAGATTTTGTGTAACAAATAATATTGAATTTTTTGTCAAGTTGTCTCGACTTCAAATTAAACTTTTCCCTAATCGAAAACTTATATTCGTTCGCGAAGCTCACGATGCTGCTTAGAATTAGCCTTTTCCTATAAGCTTTTGCAGCGAAACAGAACCTCGAAGCTCTGACTGTCGACCATCAAGAGCTATTCAATCGATAATAAGTATCGCATCATTAAATCATTTCACAACTCAGTTAACACTGGAACTGATCAGCACGCCCAGAAACACACACGATGAAAAGCTATTCAAAATACAACAACTGTAGATATAACAACGAGATAGTGCAGCTCGAGCAGCTCGTACCGCAAACCGAAGTCTTCAGGGTCAGTAGCGTGTCAAACCTTTCAATCGTATGAGCAAAAGGTATTCAAATGCGCGTTGCGTAGCTTCGCATCTAGATAGACAAACGCAATTAGATTACAAAACACAATAGTAAACACCACATGGCACAAAATCAAACCCTGTGTCTGCATACTGGTGTGCCACCGCGCTTCTTATCGCTCCTCGGAGAAGGTGCTCAGTTTCTGCTTTTAAGTTTTGTGCCACTCCAAACAAAAAAAAAAAACCAAGGCCCGAAACAAACCATGATAAATTGAATGCTCCGGCTGTGCGGAGTATCATTGTATTGGCCGGCACATAAAAATACAAAGTAAAAATAGATGAACACACACACACACGCACTCGCTGCATAGCATATTTCCTTAGCTGTCTTATCACACCGATTACGCTTACTTTTACTCTCACCAAGCCGAGCCTCACCACTGCATCCAACCCCCAACAGCCCGCGCGTCGTTCCCGTTCGACCGCGAGTGAGCGATAGTAAAAGTAAATACAGTCACAAACAGCACCAAAAATTGCCCTCCAGCCGAAACAACAGAACGAGCGATGAGGACGAAGAGTGCCACGATCGCCACCGGGGAGCAGCATTCCCATCTTGTTATCTTATCGTGGGCTACGACACACAGCCACACACACACATACACACGGGGACGGGTGAGTTACATTACAGGGCAAGGGAGCGAGCTTGTGTGAACGCAAACGAAAACAAAGGCAGGAATTTGTAGTATCGAAAAGGCCAGATACCGCAGGTCCATCCGGCAGGACTGGAAGATGCAGTTCAATCCGGATGTAGTAGTAGTAGTAGTAGTGGTAGTGTCCGGATTAATTGAAAATCGCTTGCAGCGGGACCTACAACCTACAATAAATCATACTCCAACTGGGCCATCTTGCGCACAGCGACAGATCGAGCAATGAAATCGTTTGAACCCGGAATAAAACAGGAGCAGAAATCAACAACTCAAAAAAAAAACTGACACAAATCATCCACAAACCACACATGTCCCGGAATGGACAGAGCCGGCACTCGAGATGGTGTCTGTGTGTGTTTTTTTTTTTTTGTTCTGGCGCACCATCATCACACCCCTACACCATGGCATGATTTATATCGCGCTCCGTGTTTGCCCGAATTTGCGTCAAATTGCCGCCCGCCCTGGCAACCAGCACGATCGTCCTACACGGGCTACCCCGAATCGGTTCTGCCGGTCCGTCGTCTTCCATCTAGAGCGATCTATGATGTTCTGCGTCAGTACAGATGCTTTCTCCTGCACCTTCTTTTTAATATTTGTGTTTTTTTTTTTGCCTTCTCCTCTTTGCCAGTCCACTCACATTCGGTTTGTCCTTTCGCGTTTTCCTTTCCCGGTGCTGCACCGCGCAATGAAGGTGATGTTGCGAAGGCCCGAAGGACGCTGGCAATATCATCGAGCAGGCTCAAACACCATGATGCCCACATCGTGGGTGGACACCAGAAAACAGCAACAACAACAAAAAAACCAAACACCACACACACACACTGCATGCATGGCACCCACTCGAGGATGAGTTTTCGCCGTTTGACATCACATCGCAAAAAGATCGAATATCGATTACAGCGAAGGGAAGGGAGGGAAGGGTGTGTGTGTGTGTATGTAAGGAACCTGCGCCCCAGATACGTCCACCCGTTCCACTGCTTTTGGTTTCATTCCTCTGGCATCGTCGGTCACCGTTGCCCATCGATCCGATGTCGGCCCGATTTGACGTGGCGTGACCGGGCGGTTTTTGCGGAACCACCATGAGGCCGGCATGTCAGGCCGACGCGGAAGTCGGATCGACATGTGTGTGTGTGTGTGTTGGTGAGTGGGAAACGAGAGCAAAACATCGAATTGTATTTTTTTTTTGTCGTTGAGGTTCGTTTGCTTTCTTTTGTAGTGCCATCCAAAAATAAAACCCCCTCACCGCACACAATATATTGGCCAGCGTGTTTATCACCCTGTCCCACCGGGACGACACGACTCATGCACGCTGTACACCTTCGGCTCTCTCCTCCCCGTCGCTATGCTGCAGCACTTGCCTATCGACGTGAAATGTACTTTTGATTGTGATAAGTGGATTTTAAGCAGTGATGTAGCGTGGCCACTACTCCACTGGCAGGCTGAGGTCATTCACAATCACACAGAGACACAACACATACACACGCACATTCCAGACGCACTATCAGTGAGGGAGGCGCACGCTGCCACACGACCTGGACGGGCGTGCAACTTACTTTCCCAACCGGCCAAACGCAAAGCAGCCCGCCAACTACACCGCGAAACCTTTGCAAACCAGCGTGTGCAGGCGGGTCACCCAACCCCCCCCCCCAGTCCGGGTAAGGGGTTGCTCGTGGTGGTGGTTTTTGTGTTTTGTGAACCGGCGTCACTCTCTTGCATCGTGTAATTCGTGCTCTCCTTCCGTGCTCTCTCTCTCTCTCTCTCTCTCTGTGTGCGCCTCCCTCGCGCATACGTAAGCACACCGTACAAACAGCACTGAAGGGGGTGATGAGGAGGGGGGGTGGTTACGAGTGGATGCCGGTGGAGGTGGTTTGCTTACCGCATGCAAGCAACACCACTCAATATGTACACACGTACCCCACCTCTCCTTCGCAGATAGAACAAGGGTGGCCCAAAGCAAGTGCGAGCGAATGGAGGAGGTTGGGACCTGCGGGCGCGCAATGTTTGCTCCCCTATTCGACGTCTTTCTTTCTTTCTTGCTGCTGCGCGTAATAAACACACACGGCGATGGCACACTCTTTGCCGTGCTGACGATGCGGTGCGGTGCTGCGGTGTGTGCGCGCGCGAGATTCGACGTGTTCTCCCCCCCTCCCTCGCGATTGACGTAGGTAAACGATTTTAGCGGTCGAGGCACTGCGTCACTGACTGTCCCCAACCCCCGCCGTGCGCAACATACACTCATACCAACGACACACATGTACTACATACAGCCACACATACACAGACACACACACACACCTAACACGACTTGACATTGTGCACCACTTCACGGTCTTGCGGCTTCCCTTCCTTCTTGCCTTCCCGGCCTATTAATTGTTGTTGGTGGTGGTGGTGGTGCTGCTGCTGCTGAAACTAAACAAACCAAAACCGGGAGCGAATAAAGACGGTACCAGGAGGCGGGATCTTTTTTTCTTAAACAAAAAAGATTGTAATGAAGATGCAAAGAGCAGCAGAGGAAAAGAGAGAGGTGAAGACAGAGAGAGAGAGAGAGTGACTGACGGTAGCACGAGGTTTGTGGATGCTGTATGCTGCTCTCTGCATACTGCACACGTAAACAAAGCGATCGGTTCGGGGATCGAATAACCAAAGATCGCACGGTGGAGCGTGTGAAGGGGTAAGCAATCAGGGAGAGAGGAGGATTTGGATTGGGTACACATTCTCGTACACCAAACGATGCCACCACTCCCGAAACCAATCCCCCGCAGTTACACAATGAAGGGCAATCTTAATGTAATAGGAATTGGACTCTACAGCACCCTTGTTGGACAAATCCAATAGGAATTTTCAAGGAGCCTGTCAAAAAAGAATACTATACAGTCCAAATTCAAATATGAAGTTCACTTCCCATAAGAAAGGGTCTCACAACTATGAGAACCCTTGGAAAACCCTGTATTGCATGTGAATAAAATCATTAAACGCGAAATGGGGCGCGTAATCTAAGTGCAAACGGCTCGAAAAGAGGCAATCACAAAAAAAAACCTTGAAGTACAAATCGTGGTTGGTACATTTAACCCGTAGCAGCAGCGGTGACAGTTCAACTTCGTCGTCGCCTGCTGAGATGTGCTGAGATTCCAGCGCAAATGAGCACGTGCTCGTCGTTTTAATGCTTTGTATCGCTCTCTCCCTCTCTTTTGCAGGCGCACATACACACACATATCCTTCTTTCTATATCTCTCTCTCTCTCACACACGCTTTCTTTGTCATCCCTTTTCTGTGGGGTCGAAAAGATCAAGCAATTACACATCATATCACGCTAATAAATTGCAAACGGAAAGAGAAAAAGGAAACTTCTCAAACCTCAAGGTTTTAGATGCTAGGAAAAAGCCGGCATTGTGGATACCGGTCACACATATTTTCTAAGTTTGTTTGTGTGTGTGCGTAAATATCGTAAGAAAATGATCTACAAACACACACACACACACACACACACACACACACACACACACACACACACATACGATCGGTGTGAGAAACGATCTTGGAGATGGGAGGATTTGACGCACGCATCAAAAGCTGCTGCTACCGCTGCTGGATCACGGTGCGAACATGTGCCGGTACTGCCGGCATGACGGTGACGACCTGGCCACCTCTTTTTTTTGTTGTTTTGTTTATAAAACGGAGTTCCATAACCGGAATGGGAGGAATCGAGTTGAAGGCTAGTGGGAGCAGGGTAGAAAGCGTGTTTGTGAATGTGATTGCTTGCTCGTCCTCCGCGCGCGTCTGTTCGTTAATCCGCTCTGGCGTGAGGTTGCGAAATGTTTGCACTTCCAGCGTCGTCCACTGGTGTGTGGTGTAATTGAACAGTTTGATTTTTTTTTTTCTTTTTTGCATCAACAACCTGAACAGAGAGCACAGTTTCTGACACTGGCAAAATGGGGAAAGTGCCTCGCAGCAACATCTCTGCACACACACTTCCGAGCGCGAAAGACAGCACCGGCGAAGCACAGCACACACAGCAACACATTAATCCAATCGAAAGCTCGTGTTATATAATGCCGTGGCGAAGAATTTTCCCGGAATTTAACACATCAAATCAAAACGAGTGGGTCTGAAGAGAGTGCGGTGCGTGTCCCGGGGGGCGAACGAACCGGCACGAACTAGCACAGCAAAGTGCGTAAAACTTGTTGAAGAAAGTCTTGTGGCAAGACACCGCACTTGTGAATCATCAATCGGCGGCATGAAGCCGAACAAACACCGCTCGGCGGGAGGCCGTTTGTTGCTCCTGTCGCGGTGGCCCATCTCGTGCGCTACCAGGCACCTCCACCGGTACGCACGCGAAGGGATGCGAAAAGGAGAAAAGGAGAGGTAAGGGAAGGCAGTCAAGCGGGCAAGGCGGCACGATTCGGTAAACTTAACCTAAAATCGAAACAAAAACACGCTTCCAAGAAATTATAATAACGAAGAGTATTTTTGGGATTTTTTCGTTGTTGCTACTGTTGGGGGAGGAGATTCGGCGAGGGTGAGCGAAAGATTTCCAGAACCCATTTTTGCGTACAAAAGAGAGTGGTAAGGAGGACGGGGGTTTAAGAGAGAGGGGGGGGGAGGCACAAAAAGTAGACAAAGAACGAAATGGAGAAAGAAAACAGAGCGCTGCGAGAGTGAGACAAAGCAAAAGATGGATGTTAATAGGTGTGTATGTGTGAGGCGATTCATTTTTTTTTATCGCTCTCTTCTCACTCCCATAATTCCTCTCTCTCTCTCTCTCTCTCTCTCTCTCTCTCTCTCTCTCTCTCTTTGTTTTTCTTGCTTCCTTTTTCTCTTTTCCTCGCACAGCAATTTCACCCACCCCTTTCGTACCTTTTCGTGCCACTTTTTACCCATATCAACGTATCATGTGCTCCTGTTGTGTTTCAGCGTGCCGGGTTGGGGAAAACCATGTTGGGGGCGCTCGTGGGTGGCAGGCAACAGCAAATGCAAACCCTGTGACTCACACAGAAAAAGTGGAAAACTAGCCTGAATTGAAGTGGGCAAGGTGTGTTTTGCTGGAGAGTTGCAATAAACACGAAACAAACAAAAAAAAGCTCAAACAGCATAGGGGAATGGAATGTACGGCCGCAACGAGAATGTTGAACGGCCCCGGGTACCCAACGGAGCGGGAGTTTGTTGCATGGTGCAAGAGCCATACACTTGCCGCACGGTGGAAGCTTTGTAAAAGTGCAAAATGTAGCTAACAGGAGAGGGTTTACTATTTTCTCTTCTAGCAAGCGGTGTGCACGAAAGAAAGGGATGGCGCGTGTGCGAAGGGACCGAGGGAAGACAGCGTTGTTGGGGCGTCGGAAAATCGATTGACGGAATCGACGAGACGGATTGCTTTCGGTGGCTGTGTTCGTGCTGTGCTCGGGGGCAATGGAAATGGGGAGAGAGAAAAATGAATGGATCCGTGTCGATCGGAGCATCGGTCTGGTGAACCGTGCGGGTTGCGGGTCGTGCCAAAATGGGAGACGGGCCGCAACAGTGCGTGCCGTGCAGGCAGCCCAGAACAGTGGGCTACTAGATCGGCGCTAGATGGAGCGTGTAAAATTCCGTACACACGCCGTGGCATAGTTACACCATTCCGAGACATCCTTTTGGGGCAGAAAGTGTTGTCTCCGCTGCGCATTCAAAGGCTTTAGTATTGTTTTTTTTTTAATGCCCAAACGACACCTATGCGAGATTCGCTGCTTGGGAAGCTTTTGCATAACGCAACCCGTTGTCTGTGGTAACCCTCCACCTACGCAACCCATTAACACTGTTCCAGTTTCATCGCATTACGCGAACAATGGGGCTCGCCGTCTGCCACAAGTACAGCCTCCTTCTTACTAATGGCTACACTTACAACTCCTTCACACACACACACCCATAATATTCGGGATGCAGAATCTTTACCTTTTGATTTTCTGTACAGCTTCTTCAGCGGTCGCACTCCAAACTTGCCACACTGGATACTCGTGCCGCTGTCGTTTGCAATTGTTGCCGACCTTCTTGAGGTGTTTCTTTCAAATAAAGCAATTAGCGTTCCACTGTGAAGGAGTGGTAAGCATTTTCACTTGTACGCACCGCTTGTAGAACA
Organism: Anopheles merus; assembly: GCF_017562075.2. NCBI lineage: Eukaryota > Metazoa > Arthropoda > Insecta > Diptera > Culicidae > Anopheles > Anopheles merus. The sequence continues at coordinate 30,809,959 of NC_054082.1, read as the reverse complement.
TTAAACCACGGCCGAACCACTGGGTCACTTGGCTGGTTGCTTGGATCGGATTTCTTCCTCTATGTTACGGCAACCCTCGAGACCAAGGAGACGGATCTATTATTTTTCCACTTCACCAAAAAAAACACTTCACACAGTAACTCCCGCATACAAAGCCTCACACACACACACACACTGCACAGCAAAACGAGAATCCTTACGGGATATGATTTTGCCCTCCGTAGTGTCCCACCGTTTTCGATTGAGCAGGTATTATTGCACACCGCCTCGTCTGCCGCGTCTGCCTTGTTCTCCTTCTGCTTGTTCTTGCACTGTTGGCACCGGGACCGTGGCCGTGGCGTAATTGCTCCCCTTTGCTGGCTGCGGATGCTGCGAGGGGGATCGGAGCCCGCTGCCTTCACACGACAGCCCGAAGGACACACCGTCGCAACAGGACTGCTTGGATCGATCGGCCGAGCCCAGTGCGTCTGGCGGTGTTGTTTTGGACCCGCACGAACCCCGACGACGGTTGGAACGGAACTGAAAGCAGCACACGGTTGCTCCGTCCAGCACAAACTCTCGGCGCTCGCTTTGGTTTTCTCTTCTCAGTACCAGACCAGTAGAGCAGTTGCCTCAGTTTGCGCTGGCAGACAACAACATTTGGCCGTGAAGCAGGGTTGAGCTTCTCCGCTCTTTTGTCTTGTGTGTGTGTGTGCGTGTGAGAGAGCGAGAGATAGAGCCCGTTCGCCAGGCACGCTTTCTCTCATCAGTCGTTGTTGGTCCCGTTGAATGGATACAGTTTTTTACCCATGGTCTGTTGCTACGCGTAGTGCCGTTTGCAAAGGATTGAACAATTGCAAGGAAAGTTTGTCGAAAATGTAGGAGAAGTCATTCTTGAATTGTAGAAGATTTGAAAGAGATTCTTAATCCGTGTGCATTAATTGTATTCTTCACGGCGTCGGTGCATTATTCCAGATACTTTTCAACCGCTCGTCTGCAATAGTGGGTGGCATTTTGATTGTGTGCCCGTGAACAGTCGAAAACCAAAGCAAACCTACAATTAATGCCATCCTCGCAACGCAGAAAAACAGTCCTCTCCCACAATCGTATAGCACCAAAATCTCACGCTCAGCTTTGATGCGTGCTCACTCACTCTCTTGATCGCATTTTCTCTTTTTTTTCTCTCTCTCTCGATGCTATCTTTCTTTCACTATTGACTCCCTTCATTTGCTCCCTGCACACTCTACTCCAACGCAGGGGTTTGCGTTTTGCTCTAAATATCAATTCCACCACGATGGAGGCGCATGGTTCCTCGCTCAAAACCGTCAAAATGTGTCTCTCGCGTGTCCATTTGCTCCTCTCTTCTACACTCAGTCGGCATTTTGCTGTGTCTGTGTGTGTGTGTGTGCGTGTGGCACGAAACGATACACTTGACGCACTAGAGGAAACGAGAGCGAGCGACTCGCGTCGTAATGACGTCAGAGCAAAGGCAGAACCCCCGGTACTGGGCAAGTGATTACCGAGCATACACCGCCAGCATGCACAGGCACAGCAAAATCCAATCAAAGTGGTTCTGTGGGGAAAAGGGATGGGTAGAGAAGGAGACCCGCGCCAAAGCAAACACTCATCGCTCACCCTCAGCCTCACCCTCTTCCCCTCCATGTTTGCTCCATGTTGCTTGCAGCATGCGCACAGTGGACGCGACTAAGCATTTTACTATGCCATACAACATTCCACACACTCGTCCCACTATGGTGTGGTGGGGTGATGCCGGTCGGTTGACGTAAACGCGTCAGCGTCGGGCACAAAAGCAGAGAGTACGGCACAACGCGTGTTCCGCCACCCTGGCAACCCGTGCCTACTACGATCTGGTGCCTTGCGTGTGACTGCGTGTTGGTTCTTCCTCCTTCCAGTAGGGGTGACTGTGACGAGCGGGACATTTAGCGGCTCCGAAGGGTAAACATAATAACACCCAGATGGGGACGGCCGTTTTTTTTTTAAACATTTTTTATTCTCGTAATGCTTATGCACACTGCCGGCGACACTGGTAATCATCGAGAGGTCACGGCGCCACCACACCAAAAGGGTCAAGTACGTTAAGGGCGCCCAACCGACTGACTGGCTCGGCTGCAATGCATGCAAACTGTGCACTGTATGTGTATTTATCGTGGACTTTTTTTGTGGCATGCCCACCCGTTTGGACGTCTCGTGCACAATTTGGTCCGTCAGTGCCCCACAGTGTTCCGGCGTGCCTGCGTCAGCAGGTCTTGTCTGCGCCCAGTATAAATAAACGCGGATCCTGAAACTAGCTCATCCTGTTTAAATATAAATAAGACAAACGATGAAGTGAGGAGAACAAAAAAACAACCATAACACTACCGTCACCTAAATATAAAGTACAGGCGCGTCAGAGAGGGTGGCGGCGCTGGTGGGGATGGTGTGGCCCGGACGTGTCTCAAGTGCAAACTAGAAGGAGGGGATACGGCGATTAAAAGGCGTCGTGTCCTTTCGCCGGTTTGGCGCGACCTGTACGCCTACTCCAGTAGGTGCCTCTTTCGAGCACGCTCTTTAACCGGCTCACGCCACACACTCGTGGACAGCGGCCTATGACGTACGTTTCGTAAATGACGAACAAAACGAAACGGTAAGCAAATATTTTTAGAGTTCATTCAACTGGTGCGGAATGAAAAACGGAAACGGAATGGGTCGCAAGTTTAGAGTGGAGCAGTGTTACGGAAGCTTCTCGTACAGTGGTTGTCGCTGTATCCATCATCATGTCACATCATTACCGTGTGTGTGTGTGTGTGTGTGTGTGTGTGTCGCCCAACCAGTCATCCATCCCCTTACCTTCCCTTAGTTTGTTATGATTATTATTGGCACGCGCGCTCATTAGAGATGCGGAAATGGTGGAATAAGTGGAAAACCTGCGTGGATGTTCGGAGGAGAACGCAATAGTTTACTATTGCGTTAGTTTAATAGAGTTCAATTGCGTATATATTTCTAGAAACCAGGAATTACTCGTCCTTTCTTGGCCATCTTCTTCAACTTGGTGTTCTTTTTCTTCTGAGCGCGCTCCTTAATGTTGGCTGTACGCTCCTTCTGTCGCTGTTTCTGCTGGTGCTCGATCTTTTGTGCCCGTTCCTTCCACTGTTCCTTTGATTTCTTAATCTGCTTCTTGCGTTGGACCAGTTTCTTCGTGAGCAGTTCCGGATCGTCGCGGACCTGTGTCGGGGAGAGAGTTACAGAGGCAAACATTAGTGGCACCATTATTTCTAACATAATCCAGCTGGACAAACATTACCTTCTGACCCGACGTTTTGGCCATTGCCTTCTCCCACGCCTGTTTCTTCTTAATTTCTGCATACTTTTCAATATCGCCCGATTCCTTCAGCTCCGCAAGCTGCTTCTTGTTATCCAGGACCTTCTTCAGCAGTTTCCTGGTGTCTGTTTCAATTCCTATAGGGGATAACATGAAGAAAAAAAACGGCAAACGCATTACTAGGCCTGTTTGTCGAGGAAATGCCATGAATCCAAAAACATACCCTTCTTCTTTACATCGCTCTCATCAAGCTGCACCTTGGAGAACACAATTTTGCCCTCCGCGTTGAAAATTGGCCCCGCTTTCTTTTCCTGCTTCACGACCAGCGGCTTATGTTCGATCAGCTTGCTCCTTTCCTTTTCCTGCTTGATCACCATCATGCTGATGTTTTTCAGCTTTTTCTTCATCTGTTTCTCCTTCTTCAGCTTCTTGCGCTCGACTTTGTGCGGGTCTGTGCTTGATTTGCGTCCCAAGTGCTTTGATACGATTTTGTTTTGCTTCACTATGTTCTGGTGCGTCCTGTCCTCTTCGGTATCATCCGTATTTTTCATGAGTGGTTTTTTCGGTTTCTCCACTGTGTCGAGCAGATATTCAGAGTCATCCTCATCTTCATCTGCAAAAAGAAACGTAGGATAGATGTTCGAGTGCGTTAGTTCGTTTCGTTAAACAGCATATTTACAAAAAGAAAGTCCCCGACCGACCCCGACCGTACCTTTCTTGGCTTCCGGTATGTTGAACAGCTCCATGTAAAACTCCATTTCATCGTTTATCGCTTGCAGACGGGTTTGCAGCTCGTTAGTCGCTTTCTTACCCATTTTGGATCTATTTATGAGGGACGAAACTAGACACACACGTGAATTTATTTAATGATACAGATTCCCGGCACAAATCGTCTTAATTTCCGCGTGGTGCCGATCAAAACAAATAGCACACAGTGGTGTAGTCGTGCATGGTACCGTTTTGGCATGACGTGTAGTGATGGTCACCAGAAAACAGTCGTCATCCGATCCAATCCGAGAACCTTTGTTCCGATATGAACCGAAAGCTAAACAAAACTATTTTATTGCAAAAATATGAACCAAGTTGGTAAACAAATGTGACTTTTATGCGTGCCACAGCATGCTGATAATATTTTCCACAATTTATTGCAATAAAATAAATCATTCCACTTCATTCAAAAATACACATGCGCTGTTCTGTTCTATTCACCTTGGCCGTCGCCGAACAAGCCAGCTGTCAAATTCTGTTGACGCTAGCTCATCCGTCAAAAATCATCCGAGTCATTGCATTATTTGTTGCCGTTGTCCGCTCTTTACTTGTTCAGTTTGCAAAAAAATAGTGAAAATGATTGACGCCGAGATGGTTATTCCTGATAAGGTAAGTGCGAGGGTGTAGTTGCACCTGTGGGCTTGCTAGCGGCAGTCGAAGTTAAACGTTAGTCAACGGAATTAAGCAACGGCGATTGGTTACCATTCCTACCCGCACAGGACGAGTCCGACACGCGAACAATGAAGGACGTAGTGAACCCGCTGGAAGAACCGCTGGAGGAGGATCTTTACATAAAATACAAGGTAATACATTAGTACAAATGTCGCTGTGCGTAGATTACAGTTCACCGCCCTTGCTAAACCCACGTCCACCGATGCTCGTCCACCCCACAGAAGCTGCAAAAGATGCTCGAGTTCCTAGAGGTGCAGGAAGAGTACATCAAGGATGAGCAGCGCAACCTGAAGAAGGAGTACCTGCACGCGCAGGAAGAGGTGAAGCGCATCCAGTCGGTGCCGCTCGTAATTGGCCAGTTCCTGGAGGCGGTCGATCAGAACACCGGTATCGTCGGTTCGACCACCGGATCCAACTACTACGTGCGCATTCTGTCCACCATTGACCGGGAACTGCTGAAGCCGTCGGCCAGTGTCGCCCTACACAAGCACAGCAATGCGCTGGTGGACGTTCTGCCACCGGAGGCGGACAGCTCCATCTCGATGCTGAATGCGGACGAAAAGCCGGACGTGCAGTATTCGGACATTGGTGGCATGGACATGCAGAAGCAGGAAATCCGCGAAGCCGTCGAACTGCCGCTTACACACTTCGAGCTGTACAAGCAGATCGGTATTGACCCACCGCGCGGTGTACTGATGTACGGACCGCCCGGTTGCGGCAAGACAATGTTGGCGAAGGCGGTCGCTCACCACACAACAGCTGCATTCATTCGGTACGTAAACAAGCGCCATGTTTCATGTTCAGCCGGACAGCTCAATGCAAATGTAATGCGTGTTTGTTTTCCCCCCCTATTTCAACAGTGTGGTCGGTTCCGAGTTCGTGCAGAAGTATCTCGGCGAAGGGCCGCGCATGGTGCGCGATGTGTTCCGCCTCGCGAAGGAAAACTCGCCCGCCATCATCTTCATCGACGAAATTGATGCGATCGCGACGAAGCGTTTCGATGCGCAGACCGGTGCCGATCGGGAGGTGCAGCGTATTCTGCTCGAGCTGCTCAACCAGATGGATGGGTTCGATCAGACGACGAACGTGAAGGTGATCATGGCCACTAACCGGGCCGATACGCTCGATCCGGCCCTGCTGCGTCCGGGTCGTCTCGATCGTAAGATTGAGTTCCCGCTGCCCGACCGGCGACAGAAGCGGCTGATCTTCTCGACCATCACGGCGAAGATGAACCTGTCGGAAGATGTCGACCTGGAGGACTTTGTCGCCCGGCCGGACAAGATCTCTGGTGCGGACATTAACGCCATCTGCCAGGAGGCGGGTATGCACGCGGTGCGTGAAAACCGATACATTGTGCTGGCGAAGGACTTCGAGAAGGGTTACAAGAACAACATCAAGAAAGATGAAACGGAGCACGAGTTCTACAAGTAGACACAGCAGCAGCGCTGGGAGTGGCGTGGCGGCATTGACGCTGGTGTATTCACGTTCGCTTTAAGGTTACACGAATGTACACGAATTCTGTGTGTGGGTTCGTCTCAATAAAATTAGCTACGATTTTGTCTGATAAACGTCGAGTTCTGGTTTGACTCGTTTGAAACATTTCGGACGTTACGGAAGCTGAAGCAATGGAAACACCTCCTCCACATGGATGCAACTATATAAGGGGTATGTATGGTATAGTATAGTATATATATATAATTTTCTTTGTTGTTTAACATTGACAATCCACAGAGTTTGTTATTTGGCATTTTTGGAAATGAAACACACACGCACACATACACATACATATACTCTCACAATTACTAAATGCTAAATGCTTTGAAACCGCGACAAACGGACCCGTCTCGATGGCTCGCCTCAAGCACACGAAGTGAAGAGAAGGCGAAGCCCTTACGTTTGTTACATTTTGAATGTTAGAATCTCTTTGTTATTCTCCCTCTCGTGCATTTCAATTGTATATTTGCGCGCACGAAGTCTATTACCAACGTGCTTTGTTACACATCTCTTGCTAAATTCGTCCCTCGTACACTGCATCAAGCAAACCCTCGAACGAACCCCACAAAGAAACCGTTACTTGGGTAAGGATAAAAATTACATGCAGCGCGATGAAAGTTGTATATATATATCATATCATATCATATCATGTCATTTCAACATCGGTATATAGGTATTGTATACATAGCTACTGCTCGTTTGCACGTGTATATAGTAATCGATTAATGGGATTATTTGTCCTCTTTTTTATGTACCTTTTTGGGGGGATTACCAAAGACCCGTTAGATTTAAAGTTTGCATTTATTTAAAAGTTTATTTCAACAAGATGCTTTGCTTAGCTACGCATTTATATATTCATTCCTTTATGACCCGTTATGTGTATGTGTTTTTGTTGCTTATTGCTCAATCTCATCTCATTGTATCAATCAACCGGTATTCGACCTAAACTGGTGTTGCGTTATGCTTAATGCTTAATTCTCTTCCTCCGACCCAACATTATGGCTATATAATTAACAAGGTTTTAGCTTGGCCAACCCAAAACCACAAGAAAATTCTCATCAACCCTCTCTCTCTCTCTCTCTCCCTCACTTTGTTACTACATTCCAAAACTGTTTGGTTATATGAAATCTAGCCACGTTTTCCTAACTACCAGTCGATGCCGCAAAGGACAGATGCCGCGTAAACAAAACAGTAAAACGCAGCCAGTGCCTTCGCCCGACCTGAACGCGATGCTGCGGCTGGGAAGCTGTTCAGATTTCATAGTCACTTATTGTCTGTGCGTGGGTCAGGGTGGTCCAGAGCGGTGCCCGGATACCTTCGCACACCTCCTTCTGCCGCTGCACCCGGGGTGCCTTCTTGCGCGACCCATATCTAGCCGGTGGTTTGCCGTCCTTGGCCGTAGCCGTCTTGGCCGATGTCGTCGTCGTTTCGTCAAAGCTGGTGGTACTGGTACGTCCATCGCGTGCTGCATCCCTTCCTTCCCGTGGCGATCGTGCTGATGCCGGGCTGATGACGCCGCTACTACACGCTGCGTGCGTTCGGCCCAGCCCGGTCAGATTCGTCTCGCTGTGCGAAACGGCCAACCGTTTGTGTTTGGTGTTGCGAAACCGTTTCCGCTTGCCACGGACCAGCTCGAGCACCGTATCGTCCCGATCTTTGCCGTACGCACCGTAGGCGGCGGTTGCGATCGTGCCGGTGATCGTGTTGGTACGGATCGGCAGGAGCGGTCCGGTCAGTTCCGTTGGGCTCGGTGCCCTCGAACCGACCGGACTCTCCGAATGCTAGCACTGCTCGTTGTCCGTGTCGGAGGGTGGATCGGTCAGCAGCATGTGGGCGGCGGGCGAATCAAGCTAAATCGAGCGAAGGCAATGTAGTAGAAGGAAAGGGAGGAAGATTTCTTCGAGGATGGAGCAAAACAGCACCAAACATCAACCTTACCTGGCTGCTGCCATGCGTATCACTCTTCTCCTCGTACACCGTATCCAGATCGAGGGAAGGGTATCCGCGGCTCAGGCTCTCCCTCGACTGTAGCAGAATCGAACGCTGATTGCCGACTGTTGGAGGAATAAGCAAAAAAGGACGAAGGTAAAATATATTTGCATTAGTTACGGAACAACAAAAAACGAGCAAGATGGTTGTTTCTTCAATCATCTGTAGTACAGATGTCTTCTGGTCGTTTGAATCAATGCGACCGCTCTAACGATGGAGGAAAGGACGCGAATGAAGGCATCTGCCGAATGCATGTCAATACACACACACACGCGAACAAAAAATCCAATCTTTATTACTCTTTTCCTTACGAAAAAGGATGTTTTCGTAACAGTGCGACGTTGTACGATGCATTCCGAACAGGCTGGGGCGGCAGATGGTTCTTTGTTCCCATTCATTCGACATGTCTTCCTGAAGTTAGTTAAACCCGACAGAGCGGAGCGTTCTGGAAATGCGGACCAAGCGAAATTGCTCCAGTGCCGGACCAGACAAGCTCCACAGCATTCTCAGAAATAGGCAGCAGCCCACCATGAATGGGTACACCGTAATAAATGCTGCTGTTGCTGGCGACGTTTTGTACTAAATGCTTCAGAGTGGGCTTGCGAGCCCGGAAGATGGGTTGCCGTCGTCCGTGCTAGAATTGAATTCCGCAAAAAGGACGCCTGGCTTCCATCGTGCACCATCATCTTTGCGGCAAGCTAATTTGAGCTTTATTCCACGAACGGCACTTTGAATACGAATTTAATTTAATTAGATGTGCCTTTGGATAGGTGTTCGGGGGCTCCGTGTGAATATAGCGAGTTGTATGGGAGATTGAGTATTTGAAGGGGCAAAGAGGTTGGATAATGCTCTAAAACAGTGTCTATAGGTTGTTTTATACTAAGAAATTCTGTTTAACATTTATTTACAACATTTGTTACCCCATATAAAGGTTAGGGTTGAAATTCTTCTTTCAATTGCTGTGCCAAACACCGTTGCCTGTACCCACTAGTGAAAGTGAGCTTGGCTTTCAGTGACTTATTTTTGCCATAGCATTATAGTCAAGTCCTACGTAAGGGGACACGGTCTATTCAGGACTTAAACCCACGACGGGCATGTTGTTGAGTCGTACGAGTTGACGACTGTACCACGAGACCGGCCTAAAGAGGGTCGAAATAGTTTAAATAAAAGAAAATAATCATAAACATAAACACCCAACACATGTAAACATGGCATAAGTTCAGGCGCTTATCAAAACAATACCGTTATTCTTTTTTTAAATATGTCCAACATTTCTTCCAAAAGTAAATATTTCCCCAAAAGTTAGTTTCAAGCCTTATGTCTACATGAATAATACAAGGAAGAAGACTGAAATAGATCTGTATGTCTATCAATCTTTTGCTTACTGCAGCAATAGCTCCCACACAATACCCTTCATTATCAGTGACCGAAACGCCCCCAAACACCGATCCTCCGCTGATGCGCTCAATTGAAATGAACGATGATTCTGCTTTTCCAGGGATACGTCTTGATTGAAGCAAGAATTAAATCGCCAGAAATAGAGCGAACTTTTTATGCGGCGAGAGCGAAGGAAGCACCGAGACCACTGAGACGCCCTATACAATCTATCATCGAGCCAGTTACCATTTGGTAATAAAGAATCAAATCGCATCGAAGCGGTGGCAGTTAGCATTGCCTTCCAACTCCATCCCAACCCAAACAAGCAAACAAACAAACAAACACGCACCACACTCAATTATTTTGCATCATAATCCTCCACCATCCACCGAATGGAAACAACAGAAAAAAGCAACAACAAACTAGTGCCAAAGTAAGCATTAGCGTCGAACCGACGATCACGACTTTCTAGGGTCAGCCTTCGGGTCAAACCTAAAGGGACAGCAAAATGAGCCGTTTAGCGCGCTTCCCGCAGAAGGCAAAGAGGCAAAACACAATAAAAACCAGAGCAACATTCTTGCTCCTTTCGCTTGCACAATCCTCATGTTGGTGGATTATGATGCTGGGAATGTTTGCCAACTTTATAATGGTACGAGAGTCGTACTGACCTCGCACGATAGGGCGTGTGCCTGGGGATGGGTTTGACGAACCCACCTCCCAACGGGCACGATCTAAATGGGAATAATTGCCACTTCGTTAGGTAGTCTCTCTCTCTCTCGCTTGGAATTGCAGGGAAAAAGAGCACCGGACCGAGCTGATGGTGAATTCCCTATTTTTTTACGTTACTTTGTCTCGTTAAGCGTACCTCCCAACCACACCACATCAAACACCAGGCGCCAGGATGCCACACCCGGAGAGGCCATGAAGTCGACCGAAAGGCCGATGTAATGCTGCGTTACGCGAACGAATCAATTATTTATTTATACACACTCGTTTATTTATTTACTTGCGCATTCATTACGCGCAAACGGTGGCGCGTGGTTAGTCCCACGCGAGCGTTGCTGCAACCGCAACCAAAGCTGCGAGTGAGTGAGAAAAGCTGAGAGTGTGGCCGTGAATAGTTGGCCGTCTGACAATGTTATCCTGGTCGCCATTCGGAGGTCGGGGGCGAAGGGGTGCCAGCTAATCAGATCACCATTATGGTGCGGATGGTTCCGCACAGCCGTTCGCTCCCGACAATCAGAAGCTCATTAATGTCGGCCACGTGGTGGATCCACGCGTCAAGTGTGTGATTGTGTGTTGCAGCTGTGCGTGAAATGAATTTGAATCAACGTTTGAAGTTGTGTACACATGCGGAGGGCTTAACGATAGTGTGAGAGAGTGAGATAAGAATTTAAAGAGAGGATGATGAGCACCAACGACGAATAAAGTTCACATCGTTTTATAGTTTATCTAGGATGGAGCATCAATGTGAATCCATCCATATGGACTTTGTTTTATCTGGCTTTAAATGAGCTTTATGAGGTTTAAGGCCATTGATACAACTCTCACACACGAAACTGGTACCCCTGTTAACCCTTGACGTATCGTTTGCATGGACACAGCTAAACATAAATCTTTCCCAGTATCAATAATACACCCACGGGGCAGGGATTTTCCGCCAAACCCACCAGGCCGATCCAATCCGCTACCGGAACCGACGGAAACTTCTAACGAACGATTTACCTTCCCTTTTGAAGGCGTATCAGATTCTTCCGCCAGCGAGTCCGGTTTGTTTTGGCTTTCAATCAAACAGTGGCAAATAGTGTACCGTTTACTCCGGCTCCGGTTCGATCGGTTTTCTGTTGGGCGCGGAAACTTTAGATCGATTGCAAACTGGTAAAGTTTTTTTTTCCTCCCATGTTACTGGCGGGGAAGTTTGTTCGCTGAATGGCAAGCTTTTAATTAGTTTCAAGTAACCCATTAAAAGGTAAACTATTACTATGCTCGTTTTTTCTCCCCCTTGCGAAGTGTTGGGAGAGTTGAACGTTGTTTAATGGTTGAAACTAGTTGAGTAATTATAGCGTGCGGCAGGAACCGTATCCGTATCGATCCTGTTTCTCCGATGAATCTTTGAAAGTTTTCCAATTCAATTTTGCCAAAGACAAATATAGAGACAGTGCATTGCAAATCAGCTTGCATTCCCTGGCTGGCAGCATGCCCACGGCCACTCCACAAATGCTGAAATGTGGATAGTTTCAGTATTGAATTTTGTTTGCGTAACGTGGTGGTTCATTTGGCCGGAGCTGTAGCGATTTTCTTAGAAGTAGGATCTATATGTATACGGTGGGTTGTTTGCAACGTTACCAATATCATTCCTCTCTAAGGTCGTGTTTCATTTGGGGCAAATGGAGAAATTATTTATCCGAGCCTGGGCTTTATTATTTAGCCTTTGATCCGCTGTGGTTCTGTGGTCTGGGTGAGTTTAGAGTCTGGGGTTTGTTATTTCCATTCCACTAATGGAGCGGTTCGGGATCTCCTAATGAATAACCTTGGGCCCAATAAATAACATTCCTTTTCATGGGTTGCATACTGTGGGCTCAGGGCACGTTTTCAAGGATACAAATATTACACTTATTACCTATTATTTCAACCTTTTTTATCGTATATGATGCCACACTTAGAGAATGACTAGTTTTATAAGAATATTTCACAACAAAAAAATCTTGAAATATGAAGTTGACTAGTCATCTTAGTAAAGCTTTTAAAATATTAAATATATAATTTCTGAAAGACCAATAATGATGATCGGACAAATAGCGTTATGAGGTCTAATTATATCGTTATATTGTGTCATATTATCCAATATGGTTACTAAAGTAGTCGAATAAATCAATCCTTGCTTGCTCAGATGGTTGTTGGCTCTATCTGGCATAGAACCAGCGTGTCTATCAAATATACTACTGGGAACATACAATAATTACGAGCTTTTTATTGTTAAAAAAAATATGTAAAAATTTATACAATAGTGTTGTTAATTCCAGAACGTTTCGTTCGATAATACAGGGTTTCCCACGATTTTTTGGTCAGTTCCCATGATTTTTTGGTGCGTTCCCACGATTTTTTTCACAAAGATTTTTGGTTCGTTCCTATAATTTATAGGTATTTTCCTATTAGATATCAATACAATTAGACCAAAAAATTCTGGGAAACGGCAAAAAATCGTGGGAACGCACCAAAATAATATGGGAACCCATCAAAAATTGATGGTAACTAACCAATAAATCGTGGGAAACTCTGTATATTGATTGAAACTGTCGCAACTTTCACATCACTATGGTCTGTACTTCCATACTATATATTTTGTAATAACACTATAATTACAACGAATCAAGCTACTCAAGCTTAAATAAAGTGCCCCAGGCAAGACAAATGGCTTACCATTCCTAAAGATTTGCAAGATAATTCAATAACACAACACTTAAACACACCCAATCAAACAGTTCATGAAAAATGATAACGATTGGTGATTCCGAACCCAAACTCAATCCATTGCAAATTCGCGTTTGCCTTATTTTTTTCCTCGCGTAAACATGCCAATGCGAAACATAGCCATCGTTTCACCCACCAGAAACATCGTTCCAAACCCCGATATCGCCACCCCGGGGGCCACGACGATTTGGTGCTCGTTATAGAGCGCGTCGCTTATTAATCTAAATAAAGGATCCTTTGCGCTAGATAATAAATCTCAATAAACCTTATTCAGCGCGCACACAGACACCGACACCGACACACACACATTGGCGGCAAGCGTACAATATCCTTCCAGTCTTTCACGCTGCACAGATCTCCCGCAACGGATGAATTGTCCTCCATTAGATGTGATTCATGTGCTAGCGTTTTCCACCGTTTTCCACACCGGATCGCATCCCCCCCATCGCCTCGCACGCTAACGATCTTCGCGACTGTGCAACTCCCTTAGCAGCAGCAGCGACTGCTTTTTAAAGACCCGGCAACCGCAGCCCGCAGGGAATTGTTAGCCTATCGCCCATGGGGACGGAGGTTTTGCCCAACAAACTTACTCCCGCGGCCATTCCGGGCCCCGAACTTTATTTACAAAACTTTGCCTAATTTCTATCACAGCTCCCCACCCCTAAACAGCTTGCACCACCCTTAGACACCGGACAAGCACGGCGACGGCTGATTGATGCACAAACAACGTGGCATTCATAGCAGGCGACCAATAGAACCTCCTCCCCCACGCGGGCGCCAACTTTGTGCAAATGTTGTAACGCGCCGTACACGCCGCGATGAAATAATTGAATCAATTTTGTTGACGCGCCAGAAAAAGTTTTGCATCACCAGCACAGCCAGCAAGTTTGGTTTGTGGACAATGTTTAATTAATTGAACTATTCCCCGGCTGGCTGCTGCAAAGACGCGCGCACTGCGAAGAGACTCCTCTGCCCGCATTCCAACGGAAACGAAAAGTGGAAACATACTTTTGTGAAATGCTTTCGCAAATTTCGCGAAAACCATCTACCCGAAATTCTTTGCTGCGCTCGTACCTCGTCGCGTTGTAGTAGCAGGGCCTACTGAGGGAAAACTGGAATGATGCTCTCATTCTCTCTCACACTGTCTTCTGTCTTTCACTCTACGCTACTTTCAGTTGTTTCGTTCCATTGTACTATCTTGTCACTACGGCGTTCCTTTGTACGCGTTCGACTGCTGCTTCACGATGAAGCGCTGTGCGTCCCGCACGCCTGAAGGCACACGCGAGCATACAAGGATTTTGAGACAGAGTTGATGTTGCCCTCCAAAAGAAACTATCCAAATTCTCCAAAGTAAAAAAAAGCCAGTTACCACTTCCCACACTTTCCCGGGGAAAAACGGCGGCGTACCACCGGCACAATACTTACGGTGGTGCGAATTGAAGCGAACGAGCGTAATGGTGTTTGCCTTGAGATCGAAGTTTCGCCGCCGGTCACGTTCGCGGGCAATCTTGGCACGGCGCCGCAGGCAGCAGATGACGAGCAGGGCAAAGATGGGGAAGCCAACGATACAGGACAGGATCGGTACGACGATCGTCTCCGGCGAAACTGTGAAGAATGGCGGGTAACGAAGCGGGGTTTTTGTTTGTTTTAATTTAAATCCAACAAAGTAAAGTAAAAAACTAGTACCACAACGTACATGGAGCACGAGACACCTGTCACTCACCTGTTGGATAGATTAATATGTCAACCTTTCGGGCGGGCTGTTCGGTGGGTGTGGTGGACGTTGCGACCGTACCGTTCGGCGCTCTCGGTGGCACGAGGGCCGACGCTAGCGTGCCACTGCTACTATTGCCGTGCGCCATCGAACCAGTTACGTGTGCGTACGATCGAGCCTCGGTCGGCCTACTGACGGTCGCGTTTCTGGGTACGGTTTTGCCGAGTACGGTACCATTGATGGCTTCATTCCACGGCGCTGTAATGATGTCCTTTGTCCTGCTGCTGCTGCTGCTGCGCTGTAATCGTTCGCTGGAGGCAGTCGCTTCTATAGCACCATCTAATTGCAATAACATTGTAACAACAGGCTCACGTTTACCACGAAAACACGGTTCGCACACGTTTCGTCGTTCGTTCTACAGTGTTCCGTTCCCGGGCAGCGCTTGCTGGCAGACGCTTGCTGCCTACACTCATTTAGCTTCTGCTGGGGCGGATGGGGCGGATGTCACAGCCGGGAAGCGGTGGGTGAAAATACGTAAACGTGCTTCAATTGATTGCGTCCCGTCGAGTGGGGCAGGTTAGAACAAACAAAAGCACAAAAGACAGGAGAGGAGAACTCCTCCATCGACCGATTCGGGAACACCGACCATCAGCAGCAGGGGTAAATAAATAGAATCGGTTCACTTTCGCTTTTAGCACAAAACCAATTTAGCTTGGAGCTTGGGGCCCTCCTTCGGGGCCGTGTAGAATCGAACGAAATCGAGTATTTGCTGTGGTGGAGAACAGATGGGAACGTCGAAAGACGGACGAATTGTTTTCCGTAGATAAGTTTTATTGCCTTTTTTCACCTCTTCCGGTGAACTCTTCTTTTGTGCTGTTTTCCCCCTCCGTTTTCTACCAACATCCATCCGCCAGACACAGGAAGGATCGCTTCCCTTTGTGTGACCGATCAGATAAACCTTCTTCACGTTCCATTTGCCAAATCAATCAATTTCGTGTGCCGTGCCGCACAAACACTACGCAAACACGCACACGCGGCGCTCCGTTTCCAACGTTACATGAAACTTTGACCGCACATACACACTCTTCACGCAAGCAAGATCAAGTGAGCCAAGCCCAGGAAACACAGGCACCATACCACGTGGGCTGCACTCTCTCTCTCTCTCGGTGGTTGTGGACGATATTTTCGATTAGCTCGAGCTTTTTGGTTGTTTGGTTTGTTTGTTGGGTTTTGTTTCTTTTTTTGTTCGATCGAAGCATTAGCTGGTTTTGTTGATTTATCCGCAAATTGCATGCAATCGTCGCACCATGCACCACACCACGCGACTCGCCTCAAACGAACCTTCACGAGCCTCTTACACAGCACTTATTACACCCCGCACAAAGCGACACAATTAACTGACGAGACAGATTCATTCAGCCGAAGTTGCCCATCCCAAACTGGGGTAGAAGCGCGCGCGCGTGTGTGTGTGTTTGCGGTCCGAAAGGTAACTTACACGCCGACGACGGTGCACGAGCGACTGGGCTGCTCCATCGCTTCATGCGGCATCGCGTATCACACTTTTACAGCAAACACTTTAATATTCACCATGCATCCAACCTTCTCCCATCTTGCTTCTTTGTACGTGTGTGTGTTTGTGTACGTGGGTTTAAGTGGAAAAGGTGAAATGGTAGTTAAACGAAGCTAAACGTACCGCACGGACAATCACATGTGTGGTCTGGTGATGATTGCGCGACGCCTACAGCGAACCGAAAGGGAAGCAAAGTTATATCATTGTGCTGGCTGATGTAAACTGTGAAGCAGGTTTAATTACACTAGCAACACGGAGAGCACACTTGTGTGGAAACAGGGATGCACAGTGGTTGACGATAGTTTTAGGGTGTTGTTTTGTTGAACAAAAATAATTCACTGTTGTTGTTATCGTTTGTACTTGCTGTAAACTAAGCGGGAGCGGATAGGAAAGAGAACCGAATCACTGGCGACCACGCGAGTAACTGCAAGCCAACACCAAACAGCAGCAGCAGTAGCGGCAGCCGTGCCGCGCTTCGGCCCTTTCCTTCCACGATCGGTACAGCTGGTCGGCTGGTCGCGGAAACGCAAACAACGAGCCGTTCTTCGGACTTCGGGGAACTCCCTTTCCCTACATGCCACTCAACCACCGGGTGCCACCGAATGAAAATCGATTGTGAAACACACGCGCTGGAAAACGCGAAAATCGGTCCACAGTTGAACCAATGCGTGTAAGCAATGGAAAGCGTGCGAGCGAGAGAGCGAAACAGGAGAGTGCGAACGAGTGTGAAAAGGAGAGCAAATGATACACGTACCCTTCTTCCTTTCTGCGGCCGGGCTACTTCGACGACGACGACAACAACTGGTGCGCGACAGCCAGTTAGTAAATGCTACTTCGGTCTGACTTCAGGCTGACCGTAGTTTTCGGTTGCCCTTCCTGTAGTGGGGGGGGGGGAATGGCAGGATGTGGTGGAAATTTCGAAATGGGAGATAGAACACATCAACAGCCAAAGTGAGACCGCAACTTCAAAGTGTGAAACAGAGAGATAAAAAAAGAACGAGCGAGAGAGAGAGAGAGAGTGAAAATGGGAAAATGAAAGAAAGGGTGAGAGCGAGAGAGGATTCGTTACATTTCGGAATGTTTTGTAGCGAAGCTGGATTGCTCCCCCCCCCCTCCTCACCTTCCTCAAGGACCAACACCATCCTCCCTTTGGTCCTTTCCATTCCCCCCGGGGAGCGCATCATCGTTGTTCTTCCTGTTCTCGCCTCGGTCGCTGGTCGAGCGTTTCAGCGTTCGGATGCGTTCCGATCTTGGCCTGACGCAAAACCACTCCCTCGTTATTGAGGTGGCATCGCATGCACAGTGCTGCACGGGTTTTTGGCGCGATGTTGATGAGCATCGAATTCAACCTAACAAACTTAACGGTCTCTCAAGAGACATCAAGCAATGAAAAATATATTTAAATATTATAAACTATTAAAATCTCCTAGGCCCAGACCTTCTCAAGTGTCATTTTGCAGTTTTTCAACATATCATGGCAGTCTTTCAACATATCATGCTTTAGTTTATGTTTAAATAAAGCTTTTAGTTTCTTTTCTCCAATTTCATGTAGGTATTTGATACAAAAGAAAGTGTTAAATTCTTTTTCAACATTTAACATTCAACTTAATGTAGAAATGACTCCTTTAATATTACTACTAAAAATCGACTGTATATTGACGTAACACATTAACTAAACTCTACTTGATTGAGTGTGAATGATCTAATGACATTTGACTTTAAAAAATCTGTTTTCTAATGGTTGATAAGTTGGTTGTTTCATACATTTTCTCGCTTTCAAGTATAACTATATCGTTTTGAACACTGTGGAGATTAACGAAGAATGGATTAATCACATGTGGAGCTGCTATGGTGTTTTAAAATAGAACTAAGCAATAGTTTTTGCTTATTTGTTTATTTCCATCTTAATAGCGATTTTATGGATTTGAAAAGTGTAAATTTCTGTCAAATGGGAACAGGAAATTGAATAAAAATTCACAGTCAACAGTTAACCCTCTCTAATCTGAGAACTCTCCGATTTGAAAACCCTCTCTTATTTGAACATTTTTGACAGTCCCTTCATTTTCAGTACATTTTTGCGGCTCTAATTTGGAAAACCTCTGCAATCTGTGTCCCTCTTATTTCTGTATGGTGTTGCTATGGTTATTGAAAGAATTATGCCCCAATCTGCAATCGTGTTCGTAGTTTCCTATAACAACAGCCAAGGCAGCATATTAAATTTTCCAAACACATTCTAGTTTGTATGAACTTTTCATTCATTTTCAACCTTTCTATTTTGAAATCCACTCTTATTTGATAGTCCCATCGGCTCTCAAAAAAGAAAGAGTTAACTGTAATATAAATGCAAAATGATAATAATGAAAAATAAATATTACAGTTAGTTGACTTGAATTGGGCCGACCCCATGGTACAGTCTCCAACTTGAACAATTTAACAACGTACCCGTCGTGGGTTCAAGCCTCGAATAGACCGTCCCCCCGTAAGCAATAATACTGGATAGCCTGTACAAGCCGGTATGTCCGCGTAGGACGTTACACTAATTAGAATGTAAGTTAGTTGAGATACAATATGACCTCACTTGTTGGGACAGTGAGATCGCTCTCGATAAATTGGGCTGTTTGTTTCATTGGAATGGCTTTGCTTAATAGCTCCATGATTACAATGCCGGTGTTTCTTCCTGTCAAAACTGCCTGCCTTGGTGGGAGATAACCCAACTATTGGCACCGCGCCAACGAGTGAACAAACCAACCGAAAAGGACTCAACCAGTGAGGCTCTACTGTAGTTCACATTCAAGTGAAAATCGTCATCCTATCGAGTGTTTTTGGTGGTTGTAGTAAATTGCTCATAAATTGTAGAATGGCAACTGGCGGTGAAAATTGCAACCGACCGTATCGCTCGTGGCGGATACCGAGCGGATACTGTGTGATCCATCTTCCGGTTTCGCCAGAGCATCTCTCGCACTCGAAATCCCAACGGATGCCGATCCGTTCATATTTTCCATCTGAATGACAGGTTTCGTGCCGTTGCCAACAGTATCATTATTACATACAGTGGCCGGCAAAATAAAGTGGCCACTACATACAATTTAACATGTTTTAATTTTTTTTCCGTGAAAAATGAAGTTATTGTACTGCTTTATTTTTTGAAACATTGTTTGTGATATGCTTAAGAATGCGCAGTACCATAGCATGACAAAAATGAGAAGTTTGCTTCAAGAAAAAATATTTTTTTCAAAATTGATCGAAATCATTGTGCCAAAATAAAGTGCCCACTTTATTCATTCTACAGAAAATATTTTTATGAACAAATATAACACCAATTTTATAATTTATATGCATTTCTCTCGCATTCTTTACATGTTCGAGGATCTTTGACGTAATTTATTTATTTTTTTATCTGCACATATTTGGCATTGGTTCTTCTTAAGAGCATTTCAGAGCTTTAACATATTTGGTATTTCTTAATCACGTCATTTTCACCACATTTGGATCAAAATGTGCACACTAAATCTCGATAGGATTAAATTTAAGACTAAGTGAGAGCGATTAAAGGAGTTTTATTCGATATGATTAAAAAAAAATCTTCGTGTATAACTTGAGTCGTCTTCTTGTTGTAACATCAATTTATTTACTAACTCCGTATTTTTCACAGAAAACAGATAAATTCACATAGTATGCTTATATAGGTATTAGCTTTCATTACGCCGTCGATTTAAACCATGCTCCCCACTTCTCGTATAGGAATCCCCTCCCTGGTCATCACATTGCACTTTTCATACATATTGGTTTGTTGGATCGCGTCTAGATATTTTTGAACATCAGTTCTAATTTGGACTCATCTGTCCAAATATCAGTTTTTCAACAATTTAACGATATATCTGCATGTTCTTGATCATATTGAAGCCAATTGGCTTTGTTAGTCTTGCTGTAGATCGGAAGAGGACCTTGAAGGACGCCACATCTAACGGACAGTAAATTACGAAAATGGCAATGTGATAACTAGGGGGTGTTCATCTTTAGGAGTAGCGGGAAAACGGGTATGAATCGAAAATACAACTATGGCTGATACCTATTTTAACATTCTTCATCAATACTTTGGGAAAAAATGGGTTTTGGAAACTAAAAACATGTTCCTACAGGCTAACATCTCAACACACATATTCAATACAAAAAACATTTCTCAACTAGTATCGTAACAAACACCTTGCATGTCCTCCATAAAGTCTAAATCTTGGTGCCATCGAGAATTTGTGGCAGATTATAGGTGCGAAGGTTGATAAAACTGGTGTAACAAACAAATAAATTTAAATTTAATACCCTTGATAACGCTTGAGAAGAATCAGATGCAAAAACTAGATGCAGAACTAGATAAACCATTAGAAATGGGAAAAAAATACGCCAAAGATCCTCGAACATGTAAATAATGCGAGAGGAACGCTTATAAATTATAAGTTGGGTGTTATATTTGTTCAGAAAAATATTTTCTGTAGAATGAATAAAGTGGGCACTTTATTTTGGCATAGTGATTTTTATCAATTTTGGAAAAAATATATTTTCTTGAAGCAAACTTGTCATTTTTGTTATGCTATGGTACTGCGCATTCTTAAGCATATCACAAACAATGTTTCAAAAAAATAAAGCAGTACAATTACTTCATTTTTGCCAGAAAAAAATTAAAAAATGTAAAATTGTAAGTAGTGGCCACTTTATTTTGCCGGCCACTGTACATGCCTCGCACTCGGACGGGAAATTGGCTACACACAGCAACTACGGGGATAGGGGGGGGTGAGGGATAGCTTAGTGGCCTTGTTGGTGTTGTGTAAGGGATGGGGGACTGGGATGCGAGAAAGAGCACACGCAGGGCAGGAGAGGGGAGGGAAGCACGCAGCACGAAAACAAAAGGGAAAAAGATGCCAGTGAGCAGCAGCAACGGCAGCAGCAGTGTGTGGTAGGTGTAAATATGATTCCTTGCAAACTGAACTACAATACCTCAACCCCCGTTAGTGCCGTTCGGCCCCGGCCACCTTCGGCAACGCTGTTGCCCTGCCGTCTCCTTACTTACGATCCATGCTTGCTTCGCCCAGTACAGGCCCCCTCACACCACAACCTTAGCACAATAAATCTCCACCCGTGGTGCTGGCAGTAGTAGAAGCCGCCGATCCGATTTAGCAGCATTGGAGCGGCGACCGGGGCTACTTTGGCATTTGGCTTGCGGCTTGGTTTTTGTGGTGATTATTTTCCGTCCGTGTTGCGTTTCATTCATTTCTGCCTTTTTATTTTTATCCTCCCTCGTTCGGTCGTGTGTATGTGTGTGGGTGGGTGTGTATTTCTTTCGCCGTCTCAGGACCGTTGCGACTAAAGACGCTGCTATATACTAAAGGATGAAGCTTTCCATCTGGCAGAGGGGGTCGTGGCGTTGGGGTGTAGAGATTAGAAAAAGGCAGTGGCACAAAAAAACGGCATTGAATGGCGTGAAAAGTATTACCAGCGAGGAGGAGCAGTAGAAGGAATGTTGAGTAGGAGAAGCACAACAGAAAAAAACACTTCGCCCGGGAAAAAGACGAAGTGGATGAAACCTTAGTACGACAACAGGAACATGAAGGTGGCACACGTTGACTAATGGCTACCAGATGGGCATGGGGTTGTGCTAAAATATAAAATACGCTCCCGGGGGGGCAGCGGGGGATTTGTGGGCGTCTTACCAGAGTGGTGGGTAAAACCGACACACATTTGCAATACACTGCAGACAGGCGAGGCGAGCAACATTATGCACGCACGTGTTAATGACAGCACCGAAATGGAGGTGGCGGGAACGTTGGAAAATTCGTTGCACTACACGTTACCTTGGCTGGGGGTATTTTCCGACATTTAGTTGGGTTTTCCGCACATTGCCACCTCTTTTATTCGTTCTCTCTCTCTCTCCCCCCCGTCGGTCTTCAGGAGCTCTATGCCTTGAAAAAGCAGAGCGAGACAATGCTAAAGGAGACGGGAAACTCATGGTCCCTTCACTTGTTTCACGGAACTGTAACTCGCTAAAACAAGCGAAAAACTTATTGCATAAAATGTTATCTTTGCTGTCGGAGTTTTTGAATTTCCCAAGAACTGAAACCGGAAAGACGGAAATAAATGCCTCGAGGGATAAGGTACAAATTGAAAGAAACACTATGGGAAAAGAAAGGAAAAAGTATGCTCGTTTTTGGAAACTTAAATTCCCTCTGCAAAGGAAGTTATAATTGGGAAAGAAATGCGTTTACTTTGAGCACATTCCCGGTGGAATTGTTTGGTGTGCAATGGAACCAACCGAGCCGCCAAACTTTACTTCCCTAATTTCAATTCGAAACTCACAGAAATCCGCCAGAAAAACAATATGAAATTCAATTCACCAACAATCGATTGTCAACTTCAATCTCTGCGCAGTGGCTCGATTAGCAACAATTCGACCATATTGCTGGTCCGATGAAGCATGAAGGGATTTTTGGCGTTCGTCTACCACACTACCCCGCTAGATGCTAGACCTCCCTCTAGATGCTAGATGCTAGAGTCTGCAAGTAGCTAGCTAATCGAGATAAATGAACCATGCGACTAATCGAGCGTACAGAATCGGGTCGGTGGCCACCACGGGCAGCTAACAAACGGTGGCGGATCGTAGTTTTCACTCTGCTCACTTACACTGTTTACTCACCGGTGTTCACTTAAAAAGCGTCCCCGTTATGTGCTTACACGGCTGTGCTTTTTTACCTTTTTTCATTGTGCCACCGAAAGGCACAAGTCCTCGAGCGACTGCTGCTTCTCTCGAGGACGATGCCGACTAGCGCAAAGTGGGGGGAGTGGTGAAAAGTAAATAGCAAAAACCACACTGACACTCACACACACCCACACACACACACACACACACACACACACACACAGTCACACAGCTTGAATGGTGGGCAAACTGGTTTAGTGAACTAAAATACGAACGTCATGCATGACCTATCCCTCCCTAACCCCACCATTCTCCATCTACATGTGAAAGTAATAAATGGAGAAAAGGAAAGGAAGGCGCGAAAGCGAAGGAAAGGAAGCCGTTCCTGGCTCAACGACACTGTGTGTGGGAGAAGTTAGTGACATCTTTCTTTTTTTTTTTTGTTGGCCTCCATTTTTCGGTTGGGGAAATGGTTAAGCGCGCCTAGGAGGAACCGGACGAACATGCTGGGGCATGGCTAAAGTGGACGAAATATGTTGTCAATCGACCGTTAAAAGGACACTCGACACTCGACCGTTGGCAGTGGGGAAGCCCGCGGGAAAAGCGACAAGCAGCAGACACCGAGCAGCCCTGGAAGGGGATTATCCTTGCGCTGATGACGTAAAGCGGATGAGATGAAACTGTGTCATCGAATCGGTGGCCTGGTGGGGACTGGAACAGTGCGGTACAAGTTTTGTGCGACGAAGCTAGTGGGACAATTTATCCGACGTATACGAAAGAGTGGAATTTACTGATTTATAGGGGTTTGCGTTCTACTACAGTAATGAACTGAGGTTGATGGGTCTTGCTCTTACTTTGATCGTATGCTGAATTTTGCACCTAGTTTAACCGCATACATGCTACAGCCTTATCAAAAAGACATCACGGAGGAATTGCAGTGTTTTAAATATCAGGGAGTAGGACTTTAAACGTAATATGTGGAACTGACTATCCTGCTATTAGTAATCAATGAGTCACTGAAAGCCAAGGCAGACCTTGACCGACATCGGTTGTTGTGCCAAAGAAGCGCAGAGAGAAGCATCAGTATTTTGAGACCGACAATATGGTCACAGACGTTTCATGATGCCACAGTTAAAGACGTGCGGAATAAGGGTCGGAATGTCGGGTCGGTTTTCCAGCATTTTAATACCACGGATTAAATAAATTGTTTATTATAAAACAGTGCGTCTAATCTAGTGTTACCTTTATCTTTGTTACTCTACACAATATCCTATAATGGATGACAAGACAGCTAACATACATTTTCCAGATTCGAGTTGGGATTTTACGGGTCCAAAACCTAGTGTTACCAAATCGAAAAGAGTTTACGGATTCGAATTGTAAGTACGATGTTGACAGTCGCTTAACGTGTTCGAAAAATAGTGTCACGATGTTGAGCTGGCTTGAAAACCCCTGTAAATTAAGTGGCTTCAGCAATTGTTTGGTGGACGCATTATTAAGCATGGAACGGAATGGAACACATAATGGAAAAATAACAAAAAACTGTCGACTGTTGAACGAAAAAGTGAAAAGACCAAATTAATTATTGCTTTCAAATTAAATTTAAATTTAACAATTATTATTCCAGTATCCCAAGCCGAAACATTGCACAAATCTGTCGTTAGAATTCAATAATCAGTAGAAAGATTTGCCATTTTAGTGCGAGTATTATTTAAAATAATTGAAAATTGAAAATATTACTGACACGTTACAATTAAATTCTTAGAGGGTAAGTCACTCGAGCTACCTGATTAAACAAGTTTTAAAATACATTATTTTGAAGGAATGAAGGAAAAACCTCTGTTTAGAAATCACACTTGCTCTAAATAATGACCTAAAAAAAGAATCTATCGATATAAGATTTATCCTAATAATTCTGCACTAAAATGTACACAACGCGCTGTGTGGTTGTGTTATCAGTGTAATAATTATAGCATCAGACTTTTTTTAACTAACAAAAACAATTGTAAAATGTTCAATTAAATTTTCAAACTGTTGCTGTCCTGCTACCGACCAACATTCCCGCCGCACTGTAACTAATCCGATGTGCTGCCCCATTCCAAACATTTTTGTGTCATGTTGTGCCCAAGCAATCTGCACGTTCTGCGTCGTATTCACGCACACTATTTTCTGATGACACTTTTGCGAGAGGTTTTAATGGGAGTGAGCTTTATTTTCTTCTTTCTTTTCATCTGCTTTTCTTTTATTTTCATCCACTCCAGCAACAGCAACAGATTTATCATGCTGCGGTCCGGGTTTGGGGTTATTTTATTGTGGCTTTTTCCCATTTTGCCCAACCGTCAGCAGTCAGCAGGAAGGACAGAAGAACGTGTGCAAAATTCAGAACATATACTAACAGCTCCTCCCAACAACAAAAAACCCCCTCCAAACCCACCCTATCACTGCTGGAACTTTTCCCCAACCTAGACGATGGTAAAGCTCCGTTTTTTTTCTCAATAAATCGGGAGATGGGCAGCAAATGAAGAGCAAATGTGATTACTATAATCCACCGTGCCAGGTTGGCAATTCAATTTTCAAAACTTTTACCCCTGCCCTCTCCCGTTCGTGATCCCTCTACCGTCACGAGTGAAGCATTTTCCCCTGTTATTTTACATGTCTGCCTGGGAGTGTACCATCACTGGAACGGTAGCAAAGAGTGTAGTAGATGCTGTTGAAGTTTTGCCTCGCTTTGATGACTTCAAATGCATCTTGCCTCACCCCGGCACTGGCGACTGGCAAGGCAAAAGTGAGCCGTAGCCGTTGAATAACATTAGCTTACGGTATGTGTATATGTGCGCGCCAGTTGCCGTCAGCAGAAAGTGCTTTACTCTATCATTCGCGGGCTGAAGATTCCGTCAGCATCAGCATCGCGGCACAGAGCCTGGGAAAAGAAAAGGATACGGCAACGATACGAAAAGGGTTGCAGTGTATAGCGGATGTAGTGTAAAAAGAGGAGCAAGAAATACGAATAAACACAGTTTATGCCTTTTTCCCCCCTGGTCCCTCGCATTCAGGCAGGGGTTCATGCAGCTGCGGGCAGAATGGCAGGTACGGAAGGAAGGCGCAATTGCTAAAGTTTTTCATCAGTGGAAAATGCTACTCAACGACTACTCCCATCAGAAGGGGCCGCTGCCAACAGAGCATATGAAATGTGTTGTGTTTCTATTTTCCACTATAAACTTCACAGCCATTGCATGTCTGCGTCTGAGTGAGGGTGAGTGTATGTGTTTCTTGAGCGCATAAACTTCAGCTTCGTTGGAGGTAATCAATCTACCAAAGAACTTTGACGGCTATGACTCTTTGTTCTTTCGGGTGCTCAATAACGGGTGCCAACCAGTGCTGCGCTATTTTCCTTGTTTTAACTTTTCCACAAGGGGTAAAATGTTAAAAGCACACCATAAAATGCACTTCAACGAACAGAAAAACGTTGTTTTTTTGTTTTTGCATTTGAAACCTATTTTTACTTTTGACTTTTAAAAGCAAACAGAAATGGAGCTAAATGCCACGCGCAACACACATGTGAATAAAATCACAACCAATCAATACCAATCGCAAACAATACATTCTGCGCAGGTGAAATTTGCATCGCCATCCGAAGCGCCACGGACCATAACTTTTCACAGAAGCAATAAAACGATCATCTGTTCAACTTAAACCAAATCTACCAACCAAACCACATCAACAAAAAGAAAGAATGAAAAAACGATACAAGAAATCGATACAGCAATTTAAATAAAAGTGCCATTAAAAGTGGAAAAGTGAAGAGCACACAAATGGGGTTGGGAAAAAAGGTTTTCCCTGAATGACGGAAGTGTGCAGTGTGCGAAGAAACGCTACCTACACACCACACCAAGGTCATTCGATCGTTCGCACATCATGAATTGTGGTCCAATTTTTCTGCCCACACCCCATCCCATTCCCAACGCATTACAGTCACAGGGTTTAGCACTGAAAGGCTCACCCCGGTAGATGGTGGGAAAAGTATGGAGAAAAACGGCGAGCGACAGGAACCCCACTGCGCCACCGTTTACGGACCGGGTTTCGCATCATCCGTGCGCCGTCAACACATCATCAAATATTATTGCAATCAACTGACGAGATTTCAATATTGCTCGCATGTGGCTGGGCGAACGATGGAAAGCAGGCAAAGGCACACAGAGAACGTGAAACAACGCTCGTGGGTCTCGCTCGCATCACCGCGCCAACTTTGATGGTCGACATAAAAAAAGCCCTCCCCGCTCAACCGGTGACAAGCATTCTGCCATCAGGGACGTCACGAAATTTGACGATATTTGACGTCTATTTACCTTTTTGCCCGTATTTGTCATCATTTTTGGTGATGCGATGTGAACAAGAAAAAAAACAGAAGCACCCCGCGAACGACTCTGGATCATGGGTGGGCTTTCTCATGCCCACGGTGCCCCGGCCCTTTGATGTTGTCAACGTGGTGCAAAGAAAAAGAAACTCTCACACACACACACACACTCCGAGCGGGGACTGATGTTACGGCTCGAAAACATGACGGCAACTGTCCCGTTTTCGGGCTGGATGAATCGGAAAGGCAACAATTAATTAGGAATTCTGCATAACTTTTCCAATCATCTCTTTCTCTGGCCGGTATGCTCAGGTATCCGTTTCGGGGCGCTGTCGATAAAATATGCAAACTTTGCCCACTTTACCAGCCCTTCTCCGCTCGACATGCCCCAGCATTGTCCGTTGTTTGGGGTTTGCCTTTTCCTGCCTTTATTCCTGCGCAGTGTTGTTGTTTTGTAACGCTTTACAGGGTCAGCAAATGGGTGGTTTTTTTCCCTGGGAGGGCCCGCGCTTACGGTAGCGTATCGTTGCGTGAAAATTCCCGCACCGTAGTGTTCTAACCTAGAAAAGGGCGAACAGAAAGGGGCTAAACTAGTACAGACTTAAGTCCCCTCCCCCCAAGCACCAAACACCAAAAACATGGAGTGAAAAGAAAAGCAAAAACAACAACAAAAACCCTTCCCATTGTGGGGAACCATTGTTTAGCGCCGCTCCAGTGTAAAGATAACAACGCGCGAGCTTCGTTTCGTGGGTTTGACTTTTCCGGTTTACTGGCACGTATGTGTGTGCGTGTGTGCACGCACCTTGCTTGACAAAATCAAAGTCAGGCCGGCACGGTAAACCAGAACGCACTCCAAAGATATAGGTCACACAAAAACAGTAACAATACACGGACATTATCCCGAGAACGATTCCAAACACCTGTACCGATCTAATCCCAAACCGGCTTCAACAGTAGATGGGGAGGTAGATGGTAGGCTATGTGCTGTGCCAGCTGCCAGTATTCGCCTTTTGAATGTTGTAAATCCATTCACGTGAGAGAACGGGCGGGCGCTTCCCTAGCAAAACAGTCAAAGAGCCTCCACCACAGAGCCGGGGGGGTTTTATAGTTTTAAAGACTTACAAAATGGGCCAACCGAGCCGGGTCCTAGTGCGGCCCAGTTCCGAAAAGTCGAGCAGTCAACACACCCCGCAACACTGCTGTAGCATTTGCTTTGTGCGCTACACACTCACTCCGTGCTCTCCGGTGGCACGAGCAGTGTTCTCTGTACGGGATTGCGTGTCCTTCGAAGTTTCCAGCAAGGTTGACTTGGGTACACACCAACGATGTTCGCTTTCCACCGAACAATGGCTAAAGTTATGTAAAAGGAGGTATTTGAAGCACCGCCATTGTTCGGACAGCAAATGCACCAAATTGTTTGTGTACTCGTGTTATGTTCTCGACTACAACGGCTTTCCCTGCTGCTGCTGGAGTCAGCTGTCAGACGTTGCACAAACTGGGAAACCCGTTTGCACCGGGATCGTAGCATGCTGAAAGCCCGCACTGTATTGCAACCTACTACCGCCATGGCAACCGACAACAGGACGTACGTTTTTGGGAAGGTTTTGGCTTTGACAGATTTCGAAACGGGTGGCAATCGTAATCGTACGTTCGTAGACGGAGAGAAAGTTGGTCTGGCTGGCGCAAGAACGGTTCGACAAAACGGCTTATCAAACCGACAGACACACACACACACATAGACTGTCACTGCGTTTAGCATTAATTTTACAACCTCTAGCAGAAATCTCATCCACTCCGAAAGCGTAAAGAATGCCGTCTACCAAAACGGCTAGCGATAGCGAGGAAGAGGGACATAGACAGAGCGAGAGAGAGAGAGAGAGAGCTGCACTAGATTCACAAGTTGTTTTAATTTCAAATTTGATTTAAAACTCATCCAAGTGGAAATTTATGGCAGCTGTCGTTGTTGCACTGCTGTTGTTGTGAGGATGGCAAATTGTCACCTTTCCTCTATCGCTTTCTCCGTCCCGTCCCACGCCCAATGGCTAAAAATACAGTGCCCGATCTGGAAAGGATGCCACGCGTCGTGTGATTCATTTGCTTCGAATGAATATTTATAACCTGTGCGCTGCACATGTCCGTTCACCCGTCCGCATGCAGCCGATAGAGGGGTACAACTTTTCCCTAGCAAAAAGGATAATCGATGCATTATTGATTTAAAGCAGCATGTGCAGCGGGACTCCAACGTTGGCACCTTGATAGCGAACAATCACCCAAAATCGGATTAGAGTGAAAGTTAGTCGCTCTAACTCGATTGGATTAGAAGGCGGCGGGGGGTTCCCAACACGCTCAAACACTCCCCCGCTACCACCGATGCCAACGACATGCCAACAAGGGCAACCGAGCTCTACCATTTTCCAATCATTCAGCAATCAAAACTAATTTGCACACCGCCGGTCGTTATAGCTGGAGCTGTAATTTTTTGGGGGGAGGGTTGGTTGGGAGTAGAATTACTGCTGCTGAACGAAGCTAAGCCTTCCCCGCCTTCCTCCCGAGCTCTTGCCCGATCGATCGATCGATTCGTCCACCGGGATTGTTCGAAGGAGGCAAATCGGGAGCGCTCGATGTGAAAGCAATTTTATGCCAATCAAAGACGCTTTAATTTAAACCCATCAGCCCCCATAATCGATAAAGTGTCCCGCAGGATATTAACGTCGAGTTCGCTTTACACGCGTGTGCGTATGGAAATGTTCGGCAAATTCCCATCCAGCCAGCATCCACGCCACGTGGCGAGAGGATTTGCCGGTACGGCATGGGAGCAAAGCGTAGCGCAAATCAAAGCAAGCGTAATGCATATCATGCGCCCTCGCTCTGTCGTTCACTGGCGAACGCTATTTCTTTCCTTTTTTCCCTCCCGTGCCCAATAGTGCGTGTTTCAATCCTATTGTCCTGGGGGAGATTTTTCCTTTCGCTTTTCGCGTAAAGGTCCATGTGACGTGCGAAGATATACACACACGGCGTATCGTATTTAGGAGCTGTTTGCCAAAAAAATCTAACGCAAAATTGAACATGAAACAAAACCATGCTAAGCAAGTGTGTGCTCAATCACAACGTACCACCCGATTCGGAT
Organism: Anopheles merus; assembly: GCF_017562075.2. Taxonomy (NCBI): domain Eukaryota; kingdom Metazoa; phylum Arthropoda; class Insecta; order Diptera; family Culicidae; genus Anopheles; species Anopheles merus. Next base: position 30,779,440 of record NC_054082.1, on the reverse strand, counting down.
GGGACAAAAAATCCTTCCAAAATCGCGCTTTGGTCGCGACACACACACACACAAAACTGTATCGAAAGACCGAACAGCAAAACAATTTCCAACTGTCACCTTCCTAAAGGAGGGCTAAGCTTGTTTTTGTTTTTTTGTCTGTAAGCCTTACTTGTAACCTAACTTTTCTACTTTCTTTCTATTGTTTGTACACAATTCGGTTACACTAGCTGTGTATGGTGTGTGTGTGTTTGTTGGGGTGCCAGTTTTTGTTCCCTTTGGTGCCCAAAACTTCTGGCGGGCACGGTACACCAAAATGGGCTGTGCATGGAAACTTCAATCGAATTAAAGGGGCAAACCAACGCAGGCAGTAAAGTATGCTCCACGTGCCCCTAACCCTCCCCCCCAACCACCCTCGCTACCACTCCGTACCGGTGACGGCAACATGACCCTACTCAAAGTGATCCTGCATTATTTGGGCTGCGTTATTTCTTTAAGCACATTTTCGTTGTTTTTTTTCTGTTTTGCTCCTCTTTTCTCTACCAGTTCCACTCTGCCAAGCGAGGCTAGGATAATTCAGACAATGTGTTTGTGAAAGCTTTGCCCCATACTGTTTGCCGGTGTTAGTGAAAGGGTGAGTAAGATGCTGCCACCGTTTCTAGACTGTGTGGTTTTTCTAACCCTTTCTCCATTCGCCCTCTCCCCTTTTTTCGGCAGTGCATGATTATGAATAAGCTATCGTCGAGCGAGCAAGAGAGAGAGAAAGAGAGAGAGGTGCGAAAATTTGGCCAAACAAACTGTAATCATTGGAGTGTGGCAAGGAACAGAAAACAACCGGCTCACATTAATGTTTAATGTTGGCAAGAGGCACGCGCCTTCTGTTGCATAAATTAATCAAGCGGGGAGCAAGTCCGTGACGTATGAGGAGACCCTTTTCTCACGTGCAGGGGCGGCTTAGTTAATTTCATTTAATGTTTTACATTACACATCCTTTCATGGTTTGGTTGTGTGAGGTCTGTGTTTATGTTTTTATTTTTGAAAAAAAAAAAACATTGTCGCTGTTTCATAGGGACACACATTCATATAGCTCATGCAATAGGGTACTGTTTAATTTAAATGTTGTAAGAAAATATTGAAATGAAAATACGAAAATCTACTAAAAGCGTAATAAGGCGTAATAGGATATTATGTTTAATGTTTGCAAAAGGAGAACATAATTTAAATAATTTAACCACACTTTGGCCCTGGAAGCAAAGGTTTTAATACACTCAGTTGCGTGGTACAAATAAGGCTAGCTAACATGCGAAGCGCCTGACTCGTGTTGGTGAACTCCACTGAAAAATGGATCAATTTGATTATGTTTGTCAGTGGTGTCAGTGTCTTCGATTCCATTCACCAGCAACAATAATCGGCGCATGTTTAAAATTGTAAGTGTTATTAGTAGTACCATACGTGCTCGACGGGTCGGTCCCATGGTTCAGTCGTCAATTTTAACGACTCAATAATATGCCCGTCAAGGGTTTATTGTTTATTTGTCATTACTCTCCGCCTTACGGTTCAATAATTTACTTAACCTACACCTAAACCTGACGAAACGCAAATTAACACAGTGCCTGTACTAGGAAGGAGAAAATGAAAAAGATTTAATAGAATGTAAGGATAGGGAAGGGAAGGAGCTGGAGAACGAATTAAAGTCAAATAAATGGTACAGGTTGTTGAATCGACGCAGAGAGACAAGAAAAAGATCGTTTGAACCATATTGAATGCGCTTTGGAAGACTAGCTAGGAATGGACGAGAACGGAGGGAACGGGAAGGGACATAAAAGGGAATGCGGGATAGAAGGGAAGACGCATCAATGTCACCGAGAAGGAGTCCTGCGATAAAAATAGCCTAAGCGCGACCACATCTGCTTTCAAGCCATTCCACGCCCAGCATACGGGTTCATGGGTTCAAGCCTAGAATGGACCTTCCCTCCCCCCCCCTAGCAAAGATTGTGACTATCCGGCAGCGTGGTAATGAATTAAGTCTCGAAAGCCTGTATAGGGGCCAGCTTGTTCGGGTAGGACGCTACGCAAAATTGAACAAGAAGAACAATAGATGCGCTCGACGGAGTGATTGACGACGCTACGTGTGAATTCATACAACTAAACGCAAATTCGTTCATTCGTGGCGACGATCGTCGGAGACTCATTTTCATTCACTTAAATGCATAGACGTTGGAGGTCCCATGGTACAGCCACGAACTTGAAACGACTTAACAACATGACCGTTCTGGATTCAAGCCTCATATGGATCGTCCCCTCGTAGCAAGAATTAACCATCGTGTTGCTCGAAATCCTTTATAATTCGGCACGAGCGCGTAGCTTGTTACGCCAATAAGAATATGCTAAAAATAGCACAGACGATAAAATAATATCCGTTTAATGCCCAAGACACTCAAGAGGGTCATTTTAGCGGCAAGAGATTTTCAATTTTAATTCCCCAAAGTGGAACTGCATTGCATTTTTAACTGCCATTTACTACCACCACTCACGAATTCGTACACTTATCGCGATGCTTGATTAATTTAAGCTATCTCATCTGTTGCCCAGACTGGGCAATTTTATTTGGAGCATGTTCGGGTTTTTATTCGTTTTATTTTTATTTTTTGCGATTCCACCCCAAACGTTATTCTCTCCGCGATCGGGTTCCGCCCGTTCGCTTTCCGTATTATTTTATTTTTGATTTTTTGCTCTTTGCCACCACCGCCCCCTTTGCGATTGAAGATACGGTCAATTTATTAGCACCCACCGAAATAATACCTACTTTCCATCGCTCCATCCTCCCTTTTGTTCCCATAATTATGATGCCGGGATCGCTAAAGAATAAAATGAAAGGTTAATCATCGGCCACTTTCCAGCAGCAGCTTGCCGGTTGGTAGCTCATTTACATTTCCACCAGCAAACCAGACGCACGAGCGCGATCATTCTCCCAGCGATCGAAAGGTGGAGCTGCTGCTGCTGGTGGTGGTGATGCGACCGAGATGCTTTTATATGGCCTTCTTTAGCCGGTCTTTATTTGCCCATTTTGTAAGCTATTTTTATGGCACGGTTCGACGTTTTATGAGCCTCGCACAACGACCGGTTCAGCCGGGTCTCGTTCACACCTCAGACACGACGGATTTGACGGATGTTGAAGTGTGGAGGGGGGTTGGTTTTTCTTCAGCTTTCAGTTTCCCCGTTGTTTACGGCTAATTATCTGCCCTGATGCACTCCCGGAATCGGTACCATTCATGCTGCGTCGCACTGAAATCTCGACAAAACCTTAAACGTAAAAGTCCCAGTGTGCCGATGTTCCGTTCTGTCTTCAGGCCCTTTCAGGCACAAAGCTTGGTCAAAACAGCTGTTTTCCGCGTCCAACAGCTTCCCCGAGAGCAGAGCCCGGGTGTAGTAAAGCGGAGTAAATGGAGTTACTCCTTTTTGCTTAATGGCCGGCGGACGTTGTTGGCCGTGTTTTTATATTCCGGTTCGGCGCGCGGTTTTTCCTCCGCCACCTATCTATCGGACCACAGCTGCTACCGTTCTCACCGATTACTTTCACCTTTTTCCCAATGCAACGCTCACCGATCGAACCCGACCGGACGAACCCCTTTCCACACAAGCCTCCTACCTTGCGTTCAACGTTGCCTTGACGGAAGGACACGTCTGCGAGCGGGTCGATTCGATTGTCCCAGACTCCCAAAGGTCGGCAAAGATTTTTACAGGTTCTGCCAGTTACAAAATCGCATCACATTCACATCTCAATAAACACCGGAGCATTCAATGGCGGAGAAGAAAACAAACGCCACCGCTAGCAACAAAAAAAAGCACCTACATTCCCTCGGGAAACACGGAAATTCGACACCACGAGAGAGAGAGAGAGAGAGAGAGAGAGAGTAGCACCCACAGGAAGGTTATTGCTCTACCGTTTTTGTTTCCTGTTATCCGGTTTCTTAAAGGATTCGCTAGCGAAATGATGAAGCAGGCCTGCCAGCACCAGCTACGCTTCGCACTGTATCACTCAGTTCGTGCCTGTTTTGTTCCGCGTACTTCCTTTTGTCCGATCCTGATAAAAAGGGGAATCGGCGTCCCGAGGGGCGTCGTGCGCATGCACCAAACCTAACCGCGGTCGGCCGGTAAACCGAACCCATAATGCCGAACACGAACGTCCCTTTTTCTTCCCTGGTCGAAGAGCAAGTCGTCCGAAAGCTTCCCGTTCGAGAGCTTTCGCCAGCGTCATACCGTTCGCAACGGAAGCACTACGCCGCTTGGTAGTAGTAGCGGCTCAACCGTCCTGCGGTTCCGGTGGAATTTGTCCTGCAGCAGTAGCAGCAGTAGCAATAGCCGATTGCGTTTTCCCGCCGCCAACAGTCGGTTGTCGGCACCGTTGTCGGGTTAAAAAAGGGTACTTAACGTTTCGACGAATGGTTGTGTGTGTTCGATGCCGGTGAAAGTGAAGTGACCGTGTGCAAAAGAGCATCCGACAAAACAAACAAACTTCCCTTGCCTCTGCCATCGCGCTCCGTAACACGCGCTCAAGTAACACGTGCCGTGGATAAGTGTTTGCGTGCCGGAATAAGTAGATCAGCTCGAAGAACGCACACACCAAGTGCTTTTGCCGGGACCGGGAGTGATGGCCGAAAGGAATGGCGCTGTAAAAGGATCGCTTTAATTGATTCTGGCAAAATCGCTCTGTCCCCTGTTTATCCGCGACCGTTTTGTCGTCGCCGTCGAGAAGAAAGTGCTTTCAACATTCTTTCCCTCGTTCGAATCGATTGTACTATTTTCGGTAGCACATACACACAAAAAAGGAAGCTAGTGTGTGCGGATACGGTGGTGCTCTTTGTGAGTGAAGTGCTGTTTGAATGTTTGGAGCAGCAGCTCGTTTTGCATAATTCAACATTCGCAAACGGAACGGGGTTGTGAGTGTGAGTTTAGGTGCTGCGGAGCCGTGAACCGACCGGCGGGTTGTGCACGTCAATAAAAATTAAGGAATTTGTGCAAAAACTACACCGAAACACGCGCGTGTCGATGGCGGGTCGATATTAAATTCTTCCAAACCTCCACACCCACTCACACACAGCCACACAGGATACAGGATTTGTGACGGTTTTCCGTCACGGCACAAAGTCCCATCAACACGCCATCGTCAGCCAGACTAGTTTCGGCTCGTGTAGATTTTTATTGTAACCACAAGCACAGGCCAAAAGCTTTGCCCAAAACGGATCACAAGCGAGTGTGTGTGTGTGTGTGTGTGTGTGTGTGCGTTCGAGAATCCAATCAACGAATTCACTTCCCTCCCCCCACTCCCCTTCGTGAAACTTGTTCATAAAACACCGGCCCTCCATTCGTGGAGCAATGAGTGCTCGATGCTGTCTGGACAGTGGCCACTCCAACAACACACAGTAATCTACCGTGCTGCTGTCAACAGTGACGCGTCCGCCAGCATAGCGCCACGTGCATCCCCCCGTCCGTCACCATTTCGAAAGGCTTCGCTACAAATGAAAACACGAAGCGACCCACCATAGTCATCTATCCCACTGGTAAGCCTGCCCTGGATGCCTGGCCACCGTTCTGTACATTATGCCACTCGATTACGTTTACCAACATAACTGAACCAACTAATGCTGGCGTTCGTTTCGTTTCGCTTCGATGTGTCCCGCACGTCAAACGCGCAGTGTCCCCGGAGACGGTGATCATACCGATTGTGTCCTGCATCATTGGCTTCCCCATCCTGGCGCTGCTGGTGATATGCTGCCTGCGGCGGCGGGCCAAGCTGGCAAGGGACCGGGACCGGCGCCGCAACATCGACCTACAGGATCACGCAGTCAGTCTGGTGCGAATTAATGCCATACATAGGTTCAGTGAGTTGACACGTAGATATAAGCAACACTCTGTGCTTCTGGTGGTGGTGGTGACTAACCACGCTGCCCGCTACTATCACCTACTCTGTTCACGCTAATACCATCTAATCACAACAAAACAACAACAACAAAACTTTCCCCAAATACCAGACCATCGCTACACGTCGTCACCGTTCGTTCAGGTTTAATCATCCATTCGAGAGGCCTGTCATCAGCGAGGAATCATCTTTGACACGTTCTTGGTCGGTTTGATGATTCCCCTTTTTTATGTTGGAGAATGCTTCCTTCTATCATCATCATCACAGATGTTAACGCCTTCTTGCATCCTGCTTGGTCAAGGGAAGGATGAATGGACCGACTGTTCGCTAACCGTTGATTACAGCCATCTTGGATTGCTTTTCAACGTCCACCAAGGGAATACACTGACTCTGGCCTACTAGCAGGAGCAAGTCCTGTTGCTGCTGCTGATCCTGTTGCCTGCCTGCTAAGATTGTCTTTAAACATTCCCGAACAACGTCCCTATTGTGCATTATCTTGTGTGACACCCTGCTGAACTCTTGAAGTAGTAGTGTAGTTTTTTTTTTTTTTGTTCTAACACGACGTCACCTTGGGCGGTTTTGTGGGCTTCATTACGAGCCTCGGTGTCATAACCCCAAGCGTTACTTACGCCTGTTGTCATCGGAGTGCTACTTTCAGGCTGCTTCTAATTTAACCCGCCCATCGTCGGCCGGATGCAATGTTTATTATGGTTTTTCTTTTCTTTTTTGTAATAAATTGTGAGGATCGTTTCATCCTCGCTGTTTAGTTCAACCCAAAAGCCTTCCGTTCCAATTTTCACCCCGATCTCCACTTTTCTCTTACCCTTTTTCTTGTGCGTTCTTGTTCGCTCTTCTTGCCTTTTGAAAGCTGTAATTTGAGCGGCGTTACTTCAGGCGCTTGCCGGACACACGAGCGGTTGAGTTATTTATGCCGTAATAGGATTCCTGTCATCTCCTCTCCTTTCATTCACGCCCCACACTTTCCTTCCGCTTCACGCCTCGAAAGGGTTCGCCAGCGCGAGACGCGTTAAAACAAAATAAGGATTAATTGAAGCACCTTGGCGGAAGGAACACACACACACACCTGACCGGCCACAGCGTCAGTGGGCGAGCAAATGAGATTAAAAAGTATGACCGCCCGCACATTTTAATGGTGCCGGGTGGTTGAAGAGTTGCGAGTTTATTTATTTTTTACCACAAAACAGTTAGATAAGTTTTGCAATGTTGCACAGTATTTACGTTTCATTATTTATTTATCTCACCCAATCGCACTTGGTTGTTGTTGATAGGATGTGGTTTCGGTAGTAAAACGCAAACCCTTGCGTTGTTGGGACGGCTCGCGATTGCCGCCAACGTGTAGATTGGCGTGAACGTTGTTCGCTTTTATTATATCTCTTAGCCACCATTTACAGGCTTTCCCGGGAGTGTTTGTTTTTTTTTCCTTCCTATTTTTTCGTTCAATTCTCGTTTGTACGGTCACATAATTACCCGCCTGACGGGAACAGTTAATGGTGGGTTAATTTCCTGACCTTTCTGCGACTGCTTGACCTGTTATTTATCATTTTTATTTTTTGGGCTCGACAATCCTTTTTTCAATCTTCGAAGGAAACGTTTATTGATCCCTTCGTCCCTTTTTTGAATATCCTTTTTCTTTTTATTTGGGTGCGTTTAAATGTGGGTATGGCGATACTTTAATGCTTGTTGAAGTTTCAAATTCCTTAGCTCCCCTGACGCGGTTAACCTTTTACACTCACTGCACTTTCGATGAATTGGCATTTGATTGGATTAATAGCCATCTAGAAATATATTGAAGCAACTAAGCTGTAGAGCAATAGAGTCTGTATTCGGTCAATTTGATTTAGTCAGCATGCAACATTAGCAGCATTTTGAACAAATATTTGCTGAAAATGTCCACTTTGATCGCTTTGATGCTGTACTATTTGAAGTGAAGCTTTCATTTCTCGTTCAAGTTACTTTATTAAATGGCACTGGGCAGCAAAGCTTCCCTTAATGGACGGCACAGTGCAAACAGCATCCGTAAACGATAACGGCCAAATCATTCGCTTTGAAGCAACAGAGTTCGATGAATCGATAGCCATCAGTCTAATTTATTGATTAATTACGATAACGGCATGCACGAAAGGAAGATAAATCAAACCACCATTTGCAAAAACACGGTTCGCCACTGTGCACAATATACGAAGCAGTGCCGGTTTCGATACGTTTTCGCTGTTGCACCTGCATCGCATCGGAATCGAGTAAAAGTTCCGCGAAATGGAAAACCATTTCACTAGTCGTTCGACAAAAAGCGCTCCCCTGCCCTCCCGTTTGTCTCTGCTTTGTGGTGATGCCATCTGAAACATTGCACTGATTTAGGAATGTGCTGATTGCAAATACATTCACGAGTGCACACTCGCGCGGAGGCAAACTTGTTTGATGTAGCAATGTGATTATTGGTAAGTGACACAAATTCAATTAAGTACGAACGCTGGACAAATGGGAAATAGAACGCTTGCGTAAATGGTGTCAGAAAACATTTAGATCAACTATTGGCTATTGGCAGCAGATCCTCACTGTACTTCCCAACACCTGTTCATTGACAATGTATAAGTAAAACTGCAAAACACTCGCTACTCCAATTCGCTCGCTGCTGGCTTGCACTACATATTACAGAGAATAACATAAATAATTAACATCGACAAATATAGTGTTCGGTGCCACTCAATGCTGCTTCCTTTGCAATTGTGCCACAATTATCGATTAAAGCTTCGCGCCAGCACAGCACTATAGCTGTAGCATCGCATCTGGTTCGCTGCTTTCTTTCACATTTACTGCGTGCTTACACCTCACAACTTCAATTACATCTAACCACACATTTCTTAATTTATTCCACACATATACATGTACACACACACATACACACACGCTCGCTAGCTTGCCATCTTTTTCAACGATAATCTAACTTCAATTTCGCTCTTACGCAAGTGGTATTGTAGTACGTTTAGAGGAAGCATTTCCCCAGCTAGACATGCTTAACGTTAGTACTTAGATATTGTGTATATACTGGGAAAAGAAAAAAGTAGACGAAAATAGCTCGTAACGGTGCTACTACTACCACTACCATTGCCATTGCCACTACTACTACTCCTGCTGCTTTTGCTACTTTTACTACTAATTCTACTGTTTCTTCCACTGTTATTACTTCTTCTTCTATAATTACTACCACGGTTCCATTTATTGCTGTTAAGCTTATACTAACTAATCCCCTTTCATCTCTCCTCACATTTTCCCTTTTTTCTCTCCCTCCCCCTCTCTTTCTTGATTATATTTCTGATATAGATTACAATGCCCCGCGAGCTGTCAGTTTGTGTTCTGAGAGAAGTATAAGCCACAGCATACCCTCGCTGGAGCTGGACACGATCCTTGAAGAGACGTTCTGTTCGGTGGAAGTGTAGCTGAAGGTCACGGCGTCTCCACTGGCATAATGGTGTGGCTAACGTACGCATCTCCTCTTCTTCCCATTCACCTCCGTTTGGCTGTGTTCTTAGTGAATGTGCATTATCACGCGGTTCTTCATCCACATACACCAACCACACCTTCCCGGCAAAACCATCCATTAATAGTATAACGAAAGTTAAATATGCTCATCTATCCATGCGTCGGTGAGTTTGTTGAATCGTTGAGAAAGTTTTGTGCTGCGTGCGCTGTGTATTAAAGATATGTTCTTCACTTTTTCTCCCCTTCAACCTCTTCAACATTAAGGATCTGACCGATGGGAGCGTCGCTGGAGCCATCGAAGAAGAATGCTCACACAGTGGAGCTCATGCAGTCAGCACCTCCCGTTAGCCGTCGCCAGCATATCATCTAACGGCTTCAACCATCCAGGGTAGATGTAGTGTTTTTAGAGATGAACAAATAGGACTCAATGTTTTTAGAAAGTTTACCCACTTCCAGCCACATCCCTCATATCGCAACCGTGTACGATGGTGTAGTGCACAGTCACCAAGATCTTCATCCATTCTGCAACGTGTAACAATCCTCGAACGCTTTAAAAGTAACCGACAACCGTGAGGTGTAGTGTTAGATGGCTAGAATATATAAGGCAAGCTAATTGGGCGTAGCATATATAACCGGCGTATTACGGTGCTACCGGTGAATAAGAACCACACTGTTTTTCCCCCATCTACCCCCTTAAACAGCCTTCTTCAAACAGCCTAGCTGAGAGTAGTGGTGTACTAGTAGAAGAAGTTAGGGCTCAGTACCACACATACTCACACACACACACCAAATCCTAACGACCTTACCTTTTTCCAGAAACCCAGCTGTGAACGGTATGGAATGGCTTTACTCCAAACCTAAACTTTTGAATGCTTTAAAAACTCATCAAAACGTCTCGCTCCATCAAAGTCCTCCAAAGTGGTAGAATTAAAATGGGTAGATATTTATGTGAAGCTGTCCTGTCACTGCTGCTCCCGATAGTATCCTGACAACACATTATCGAACGAAAAAAAAACACACACACACATAAACACTCATATATTAAAGTCGGAGGACACTCGCACAAAACTATACACCATTCCAATTCAGAAGCATATCAGGAGTTTGTGAGAAGTTGCTACGAAACTTTTGGACTTTCATATAACGCTCCTCCCCTGCAGACCGAACGATACTATATCATCGTTCTATAGCGCACAACAGACACACAAAAAATACAAAAATCCCCGTGAGAGCTTTTATACACCATCCAGTGGATGTGCAAATTATCCTTAATGGAAACAACATCCTCAACACGCTACACCTACCCGCCAATGATAACGAGTGGCTACGAAGTATGAATTTACAGGTGAAAGAAGAAAAGGTTCTCACACTTTCGGGACGGTTGTTGTTATTGGTGTAGGTATTTAGCAGCAAGGTGGATGGTTTGGTTTGTGTTTAGAAATTGGATCTTGTTTGAATATACAACATAAAAGCACCAACATAAGCGGAGAGCCAGGCAGGACGTAATGGTACTCCAAGTTCCAACCAAACTGCCCGACTCTGCTTCTGTGTTATGGTAGAACTGGATGCACAAAACTAGCATACTAGAGCCCTTGGGTTATAATTTAGAGAAACGAAATATAAAACAAAACTATCCATCCACAGCTATTCAGCGCCCTCCCAGCAAAACAACGGAAAAATGGAAACAAAACAGTGAAACATATCGAATGCTTCTGATTTCAATTTTTGATTGTATTGTTTTTTCATCCTCCTGCACTTGTTGATCACAATTGTTCGATAACAACCATAGAGATTGCGTTCATCCCCATTATAAAATTCCTCAAAACAACAAAGCCCTCCCTAAACCGCCCATCCTTCATTGCGTTATCGCACAGTGACGAGATACAGAGAAAAATAAAGGTATGTGATTTGTGTAAAGTTGCTTTCGGTTGTCGTGTGTGTTTGTTGTACTGTATTGGATGATAAGTATTGAAGGAAGTTGCTTAAAGGCTTGTTGGGTATTATTGGGTAGATTTGTCTGGGATCGACTGCTTCTACTCTGTCGTCTACTCCAAACAATCACACAAGCTAGCCACAAAATGGCTCAACAACAATAGTGTAATCAAAACCAAAAACAAAAATGTTTTGTTGAAAAGGTTGTTTATTGTTGATTGTTACCGTTAATCTACAGCTTACATCACACATAAAAACTATCCAATGAAACATTCTAACCTAAACGTAACGTGTTAGTTGGTATTGTACGCACCGTGATGGTCTTCACTTGCCCTGGAACACACCAAAACACGCTGTGGTAGTCACACATTTACAAAGTCAATTACCAATGGCGCATGGTTTGGCGCAACACACAACAACAATAACAGCGCAAAATTCACGTCTCCAATTCCCGAACCCAATCGGAACACAATTTGCACGTTACGCATGTTATTTTTCCCCCCTTTACGGCCCACTTCCGCGTGTCAACAGCTATTTGTTTTCCGATGCCATTGTTTCGGTGAGCAGAAGTATGGATTGATACGATTAAAAGTTTGTTCGGGAAAAAACAGGGAACACAGAGCACGGAAAGCGCCATAAATAAACAGCCAAATTAAAGATGGCAACAAACACATAAACAAGATGGACGGGGAGGGTAAAGAAGGTCGAGACTGGCGCGGGGCAGGATTGGAGCAAGCGAAACAATGTACAAAGCAAAAGAAACACACAAATTTTCCCGATCAGTCTTTGACACGCGCCTCCGTAAAATACACTCAACGCTGAAGATGATGCTGCTAGGTCGCTGATGATGATGGTGATGATGATGTGTATGCTGATGATGATGATGGCGAGCTTGAAATACCGATCACATGCCGCAGAAGTGTTTCCTCTCTCGATTGCACGATAGCCATTTTTCCAACCACGCACCATCACACCACGGCTGTCTCTCTCTCTCTCTCACACTCTTTTCCCGGCTCCCACCAAAACGCGCTCTCGTGCGACTCACTTTCTCCATGGTCGACTGCGATTGGTTTTTATGTTTTCCACCTTCCCCGGGTCGCGATTTGGGCACACGCGGCCGCTTCTTAAGATGACCGTGAAAACTGTACTCCAGCTAAATAGGGTCAGTTCGTTTGAGTGGACACGCGCGTCACGCGTACGCGTGCGATTGTATTTTCGGTCTGTCGATTTGTCTGTCTGTCGGTGTCTGTGTGTCTTTCATTTGAGAAAGACTGTTTCACTGTGCTTTCTGGAAGAACAGCTTTAACAGCTTAATGACTGGCGCTTCGAACATTAGTGACATTCCGAACGCGATCAGAAACGAGATGACCGCATTACCGAAGAAGGCCGTGATCTGGAGATAAAATGACATTGAACAAGAAGAAAAAAAACAACACCCGAAAATGTAGACGGAGAGAATGAGAGAGAATGAGTGGGAGAAAAACATGATTAAAATCGTGGACACTCGAAAGGGGTTGCGAGGAGGTCATCCTCTAAGCACGAAACAATAGAATTGAAAAGCAATCAATTTTGAACGGGTGACCGGAAAATTGTATCCCACCGGATGATTGGTTTGGGAGTGAAATTTGGAATTTTCAGTAACCCCCTGCTCCCCTTTTTTGGGACTACTGATTGGGGGGGGGGGGTGAGATGGCATTGGGTTACTTACGATGATGACGTGCTGCAGGTGCATCGGTGCCTCGAGCTGGAACGAGGTAGCCATCATGACGACCGGATGGATCAGGTAGGTGCAGTAGGCGAGCCGGCTCAGCGGGAAGAACCCCCGGTACGAGAGGAGCCCGTTCACAAAGGGCGAGTAGCCCCAGCAGCAGGACAGCGTGATCCACATCAGCGCCAAACCCCAGGCTGTGGGAAAATGGAGAAGAGCGTTTCCACCGAAACGTTTACCATCATCATTGCGAGCGCATGGAAAATGGGAAGATGTTTTGGTCAAAAATCGATTTATACGAGAGTGTGCAGTGGGTGGGGATGGTGGCGGCGTGTGCCTTGCTGTGTGCGGGTACGCCTTGCAAACACCGATAGCAAAGCGCGGCGATTCAATTATTGATTTTCCCGTCAACGATAATAAACAAACTTAAAATGCGTGTACGAACGAGCTGCTCAGAGATGTTCGTTTTGCTTGCCAGCAGGGACCGGCAAGGACAATGGAACAACTTTCCGAGCAGGAGGGTTCGCTGCCATCGCAACCAAGATGCGAGAAGCGGCAAGAGGACGGTCTAACCGATTACTTGATTACTGCAGCTGTTACACATGAATAATTCGAAAGCGGTTGAAATTAATGCGATTACATTTCGGGAGAGTCGCATATCGATCGGTTAGAACTGCTTGGGCAGCAGCAAGCAGCAGCAACAATGCCATTTCCGGAAGCGGAAACTGAATCGGTAGTTTTGCTAACAAACCGTGTTTCCCTGAAGTGGGGCCGATCAAGCGGCGCTTGGATGGATGGAAAAGTTCTGAACGCGAATCTTGAATGTCATGCAACTTTAGCAACTTTGTCAAGAACCTTTGGCGAGTAACAAACAAGCTAATGTTTGCCTTTCGCCCACGAACAGCAGAGCGCCTACTTTGCCATACAAAGGTGAACATTTTTCTCTTGGCGCTGGCAGTAAATCTCAATCAAAACTTTTCCCTTTCACCTCCACAAGGTAATACTACTTTCGAGAATGATTCCAATCCCTCCGGCACAGGGGACACGGGTACAACGGGCAACGACATTACTTCAACATTCGTGGAACAACAGAAAAGTGGAATGTCAAAGCCAGACCCCCCCCCCCCCCCTGATGCAATACAATCCGGATTGCCGGTGACTAATTAACCGTCCCTGCAGGGACACTCCTGCAGTATATGCAGCGCCCAAACTTCATCGTGATCACGTTCAATTAAGACACCATCAAATCCAGAGAAAAGGGAAAACCAACAAACCGAACCGGGAGATGTCTCCAGGTGTTAGTTTGCCCCATACCTCACGGGTGCTTCTTCGTCCGCCTCCGTGTGGTTACGCAGTGGAAAGCTGCGCTGGAACGGTTCCGGGAGCCTATCGAGCGAGCGCAGGAGGAAATGTGATGATGATGGTAATTGTTTTCTCGTCATTCTCTCTCCCTCCCCACTCAACGCTCAAGAGCGGCAAGGCGACAATTGTTTTCTTTGACGTCGCTAACGGTGTGGCTGTGGTGGCGCGTAGTAGGCTGACAGGTCGCAGCAAATTGAATTCTTTCGGATTGGGTCAACGGTAATTGTGGATGGCTTTTTACGTTTTGTTTGGGTTTCTCCTCCCAAGCACCCAAATTTAGAAAATGGAAATTTATTGTACCGCCCTACGTTAGGTCGTGTACGCGCGCAAGGGGTGGAAAACTAACTTGCACCAGTAACGGTACAAGTGAAGATATTTTCAATTCAAAGCATGAATAGCTTTCGACGACGGGGAGAAGGGAGGGATTGATAAGGTTCCCATCAAGCCCAAGGTCTTGTGCCAAGTTGGAAAGCTCAACCTACCAACTTTCAGCTGACGGGACACATTTCTGCACCGTCTTCGGAGCTCGTGTTTTGATTGAAGCCATTGAAAGATGTCTATCGCCGAATCGAATCCAAGCAACCAGGTCCTTCCGGAAAATCGAATGGAGCGTTACTTTGTGCTTTTGTATTGGTGTATTTTTAAACAGGGAACGGAGTCTTTTTTTTTACACATAGGTAAATAAATAACAGATATAGGGTAGAAAGTGTTTCAGCAAGAGGTGTTACTTACAATCGATGCCAACACTTTAAGACAGATAGAAAGTATGTGAAATCTACTATTGCTTTTGCCATTTTTAACAAGTACTGTCCGATAAGTTGTCAATAATGCACTACAAAGCCAGAGCTTATTGCTCACTCTTTGCTTCTCCCTCACTTTCCCTCTACATCCAATCTGGGAAGAGAAATTCACTGTACTGAACTATCACACACTCACCCTAATGTCTCCATTGCTTTTCTAGGGTTTTCTTGATGTTACCCATCTCTATCTCACCCAACAACGTCAGCTCGATTTCCCAACCGTCCAGAATGAAAGTCATCATCACGCTCCTTCGCATTCCTCAAACTCCTTTGGCTGTGCGGCAGCGATACAGCGTGTGTACTGCTGCCCTACACTTTTGCACTTATGGTCATCATCAATCGTTTCAAATTGAACAGTGCACACACGCGCGCACAGGCCCTTGGGAGTTACCAGAGGGGAACGAAATTTTACCCAAGGAAATGGCCAGACTAATGCCAGATAGCCGTTTTTGACGAATCAAATCGATCGGAAACGGAACGAAGATTCACTTTTTTTCCTCCCGCTTCCTCGGACTCCATTCCACACTACCTCACTTCGGTTCGGTTTGGCTTTCTTCTGCTGGGGATGATGATCCACTCTTCCCCTTCCGTCCCTTCCGTAACGTTGACCCCAGCCTCACCGGGCCGGACCCAGTAACGAAGGTGTACAATTTTGAGTAGCACTTCAATTAGTCGATTCGGTCGCTTCTAATGTCAGCTTGTCGAAGGCAGAAGGTAGGACGGACGTGCGTTGCTCAACGCTTTTCCCTTTTTTCTTTTTTTTTTTTCTTTTTTTGAATCACGACACGGAAAGCGAAAACGCACCACACTGGAAGTGACCACCCCCGTCCTATCTACACCTACCCGTTGTTGAATGTTGAGAGTAAAGTGTATGCTTCTTAGATCGTGGAGGAAATGCCGAGAAGAGAGGGTCGACGTATAGCTTTAAATAAGTTACTGAAGGAAATTGAACATCAACTCGGGCGAGAGTACAGTCATGGGAAGGGAAACGTCCACTTGCTCCGGATGCACTTCGACTTGAAGAATTTTGGTTTCATTCGCCGACTTTTCCACTGTACATTTTGGCAACACAAATCAGTGTCAACAAGCTCTCCAGCTCATGGTACATGCGTCCACACACCGCACGAATGTTGGCGACTCTTGGCGGTTGAGTGGTTCGAAGAAGGCATCGGGGTAGGTTTTTTCCCCAGTTTCGGACAATTTCACACAAAAAAAGGGAATGCACAGGTAATTTCTAGTTGCTGTACCGAAAATTTTCTCCTACCAGCCATTTCACACTTCCTGAGGGTCAGGAGTGGCCTCCCGGCACCCACCAGCACACGGTACGCCTGCATCCATCAGCGTTTGAAGTGCAAATTATCATCATTTGTATCGCCACTCGAATCCACCTGGCTTCAGCTTACACACGAAGCGTCTTCCGAGGGACGACGCGTTGGATGCTTTGTTTCTGCTGAAAGGCAACATGAAGGAATAGGAAGCAGAGAAGCTTTTTCTTTTTGCCTCTTTGTCTCCGGTGGACCCGTGGTGGATAATGAGCCTCCACTCCACAGCGAAATGTGTCTGCTGGCTCACGATTGTTCGCTGGTGTCCAATATCCAGCCCGTCCAACTATTCACCCTTTTGGACGCACACTAGTGCGGACGCCGGGAACTGCGGACGGCAACATTTGCATTTCAATGGTAAGCGTGGACGGTAAAGAGTTTCATTAGAACAGAAGGCTGAAGTTGCTGGAATGTGCGCTAGTGCGTCGGACGCGCGTTTGCCATTCCCGTAGGGAGAAGAGGGCCCGATTTGCCCTCTAGCGGAACAGTTCACGGATTGTCATCCGAACTGGCACAAATCTCGGGAGAAAACGCCGCACCACGGTGTGCGCTGTTCTGTGTGAAGGAAAACTTTACCACCCCCTCGCAACGGGATGAATGATGAATATTCTCGGGAACAATTGAAAGCTGTGCTCAATGTTGACGCTGATTACGGTGGCCAACTTTTTGCGTACGCTCGTTAACAATGTTCATGATAGAAACGTACTTTGGAACAATGTTAACAGCGGCACGAGACGGCTACTGTTGTGTGACATTCTGACAACTAGTGAATTTAATTTAACTCTTCCCGACGTGACGTTTTGGATTCATTACCGCACATTTTCCATTTTCCGGTAAATGTTGTGCCGATAAATATCCACAACACCTAATTATTTATTCATCAATCCAATGTGGAAATGAAACATGAAGCTTATTATTCGACTGATTTTAATGACATCTCACCCCTCTCTGCAGGCTGGTATCAAAATCGACTTGTAAGCCAATCAGGTTTGACCGACACACAAGTCAACTCCTGTGCTACATTACTCAATACAGTAGGTGACCGCTAACTGAGAGGTAAACAAGCTCCAGTTAACGAACAATGTTCGCTAACTGGAGTGACGTTTCTATGGATTGATTATTTTGATTGGCGTTGGCTGGAATAAACATACCAAACTTTTTTTTCATTTATGTTGATATAAAGTATAGTAATTCGTGTAATAACATAAATTAATAGCAAACGTAGGCAAAAGACCCTAAATTTGTTTGAAAAATGCACATTTGCGACAAATTTCTCTTCATGAAATTCCGGATGTTTCATGTTTTGACGTTTAAGTGTTCGTTAACTGAGAGTAACTCCAGTTAGCGAACCTCCAGTTAAAAAGCACTCCAGTTAAAACACATCCAGTTAGCGGTCACCTACTGTATATGGATTATAAATTAATGATCGATAACACCAGCACAGATTCGCTACCGGAGAATGTTTCATTTGTTAAGTGTGTGTGTGAGGTTTCAATACCTTTGCAAAAACGAGTTGACCCAGTGGACAACATGTTTTTTTCTGTTTGTTTGTTTCTTTAAATAATTAACCGCTTCAATCAATCAATGTAACTCCAAGCACAACTCATTTCCCATGATTGCATAATTCTGCCCTGTTTATATGTCAGCCAACAATGATGAACTACATTGGCGCTTTTACGCGGATTAAGTTTTTTTTTTAATTTAGGAGCTCATAGATTCCTTTCCTATGTTGTGATTAAACGATAAGTGAAAATGAGGTGTTGGATGTAGTTAATATTATTTTTTCTACTTCCAACCAGTTTTTAAACCAATTTTTATCCAACACAGAGATTTTTTATGTGAATTTACACACTTTTTCAAAACATAAAATCATTGATTTTCTGATATATACACCTCCCCCCGTCCCCCCCACCGTTCTTAGGTATGGAGTTATAGGGACACAATGAAAAGAGTTGTAAAGAGACTTTAATTCCATGAGAGTCAATATGTTTAAATTGGAAAATTTAATTACCTTTCGTTTGATGCATACAATTAAATATGGAAATGCGTCTTTAAAAACAACTTAAACATCAAAATTTCAAAAATAGTAACCGACAACAAACAGATAAACACAAAGTAATAAACATCAGATAATTTCATAATTTGACCTCGGGTACTTGGTGAGTGAATACCGCTGTAACTGCTTGTAAAAGAATGTACTGTGTCACTTTTCTGAGATGCATTCCGATGCCAAATTTACGGAAACCTTTCAACCCTTCAAACGATTACTCCTCCGCACATGCCACAATAGCAGCATTTAAAAAAAAAGCAGCAAAGCCATGACACATTGCCACTTTCCACTTCGACTCCAAAATGTGTCTCACTTACCCGTGTGTCCAACGCTGACATACCAAGCCGTCCAGTGTACGCTTAGCTCACCGTTCCACACGCCAAAGATCAGCGCAATCAGCGTCCCGGTGGAAATGGTCCACAGCAGCAGCCGCAACGGTGGCACGATCCTCGGTGCATTTGGACGCCGGTGTAAAATGTAGCCCGTTATCATGCCTGTCAATGGGGGGGGGGGGGGTTAGGAACGGTCAAACCGGCACGGCAGAACATTAGCTTGTCATCGGATGTAAAAGGTCGGGTGACCGAAGCTGGACAGCAAACTCACCGACGATGTACGGTCCGATACGCTGCCACGGTTTGTCGTACAGAATGTCGAACGATTCGAACGGATCCGCCACCTTGTACGTGTAGCGATAGTGCAGCGAAAAGTAGATCGACAGCAGCCACGAACCGCCCAGGCACAGGAACAGCAGACCGGCGGCGAGGCGGAAATTTCTACACGCCGTAGACGTAGAAAGAAAGGCAATAGCAGAGACATGAAGGCACAAAAATAGGTCCATTCAATCGTCAAGTGCACCCAGTTCTGTCGCGCCAAAAGGTGGACCAGCGGTGGACGGGATGGTGGATCGCGAGGGCGCGTTCCAAAAATAGGCACAAAACCTGCCGCAGGCCGTAGTGGTACGAGGCAGCAGCAGCAGCAACATTCCACTGCCGGCGGCAAGGTGCGTGGTGCTTGCTTACCTGGAGGAAATCATCAGCAGCACGATCGCGATGACGTAGAACTGCATATCGTTCGCCAGGTACCAGGACCAGATCATGCACATCTCAGTGAACGGGAACCAGTTGTTGACGTAGAGAATGTTGCGCCACCAGAACCGATCGCAGGTAATGTGATCGATGATGCCGGGCGTGAATACGGATCGATCGTACGTCCATCTGGAAACAGGGGAACGAAAGGAAATCATCAGCCATCGACGAGCTTGTACACGTGTTCTGCACTGCACGGGCTCGTTGGTTGAAAAGCGAAGACAACAACGCTCTCCCCAATGGCCTTTCGTGCGAGGGCGACTGCACGCTATCTGGAGCGTAGACGATCGAAGCCCTGCTGACCCAATGCCCGGGAGGATTAAGACATTTTGGTCGGCTGGGGAATTGGATCGTCATTACCATGACAGGCGGATGCATAAAGGGAAAATGGCTGCCCGAAGCCTGCTCTGCAGCGAAACCGAAATAACCGCAATCTAAAAGGGAAGGAGGAACCGGAACGGGGTTGAAACAAGAGGACTAAACCTACTTTAGGATGATTTCGTTCGTCACAATCGTAAACCAGTAGACGGGAGTTAGCCGCAGGTAACGGTATAAGATCGAAAGGCTAACTTTACGCGTCGCTACCCCAAGGGTTGCATCTCGGTGTGCACCGCCCGTCGATGGTTCACGGGGCCCGGTACCGGCCGCAGCAGCTGGGCTGGCCCGCTCCTCCGCCTGCTTGCCCGTGGTCGGTTGGCCCGATTTCGACACCGATTTGAGATACAGGTACACGATCAACAGGCCGCTAATGAAGAAGAACGTGTCGACCGAGAAGGATGCATTGCCGACGAGCTGATACAGGAAGGAACGTTCTGCAATCTTGCGCCCGAACTGGAATCAGAGACGGAAACGCAATTAGGTATTAGGTCCAGCTCTCGGTATGGTCGGTAACAGAGATTTGATTACGTCGTTATGCAGCATTGATACTTACTCGATTTTCCGACACGGCAAACAGCTGCAGATAGGTGTGGACGAGCACGGTCCACAGCAGCGAGTAGAGCCGCAAACCATGCACACACGTCAGCGAATCCTAAGGCGAAAGATGGATACATACGATGAACATTTCTAGCTTTCAAACAAAAAAAGGGACACCTCCGTGGAATGTTCGAACCATGCTTTTCAATCGATTACGGTGCGGGTTCGCCTTCCATGGCCTTTATCAGGGGTGGTTGCTGCCCCAGGGGTATCATTTATATTCGAAAACCAACCGATTCTACGAGTACATTCGATTGATTGCCTTTTCCGAAGAAACAAAACGGTTTTTATTATCGAAATGGTCCATCAATGGGTCTCGGTGAACCATTCGTCACTGGGTGCCGCCGTTAGGGTGGACCCAAATGGGAGCAGGAGAAAAGAAAAGTGAAACGACCGAAAACTGGCCGTCTTCAGCATGGGTTAGCATTAATGACTAACCAGGTTCGGACCAAAAGGTTGTGGGTAGCAGCAGCAGCAGCAGCAGCAGCAGCACACAAATCAAACATTGAACGATTCGTGGTACACACAGAGCATGGATGTAACATTTGCATCATCCTGATCCGCCCCGCAGCTTAATGTTCGTCTCGCTCCTCTAGCGAGCAGAGGGCAGAAGCTATTCATCCCATTCCTAACCGACAGGAAGCTCGTGCTACACCCCACCGATCAATAGGGGTGCGGTATTGATCGGATTTACGCAGCGCTTTGGTTCGACTACCAATCATTCATCAGCTGTATATTGATCGCTCTCACACAAACAATCACACACACACACACACACACACACACACACACACACACACACACACACACACAAAAAGCTTTAAATCTCGTTTGATTCTGTTTGCACAGCGCCTCGTCGTAATGGAATTAGCATTCCAGTAAGGATCCATGAAAGATTCTATCCGCTTTCGCTTTTGCTGCTGGCAAGACAATTGCTCCTGCTGCTTCTTGCACAATCAACTCCGATGGCAGAATGGCCAGTCGGGTGAGTGAGGGCCAATCCTTGCTACGGTCGTCGTTGTACGCTTGCTGCTCTCGCACGGGCGTATCCGTTACTGTGCTTCCTTCGCACTCCATTTCATTCCATTTAGGTGACACACAGTGGCAGCATTCAGTTAGCCTTACCTCGTTGGCACGTTCCACCGACAGGATGGAGGCTGCATTCGGTCCCACATTGAAGCAGGCCAGGATGTCGTGCAGTGAGACTGTGTGAAAACAACAACAAAAAAGAAGAGCTATGAAATATGCAACGGCAAGTAACGGTGCAACGATGGACCTACAGTGCGAACTTCAATGCTCCTCCTGTTACGTAACCTTTGCCATCAGAGGTTAAATCATTGGTAGAAAAATAAGTATAACTATGGCATTCACTTCTCTGAACTAAATATTTAACGATTTTTTTTTTGTACTTTTTGCACTATTTTCTAGTCCTTGTTGTTATTCGATAGCAAACAGATTGTTAGAGCAGGGAAAGAAAACTTTAGTTTGAATTATTTAATTTAATTTAGTTTCGATTGAAAGGTCGCCATTCAGCTCGCTCCAAAGCTCGAGAAAAGTTACTAAACTAAACTGCAAGCCCTTCAACTTCCTTTTTGCACCGTCTGTTACGATACCGGCTGAACACGTACAACTTAGTTTCCCAAAACTTTTGCTCACTAGCCTAAAACCAACCAAACTACAGCACCCGTACACACGCTCTCCGGGGGGCGTTCGATCGGCTCATGTAACATCACTTGTACAAGCACTTACATCGTGTTCCCTTGCGATCCTTGTACAGCGCGCCGTCCGCAGCAGCCGGTGCCTGCTGCCCATTACCGCCCGCCACATTGTTGTTGCTTTCCACGTTGATTTTGTGCATCTCGAGCGCATCTCCCATGCGGCCACCGCCGTCACCGCACTCGCGCTTGATGTGGTGGTTCCCCTCGGCACCAAGCGGCGGACCGTGCGCCTTCTTCGAGTACCGTGCTGCCTTCGGCTTTCCATCCACACCGGTACCGCAGGACGCGTACACTATGACCGCGCCCATCACCGTTAGGACCGTGCTGAAAATAGGCAACTTAATTATTAATGAAATTTATTACTGCTTTAGCACCGCCTCTGCCGTGCGTGCGTCTATGCTTGCCGCACATCTGAATCATGGCGGTCTGTGTAGCGCCGCACCACCGTGCTCGTCGCTCCCGGGGAAACATCCCGGTCCCAGCATGGTTAGGATATTAATAGACATTGAAAGGCACAATATAGTTACGTACAACAGTGCAAACACTTTCGGATCGCTCCACAGATTGTAGCTGCCAGGGACGGGACGCACGTGGGCGATGGTGAGCGCGCTCACAGCAGTCCCGCCGGTAGCCACCACGTTCAGGGTGCTGTTGTTCAGCAGGCTCAGTATTGGATCGCTGCGTAGCAGCTCCGAGATGTCGTCTATCGTGCAGGACTTGGGCAGACACTGGCCCAGCAGGATCGAGCTGGACTGAAACGAGCACGAAACGCGCATTACGCACAACAACAACAACAACACAGGGCTACATGTCCGGTATGGAGGGCTTACCTGTGCGGAGAGCAATCGTTCGAGCTGGACCGAAATTTTGGCGACGAAAAACCGCATCTCCAGCTGGCGGGCGCCCGGTGGCATCGGGGTGAGCCGCAGCACACGGTTCACCTCGTCGCAGAACGTGAGCGAACCCATCCAGAACTCGTTGCCGAAGAAGTACTGCCCACCGTACCGGCCGCTGGAATCGCTCGCTGTTAGGGAAGGGAATAATAAGGAATGGGATAATAATTATAATTAATTGGTTTTCAAAGATAATAACAAAACTCAGCGAAAAGATTACATAATGAGAGAATGCTCTATAGAGGTGGTTTGGGCCATTATTTGGTTTCAAGGTGTGATGCATCTTCTGCTTCTTATTTAGCGGAACAATAGCTTGCCAAAGCAGCATATATTTTGTACTAAATTCAGATAACAAAGGTTTTTTGAATAATATGAAAAAAACTGTTTAAGTTGTATTGTAACAAGTTAAAATTAATATTTAAACATAGAGCCTCATGATAATCCACGAAAACGACTAACCAGCTTTCGTCTTATAATATTCAAATATACTCTCAGATGAGCACTGAAAGCTTTCATCAAGGGCCATAAAATCAACAAATTCATAACGAGTACTATGTTTTAAAAATAACCGGAAAATAATAACATGTAAATTTGAAAGCATAAGACTCATTCAAATTCCTTTACAGTTTTTAATACACCATGCTACTAAATTAAATTTATCATCTTTGTGTGGTTATTATCACGATCATTGCACATGCTCCCTGCATTGTATGCACTCTTGGAATTTACATGTAGAAAATATTTTTTATTCAAACCTGTGTATAGTCCAACAACTATTCAATAGAAGTATTTACATGCTTGTATTTTTTATTTAACGTTATGAACGTTATGTGTGTTTTCGCAATCAATATTGTGATAGAGCCTTTCAACACCAATTTCTAGCCGATTAGCTACACTTGACACAACCAAATTAGAAACAGCTCAATTACATGATAATCATATGGATTTATTGCTCAGTTTGGCCTCTGGATACGCGGTTTGCAAATGAAGTGGTCCCATCGCCGCATTCGATTGTGGTGCTAACAAATTACAATTTAGCAATTAACACCTATCACACCCATCACGTTATCGTTATGATCATGTTACTTTTTATGCATAAACAATACCCACAACATCACCATTATGCACTGCCAACCCATACACACACATACCCGTGCGCTATCGAAGCGTTAAAACTACCGTTCAACTAATTGAAGCTCCACCAATTTCGCTCACGCGCGATACCGTTCTAGTGTTGCTGCATTTATTATCGTTATTATTTCATGTACTCACCCGCTTCAACGGGTTGTCCATCGGTACCCACCCATTTGCCGCTGCGAGGATAGGTACGCTGTCAGATAATTGCACAAGGCTGAACAGCGTGTTCTATTAGCGCGCGGCATTACTAAAAGCGGGCATCAGGTTGGATCGCGCCATACATAATAACCGTACTCGCATTACGCCTGTCCTAACCAAATAAAAAAAAGAAACAACAACAACAACCCCAGCACCCTGTCGGGACACTCTGTATACGTATGTGGCTGCCAATTTGGAATCGGCCTTTAAGCTTTCAAAGCTCGCCTTCGCCGTCCCAACTCGCTAGCCCTAGAACATCAAGAACCGCCAGAAGAATGTAACACCCCGTGCTGGGGGGGGGGGGGGGGGGGCGAAAAAACGAAAAGCGCCGGCGCCCCGCGGGACAGGGAGGAAAAAACAAAGTGCGTACAAATGAAGCCACCGGTGCGTAACTGTGTACCAATTATTACCGCTTTTAAGCGCGGCAAAAAAAAAAGACCTCACCAGCCACTGGCGGGGAGCAGAAAGTAGTGCACACGAGCTGCTGAAAGGTGTGAGCGTGCATTACCTCATCATGCGACTTTCAGCCGAACGGGTGAAACGGAAAAAAATGCGGCAAACTGTGAAACATCCTCAGCCTCACCCCGCTCAGTCGAACGGGTCAAAATGGTCAGAATTTTTCGTGCCGAGCAGAAGCGGAAGAAAAGCGCCAACGAGGCGTACATACAAAAGCATCCTCAAAAAAAACCAACCAATTTTACATCCCGATCAATCGCACTCTAATTGGACGGCATCAACCGCTTCGGACCTCGGCACTTATGGGTCCCGCGGGACAAGACAAAAAGCCGAGCTGGTTTCTCATTAGACAGCCGGTTTGCGCCGTTGTTACCGCCACTATGGGGTTGGGAGCTGTTCATGCTCATTCTTCTCGAACAGCGGTGGCGGTGGCGGCAGCGCATCGACAGAACCGTTGCCGCTAATCTGCATGTCGAAGTTGGGATGGGTAGGTTGGACACCAAACCGAACAAGAAAAAAAAATCCCCCCCGAGAACAATCGAGCGAATGAACGATACCAAAAAAAGCTCACTTTTAATTAATAAATATAAATAAAAGAAGCTAACTTTAGAACCAATTGCACTCGGCCAAACGCCATACTTGTTAAATTCGTGTTTTGAAAAGATTGTTACACCAGGTCACCAGGTAAACGAGGTTCAGATAAGAGGACAGACTAACTAGCAAAACGATGGAGAGAAAATGGAGGAAGAAGAAAAAAAAGCTCGCATCCCTAACCACCAATTCAGAACTTAATCTCAATTATGCTGAGGGTTGGCTTTTTTTGCTTTCTTGCTACGCGGTTAAACGTATAGTACGTACTTTGTGATTACGAACCCTGAATGCCAACGCGCCCACACACACACACACACACACACACACACACACACACACACACACACACACACACACACACACACACACACACACAAATCTCTTGACCTACATGTTAAGTAATTGATCTTTTTTGCCTCAAAGTTTGGAATAAAATCTCTTTCCCGCATGGTTCCATGATTCAGCAAACATGCTTAAGTTATGGTCTAGCCAGCATATACAAATAACAAAAAAACTTTGACTCCCATGGGGATTTCGTAAAAGTATCACAATATCATATGAAAAAGAGGGGAACACATTACGCTTTCAGTAATTATCTTTTCTTAGAAAATATAGCTGAACATGAATCAAAGCTAGATAATGCTGTTGATCATTCTTGAAATTTTTGTAATATCACTATAATTTTGCTCAAGACTAATGGCAAGAAAGAGCAGCTTCAAAATCATTTAAATGGATTACGAATAACAAATGTTGTATTCTGCACACCTTTTTCTTATCACAAATAATGTGAAGAATAATGTGAGACATCAGTATGATTTTCACTGTATTTTCAGTATCAGTATAATCAGTATTTTCAGCTTAATTTCAAGATATTTGCAATTTACTGTAGGCAATAAGTTGTTCAAAATATTCCGCAATCAGGACGTTGCCTTCTAATATGCATTTAAGCTCTATAGCTCTAATATGCATTTAAGCTCTAAGTTTTGATTCACTGTTTCACAGGGTACGCTGCCGGAAGTGGTTCTTCGAATCGCGTATGTTGTTGTATGATTAGACGATTCATTAATTAGAGCTGCACCTTCTGTGCCCCTCACGGCCATAATGCATCATCGATCATCTCCCATTTAGGATCCCGTTACCAGCAACGTTTCTTCCGCCCGATGTTGCAGCACCAAAAAGCTACAGCGAAAGGCAGGTTGAGAGACGGAGGAAGAGCGCTAAAACCATAATTACTCACACACATAATCAGTTCTCGTTACACGAGTTCTTTCCCTCACCAACCTAATCTCAACATAAGGTACGAATGCCTACACAACACAGTCGCCAGAGTTTGATGGATCGGGTCCCGTTCTGTGTGACTCAAAATAATTTATTTTGCAATAGATCGCTCACAAAGATGACAAAGTGGACAAAACGATGCACGATGCCATTTGATAAGTAGCGGAACGCTGTCAGTGGAAGGAATTTCAATTGACGTTCGCGATTTCTTTGTCTGCGGAAACTCCAGCAGCCATGAAGTCTATCTATCCGTATCTATCAATCACGGTGTGAAATGAACCTCGTTTGCGTTGTGCATTGAGGTCCACTCAGGGAGTGGCTAAACATAATAAATCGACCGCATAATACGTGCACCCCGGGTGCCATTTCACCCTCCTCCTGGGGCACTGCCTGCCATACACACACATCGTTGCACATGGATTATGAAACGGGCAAAACGGACCGTACGTACGGGAAAGCATGGGCCCCGTTAACCACCACAATCAGACTTTTCATATTTTCACACCATTCAGCTCGTCAGCAATGTCCCTCTGGTCGGGCATTACTGCAAGGCATTAGCATCGATTCCTCCATCGCGTATAAAAGATTCCGTTCAAACCCATTTGGAAACCCTAGCCTTTGCAAACTCTACAGCCTTCATCATACCTCGGCACACACTGGTTGGCGACTTCAATTGCGTAATTCTTATCCCTGCTGCGCATGGAAGCTTTTTAAACTTACCCTTCAACGCCCAGCCTCGCTGGCGGCGTAGATCGCGCAAGTACAGGCCCACGTGGGCCGCACACTGTTCGCTGACGCGTGCCTTCAGCTCGAGGATGTTCCAATTGCTATGATCGAACAGACCGGTGAACAGCTGGAACAGGGTGCTTTCCTCGCTCAACCACCGCTCCGCCGGACGGTGATTCCCGACCAGTGCCGCTGCACTGCCGGGCGCATACGCCACCGCTGCTGCCGTGGAGGATGACGACCACGCTGCATCGGCGGCCTGGTGCTGCGGCGCCCGACCGGTTCCGACGGACCGGTTCGAGTGAGACTTTCTGGGCATCGGTTCCGGGTGCGAAGTTTTCGCCTTCCGTTTCGGCACCCGGAACACGTTGTCCGTGTACTTGTACACTGGCGGCAGACCGGCGGCCGAACGCACCGAGGACGTTTCGTAGTTCGGCAGCACCAGATCGGCCTGGTTGGGATCGAGCCGCTGGTCCAGGGTAGCCGCAGCACTACCATGGCGATGAGTTCCGGTCAATTCCACCTCCTCCGAGGGAGCCGATTGCGTGTGATACGTTGCATAAGCTGGCCCACCATGATCTGGCACGCCGATGTGCCTGCCCGGAAATGGCGACAGTCGCGCTGCATCCTCGTCGCCCGTCGCCAGGTGCAGCAGCAGCAGTACACCACTCCAACGCGCCAGCACCGAGATACGACGTTCACGTAACCGACCGATCCGGATTGGAACGGTCACCATTGCACGGCACGGTATGGGGCAGAGGGCAGAAGATATTCACCACCACCACGCCACCACTCGCGTTACAGAACGGCACAGCAAACGAGCTGGTTCCATTCACAGAGGGATTCACAATCAAACAAATGACGTAAAAACTTTAAGCCCTGATTCGTTTTTGTAAACCAAATTCACCTCTTACCACGAAACAAATGCTCACTTCAGAAGATTGCGGGGATCTTCTCTTGTTAAGAATGCTTCTATTAGATTCACACTAGACCCACACAACACACTCGCTGTACTACGTTATTCTGCCAAAAACTGCAATTTTTACAACTATTGCTAGCGATTTGCACACTACACGGCACAATACGGCACACGTTCACCATTTGGGCCGCCCGCAAAAAAGAAGCACTCTAACTCTAACCGCTGCTCCGTTCGCGCGATGTCCTGGTCGGGTGAAAGTGATTCCAAGACTGCATGCACCAGCAACGCTGGCACGGTGCAGCTGGTCGGGATCAAAGCTTGCACACTCTCGATATTAATAACGACCGGTGGTGGTGGTTGCAGGCCAGCTACGATCGCCTAATGCACAACTGCAACCGTTCGAGTACCACACGACACGGCCAGCTTGTTTACTGGCCAACTTGGAGGGCTTACGTCTTAGTGGAGTTTGGTTTTATTTTTTGCTATGTGTCTATTTTTTACGATTTTCAGTGTGTGTGTGTGTGTGTGCTTATCCGAGTGCGGGAGAGCTATGGTGCGTGCCGTGGTGGTGGCTAATGCCGGTTCGTGTCGCGATGCAATTGCAATTCGCCTGCTGCAAAACAGTGGTGTCCGTCTGGTCTGCCTGCAAGAGATGCCCGATCTGCAGCGTAATGCCCTCCCCCTCCTGATGATCTAACACGCCGGGTTTCGGTATTGCTATGGCTGCTGGTGGACAGGGGTAAATTGGGAGGCACTACTGTACCACCAGGAGAAAGAGAAGCGTAGCCGAGCGGATAGTTATGTTTATTTTTATTAAAGCCATCTGCATACCAGTGAGTGAAGGTTTTAAACCCAAGCAAGCACTCGACGCAACGCGACTCACGTGACAGACACTAATTGGAAAAGTATGGTAGGGAGAGGGAGAGGGAGAGAGGCTGTCTCGAACCAGGAAGTGGACGGTCCCTAGCTCACTCTAAAAACCTGCAAAGATTTGCATTCCCTAGCCTAATATCTCGTGTCTCTGCAAAGGTAAAGGTGATTGCGTTTCAAACAAGTTCTGGCGGACGCAGTCGTATGCAATCGTTTGTTGCATTCCGCACATTTGAGCGATCGTGTGGAAATGAAATCTTTCGTTTTGAATCGCTACCAAGCATAATCATCAACAATTTAGTAGCTGCACCACTTTGCAACACCTTCATGTTGCCTCACGGGCCGAATGCGATCGGTATCAACCACGGCCCTACCTGAACCTGATGATCATCGCGGCGCCTTCAACCTCTCACTCAACGGTCGACTGCCTCATTCTGCACGTCTCGGTACTAGAAACAAACAACAACAAATTTGCAGCACACTTGCACTTTCATGAAATTACCCCACCGGGCAGGCTGCTCTAGAATGTAGCTCACCCACTGCCTTGTGCCAGCGAACGGACGGCGTGTAACCGATGCGTGCAGAGGTGAAAGACACTCTTCAGCCCGGTGGCCGTTGCACAGGTGCACACGACTGACCATTTGCTACCTACCCCCACACCCTGCGCTGTATTACACCACAATGCACAAGCTGCCACTGTTTGCTGTGGCATAATGTGGCGCCGTGGCAGTGGCTTTGCAACGCTGCTTGGTTCTTTCGGCACGACGGCGACGGCTCGAACGCTGCAGGATCGCGTACTTAACGGCCGTGCTGCAGGTTCGAGCAATGGAAGCTATGCGCAAAAAAGCATGAAAGCCTTCCCCGTCTCTTCTACCTGCGAATCAATCGGATAATGTGTGTTTTTCTGTGTGTGTGTGCAATGTGTGTGTCTCTATGTTTTGTGAGTGCCGCATTAAATAACAGTTCGATTAAGCAAAACAGGTTTCTAAGGCGTTTAGTGTCTCGGTCTGGTTTGCTGCAAAAACAAACCCTGAACCTATCTGGTCGGGCACCAATTGAAATGGGCAATGCAAAAAAAAACTGTCCCCTATTTGCCACCCCACCTTTATCGATGGACGGAGAGATTTCACTTACGTACCAATGACACGTAAGACCGGATCATCCGATGATCCCCGGTAGGAAAGATAGTAATTATTATCTCAAATCGCCTCTACCCCGGAAGTGTGACCAAACTAGTGTTGTGCTTAGTGAATTTCTCGCAAAGATTTATTAATATGAATTTAAAGTGACGAGTGATTGGAATTACGATTCGAAGGATTCACGAATTACAAGATTGTCCAATGTGCACATAATTATTCACCGCATCCAAGATGTTTTTCAACAGCAGTCAAATGGTGTATATGCTTCAAAATGAAATTTCAGTTTCAAAACATTATTTTCAACACATAACAAAGAACTGTCAAACACAATCAAGCTTGAGTCGTGTTGAAAATCATGCTGAAGAAATTAAAAATTATTATGATCGAAATGAAATATCAGATTTATATGGTGTAGCATCTTGCACGCGGTGAATAACAATGTTTACATGCAAAAATGGTTAGGAAAACCCTGTAATAAAGGGTCATGAATC
This sequence comes from Anopheles merus, assembly GCF_017562075.2. Classification (NCBI taxonomy): domain Eukaryota; kingdom Metazoa; phylum Arthropoda; class Insecta; order Diptera; family Culicidae; genus Anopheles; species Anopheles merus. Next base: position 30,748,393 of record NC_054082.1, on the reverse strand, counting down.
ACCAATCTTGCAAATAATCATGAATTTCTAAGATTTCATTAACTTCTTAATGGATTTTCTTATGATTTTTTCCCACGCTACTACATTACATCAAATCTAAATCTAAAAATCTAGCAATTGTTCAACAGACAACAGTAATGAAAAATAAGAACAGATTAAGGGTCGTACCCATTATCACGATTTTTATTTAAATTAATTATAATAACTACTACGATTCCCAATAAACTACTTCAAATACTACATAGATTTTTAAACCAGAATAAAAGATTCGACCAAAGAACAAATATTTAAACGAAAAATAGCGCTTCCAGTTGCTAAAAAGATTAAGTATTTAACCCTTTAACTCTGGCAAAACACTGAACCAAACCCGAATAGAGGAAGCAAATTATATTCATTGCACAAAGTGTTTTTTTTTTTACTTCGAGTTCTATTTATTTGTATTTTGCAATACATTGTGAATTGGAATACATTCAACCTTGAATATTAGCAGCACTACATGCATATTTTGGGGCCGGCATGGTGGTACAATCGTCAACTCGAACGACTTAACAACATGCCCGTCATGGGTTCAAGCCCCGAATAGGCCGTGCCTCCATACGTAGGACTGACTATCCTGCTACGGTAACAAAAAGTCACGGAAAGCCAAAGCCCACTTCACTAGTGGGTATAGGCAGGCCTTGACCGGCAGCAGTTGTTGTCCCACAAGAAGAAGAAGAACATGTACATTTTGAATACATTCAATGTTGTATATCATGCCAAAACATTTCCCTCTAATTCGCACATCGCTTCTTCATAAGAGATTCTAAGAGAATCCTAAACGGCTTAACTTTTGAAAATATTTATGAATCTATAAAGAATAAAAATCATTAACAATTAACATTTCAAGATTAAAATGTTTAGGTAAATTGATTAAAAATTAAAGATCTTTCATACTCATTCATGTATGACCGTTGTACTTATTCCTAGATGAAGCAGCCAATATCTAAAACAAACAAAACAATTGACCCCCGGGGGCGGGCCAATTTCGACGCCAATTGCGGAAAAGGGAAGCATTTTAGTCGTCAAACACCTTGCAACCGCCACCGGTAACTGTCAACTGTCATCCACCGTTTTCACTACTAATGACGCTTGTATGATGTGTGGCTCACGTCATTGCCGTGATTGCCGGCGCGTGCCTGTTGGGTTTAAAAATGTGTGTCGCGCTGTCAAAAAGCGCCAAACCGTACCAAAACCCGTTATCGTTGCACCAGGGTAAGCATGAAGCGTACACACACACACACACACAGTTTGCTCCAATTCTGAGCGCATCGAGGTGATTAGAACTTTGCGTCAAGTAGTTTACGCAACGATCGAGTAAAGAAGACTGAACCGATTTGAAACAGTTACCCATTCACAATGCGTTCGCTTACTGCACACACACACATACACCCATGCTAACACCCCGTCGTCTCATCAATGCAATTCATTTTTTGCCACAAATCGGGACGATCGTACCACGTCACATTATCTCGATCTGTCGCTCAGTTACTCGAGTTGATGACGTGAGAGAATCATTCTGGCGTTTGCCATCATCTTACCATCGAGTGTTCGTACGCAAGCCCGCAAGACACCGCAAGTGCTGAAACTAATTGCATTAACAGTAAGTGTTATTAGACGCCTGGTGGGCACGGTGGGTACAGTAACATGATTACCTTCACCGCCTGTGCTGTGTGTGTGTGCAGTGAGCTTTAGCAAATGACACATGGCTGCCTCTCTGGGCTGTCACGTCGTCCCATCCACTGTCAGGAGTTGCCAAGGGTGGCAACGGCTGGGGCTCAATCATAATCATCTTCGCACGCATCTTCACGTTCGGTTCGGGCTAGAGTGCCTTCACTGCTTCACTGCTCGACGTTTCGGTATGGCAATTCTTTCCATTCTAGTTCTTCTGACGTAATGTGCGGCAAAACCGTACTAATGCTGTGCCAATGCTCCTATGTACAGCTCGTTTAATGGTTCAACAATTTGTGGATAACGACTTGGGGCCCATAACACCATTTCCACATTGTGCAATATCCATTGAAGATGCCATGGTCGAAGATTTGGGGACAACACAAAGCAACTTTATAAGGATGAACGAAAACCACACAGAAGGTGTGATTCGCTCGCTCGGATCTTCCACATTAATTCGTAAATTAAACCAAAACATAAGAACACCAACGTCCATTTCACTTCCAATAAGTTTGCTTTCTACTAAATGAAGTGTTCGATCGCACTGAAGGCACTCAAAACGTCGATGGTAGCTTCAAGGCTCCATTAGCTTTTTGCTTGCTTCGTCCCGTGCGCTTCAACATAAATTGCCACCCCCTCGAGGCACGTGCATTTGGGAACGGAAGAGAAATCACTTCCACGAGCAGGTTCGTGTGCACAGCCCGCGCACAAATCTCCGCTGCCGCAAGAGTCCACAGCGCGTTCCCCTCACTCTACACCACCGGCATGCTTCACTTTCAACTGAGCATGATCTTCACGGAAGGCAACGGAAATCGGGTGAAGCTGCGAAGGTGGTGTATTCGGAGGCCCCAAATACGTCCCACTAAGTACAACGTTAATCATCCCGCGGAATCGCCCGGTCAATCAAACGATTCCGAAACGACGCTGCAGAGCCGTTGAAGCGGGCCCTGTGTGTTCGACCAACAATTGCATCTCGAACTAGTTTAATCACCAACCTAGAAGGAGGACGCACGAGCGGCTAATTTTCCCTAAATCAATCGACTAATGACCCACCAAAAGGGCTTAAGCGCATCATTAGTAATCGCTAAAGTCGTTAAATCCCACGACCACATGCGTCGTGTCGTCCCGCACCCATACACCGGGCGCACGAAAGCACTCTCGGCAGAGTGTGGAACAGTTTGAAGTACAGGCACGTTAATTGTGCCAGCTTTCAGGTAATACACAATGAGAATGTCTTATGATCGCTTGTGCCCCCAAGTCCAACAGCTGCGCTGTACGCACCCAGGGCAAACATCATGGGACACTCAGGTTTTTTTTTATTTTAAGAAAGGAGTGAAAACAAATAGATAATAGATGCATTCAGTCCCACCCAAAGCCCGCAATGAGTCAAAGAGGCAACCTGCTAAGGTCAAAGCCAGATGGATATCGCGCGCGCGCCCTCAACTGCGACAGGTCGATGCATGGCAGCTTGATGTGCGTGAACTTTGGGTAGCCCTACCCAGCCCAGTGCGGCCTTGGGAGTTACGCGCCTACCGTGCATATATTTGCAAAACGACCATAATGCACGCCCTGCAAACATTGCATCGCTTTTGTTTGCTGCGCCCGAAAGTTCTCCCCGACGCTCGGCGTGTAATGACAGAGAAAAGAGGCGATGTTTCACCACCAGTACAACCGATTCATTAGCGACAGAGGTGTAATATTTTTTCGCAGGGGCTGCGCTGCAGTGCTAAACACTTAGCAGATGCACCCATTGCAACCGGCGAAGGTGATAGGACACCGCGCCGTGGCCTTTGATCGACGTCGATCACGCAACCGACACTTTCCTGTGGCAATGCACGTCAAGGGTCGCGCGTTAAAGCTAAGCGTCCATTCGATGGGTTTGATGGGTGTACGCAATAAACAATTACGAGCAACGATTATTTCGTGGTGCATTAAAGTAGAAAGCCCTTCAGTAGGTTCACACGAAACGGCCGCGACCGTTCGTCGGCTGCGCGATGTTGCCCTCACCGTCCGTCTCATACGAGAGCGATCGTGTTTTATGTCGGATGCGTGTTGGCTGCAAACTACACAACCCGCAATGAAAGTAAGCATTTTCAATAAAATATGCAAGAACATTAGGCTGTGTTTTTATTTATTTATTTATTCTTTTGTCTAGTGCGCACAACACGTACCTTGCAGCAGAAAGTGCAGAAAAGCACGCTTATCTGATGATGTTCGCATGATCTGGTTGTGTTCGGTGATGCTTCAAACGCTCGAACGATTAATGTCACTAACGGATTTATTTATTATTGTTTGCACATGGGTGTAAAACATCATAGCAGCGCATTGGTGTGAGAAACATGTTGGAACGATATGAGCAGCTTAATACATTACACGATCCCATTATTTATTTTATCTTTATCTCAGCTATCGTTAATCAGCTTTCTATTGCAGGCAACAGCAGGTAACCTCGTAAGATAACCTGACGACCAAAAGATTATTTTTAATAACTTACTCACTGCCACTCCATTAAGATTATATAGCTATGTTGTCCTTTGAAAGCATAAACATTTATGTGTGACAACACTAGTAAGAATACAAACGGTTGACTCTCGCACATTTTCTCCTCATGACGCATAAAATAACTGGGCACAGGATTCATTCCACCTAACCGGATACATTCGATTCCTTGCCATATCTAGCGCATTAAAACTGCCAAACTACCGTTAATGTGGTGACACTCGACCCATAACGGACACTTTCACGCATGCAAATGGACCACAGCACGGTACCTAAACAGCCAACAGCCGGTTAGCCATTCGTAGGTGTGATGCCAAACAACACCTAACAGGCTGGTGTAACAAATTGAAAGTGTCTACTGCAATTTGCTCCCATTTCACCACGCAAGTGGAGCGCATGTCGCACCGTGTACGCTCCTCTGATAAGCCTCGCACGATAGGGAGCAATTTCCTACTTTTACACTGTCACCCTCTGGGCCCATTCGGAGTCTTAGCCTTCCCTCCGCCCGAAACCCACGATCGATCATGCGATTGTATGGAAGACATCGGAGTGGTGCTGGCGACTCGGAATTGAGTTCAATCCCATCAATGAAGTGATAAATAGTACACCTTCGCGCGAAGTTCACGCGCACCGGTTTCCTTGGACCGTCCACTGCCCTTTCGCCAGAGAACACCATACACATGGAATTTAGACTGCCGATTTGGGCTCATTTTATGACCCATTCACCGTGATGCAATTGGATTTTCATTTTTCACCCTCATCAAGCGATGAACCTCAACCGGTCGTTTGGTTTCCCAGTGGAAAAGTAACGCATCCAAAGGGGTGGGGGGGGGGAGGGTTTTAAATTCCAATCGGTCGACATGGACAGATACAGCATCATCAGGCACAACTAGTCCTACTTTAAGCCAGGCAGCAGCACAACCTACTGATCTTCTCCTGGCGTGCGCGAGCGCGCTCACGCTCGCTGGTACTCGCTCGACGATCAATCGACCTCCATTTAGTGTTGGGGCCTTGTGCTGCGGGCTGTTTTTCTCCAAACCGCCTCACTAACGCCGCAATGAGAGCAAACACAACCGTACGTACGCCTCAAATCAATTGCAACGAAATGAAAACACAGCCCCGACCGGTTTCGACCTGGAAGCCTGGCCGGGGGTGCTACCTAGGTAAACAGGTAACCATCGCCAGCAGTCAGCATATCCGAAGAAACCCGCCGAACCAGTGAAAGTTTGATCTTCTCACTTCTTTCACTTCCTACGGAGCTAACCGGGGGCAGAGGCAGCATCTTCAAGCATCATCGGCGCAGCATAATCGAGAGCATCGGGAGGCAGTGGGCACCCTTGGCCAAGGCCCGGTTTTGTTTTTTGTTCCGACCCGGACCGAACCCAGCGACGCAGTAATTGTCGTACGGTCGTAGCAGCTGGCAGTGGCCCCCGACCTGTCATTCCCTTTCATTTCATCTAACGCTCGGTGCCGTTTCCCTTTCCCTGGTGTGCAGCAGTTTGTGTGGCAGGCACATACGTTTTGGGGTCCCTGCACCTAGTACAACCGTCCACGAGATCCAGTCCTTCGGTAAGGTTGGTTAGTGCGCGGGTCAAACCACTTACCAACCCACCTCACATACCACCGCACTTGTCTAGGGGTTTGGTTCAACGCATCGTGTACAGTTGGTAGTTGTTGTTGTTGAATGTAAACCCCCTCTCTCTTGAACCGGTGGCATCTTTAGCTCTAACTAGCTCACTGCTAGTGTAACGAGACCCAGCAGTTAATTTACAACCTGAACACCTACTACACCTACAAGACGCCAATTAAGCTGCGAATCTTCAAGTGATCTTGATGTTTATACCGAATTTCTACCCACTGCAAGTATGCCAGTCGCTTTTGGCCGAGTTGCCCCGGCAGATTTGTTTTCCAATGGCCTGCTTTTGAGGGTTGAAGGCTAGACAGCGTTGGCAGTAAGTCGTCCGTGTCCGGCGATCAAAAGCAATGGACGAATGCAACGTTGTGCCGAGCTCTGTTCGAGCCGGTTGAAAGAAGAAAACATCACGTCGCTTCGCTCACGGACAAAGTTCTGCGGCACAAATTTCCGCTTCCCGCTTCGAGCCCGCTCAAATCCCCAAAGCTATCGTACCACCAGGAAAAGCTGGCCGAGACCGCTCGATCCGTTAGATTTTTTCACTTTTCGAATTAAAATTTTTATTTAGTCATACTTCGATCGTTTGCTCGTGCGCTTCCTTCCCCCGTTTGTTCTCTTGCGCAGTGATGGTGAGGAGGAGGTGGAGCTCGGTGGTGAGATTCAGGTTTGAATGTGTGTTGGGATTAGACAGGCACACGAAGCGAAAGGCAGCAGAATATCAGGACCGCGCGACCGAGGGTACCGCGGGTTCCAGGTGTTGCGGTTTGGAAATGAATCTGATGCCGTGAGATCTCCGCCGTACTGCAGGAGGTACTTGCGGGTCCGTGTGGAGTGGAATCTTTGCCTCCCGTTTTCTGCTCATCCTACAAACAGTCATACGGTGCCTCCCAACGACTTGTAAGCAACTATGCAAGTCGTGTTTAGCTTACGGCGGCAGCCGTGGAGGACGGCGGCCAAGCGAGAAGGCCGTCGGTCCCGATCGGTACCGGTGTGTTGTCCAGGCGAAATCGTTCGGTGCTCGCCCCCCCCCCCCGCGCATTCCCCTCCCTTCGAGAAGCAGTGCCCGTGGAAACCCCACCGTCGACTGTGGTTAGAAAACCGGCTGGAAGAAATGCGGAAACAACACACACACAAAGCAGCCACAGCGAAGTTGGAAGTGAAGGCAGTTGGGCACAAAATGAGAAAAATAACCAGAACGGTTCAGTTAGTTTTTCCGCATGCCATAACCGCATGCCCCATGCCCCGCGCGCCCCCAAACGGCTACAGCAAACATGAACGGGCACGGCGGGAACGTTTGGCGGGTTTCATTTGCACAACGTTACAGTTGCACCCCGAGCACACGCAGACCGGCACAGGGGTAACGGACAGTCTGAACTCATTCCGCCGCCTGCACAAGGAGGTGAAAGTTATTTGATTTGTCAACGAAGCCATTCCGGCACACCCGAGGGGTAGGTGACAAATACTGAAACCGGCTCTCCCCCTTCCCCGCTGCGATCTCACGCAGACCACAAGTAAGCCACCCGCGCGGCCTGTTGCGGGTTTATAAACCGGTGCGCATCGATTTGGAGGGTAATTAATTAACATACTGAAGGAATTTGCTCCGCGCTACGGTGCAGTTCAACGTGCCGCGCCGCCTCATCTTGGTGTGGGGCCGTGGGGTGAGCACAACAATGAGCCCATTTAATGGCGATGCTTATGGTATCGGTTGATGGATTTTTCTCACCCCGAGTGCAATGCTACTGCTGCCAGTCGCAATGGCCGGGTCGGTGGAACCTGTGAGTGAACCATCTACCACTCCCCATTCCTCCTTCCGCACACAAAGATAATCCGCATTTGCAGAGGTCGTGCCAGGTCGACCCAACCAGCTCAGTGTTGGTGGCCTATTAGTTGAAAAAAAAATACGCAGCAGAACACACAATTCCACAACTGTTGACTTTGGTGCCCTTTTGTGCCACCGCCAACTAACTGTGAGAGTCAAAATGCACTCGGGGGGATCTTAAAGATGGGAATCTTTTGTCAGGTTAATTTTTAAGCTTTTTGCTTTTTATCATTTCTCGAATATTTTGAGGGATTGGATGAATATACATGGTAGTTATTGCTGTTTACGAATCTATTTTCCTGTCGAGCTCGTCTTATGGGAAATATTATTGTTTTAGTTAAGAGTGACAAAACTTGATCAGTCATACAATATCTTTTGGTCTGTAGAATAATTGCCACAGACATATTTACAATCAATTTTATAATAAATCTCTCCCTCTTTGATCATACAAAACTAATGAACAAGTATTAAACATTAATGCTGAAGTAAGCGGTGGTCCCGCGGTAGAGTCGTCAGCACGGACGACTTAAAAACATGCCCGTCGTGGGTTCAAGCCACATATGAATCGTCCCCAATATCGTCATGATATACGAATAGCGTGTTTATGCCTGGTTTGGCCCAGCTTTCAATTTTGTTCAAATAATTTTGTAGGGCTTCCGATTTCTAAATTTCTGAAACTGATTAACTGATAATTTAATATTCCAATTTGATCGACAGTTTCAAGTTTGGATAGTATTCAATAGTGTAATCTATTAAATTAAATCTCTTTTAATTAATCATTAAACTTAATAAAAATCTAGAGCTTCCTTTCCTTTAAACTTGTTTTTATTTGCCATAAGAAATTAGTAATCAGACTAATGATCAATTTTAAAAATAAGCAATTCCATTTGCATTACCTATCAGAACATTAAGAATATGTTGGTCCTAAAAAGATGTTCTATTTCTTTTTTTAATAATTAGACTTATATACTGTTTCAAATAATAGTTGAAAACAATTTCATGACTGTAATCGTATTCGTTTTATAACACAACTCTAAAACCATAGATGCACATCGAGTTCAAATAAAACATTGAAGTAAACAAATGTCAATGTATGGCTCAAACTAATATTCTGCGCACCTTCACATGAAACAAACACGTGCACCACATTCTTGACATTGTGCACCTGCTGCCTTCCTGCCAGCGGAATATATCACCCTTTTCCAATCTGTACGATGCCCTCTTGGCATGGCCCGCGGGTTGTCTCATTGTTCCCGTGCTAGGTGCAAGAACCGTGCCAAAGTACGGGAAATGGGAAGGAAAGCATCTATCGGTACACGCACACAAACGCCTGCGTTCGAAATTCTGCGAACACACATTTCTCCAGCGCTAAACAATAGGCAGCGCCTCGACAGTTCTTAAGTGTATATGCGGGCTAGGCTAGGGGTTGGTGCGAATCCAGAGAAGGCCCTTGATTTGCATGCCTTTCGAGAGCTCAGTTCATATGCTAACTATGCACCATCCAACTAACCTACTAGCGCAAACCCGTCCCGAGGGAGAGGGGGGAAAACAATGAACGATGTTTGGAAAACAATGATAGTGCTCACTCGTCAGGTTGTTGTTGTTTTCCTGCAATTCCGACCGCCGAGATTTCGAGCCCGCACTCACACATTTTCCACACATCTCGATGGGCCAGCTACCGAAGGACGGTTTGGTGGAGTGTGAATAAACATCTCAATCACAATCGTTTCCCGGCCGTGCCACTTGTGCGTGTGCAAATGACGATCTTTGTTGTAATGTTGGGAGAATTAGATTAACATAGGCTTTACAGGCACAACGCTTCCAGTCATGTTTTCCTAGCGAACGGGTTTCAAGCTGGTTTTGTGTAAACATGACAGCCTAGAATTTTTCCTACGATGCTCATCTTCAAGTGGTCCAACACATCGCAGGCAGGTAAACAACTAATCAATGAGCTGCTTACCGGGAACCTTCTTCCCCAGTTTTTTTTGCATGTTTAATGAAAACAAAATTCACGCCATTTTCCATTGCCAAGCGAAACGTCAAGAACCTAGCGAACCACTTCTGGCGGCCTCGTTCTCATGGCCGCTCACAAAAAAAAACTAACGGAGCGGAACCCCCACCCACCTTTGCGAAGATGGGGCGAAGATCTGGACGCTGGAAGAAAACAGCTCGCACGATCACGACGACCTTGTGGCCCTGGACCGCGGGAGGGCGCACCGCGATAACGCAGGCCAAGACTAACGGCTGCCCGACAGCTCACGGTAACCATCGTAGAGGAAAGTTTTTTTTTCTTCTACCCCTTTCTTCCGTAGGAACGCCGTCCCCCACCCTCCCTCAAACTGTCACGACGCTACGCCACCGTTTCGTTCGGGTCGACCTTTTTCCCAGCACCGCCGATAGGTCCACCCCGATAATGCCTAATTAATTCTTATCCACCGCACCGTGGGCCTCAGAAATGTGTCAGCAGTAGCGGGCAGTTAGCGGCTTTAAGTCAGTCAGTCACTCAGTCAGCCGGCCGGCCGCTCTAGTCGTCGGTCACTGCACGGGTCTACGGTTACAATTGCCGCTCTTTCATAACGGGACGTTTCCAAGCGGAACATCGAACTCTGGGCTCTGGGCGGCACCAGGCGGCGGTTAGCCGGCTACTACTGACCGCTGCTCAGCTCCAGCAACGTGGACAAAATCCGTTCACGAGCGCAAGCAGCAGTCATTGTTACTTTGGGGCAGTTTAATTTGGTGGTTCTGTTACTGTTTTGCCTTACCTGCCCAGGTCGGATTTTGGCTGAATGAATGTCCAAACAAACAACGGCTACGCAAAAACCTAAACCCTTCCTAAGTGTCACTCCAATAGCCTTTCGTTGGCGCAGTCCAGTTCACCACGCGTTGTTGCAGATGTGCGTCGCACAGTGAAACTCGTTCTGGCGTTCGAAAATTTGGGCCACACGTTTTGGGAGGGAAATGCAGTTAAGTTTCATAATTTCTCTCCGCCACGGCGAGCGAGGCCCATTACGGAGTAGCGAATATGTAGGCCACTCTGTCGGTTGTCGACTAGTGGTGTGTGGTGGAGATACAACAGTCAACGTTTTTGAAACTGACAACTCTATTGTCCAGCCATTGATGCAGAGCTTTACAGGACGCTTAGCGAACATGTTGATGCTCTATGCACCTATGCCGGTAACTCTGTTCACGTGTTCCTAATCCACGTAGTGAGGCATGCAACCAGATGCTCTCGATGGCTTCTGCGTTGTGAACACCTTTATTATTATTCCGAAAGCAACTATTACAGTATTTTATTCCCAGATTAGTTTCGCTCTACTGTTGTACAACACAAAACTGAACTCCATAAATCAGATAAACTGTTGCATTCAAACATTAACATCAGCGTTCGGCGAAGATTTATTGTAATTTTATAGCCCTCACAGTAACTCCCCCAAAATTCCTCCAATCGCTACATTCGCTACTGAATAGTCAATCGGAAGTGCAATAAAGATTACCATTTTAAAGTAACATTCACGCCACATTCCTCTATGCCCACCACCGTCAAAACTCTGCACGGGCCCTGGAACACATTGCATCACCCGGGCGTGGAAATCCCCTAGCGGTACAGCTTCATCCGTGAGAGGTGCAAGCGCTTCTCTTGTGCCCTCTTGGTAGTCAATTAGCTTCAAAATGAAATGTTACCGTTGGCGCGTTGTCACAACGCATTCCACAATGTTAACAAGCGGGATAATGACCCGTCGCCACCCGGCAGCGTTCCTGCGGGGTTGCGTGGTGCGTCCCCGACCAAAACCCGACAATCTTAACAATTTGGATCATCTGTTACATCCTCTCCCCGGATGCCGGAACTAGAATCGTGCCGGCCACCGCCCGGTTCCGTTGGGAACGAACAATTCTGGGAAACCTTCTGGGGCTGAAAAACTGAAGCAAACCGAATGGCTAACGAGTGTCCTCTCTCTTCGCCCCGTGTGCGGTAGGGCCATTCTTTGCCGTTCTTTTTTTGTATGTTTGTTTGTTGTTGGCTGTGGCCGTCTTCAAACGGTTCCAAGACGACGGCCCAGACGACCCAGAAACGTGTGCTCGCCAGTTTCGAGGGCGCCCCAGCGATGCAGGGCGTTGCGTTGAAGGTGAGCGAAAAATGCCTCCCAGGTCTACGAACCTCCCCTCGGGACCAGACCTCCCCACCCGGGGACGCCCGATAACAAACGGTCTCTAAATTAACGATCTACGGAAGCGTACAGGTCTCCTGCCGTCCCGCTCTTCGCCAATGCTGTGCCCCCACACAGCACTGCGAATGCCCGGTGGCAGTACAACAAATTAAAAAAAACAACAACAACAACAACAACATAACCTAGGCGCCACTACACTCCAGCGCGAGTTGAACAGGAGCCCGCTCCCTAGGCCATCGTCATACCCTGCCCCTCTTTCGTCATCCGGGACTTCCTAAATCATCATGCGGAGTCGAATTTTTGCATTGGCCTGCGGGCGCACCCGGCGCGCTGACTGACGCTGACCCCAATCCTTTTATGCGCCAGTTCCTTCCCACCCCGGGCATGGTGGTGGTGATTCTGAAGCGTAATCGCAAACGGAACGCACCAGCATGCGACACGGATACGCGGGAAATCAAATCGGTATCGTAAAATAAAATCGATTTCCAGTCCACGGCACCACCGGCGCTCGCCGCACACGGGAATGCGAAGGGAGCGATGATGCCTGGCGGGGAAAAACTCATTAACTACCGCCACGCCACCTTCACTCGCCGCATCACCGGCCGCAGGTTGCGCATCGAAATCGCTCTAATCGGTGGCTGCTATCTGCTGCACCTTCGCTGCCGGAAATCGTGGGCACCGTGATCGTGTGGGTGCTCACACTCACTACCCGTTTACTCCCTACGGGCCCCTGGAACGGATAGGCTCATCTTCCAACTCCAGCTACGTGCGCGGACGGCCCGGGTGGGAGTGAGGCAGCTTAATCAGTTTCTTAATATTTTGTGTTATGCCTGCCTCCGACAAATTGTTTATCGATCCCAACGGCTTGCGCAAAGGGGGCCGCCTCCCTTTTTCGTGGGCGCCTCTTGTGCGCCAGCACTAAATCCAGATCGCTCACACCACTTGACTGATCGCCCTGGTGCTGTTGCTTCTTTGCCCACGAATTTTCACCAAGCGTGGAGTCCGACGGAGCTGCTGGGAAGGAACCTTGCGCCGGGGAACCTTGATTATATGAGCACAGAGGCGGCAACTAACGGCACCGTACACTTCCCCTTAGCGCCCAACTGCATTCCACGTTGAATTAGATGATGATGGTTGGCACGCTACGGTGCACAGCAGAACGATGAGCGAAACCGCAAAATTTTGCGTAAATAAATGAGCCACCCTCGCAGTACGGTGAGGGGAGGCGGATGGAACAGCAACATTGGGAGGGTGGAGAAATGTGTAACGGGGGGGGGGGGTTCACTTTATCGGACTTGATCGGAACCTTAGCGGTAGCGTGCTGGGTGGCGTTCTTGAAGGCACCATTCCTGCGGCGTGTTGCTAGCGTGTGTGCCATAATTTGACGTTACTCTTGGCACTTGTGCTACACTCACATGGTTGTCGCCCTTTGCTTTCGCACATTTTGTTATTGGCGGTTAGCTTTGTTGTTTGCCGTAGTAGTGCTGCTGAGCCGCCCTGCGTGATCAGCTCAACGTCAAGAGTTGAGTAAGCCGATCGGGGGATAACGAAAAACTATAGTTATGCAAATACAACCAACCAAAAGCGGCACTGAGAAAGGGCATTCGCATTGGCCCAAAAGGAAGCTTAATTAATAACACTCCACACCCACACACACACATACACCTTGGTAAAGTGGAATTAATTCGACCAGCTTTGTAATTAGTTTATACGCGTACTTCAATTATTCACTCCAGTTGATTCCGGCCCCGATGCTTCTAGTTCGGCAAAGGTCGGAGTTATGAACGCAGTCACTTGCAAGGCGAACCCTTATTTTTCTTTCCATTCCCCTTATTTCCATCCCAATTCCTCGTCTCGTTGCTCCATATCGAGTTTTAGTTGGACGGAAACGTAATTTGAAATTTGGCTTTGCTCATAATGTCTAATGTAGCACCAGATTGCACTTGGCAAAACTTTGAATCGATATCGCTTCTAAATAACTTTGAAAAGGGGTGAGCTGAAGAGCTTATCGAAGTTTAATTGTTACATTCGTAAAAACCTTTTCACATGTTTGTGTATCACTCATTCCTTCACAAGTTTTGTAGGAAAAAAAGAAGTTGTATTTTTTATCACAACGAAGCGTTATTATGTTTTTATAATTCCGTTAAACCTTTCTGTCATTTATACTGTAGCTTTATAAACATATCTTATCAAATCGCCATGAAATTATACGATCTTTCTGCTGTATATCAGACTTAAGAATCTGACCAATAATAATTTAATACTTATTGTAATGTATTGTAAAATGCATTTAGCACGTAAACTGCAGTACTGCTAGATGTTAAACAGACAAGAATTGTAAGTGCATGGCATATAATTTTGCAGTACAACAACAAGCTTTTGTTCTTTTGTTTCATTACAACAACAAACTTTAAAGGTATAAAAAATGAAGTTTCGAATGAATTTGAACTTTCAAATGCTGTTAAGAAAAAAAACTAAGCAATTACAATGATGACAATAATGATCAACGTACGTTAAATTATAATAAATAATTCAACTTCTCATTCCTGCGTATAATTTATATTTTTTCCTTATAATTTAATGTTAATTTAAATTCCTTTCAAATATTTTTCAAATGTTACATAGCAATTTCTTATTTTTGTATTACTTTTTAGTGCGTTTTGTATAGAATTTAATATAAAATATATGTAACTCATGCTAAAGAAAGATAAATTGTAATTTCTGTTTAATTGTTCAGATCATTTAGTCTAGAGAAGCTTTGTTTTTAAATTTGTTTTTAAATTAGATTGCAACTTTAAATGATTTGCTAAAGGTTAAACGAATCGTTAAAAAAAAGTATAAACGCTTCCTACCATAACACAACTAAAAACTGACAGGGAAAGGATGCAATAAAATACACTGCTAGATCTTGATAATATGTTTCCAGCGCTTTATCATACTCTCAAAATTCAAGCAACTTCGTTGTGACATTTGCTGCGGTTCTGATTATTAATTCAACAACGTGTTGTCATACAGAGTCGCTTCCTACCACACAGAACAAATACCATAAATTTGTGCAATCGCCACATACTTCTCGTTTTATGTGGCATATTAAATGCACACTTCTGCCCATTCCCACCCTTAGCACAGCTCAGACGCGCAAGTACACACACACACACACTCGACAGCAACGCTGGCAACGCTCTAAATTCCCGACACCTGGGAAAAGCACCGTTAGGAAAATTCATCCCAACACTAAGCTCCGGTCCCGCCGCGGTCGAGCCAATCTCGCCGCACAAAAAACGCAATGAAGGTATCAGTTTCATTCCCTCGGTAACCACCCCCACCCCGCTCGGTGGTTCGTGCCTGTTGTTCCCCGTTTTTCGCTCCAGCCTCTCGCACCTCCCACTCACACACACAGACACACATACACACACTGGGCGACGACTGACAAGAAAGTCAATTTAATCACTCGAAAAATTGGTTAAACCTTTCCCAACGCAGTCGCCCCGCCAAGCCGGTCCCTTCTTCCACCGTTTCCCGGTGCTGCTGCTGCTGAAATATGGCCAAGCAGACGGCCTCAGCAGCAGCAGCAGCCAAAGTACATGACCATTTTGCACGGGTTTTGTGCCTCATTGGGCGTACGGTGGCCAGGAATGGGAGCATGGAGAAGTTGGGTTAGGGGAAAAGCATGCGTAAAATTGCGCTGAGATCGAGAACAGATGCGAAGCAAAGCCCCAAATGCTGCCACACCATCCCAAACCCATTCCACGCCGACGGGGCAGAGTGGGATGAGCCGCCCGAGGGACACCGAAATGCCGCTCGTACTTTCAAACGCGCTGCGCTGCTCGTAAGAATGGGGATGCTTTCACAAAGATCATCCCAGTGATGAGCCATCAGCTCAGCCCGTCGAAGAACGCCGGCCAAATCCCGGTCTCGTTCCCATACCACTCGGAACTGGCCGTGTGGGGGGTTGTGACTAGACGGCACCGGAACGCAGAGCGGGAGAGGAGTTAGAAAATTGGGAAAATGAAATTACCCTTCCAGCAGTGCCCGTGGTTGGCTGGCTGGCTGGCGGGTGAACACGGCAACTACCGCTTATCTATGCCGTGTTGTCAGTGGCCTAGCATCACCAACCCCTCTCTGCTCTCGGTGCTCTGCTTCACACCGTGGCTCACGAGCAAGCAAACGAACTGTGCAACAGGCAGCAGGTTCCCGTGCCGGAAGATGGCTCGAAGTTTTGTCGAGCAAAATTACGTGACAGCAGCAAATGGTGAGTGGGGAACGCTAGCAAACAAAAAAAGAAAGAAGGTAAAGAACAGCGACGCCAGGAAGAAAAACCAGCCTGCCGAACGAACAACAGGTCCACGGCGCCGATTATCGCCGAGTGCAGATCTGGCCGAGCGATTATTCAATAAGAATCATGTGCACGTTCAAACGGCGCTTATCGTTTTGCCAGAGCTGCCAGCGAGGATGATGGCGAGCGCGCTGCCGAGGCAGCCTAGCTGAAAGATGGCTAGCATAATGTTTTTGATTGATCAATTGATAGCAGAGCCTGACGATGAAGGGCTGGAATCTTGAGGCGTATAATTGTATGCCCATGTTTGCGTGGCACGCTGTTGTACAGACATTTTCCTTACATAATTTAATACCGAGGCGAGCAGTAGATAAACGTTTTGGAGCTCAGCACAACGCCTCTACGGCACCAGCACGACATAAAGCAAATGTGGTTTATCTTCTACCTGTTTTCGAAGACAAAAATTCCCTCAACTCATGCAATAATCGCGGTCAAATGGTCGCCATTCTTTGTCAAACCTCCTTTTGGCGTTTAATGAGAACCATTTGCCCGGACAGGGGTGGGCCGGCGTAACCACAACCGGATAAAGCGAATAATTGCCCCTTTCTCAATAATAGTTCTCACCACCACTGCCACCATCACCCCGATCCGGGGGAGGAAATCGCGAGTCGTCTTCACGGTCGATTTTGACCAATTTGTACTCGCGACCTTCTGGGAAGCTTTTCTTTTTCTTTTTTTTTTTGGACATCTCTGGGTGCGTTTTTTATCTCCCCTCGCAAGACAAGCATCGTGGCGACGGAGGTGGCAGGAGGGGATATTGTAAAGAAGCCCACCGAAAGCCCTCTCCGCTCAAAAGAAAAATGCCTGGAGCAATGGAAACTTGCGGGGATTGGACAGCGATTCCGAAAAAGGCCATCCGAAAAAACCGCACCGGAGTCACTCTTTCACGGCTGCTTCTTCCTTTTGCAAGCTTTTTTGTTTTGGGCCATTTCTAGCCATTGTTTACCGGCACCTGAAGGCCGAGTGTTACACAGTCTGGACACACACACGGGGACTCGGTTTCGGGGTGCGCTGTTCCCTTCCCGGACCGGGGCACGCTCACAAACCACGCAGACAACTCGTTTAAGGCCCGAGGACGGTGTGAGGCCGAAAATCTAACGGAACGCTGCACCGGTGCTCACTCCATTCGCGCGCGCTATTGTTTTCCCTCCACGGGCAGGAGAGCCCCCTCTCCCGCCGTACGGATCACAGAAAATTCATCATCTTTTCGCTGTGCGCGAATTTTTCCTTGTTTTTCTTCCATTTAGCTCGGGTTGTTTTTTTACAATTCTTTTTCACGTTGTTTTGTTTTCCACAAACACACACACACACATACAAACATTCCTCACTCTATTGTTTCGCCCTCCCGCCTTTCTCCACACTCTGGGGTTGAGTATTTGTGTGTGTGTGTGTGTGTGTGTCGATGGGTTCTTCGCAACGGTGGAGCGTTGTGACCGGGCGGGATTTTCTATTTTGTTTTCTTTTCCAACCCCCGCTTCCCCTTCCCATTCCTATTTTCCGTTCTTCCTACACACACCGGCCCGAAAACCCGGCCCGATCGGGGGATCGCTTTCTTTCTCACGTCTCCGTTTTCGCGATAGCGAAATTCCACCCCTAAACCATCAGCCCGCGCGCGTGCACACACGCCTCGCTGTTGCTGTCGCGTGTCCCCCCTTTCCCCCCGGTTTGCTTCGGCCCTTCGCACACCTTCCGGCCCCGTTACCGGTCGGTCGGGCTGATCTGCGCGCCCGAAGATCAAACTAATCGGGCAGATGATCTTTTCTGCCGGCTGTCCCACTTCCGATCGTCCAAATTAATAGGGGAAGGGGGGTGTGTGTGTACCGGTTCCCTCCCACAAGCCAATATTGCCCGCTCGGACGGGCCCCGGGACTCGTAAAGATATGGGAGTTTTCTCCTTGGACGAGCACGAGCCATCAACACCGTGACCATCAACACCCGCGCGCCCAGCTGAGCCGTCCCTACGGTCCGGAATACGGCTCGAATGAACCAAATATTCTTGCCAGCAATTTATCAGAGCGGATCTCATTTCATTCGCCAATAGTGGCGCGAGTGTTCATATCACTCCGCATTATACGTACCTCGCACACCGGCACCCTATCTTTAGCGTTCTACTTTAGCTTCCGAAAAACGTTTCCCGTAAAGTGTTTTCCAAACACTGCTACTACTTGCTATGTGAGAGAGCGAACATAAGAAAGGCGTGTGTGAAGCCAAACTTTTAAAACCAGCGGCGTACGGCTGCCAAAGAATGGCACAATGACTAACCCTTTCTTTCCCCACCGCCGATGTGACGATGAGGTGGTTGTGGGGTGGTGGTGGTGATGAAAAATAAAACTCGCTTCCTACGACCGCAATTCGTGGCCCTCGTGACCTACCTGTAGCACACATTTTCCATCATTTCTCTCACACGCATTGCGCAGCCCACCTTCCGCCTCTTCTGTGTGCAAAAATCTGCATGCGTGCTGGGACGCATTTACGCCGCCCGGAACGCATCATACCCACACCCAGGCACTCCCTACCGCTGCCCTGCCCCCTCTGCGGCTTTATCGGCCCCCGTTTGCCTTGACCGTACCCGGTGGGATGGGGAACCAAACTTGGGGAAGAGCATAATTTCGCCCGCCTGTTAAGCTTTCTCACCTTAAGGACGTACTGTCACGCGATGGTTGTTTGCTTAGTCGCAGAGTAGTTTAAGATCGCAGCACGCACACAAGCGTTAGAAAAACGAAGCACAGAAAATTAGCTCCCCCAGACCCGCACTGACCCACCGGTGGGAAGATGAGTTGGCCGAAGAACAGGCCCACATTTTGGTCAACCAGCGAATCTACGGACGGCGGGGAAGATGGTGCTGGACCTAAGTACAAATTGACTATTAAAGCTTTGCAGGAGACTTGAAGGAATGTGAAGCATGATGTAGAGCGACGTATGACTCGCCATCGTCAATATATAAACTTCTGCGGTCGTTTAACTTAGCCAAAAGTCTAGTTTTAGTCTTACTTAACAATACAGCAAGCATGCAAGTTACCTAAATTTGTCAAACACTAAATATGCTTGAACAACATTAAAATTCATTTCAATCAGTTCATTACATTGTACCGTTTTCATTATGCAATAAATATTGGACCGTTCTCCGTTCCTTCCATTACACCACATGCTTCGGTTACGGCGAAACTAGCACGGCGCACTACTACGCCACCTCGCGTGCACCCTAAATGCCGGCCCCGCCAACACCTACCTGCTGCTCCAGATGCATTTCGGAATCGCAGAAATTCTACATCGTTTACGGTTACCGCGCCGTCCGGGACAACCGTGTGCGGTGCAGGTTACGGTACCGGTGCTAATACCACCACCACCACCACCCGGTACCCAGCGAGACAATTACGGGCCATTACGATGGGGAAGAGGGCGGTACCCGCGAAGGCCCCACGGAGCTGGGAAAGAATCGGACCGGTGCAGAAACGATCGAGACGAACAGCGACACAGCGAAAGGGCTCGCGATCTTGTTTGCCGGGCCGAGTTTGTTGGGTGGATCTCGCACGAAGATTGTGTAAAAGGGTTCGCTCTCCGCCGTTGTGCTTTTATTCTCACCAGCTCTCCTCCTATACGCCCCCATAGCTGTTCCGGTTTTAAATTCTTCCCATGCCGTTCTCGGTAACCGAGGCCCCTGATGGTCAAGAACGCCACTTACCGCTTGGTAGCTTAACAAACGAAGAAGCGTACGCGAGCAAACTAACGAGCGGAATGATAATACTGAAATTGAATTCAACAAAAAACAACCACAATAACAACAACAACAGCAACAAATTGTCGCAATAAGCATAAAGGTACAGGAAGTACTTCGCCCGGGGGGAGAAAATATGGGTTAAGATGTCGATTGTACACAGACGCATTTTCATCATTCCGCGCACACTCACACAGCTTGACCTGGTGGATGGAAAACTGTGCCAGAAAGGTAGATAAGATACGGCACTGCAACGGTGGAGTAACCTATGCCCTGCAAGAACGCCGAACGCGCCCAACCATTCCTAGCGTCGATCGATACCTACTCCTTCTTTCCTAACTGACCGGTGAAGGGTCGTTGCTATGGCGCCGTATATTAAATTTCCCTAAACAATGGCCTTACGATCTGCCTCCGCCGATGCTTGCGGTACCGCGGGGTAGGATGAAAAATGTTCCCCCAATGGGGAGGGGGGGGAGGAAACGCTACACTATTCTACAGTCGCCTCTTACCACGCCACGTAACGAGCCGTACACGCCAGACAGCGAACCGCAACACGGCAAGACAATGGCCCAGCTATGGACGATGATTTGAAGTGTACGTTTATCGACCACCTCGATCGGTCGCCGGGACGGGTCGATTACAGTAATGGCTTAACGATGTAATACAACGCTGTACACATAGACGCGCACAGGATCGAACAGATGTTCACTGGTGTCCTCGGGTTTTACACATGGGACGCTTGGATTCTTCTGGTTGACTTCAGGCCGAGCAATGGTCCGTCCTATGCACTATCTCGCGAACAACAGTCAACCCATTACATCGTAGGGGTATAATCTGATTATAATGGCAGTATGTTTGAGTTTGTTTAAGTTTATGGTTTTAAAAGCACGGCCATCGTTAGTCCATTCTATGTTTCTCATCCTAGCGCAAGACGTACATGTTTAACAAGCACTTACAATGTTCTGTGTAACGGTCAATTCTGTTGTAGATTTATTACATACTTTTATAGGGTAAATTAAATGCTTTTATTCAATTACTCTTGTACATAAAGTATGAGAAATATCTCAAGACATACTGAAGTATTTAAGGAAATGCTATAAATGTATGCCGACCCGTGGTACAGTCGTCAACTCGAACGACTTAATAACATGCCCGTCACGGGTTCAAGCCCAGAATGGACCGCCCCCCCCCCCCCCGTAGCAAGGATTGACTATTTGGCTACGTGGTAATGAATTAAGTCTCGAAAGCCTGTATATGCCGGCATGTCCGCATAGGACGTTACGCCAAATAGAAGAAGAAGATAAATGTATGTAAAGAAGTATGTAAATAAGAAACTTTGCAACATGTATCTTATACATGCCGCTTGATCAAGCGCATGGAACCATAACTTGTCGACAGTATTAATGTTGTTGACTTTTTATTTGTTCAAAATAATCAGTTAACCACAAAGCTTCACAAAATATTTTCAAATGATCTGGTAGTACTTGCCAAGTATAAAATCTTGACTCATCTCATATGCACCATATATTTTCATTTATTCAACTTAAATGAATAAAACTCATGTAGGTGTTTGGCACTCTTACAGAAGCAGCAACTGCATGAAAAGACCAAAAATACCAGCGTGAGACAGAAGCACAACAAAAACAGCCATCCCATGACATCGAAACGGATCGAAGCACACGAGGCAGGGAATGAACATTCAAAACTGCACTTCGTCGTTACCTTGTGACAAAAAAGGACCAAGCATAGAATCAGGCGACAAAAAAACACACACACACACACACACACACACACAGAACCAACTACATCAGCAAAACGTGCCAGTAACACCGCTTGCCGCTTGCACAGGCAACGAACGGCAAGATCGACTTAAACCGGTTGTGCAGCAGCAGCAAGCAACGAACCCCATCGCATCCGTAGCACGGCGCGCAGATGAGAATGGAGAAAAATTGATAGACTCGCGATTAAATTAGATTAGAAACGGTAGTTCTATAATTAGTTTATCGTCGTACTTCAGCGAAAATCGTTCACCCAACACCCTACCCCAAATGCCCTGCCTCGCTCTCTTCCACCTCCTCCCGGCAGCGTCAGCAGAACACAGCAGCGTTTAGTGGCGTTCGAAATCAGCTGCCTGCCCAGAAACCCTTTTGCCGTTGGACCGTTTCTGGACGGACGGCGATAGATGGACGATCTAGGTCCGGCTAGAAGTAGCGGTTGTAGCACCACAGCCGGTGGTTAGCCCAAAACCCTCACCGCGCGGAAAGGGGAGCAAAGAAAAAAAAAATCGTTTTTCTTATTCTATTTCACCTCGACAGACATCAATTAAAACAGATTTCATCGGCCGTGCGGCGGGCGTTTAACTGTAGAGTTGGGTACTCTCGCGATCGCTCGAACGAGATGCGTGATGCGGAATGCTCTCGATTTTCGATGGACACTTTTCGGAATCTGAAGGGAATCGCACCAACACCAATGAGCGCGCGTGGCCGTATGCTGCCCGTTGCGAATCCAGTCACGAAAGAGATGCAAATCGTTCGGGCGCAACTATCGCTCCAAATCGGATATTGTTTTGCTTCATCAGCCGCACTAAACACACTTGGGGCTTTCGATGGATGTTTTCTCCCCGATCGGTATGTACAACCTGTAAGTATGTACGAAAACGCTGGAATAGCTTAGTTGTAAAAGAAAATATCCGAATATTGACATTCAATAATTGACATTCTTGAAGCTTCTTTGAGGAATTCTTTGCATTCTATAACAATCCTTCCAGTAGTATGCCTTATAGACAGTATTCCTCTTGTAAAATGGCAGCTGCTATACATCTGTTCAAGCCCTTCACACTTGCCAGGAAAGGAAAAGAATGCTCGGTGTGTTCGCGACACGTACACACAAAATAACACCATTCTTCCATACTTTGTTTGGACACACTCGACCCTCACGCTGCATGCGCTGCATCTCGCAGGGGCAACAAAAAGAGGAAAAACACGATAACATTTCTGACTCGTTAAGAATTTTGCCTCCCAAACCACCGACAACCATGCCACACACTTGAACAGGAAACGAAGATTCCACTTCCATCCTAACGAGATCTCGAGATGACGACGACGACGACGACGACGACGGGAGAGCTCACTTCGCCAGCGTACCACACTTTCGGGCCAAAAAATCACGTACTATTCCACAATTAGAGCCATTTCTTTTCCTTCCAGTACCGAGCCACTCGTGCGGACCGCGGCCAGCCATCATCCTGACCCACACCGCCTCGGTCCACACCTTTTCATTCTTTCCCTCGTTATCCACGCGATCAAGCACAGCGCGCACGCCCAAAGAGGTTGCTGCTGATGATCGTTTCAAAAGCATGTCGCTTTTTTAACACTACCACCACCACTACCACCACCATTGCTAGGCACTAACGCTTCTCCGGCTAGGTCGTTTGGTTGCACTTGAAATTCATCTAACTGTACACGGGTACACGGGACCAACGAGGGAAGGCCACGGTCACCGTTGTCGTGGGAGGATCTCGCGTTAGCGATCGGTTCCGGGGCCTGTGTTGTTTGTATGCTTATGCTTACAGCATGCTGTCGAGAGCGCATGTAAAATCGGTCACCGGTGCTCATGCCCATGCTGCCTTGCCCACACACGCCCGGTACACGTTGGCAGCATACAAGCCCTGTGCCTGAAAGCGTCTCGGAGCTCCGTAGAAGTCTGTGTGTGTTCGTGTGTTTGTGTTTGGTCCCAGAGTCTGCTGCTCTTTCTGTAAATGCTATTATAAGCTATATGCTACCATACGATGTGCTACCACTCGAAGTGAATATATCAACATAGCACATGCCCGAGCACATTCCTTCCCTCTTCCCGCCAGCCACCATCAAGCTACTCTGTAACCATACAACATGCATTGAATGCGCTGGAGTTAGTCTGAACATTGCGCTGCTGGACTTGAGTTCTCACCAATTAGATCTTCCAATAGAATGACACACCTGCTGTTAAATGCAAGGAGTTTGGTTGAAATTCATTTCTCGTCGTGGACGAAAACAACACTGCAATGCTGGTGGATGCTTTTCTGGAATTAGGTTGTCAATTCTTACACTCTTAAAAAATTTTGCCGAATCTCGGTTAATTTTTGCCGAGATCTGCACAACTGAGATCTCGGCAAAGATCTCGGTTAAATTTCTGTTGCCGACATCTCGGTTAATGTCATTTTGTTTTGACGTTTACGTTTAACCGAGATATTCGGTTAGAACAAATCGAGATTTCGGCAAAATATCAAAACATTTTATTTTTATTTTAGTGATTTTATTTGCGTATCAAATGGGTTTTTTTATGTGATGGAAAGCGTTGGGACAGGCGCCGATTCAACCGCCGGATGGGGCACAGCGTTTGGATGTGGTACCGGTACAGGAAAATGAGCCGGACAAGGAGCGGGCACTGGTACAGGCACGGTTCTGTAAAGCGGGCAGAGTGAAACAAGTCTGAGTAAACCCTTTTTAGATTTCATGTGATCGAGTGTTGATACTTACCTCGTGTAGGTGACCGGAAATGAATCCTGGAGGTCTGAACGGTCTGGCAAAGGTTGAAGCAACCGGATTAGCTTCCACATCTGATCCTTAAATAGGGACTGCTCCGAGCGACGCTCTGAAGAGCACCGGTTGCGTGCGCTGATGGAGTTTCCTAGCCCCAACCCCGCTTCATACCTGTGCTCGATCGCACGCTACTGATTCTCTTTTTTTTCACGCTGAGAGACTCTTTTTCACTTTTTTTTTTACATTTTTTATTTTACATCAATTTCTTCACACTCACTCCGAAAGGTTTTCGTTTCATTAGCACGAAATTAACAGAATGGCGAATGACAGATAGAATACCGAGCCTCGGCTAATCCAAGTAGTAAAGCTGAATTCTCGGTTATTTTGACGGATTATCTCGGTGACAGCAGTGTTAACGTATGTGCTCGGCATGTTGTGTTGCCGAGTTTCGGTTCAAATTTTTATTTAACTGATATTTCAGTTTTAAATGGTACTGATTTTCGGCTACTGGGTTTTTTCAACTGACATATCAGCAAGAATCGAAAGATCCGACGGATTTCGGCAGTTTTTTTAACCGAGGTCGTGAAATATTTTTAAGTGTGTAGATTCTAAACTCATCAATCTCGCTCAATATCTTCAAACAAAAGCGACATATTTGCTGTAGATGTTACGCAAAATTAATTACACGGCGTTTTGCCATTGCTTTCTTCCCATTTTCCACCACTCAATCCATTTACAACTCGTTAAAACAGATTACAGCAAACTGTACACACAACTGTCATCATCGGACGACGTCCGATTTATCTCCCTGCGCTTAACGACTGTTTTGAAGTTCTGAAATCCGTTTGTCAGCTATGATTAGCATCTTCGCGCGAATGGTGGTTCTAAATATAGAAAATCGCGCACTTTGCCGCCGTCGGAAGATCAATCATGAACATTCTTCTGCCAAACCGGGCAGTTATTCTTGAGCTACTACTCGTTCTATCCCTGTCAAACAGCGTGTGTTCCGTCTGCCGCCGTGCCAGGTGAACGCGACACGGAATGTGCAAAGCAAATGACAGCGGAAATTCTTGGATAGCTGTTTTCAAGCCTTTACCTTTTTTCGTTTTTTTTTGTCGTTCTTGTCTACCACCGGGTCTAGCTGGCCCGCATGTTCATTCTTCTAAAACGCCCTCCCATTAAGCTACCCCCATCCTCTCCGGTGATATTAATCGAAGCATTCAAAGCTCCACAAAGGCCGGCGCTAAAAACATCAGCCACATCAGACCGTCTGGCACGGTAGGAAGGCAACCCGATTGCTACCGTACGCACGGCAGGGGGTTGATGGATTCGAGCATATGCGATGGTGCCAGCAGCGATCAAGAATCGAGAAGAAAGCAAAGATGGAGGAGCTGGAGCAGCGGAGGACCCAATAGCAAGAGGGAGAAAGGAAGGCAAACAAAAAAAAACGAAACGGCAATATTCGGGGGAAAAAGTGGCAAAAGAAAGTCGCCATGAAGAGCGAACCTGGCCAGAGAGAATGCTTTGTATGCGTCGTGCAGCTCGGAAGCCCGGAGAAGAGCTGCTCTCCGCAAAGGCCAATTCTGATCCGCTCGCCACATTACAAGAAGGGGATGAGAAAAGCTCTGGCCGCGGGCTCCACGCGAAACAAAGGTGGAAAAAGCAAGATTCTCACCCAAAAGCCAACCATCGCTCGATCGTGCACAGCAAAGCCCGGGCGGAACTTTCTTTCTCGAGCGCGATGCTCGTTCTCTATCGCTGTTTCTCTCTCTTCCGCTCTCCATTTTCGAGGACGATCATCACCTTTTTTTTCTCAACCCCCTTCGATTCTCCCGCAGCGATTCGTTTCGTTCCAATTCATCTTCAGCTTTCTCGTTCTGACGCCCTTCCCCGGGGAACAGACCGGGAGACAACCCGGGGAAGGCCGAACGGTGAGAACGCGCCGCCCGCGAACGGATGCGGAGGAATGCGGGAACGGACGATCTTCACCCGACACAGAAATACGTACCGCGGAAGATGATGAGAGAGAGAGCGAGCTTTGCTCGGAATGGGGGTTGGCTCTCCCTCTCTCGAAAAGGGGGTTTTGCTGGATGTGCCCATTCTGGCGCCACGCACACCCCTCGGCAGCTGTACACAAAGCGTACACGGGGGTTGAGAAAAAGAAAGGGGTTGATCGACGAACCAGATCCCAACCCGCCCCTGGAGCCGTAAGCACCACCCGTACCAGAGCGAGACGGAGGCGAACCGGGAACGATCGTTACCGCGGCGCGGGATGTTGAGCTGCTCGCTCGCTCTCGTTATCGCCCTCGCTCGCTCTCTCGGTCTCTTTTCCTTCGGAAGGTCGAACTTTCGAACCAAAGCGCAACAGCACGCCGCGGACCTCTTTGCCGCGAGACCATAAAAAGGCACCGGTTCATCTTTGGCGAACCATTGTTCATGATGCATTCCGCGTACTAGCATCCCCAGTTGCGTGCGTGCTTACCGTTGTGTATGCGGTTTTCCCCTCGTCCGATCTTCGTTCGACCCACCAGAGCACCAGCGTCCACCAGGGGTGTTGTGCGTTGCCGTCTTCTGCAGGGTGCAGCTTTGTTGATTCTCAAAACCGCGTGTGTGAGAGCCTGTGTGCGCGTGCTATTTGCTGTGATCGTCGTCGTTACTGACGAGCGGGATAACAGAGAGGGCCAGTGTGAAACAGACCGTGCCCGTGCAGCGTGCGGGGAACGTTGTCTTGTACGCATCTTGACACTTGACACCGTGTGTGACCGCCAGCAGTGCAGCAAGTGCCTGTTTGATTGTGGTTGGAACGAAAAACGGTTCAACGCGGACGTAACAGAACCGACTTGCGGTGATAAGCGAAAAGCTCGCATTTGTGTTCAAGTGTGCGTGTGTTTGTTGTGAGCTTGGTGTTTACTGCCTAGTGGTATACCCGTTACACGTTATGGAACTGTGAGCTTACCTTCGGAGCAAAAGAACTTCAACACCTCGTGTGCCCAACCACAACCGTTCACCGAACAGATCGAAAGTTGGTGGCGAAAGCGAAGCCGAACCTGCAGGAGTTAACATTCTACCGCATATTATCTAACAGGTACTGTACACCTCCAACTCCTACAATGCACCTAACCGCCGTTTCCAGCATGTTCGCGTTCTTGCCCAAGTGTGTGTATGTGTCTCTGTGTGCGCACGCGCTTCCAAAACTCTATCTTACAAGCTAACACTTACGGGTGTTGTTTCGTGCATTCTTCCATGCCTGGTTGGAAAATTGCGGAAGTGGTCGATCGGTCCGATAATTCATCCGCAGAGCGCTGAAGCATGTGCAATTTAGTGCCAATCGCATATATGCTCTATGCTCCTTGCTAACCCTCACACCCTACCCACCGCTCAAACCCCACGAGAGCATATCGCTTCTTTGATCGACCGAAGCTGGGCTACAGATCGTGCACAAGCCTTCACAGCGAATAATGTATGGCCCATGGTTCTTTTTATTGTGTGTGTATGTGTGTTCGTTTCGCTATTATTGGAATCTATGCCCTCCGATCTGCAGCGAGGAGTCTTCTTGTTCCTCACACATACGGTCTTTGGCGGGCGTTAGATCGCATTCGCCCTGAAGATGGTATCATCCATTTTTCACAGCGACAAGCAGCGCCGTGCACCGTCGTAGCGCTGCATACGCTTCCAGTGCACTTCCCGCTCTTCTGGTGCCATTGGCAAATCCCTCCTACTTCTTATAAATGCTAAATCGATTCGCGGTATTTTGCCTTTGGGCACGAATTTCTAATAGAACTTCGCTTCCCTTTTGAGTTGCATTTCCCTTATTCTATACTTCGTTTGATTTTGCGCCTCCAACCGATGGCATTGACGCCAAGATCACCACAAAAACAACCCTTTTCCTCGCACCGTTTGTTCGGCAGTGTTAGATATACATAAAGACACACACACACACACACACACACACACACACACAAAACCGTTCTCGATGGAGCCAGCCCAACCCGCTTCCTCCTCTATCAAGCATCATTATGCCCGATCGTTGGGGAAGTTTTTCCTTCTCGCCCTGGAAAGCCCACTTCACACTCCAGCAGCGACTTGGAGTTCGCTTCGAAGTCTTCCTACGTAGAATGAAAAAGGAAGGAAAACAGAATGAACCTCCAGAACCACCACCACCACCGCCGGGTGTGGTTGTACCGAGAACTGGCTTCACGGCCCGGAGATGTTGCCGACCTTTTTTTTTTCTGTCGGCCACTTCCGATCGCTTCCAATCACTTCCAACCACCGTCCCATGGCGATGTGACCATATGGTGCGCCCACGGGGTAAGCGGAGGTATATGGCGCGATCGAACATCGATGCGAAGAAAAACCCCCAAGGAAAACGTAGCCTTCTTTAGATCAGGATGACAGGAGGCATCCTCCCTTTAAAAAGCCACCCATAGAAGAAGAAAAAAGTGATAGAAGCGAAATTGGATGCAAATATCTGCATGCAAACGGTTCGTGCGCTTCCCTTCCTTCTCCCAGCTTCGGCTGGTTTATGTAACGCAGCGTGCAGGCACCCATAAACTTGTGCCACCATCGGCGCATCGCAAAAGAAAGGAAACTCCTCCTCTCTCTTGCGCGCGCGCACCTCAGTAAGGGCGGATGTCAAGGTAAGGCCACAGAGCGGGCCTTTGCAAATTGTATGGATGCACCCGGCCAAACACGGGATCGACGGGCACAACACACCCGGTACACCCGAGCGAGGCATAATGATAGCTATTCTATTGCATAGAAGATGCATAGAAGTCTGGTAGCATAGAGCATGATTCCCATCTGCGAAGGAAAAGCAGTAACCAGCAGGACGGTGGGTAAGAGTAAAGGGCGCAAAAGAGTACGATCGTATAAAGAATTACAATCTCTCCGCTGCGGCGGCTGCTGCTGCTTCTGCTGCTGCTGGCCCTACCGCTTTCATCGAGCGGGACAGGGGAAGATGGGAGGTTCTCGCGTGTGCGCCTTTACGAGCAATTTTACAAGCGAAGGATAGCAAACGACAGTCACTCCACGATGCTCCCGCTTACCAGGCGCATACGGGCGGCGTTCTGAGCGGCATGGAGAAATGGGATCGCTTAAGAAAGCGATGCACAGGGCAAAGAGGCAAAAAAAAGTAAAGCTAACTGACGCCTCGGAAAAGCAAGCCCATCCAGAAGGTGGAAACAGAAAGATGAAGAAGCATACTCGCGGAATAAAATGCGCACGAGCGCGCAAGATCGGAGCCAACGGTACTTGCGTGGCCGCGGTCGGCGCAGGTCAATGTTTTATAATCAGGCACGCTTCGTTTCGGGTTTACCGACCGTGTACGGAGAGGAATAATAAAACCAAACATATCCCCAACCACACACAAACACGCATACACACACACGTGAACGCAGAGATATGTTACCGTCCCACCAGACGCAGCAGCATAAGACGAACGAGAGCGCGTTGCTCATCAACGCATTTGCCGTTTGTTTGCCAGCATTTTCGGAACGACTTCCGGAGCCGTGTGGCCCGTCCGACTGGCTACCGGAGTCAAGAAGGGAGCGTTAGTTCGCTTTTTTCGGATTCTCTTCCGGGTTGGAATTTCGCGTCCAGACCGGGGACAACGAGAGAAGCGATTTAAAGTCGCTTCTTGCAACAAAGCGACGAACCTTTCTTGTAGTCGCTTCAGGAAAAAGCGTCCTCCCACAAACGAACTAAAAAAAATGAAACAATCTCCTCCCAAAAAACACTCAGCACACCGGTTTTCCGAAACGAAACGAGCGGAAATGTGTAGGTACGGACAATTAGTTTCGCGTTTTAGCGCGCAAGCTGCGAGTCGGCGGCAGGCGAGGCAACACAATCCACAATACGCCTGGAGCCACGAACGAACCGAACGGGTCAAATTAACCACCGGTGTACTTGGTCCGATCTTCTGCAACTCTGCGCCAACAATCTCCGCCCGCCCGGCCAGCCACCCCTCAGAGTACGTTTGTTACGATGTAAATTGTTAGAAAACTGCGTCCACAGCAAACGGCACCCATCGGGGTTGAAAAACCTGGGCATCGTTCGAGCGGGTACGAGTTCCCTCCCAACCAGAAGCCGTGGTTCGTTCACTCCCCCGTCCGCCGTGAGTGGCAGCAGAATGGTACTGGGAACTGGGAATCGTTCTGATGTCGGTGACACCATCTCACGCCCGACGAGATGGGCCGGATTCGGACGGGACGCAAAGCGGACGGAGCGAGAAGCACGAAGAATGCCACCCTTTAACGATCGCAACGAATCGAGGCGAATGGCGAATAATGATGAACTGCACCAAACGGAACAGCAACCTTCTGGGATGGGGGGGGGAGAGAGACATGGTGAGTGATGGAGCCTGTTGCTTGTCGCAGTTCAGTTCTTAGGATAGAAGTAGCCCTGCTACAGCCCCGGTATAAAGTGGTGATTAAACGGAGACGCAACCCCGTACCAAACCGCATTCCTGCGCAGGTCAATATCATCCCGATAACGGGGCATAGTAGTTGGCATAATCGTTACATGTAATCGGTTCGATAGAACTGATAAGCAGATCTCACAGCCATCAGCGATACGACGCATGCGACGAGCACCAAAAACCCTCGTCAGAGCCGTTAAACGCGTGTGGTGCCATGACCAGGATACGTCGATGATAGTTAACTCATTTTTGCTAAAGATGCAACGCGCTCATTATAACGCGTGTGTGGCAAATGAGTCCCATTTTGCGCACGATTTATATCAATTTATCACTTCCATCAGTGTCTGCCATATTAACCCGCACCCGTACTCTTACTACGGTCGTTTAAACCCGTCCAGTTATGAATGAAAACGATTGCATCGCTCCCAACACAAAAGCTACCCTCTTTCGCTCCCTTTCTAGCACCCTCTGCGCCCCTCGTTAGCCCTTTCTAGCACGCGCTTCATTCCGTCGGAATCCATTAAAATCAGTTACAACAGCATTAAGATAGTAACCATCAGGATTGGAAGTGATAAATTTAATTTAGCGGAAAATCGACCGCTGTACAAGCTTCTTCCCTACCACCCAACCACACACTACCATCCTCCTGCTTGGTAAACGTTTGTGCAAAAAAAAAAGCTCACACTCGTACGGTGGTCCTGTGGCCCCATTGAAAGCACACCGAGCAAATCGGACCGATCAGGCGGAGGACGACGGATGAGGCCCGTGTCCGTCGAGCTCAAATAAAACTGAACCATCATTTTCCACCTTCTTTATTTGTGTGGTGGAGAAACCCTTTTGTGCTGCTGCTGCTGCTGGCAGGGGCGTAAAATAACCCATTACATACCACCGGCAGACATTTCAGCCCGAATGACGACCAACAATTGGGACGAAAAAGGAGTTGGTCTCGTTTTTTCCTCTCTCTCTCACCTCTTTTTGTTATCACGTCCACCCTGTGCTGTGGCCGGGAAGTGCGCCTTTGTAGAAGCGACACATTCGTGCTACGATGGCCACACATCATGATGAATAATGCTGACGGGCGGCTGACGATGGAACGAACAATGGTTAAATGTTTTACACCGCCACCGCTTTTTACGGGGCAGGCGATAAAGTTTTGTTTAATTTGTTTTATCGCTCGTTTTAATGCTTTCAATTATCCTGTACGCTTCGTTGCTGCAGCGCACATGTTGCGAGTCGGATGGGTCCTTCTCCTTCGAAACACGCTTCACACGATACGCACTGATTAAGCGTATCTAATAGCGCAGCGATGAACAATGGTATCCCTTCATCGGCGTATATGTGGCTCACGTTTCTTTTACCACCAACAAAAAAAAACACCAGTACTACAGGATGTTAAGTTTCCCAGGAGTGAAGGATGTAAACAGTTTTTCGCCTGAGAGCATCCCGAGATAAGACGATATCGGGGATAAGAGAAGACCCTAAACAAACTTAAACCGCCAACAGAACGGTTCGATTGAGATGTCCCCTTGGTGGTGGAAGGTACCGAGTCAAGACGGTAATGCAAATAAGGAGGACGTAGAATTTCTTTACAAACTAGACGACGACTTATAACTTTTATCTTCGACCCCAGCCGGGACACTGCGACGAGGCTGAGAAGTCTGGGCCCCGAGAGATTAAAGCTGACTCTTGGGCGTGCCGCTGTGGACTAACTTTCGCTCCCGGCATTGGGTGTTAGTTTTTCCCAAGTTCCACCACTGTTTGACCAACAAAATGTAAACAAATCCCAAAATAAGATACCCGGTCCCGGGTCGATGGGATAGACCTTTCTTCCTTTCTTCGTTCATCTTACCAATGGGCCAACGCTGCTGTAGCCTCAATGTAAGGGCCCGTTCAAGATAACTTCATTAATTTAGGCGAAACACCTTTGCAAGAGGTGCTCCGCTGTATCCCATCATCCGGGTGATGACAGCGTCCCAACGACAGCAAAAAATGCACGCAAGCAACCAATCTTCAAATCTGCTTTCCTCACGCGTTTAATTATAGAAAACGAAGAGCCCTAGCCCCCGATGTACGTTCCAAAATGGGGGGGCTCTTAATACCCAACACCGTAACGGTGACGAATTGTGGAATAATAAGTCCACAGAATGCTGCGCTCACCCAGTAGCTTCAGGGTCGCCGCCGACTCCAAGGCCGCGCGGATGAAGTATTTTCCCGCGCACAGGAAATGATCCGGCAAATAAAGAACGCTTACTGGGGGGGAGAACGGAGAAGGCTGGAAATGAGGGGTAAAGATTGAGAAGAAAAAAAACTTCAACGTTCCTGAAAGAATCAATTTAAAAATGGAACGAAAAATTTACGTGCGACCCTCCCGCGTGAACTCCCGCGATGCGCAATGGCCGTGTCATCGCCCGTAGATGCCCGTTGAGAATGGAACTACCGGGACACGGTTGGCTGAAATCGTGAGATTCTCTCAATTAGATAGAGGTGCAGTTTTGTTTCTTCCTTCTTTTTTTTTTTGTACACCGTTTTAATTGAAAACGACAGCACACGGTCGAAAACGTAGCTCGAGCACACGAGTTGCTGGACCGATCGATACACAAGATTGAGCCTCCCGGGTGGAAGACATTTACCAAACCACCACACCCCCTTCGAAAAGAGGACGGTTCGATGAACCACCGCAGCATACCGACGTGAAGCTGAAGAGCACGTTTCGTTCGAATCCATACCAAACGCATCGAATCGATAGCGCGGGCGCCCGCCTCACCCCACGGAAAGGAGCGGTGTTGGTAAGTTTTGGGGCGAATTGAATTCTAGGTGCCCGAAGCCACCACTCTCGCCATCATTCAGCCCCGTGGAGGCTGCATACTTTCCTAACCCGATCCCGAAGATCCCGAGCCCCGGGACTACGGTGGCGTTCTAAGCCACTTCACCACACAGGCCCACCCACCCCAAAACGGAGGCTCGTTAATTGGAATCGGTACAAAACCTGCCCGATCACGCGTATCTGGTCTGCGTAACGATGGTTTATTTTTAGGCTTTGCTGTTTTTGCCTTCTATGCACGCCCTCTGCTGTCGAAATTGGGTGTTTTGTGATGGTTGTTGTTATGCTTTTATAAGATGAACAGAATAGAATATGCTCCCCATCCATCCGGTGTGTGTGTGTGTGTTGTTGCTCTAGACGCTCCGCAACCTTGCACAAAAAAAAAATCGGGCGAAAAGGGGCGAAAAATGTACAGCGCAACCACCGGGAGGGAATCATCTCGCGAACTACCAATAACTACAAGCGCTCCATCCAGCACAGTTCTGTAAGCCACACACACACACACAGAAACGGAGTGCAAAGGAGAATACACAGCAACAAAAAACATCGATCTCAGCCCAAAGCCAAACGTTTTCAAACCCCAAAGGCAATAGATCAGAATCGGAAAACGGCAACCGCTTTCCTTCGCACCATTTTCCAGCCTGCCCTGGAACGATTCTACCCGGCTGCTCCCGAGGTCCGAACGATGCCCGAAACACCCGTTACCGGTAATGAAATAATTTAAAATTGGGCCTAGTATAGCATGCCAACTGGAGGTGCTTTATTTTTTAACCGTTTTT
Organism: Anopheles merus; assembly: GCF_017562075.2. Taxonomy (NCBI): domain Eukaryota; kingdom Metazoa; phylum Arthropoda; class Insecta; order Diptera; family Culicidae; genus Anopheles; species Anopheles merus. The sequence continues at coordinate 30,713,983 of NC_054082.1, read as the reverse complement.
TGCTGTGTGTGTGGAGCAACCTAGCTAAAGCTATTATTACACACACACACTCACAAACGGGCATATAGGAAGAGGAAGGAGCAGGCTCGGTTATTTCTCTTTGGTTTTCATCACACGATCCATGAAAAATGCACCATTAAACATTCGGGGTGCAATACGGACCACCACAGCAAACTGCATCGGGATTTGTTTATTGCGTTCATTAGCGGCACCGCATTTGTTTGCCGTTTACAGAGGCAAACATAAAACCGAAAAAAAATATGTAAAGATAAAGTTGCAACCCAAAGCTTGTTTCCCACAGAGAAACCTTAAAAAAAGGCCTCCAAATAGCATGGTCCTCAGCCCATGCCTTTCCACATACCGCTCTCTCTCGCTCTCTGTGGAGCAGATTAAGGTGAACAAACAAATGAATAAATAAACTACTTCCGTTCGCGTCTGCCGGCCGCAAACCCCCTCCCCCATTCCAACGCCCGGGGAAGGAACGCGGGAAATGCCACACAGCCCCTACTGGAATGGATCGTCGACGCCACGCACTTGTTCCATATCTCGGTAGGGAAGGAGGAGGCTGTGTGTTCACTCCCGGCCGCTCGCAGCGTAGATATTTTCCTCCTACCCGTTCCAAAACTCCAAGGTACCGAGCCAAGAAAAAAAAGCCCACGACTCAACATAACTGTGCATTCGGCAAAACGAAAAGCATTACAGCATTAAGCTTACATCAAGGGGGAGGGGGATCACAATAGTACAAAACAAAAACATAAATCCACACACAAAGAGGATGCAAACGAGGATCAACGTCGGGCTAATCTCCTATAACGAAGTAGCAGGCGCGCGAGCGACCGGGGGTGGCTGGCTGCGTGGGTGATGCGTTAGCAACCCGCACACCCTGATGATAATATTAACAGGAAACTTCTGTTCTGGCTCTGTCTAACGTTGTCATTATGTTGCCATTACGCGCCACGGGCCTTGCAACACAAAACGCCCACCCTGCCAAACGTGCGTTCCAATTAAAAATAGATTAACCGTCAAGTGTAATCACGCTTTTTCCGCGGCGTTGTTAACGCCAGTGCACAAGACCACCCCCAACTTTCCCCATCATCCCGTTGCTCTTGCTTTTACAAAGCGGAAAAGCAAAGTCGGTTGTACTGCTGCGAGAGAGTGTAGGGCCGAGGAGACACTTCACGGTTGCTCTGTTCTGGAAATTGCTCCGAATGTTTCCTCCATTTGCAAGGGGGGGGGGGGGGGTTGAATTTGGGGTTTTCTCGTTTTTTTGTGCTAGGGCTTCATTCGTCTCACATCAAACGGCTGCCGGGGTTTGATGACGAAGCTTCGAGGGAAATGTATTTTCGTACATTCAACCCAGAATAATGTAACGCGAGTGCGATGGCCCCGCTCCCGAAGATGCTGCTGCTGCTGCTGCTGCTGGGGAAGAAGAAGGGAATGTTCTTTTACTTCTTGTTATGGTAAATCATTCCCGTTTTTCGTTGTGCAATAATCGTTTCATAGCCTGTCGTACTGTTTTAGCGGCATTGTATTCATCATGCTCACTGTGTCACTTGGTGGTACCAACAGCTTGCAGGCATGGCTAATTTTATGTAGAAAAAATTAAAAAAAAACAGGTTCTAACATAAAACAGCATATCAGCTGCACGCTCTTTTCTCCTATCGGCGCAGCTTCCTTTGCACGAAGGAAGCAATAAACAAACAAACAAGAGAAAACCATCCCTCGCAAACCGTCAAACCAGTTTGTATCGATCCACGGTATCCGAGATTCGCCATCGCGCACCGCGGGAAAGGAAGTTAGCTGGGCCCTCTGGTTAGCTCTCTACCGTTTACAACCCTCTGGCAGCACAGAAGGGTTGCCCCTTGCTACTCCTGTCTCCTTCTCCTACCCACAACTCATCCAAACCGGGACTGAATGGAATCGGGTTCAAACCGAGCGACACAAAACAAAGAACTGGGTCACAAAGGCAAAACGCTGAATGCAAAATTGAATGTGCGCCTCCTCCCCGCCAGTTAAACGCCAGGCTGCCTAGGACCCGCGAGTGGCCATTGGCAGCATCAACCATAACCATTGGCAGAAATTGGTGACAAATACCACAGTGCCGGTGCCGAACGAAAGTGGTGAAAGTGGTACGCCCGATCTAAATTGTGTGCGCAAGAAGCACCGAGCGCAACAGAGGCTTGTACTTTTTTTTGCTACGCTCGATTTACGCTTCTATGGCCGTGCCCAGCTGCTTCCTCTTGGTCACTGTAATTTGGCAGTACAAAAGGAATAAACTTTTCGGCCATCATTACTCTCCCCCGTACCCGTACTGCCCCCCCTGCTGTGCTGGGAACAAAAATGGTTTTATGACTTTCGATTGACGGCAGCAAACGAAAAAAAAATGAGGTCATTTTATCCCCGGCAGCCCCAGCCAGGAGGAAAGGGGGATTCTCTTTTGTGGTGGAAGGTGTTAAAAATTGTCTTTCCATTCTGCGCCGCCACCCACGCCCGAAGGAAGAAAGTTCCATTACCTTCCCCGTTTTATTGTGTGGGCTTATTGGCCCCACCGTGCTATGCTTTTGTGTTGGTTGTGTTGCACCTCTTCCCTTCTTCTCCGACACACCCAGTCATTGGGGAAAAGTCAAATTAAGCCAAGGTAAACAAAAGTGTCCGGGGTTTTTTTTGTGTGTGTGATGGCATAGAATAGGATAGTAAAATAAATCATGCCCGTAATAGAAGGGCACATAAAAGCCATCATTCCGCGTGTTAAAAAACCCCCCGCGGGTGAGTTGAGTGAATGAAAATGAGATTTTAAACAGCAGCAAAAGCAGCTGCTTGTCGTTGGCAATGGAAATTGGCAAAAGTTTGCGTGCCTGCCATTGACCACCGTTGAAGTTGGTTGAGGAAACGTTCACCGATTCGTTTGTATTTTTTGTTAAACCAGTGTGTGAAAAGAAAAGCCACACAGTTGAGGATCGGATAGCGGCAACTCGCTCTCTGCCTCTCAAAGGCAACACACCGAATTTTCTGCCCATTTGGAAAATATCAATGACCTTTACACAAGCGTCAAAAATCAGCGAAACCATTGGCAACAACCACAGCAACCGCATTTCCTTTCGTTGGGTTGAGAGGAGGGAAATCCCTTAAAAGGAACCAATTTATTTACAAGCGTGCAAAGAGCGGCCTTTTTTGTGCGCTGCAAATGTTCACACCTCTTTTCAAAGCACCATATTTAAATAGCTTTCGCTTCCGATTGGGGTTTTGTTTTCCTTAGCCGTACCATTTTTTCCCTCTGTAAGGAGAAATAGAAAAAAACTCCTTATTTTATAAATTTTCAAAACGCAAGTAAACAAACAAACAAAAAAAACGCGCTACGCTCAGCAAACAAACGGACGTTGGAGATTTGAAACCCCACCCAAAACTCCACCCCCTTTAATGAGGATTTTTGACGCCTAATTTTCCAATAGTTGATGGTCGGATGGTGGAGGGCAAACAAAATTGAACTCTCCCAACAAACCTTTACCACCTGCTACTGCTACCTCCATCCCCGCTGCTCAATAGGGTCCATCATCATGTGCCCGGCGCGGGCACAGATGGTTTCCCAAAAGGGTGAACAAGAAGAAAATAGATGCATTGGTTGAGATCTTCGACCTCTGCTCATCCCCAGCCAGAGTGGCCAGAAATAATTGAAACTGCATCGCCCATGATGATACTTTCACGGTTCAAACACTGCGCCCATCAAATAGGTGTAGGCTTTAAGTAAAACAAAAGTACACTGCCCCGGCTGCACACCATTCCCTTACTGTTTGCCTCCCCGCACTCTCTATCTCTAATTGAACAGTTAAATCTTCCCATCGGGGCACTGTGCACAGCAAAGCATTTCTCATAAATCCATCAATTTAGCTCCCGGTTACCTGTTTGCCAGAGGCCGCCAGAGCCAACCGTACTCACGCCCTGAACCCGTTCACTCCGGTGTTTGCTGCCCCTCCTCACCCCCTTCGGTTCGGTATTGTGCTCCGTACATTGGCCAGACAGTTTTAAAATGACCGTTAGTTTACCGCTCGTACCAGGTGCGCGCGGGCTGCATTGGTACACACATTAACGATCAAACCCGATCGGATTATCATCATATGCTCAGGGGGTTTCAGGGGGATGGTAAGCAGGTAAACTAACGAAAAAGAAAACGCTGTGTGCCCTGCAAATAGTGACTTTATTGGGTTTTGTTGGTCTTCCAAGCTAATAAAATGCTATTGTTGATCAAGCGGGTGTTCTTTTCTCTTTGTACACACGCGCACGCAAACACGGCCATGAGCCATGAGGCCATCGCTGCCTTCAATTCATTACTTTCATCACCTTCCCCAGCCATACCCTGTTTCAGGGGAACCTGTTTAGGGGGGGAGGAAGCATTTGCCCCTAAATTAAAAGATTAGTTAGAAAGAGCCGGGGCGTTGCGTCCGTAGCTCCGGAAAGCCTTGGCCTCGACCTGGCTCCTAGACCTCTGGAGCTAGGTCTAGGGGAGGCCACGAGGTCGGCCATCTTCATCTTCTGCTCCAATGCATAACCCCATATTGCAAGCCCCGGGTGAGCCGAGGCAAAACTCGTGGTGGAGAGAGGCGACGAAAGTGAAAAGTAGGTTCCCGTTATTACCCCGCGACCCCTAGCACCAAAACCATTATCCACAGCCGCGGTCACGATTTTCAATAATAATCCCAGCCCGAAAGCTCTCTACCTGCCCCCGCTGCCTGAACGCCGCATTTTCCCTCCCATCGACCCTCCGCTTCGGAGCCAGGCAAAAGGCCAATGTGAGAAGAATCTCAAATCACTACAGCCCCATGACCGCGGCTGTGGCTGCAGATGGGCAGGGTGGGGAGAAGTTGGGTGCATCTTTTCCGAAAGCTTTTCCACCGGCCATGCCAGAGCAGCCGGCGGCAGATTCGCATATTGGATTTTAATACATACAGTTACGATGGGAGAGACGGGAGGGAAAAGTCTTCATGGGAATGTGAAGCTGAATGGGACACGACGCTAGTGTGTGCCGGCTGTGCACTAATTTCTCACACTTTTGTTGTTGTTGTTGTTGTCGGCTCACCCCCTCCTCCTTAGCAGTAACGATTTTCCACCGTGAGCCTGAGAAAGTGTGGAACGGTGGGAGCAAGAGACAGGAGAGAGTGGAGGTGGGGGTCGCGGTGAGGTTTCTTTTGTCCCAGTAACACCGACGACAAAGAGCTTTCCGCCATGGCTGCCGCCAAACCCACCCCACGCTCCCTCGTTTCTTCATCCCGACCAGGCGCGCGGGAGATCGTGACGGGGAAATCTTTCACGAGATGGAAATCGATTCCGAAATCTGGCAGTCATCATCATACGCGGAGCGCAATTCCACTTTCATTCACGCGTACATTCACCCCCACCCCCCTCTCCCCCGCTTCTCTTCTATTGTTCGGTCTCAATCGGGTGGAAAACGATGACCCTGCATCCTAGCACACTGCAACAAAACCAATGGTTTTACACTCTCACCCGCAGACTCATCTACTCCCCTGCTCAACCTGTACTTTGGAGGGGTTCGTCGTCTGCGCGATCTCATTCATTTTCGGGACGACCGATCAAAATTTCACCATCGGCACCAATTGGCATCTGTTTTCTTTTAATTTCGCCTCGTTTATGCGTTTGATGGGAAGGAGCGTTTTTTGTTGTTGCCTTCCGCCCCCCCCCCCCTTCCCCCCCACCCTCCCCCTGGGGTGCGTTATCAGTGTGCTGGATTTTTCGGTTGCCTGTGGAGGAGAAATCACCACCACAATCGGACGCCTAATTGTGCGGATCTCAAAATATAGCGCCTGCAAACCCCTAAGCAGAGGAAGGAAAATAGAAATCATACCCGAAACTGGCGATTGCACACAGAACGTGGTGGTAAAGGCGACGAACGCTCGGTGCGCGGCGCTGAGCAATCGACGAGCCGGTTTGGCTATTTGGCCAAGCGATTACGATCGAACAACACAGTGCAGCCATGCCGGGCATACTTTTTCCGGGGCCTAGGCATCACTCCCGGCCCGCATCCCCTTCCGAAGCACACATCTTGTGTTTGTTTACGGTAGGCGTTCCGGTTTTTCTTCGCCAGGGCAAAACACGTAAAGCGAAGAGATCAATCGTTTTCGAATTGTTGGAACGAGCGTGAACCGCAGGTGGGAAAGGCGCACACGAACACGATCGATCAATCCAGGCTTAAGATTAGCCACATCACATGCGCCATCACAGCAGAAACAGTTAGCACACTTATGTAGCCTAGGTTTGCATGTGTGCATGTGTGTGTGTGTGTGTGTGTGGTGGGTTTCCCGCAAACGGAGAGAAAATGGAATCTGTGGTTTCTGTGTCTATGTGCGTGTGGAATGTGGAACTAATCTCCCGCACACAAGACGCGCACGGGATCGATATCCAGCAAATGTGTAAAACATGTTCAGAAACTTCGTCAACATCGTGACGTGGCATGCGCTTCACACCAAAACAGTAAGCCGCACACATCCGTATAACAGCATCCCCATGGTTTACCCACGACAAGAACACCGATTCATGCTGCGCGTGCGCCCCACACAGAAATCGCGATCAATGCGCGGGGATCGCTTTCCGATCGGGTTCGCTTCCTGCTGTCACTTAGCAGGGGCTTCCTCGCTCCCTTGCTGCTTTTGGCCGGAGAGCGCACCCTTGTCTTGGCCTTGAGTCATCGGGTACTGTGTGCACGGAAAACACACACAAACACCCGAGATGGCCGACGGTGTTCAAGGTGCGCGCCGAAAGGGGGCTGTTGTGCTGTGTGGCCCCGTACAGCAACGATCGATTACTTTCCGTTACGTGGCCTAAAAAGCAGCATGTAGGCTAAGTCGTCCACCGTGCTGGAGTGAGCGCGAGCGCGCGCGCTCCCGGTTGGGCTCCCTGCGCCGGATTGGCTCCGGTGGTGTGAAGTACTATTGGCACCGTGAGGCCAGGGAAATATATCCGCCCGCAGCGAAGACACACAAAGCGAAGGAAGTGTACCTGCAAAAGACTCGGCGCGCGCCGTTCTCATTCAAACCCCATTTCAAATCGCATCATGACATCATTTACCAAGCCGTGAGACTCTCCGGCGGATGATGGGTGGGGGGGGGGGAGTTTGGGTGGTTTAGGGCGCTTGATATTCCAACCAACTTGGACGGAGCGCTGGACGGATTTGCTGCTTCCTGTCCCTTTTTGCCAGCATGCCTGCAAGAAAAGCCTCCCCGGGACACTTCAATAGTGAAGAGTGCTTCCAGCGAGTTGCCCTTGCCAGAGGACCGCACGCGCATACACACCAGAAAGGGGGGGGGGGGTGTTTCCAGAAGCGCGGGAAGACGGGGCGGGCAAAATTGTGGCTTTCGTGGTGAAATGACGCGCCTAGCAAGGAGGGGGAGTACGGTCGTCCGGCGTGGTGGGCCCGCTTTCGCTTCGATGCGCTCAATCTTCCGACACCTCCGAACGCGGCGGCGGCCAACGAAACAACCGGAAAGGTTTCACCCGATCGAATGTCGATTGGTTCAATTATGTCAAGTTCTACTTTGCACGGCGCCAAGCACACACCGTATGGCCGTGTGTGTTGTTTCCCCATGCACGGTTCATCATCATCATCGCCATCATCGCAACGATGCTCTTTGGCATTCCCGCTTGCTGCCGGGGGTGGCTCACACACACGAAACTGTGGCGTGACGGGCTTCGCCCCACCACAGTGGGGCAGTGTGTCGTTCTCGAAAGGTTAAAAGGCACACACCGAAGCGAAAGAAAAAAGCATCACCACCACCCACCGCTTTTCCCGCAAGTCATCCTCGTAGTCCACACACACAGCGCCCCAGAGTTGGATGCATTGTAATGGCGCGCGCCACCGAGGAACGGACGTTCTTGCATTAGGAGCAACAGCAGAAAGCAAACGGTGGCACCCGCGCTTCTCGAGTGCTCCGGCCGTGTTTACGTCGCCGGACATGCATTTGGGATTCTGGTGAAAGGTTACGATGGTACACACGCGCGCGATCCGATACGCTTTTACTGGCCGAGCCGAGCCGGTCCGGACGTTTCGTCATTTCGGCGCACGGGAATGACAAATCGAAACCCAATTCCAATCCGCAGAAGGCGAGAAAGGGTTCGGAGAAGCGGAAGGGTAACACCATTCTCTGTATCCCTTAGGCTTCTCCTGCAATGGCCCAGTTTCGGGTTTGGGTTGCCCCCATCAACCGTTCCCACAAAGGCAGGGGGCCTAATCTTACCCGCCCCATCGCTCGGTCGGTGTGCGGATCGTTCCTGGGAAATTGAACTCGGGTCCAAATGGAAGCGTGCGGAGTTCCTATCCCCCATCCTCTTCTGGCTGTTCATTTGTATGCAAAACAAATGTTCCATCGATGCACCCGAACCGGGAGCTACGGTAGACAGACACACACACACACACACCTTGGCCCTACACCATTGCCCACACATCCATCTCGTGCGTGCATGTCCGCGGGTATTGGGGGGGGGGGGAGGAAGGGGCTCAATGTACGATGAACTTATGCAAATGCGATGGTGTTACGCGGAGGACAAAGAGGGCAGCCGGAGGAGCGTTAGTTTGCCCTACACAATGCACCATAATTTTACATACACACACACACACACACACACAGTCGCGCTGTGTCTTGGTTGCTTTTCTGGGTCGGAATGTGTGTGTGTGTGTGTGTTGCGCAGAAAGAATGCAAAGAAATGCTTCCCTCCGGCAGGCAATAGCCCCGTTTTTTCCTCTCCCTGCCTTCCTCGCCGTCCTCCTATTCTGCTGTCCCAGCGGGTCCAGGCCAACGAAAAAGGTCATTACCGGTCGGGCGAGAAGGGCACGCGGCTTTTCCGCGATCGCTCGGTTCCTATTTCTGGCCGCGCCGCGATGGTAGCAACAACTAACGATAATAATTACTAACACACACACACACACACACACAAACACTCGGCCGTGTACCGGCATGGTTACAAAGTGTTTCTGGTCCGTTACGGTGGCCGGTTCGATGCAGAAACGCGTCAACAGACGTCACAACGTGGCGCTGGTGGACGCGTGGCCCCCAATGTCTGCCACAAGCCGACCACAGGAAAGCCGAAAGCCTCGGTTAAGGGAAGCAATTAACGCGCGCCCCCATTGCCGTGCGCAAAATGTAATCAGATTTTTGCAAAACGGGAAAATGGGGAAAAAATGCAATTTTTCCATACCACACACTGCGATGGTGGAAGAATGAACGGCACAGGCATGCACATGCAACAAAGCGTCTAATGAAGTCGTTGCTGTGTGTCGCCGCGTTCTACAAATGGACGGGCTTTTGATGCATGCTGACACTCCGTACCTGTCACAGCAGCGGCTTAATTGTATTCGCTCTCTCCCTCTCTCCCGGATTGCAATTAAAGATTGCAACCTTTTAATCCCTCTCTAAGGCACCCCAAGCATTGCCTTTGCCTTTGTGTGCCCTTGGGAGGGCAAAAACCGGGGGTATCGGCGAAATGCACAGAACTAACGCTCCCCCCCCCCCCCCCCCGACACAATGTATCGCGGCACCTCCCCCCGTTGGCTTTCTGCCGTCTTCATTCCGGTGCAAGAAATTATTATTGCTTCGCGATGAAAATGAGTACGAATGAATAATTAACACTTAACCCAGGCAGTTGTTCCCGTTCGCTGCCTGTGCTGCCAGCTCAGCTTCTCGTCGGCGCTTTAGTAACATCCCCAATGACCTCACCCGGCGGCAGAGTAGAACCGTGCGTGCCTTCTTCTCGAAGCCATTTGCACACAGCCCCTCCGCGAAACCACGAGCCAGGCGAGCGAGGTGCGATTCTTTCATTTCCTGTGCGGTCACAGCTTCCTTTGCGCGTACGCGTAGCGAGTCATCAAATGACTCAATCATAGAGCTGCCTTCCTCTTCCTCCACATTATGCTGGTTTGGGGACGCAGTGTGGAACCCCTGTCGGTCGGTCCTCAGCGATTGAAGGAAAGGCGAACCAGTGGCAGCAAATGCCTGGCAAATACAGTTGCTACGCTGCGTATAGTGCGCTTTGTTTTTCCCGCGTAGTCACCCGGGAGATTTGTGCCGCATTCCAGGCTGCTGTTGATGACGGTTCCATCAAGACGTCAGTCAAGTACGGTCCCAGTCGCTTGTTGATCGTTCAGAGCAAAGATTACAAATGATGCTCTTGGACGCTGGGGATCCAGAAGAGCTATTTGCCCATTATTGGCGTGCGGTGGTCCCGGGTGGTGGCAGCAGTAAAACCTATTACCCAAAGATCTCCACCGTTTGCCATCCAGCCGCAAACAAACACTGTAGTGGACTTTTGTGCCATTTTCCGACGTGAAGGGGACATCGTCGTCATGGAGGACTGACAACTTCTTCTACCGAACGGTTGGTTTGTTAGCCGCTGCCGTCGACAAACGCTAATCGTTCCGCATCACTTGAGGAAGTAGAAACCACTCCGGCGCATGCTGCTATCCGTCTACGAGGAAAATGTGTCTCTCATAAAGACAAAAAACAAACAAACAACTTATGTCCCCCCCAGAGTCGCTCTCCTGCCCACGGGCTTTTACAAGAGTTGGCCGTTCGCGATGCTTGTTTTAAAATTGACTAAAAACTAAGCCACACAAACCAGCGACCAAATTGGCTGCACCCGGCGGTTTGTATGTGGACAAGAGCGAACACACGCTCAGGCTCGCTAAATCAATCCGTTCCGATGGATGGATGGATGGACCCAGACCCCCAGAGATCCACCCAGATCCCGTTGCGGTTTTAGCGCCGGTTTTGTCGTGTTTAATTTCTTTCCCATTTCTTTGCAGAATGGTGGAATTAAAAAAAAAACAACGAAAGAAGTAAGATGTTGCACCATTAGCTACATTTCCGCACAAGGTTTTTCTTCGTGCTCACAATCTGCTCGCTTCCTCATTTGTCAGACAATAGGGGGAAGCGGGATCCAATAAATCTTTCCATTCTTTTTTCGTTTGCTTTCCTTTGGCGAATTCGTAACCATTTGTCAAAGTAGCAGCAGTGCGTTGGACCATACATAACCTCATTAGTACCGAATTGAGGCGCTCGTGTGTGGTTGGGGCTTGTTGTGCTTTGTGAAAAAAAAAATTCGCCTTTCATCTTGTGGCTGTACCGCCATCACACAAAGATCAACTTAACCTACCAAAAATAGCAAATAAAAGAAAAGCTTTTCCCAAATCACAACACAAACGTGGCTGGCGGTACACGCAGGTGGAAAGAATGTAGGCTACAGCATTAAAGTAATCGCGTGCACTAACCCTTAAGACCTAGCTCGAACGCACGTTCTTTTCGTTTTGCCCCATTGTCCTCTTTCACTCCAATTCCCAGGCCTCTCGCCTGTTTGAACGAATTCTGTACGAACGCGCGCGCGGGCAGGTATCTGCTTCCAAAATTAAAACAATTATTCCGAGCGGCACACGATCGTTTGTCAAACTGCCTATTGTTGGCTAAAGGGGGGAGCATGCTGATGCCGTGATAACGTTGATCCCCCTTTCGTTTTGGAGGCAGTGGAAAGCACGGTTCCGGGGGCCAAAAAGAAGATGAGTTTTTCTCCGTTCCCATTTTTAAACCGGGATTTTATTTTTTATTTTAAAATTTTAAATTAAATACACGAAAGAGACGGAAAGTTAGCTTGAAGAAGGTTGAACACAATTGTCCCCGTTTTGAGAACGGGGCTTTTAGCGACAAAAGAATCTCGGAAACTGAGTTTGGTTGTGTTTAAAATACATGATACCCCTAGGGCCGCTTTTCCTCAAGGTCGCTCTATCGATGATTTTTCTAAGGGAACGTATTACTGTCACGCAAACAGCAGGTCTCTATCAACAGTCGTACAATAGCACGGCTGTGTTCTACAATACACAGAAACAATGATGTACTACCACCATTTCCTCCTTCTGCATCGGGTAAAGCGCGGAAAAGGTTTCGGCTTGTGAGCCAAGTAAAAGCTACTTAGCAGTCTAAGGTAAGCCCGAACGAAGCGCACGAAAGCGATCGCGGCAACAACAGTTATGTACAACGGCAAAAAGTTTTCCTGCCCGTAACTCATTTTCTCCCACCCCCCCCCCCCCCCCTTCCTACTGCGCTTTTCTTCGCCACACGTTCCTGCGGGAAGCGATGCTTGGCTATGGTTGCTGCCTTTGCCGACCGCTCTATGCGTAGCTGTGCGATCGCGCGTTCATTCTCTACACGTGGGGGGCTGGCGCGTTGAAGAAGCGATCGCCTTGCATCGCGCAACAAGCAATCAAGAAGATAGGGGGGAAGGTGGAACAAGAAAAAAAACACACACACAACAGAAACAGAAAAAATAGGAAACAAAACACTCTCGAACCTTTCGTGCTCTATTACCATCCCCTCCCTTCCCTTTCGTTCGGTTTGTTTTACCACCCCCGAACCCCGAATCCGTTCATCATCCCTTGTGCGTTCCCGTTTCGAACGTCGGTGTGCATCCAAAAAAAAAAACACAGCGACAGCTCGCGCGCACAGCCAAAGCGTATACGCAAGGGTATGCGCGCGCAGCGCTTTAACCGCAAAGTTCCGGCGGGTTTCTTGTGCGGCGAGCGTATGTTTTCAGTGCTGCTGGGGGCCCGTTCCATTGCCGCGGCACGCATTGCGTGTGTTTGTCTAGGCGCACAGCACACACACACACACACGCGCACACAAAGCACACTCCGTTGGTGCATCAGAATGCGCGAAAGGAAGATGCAGAAGAAAACCACCGCACCAAATCAAACAACCGGACCACAAATAAGCGGTGGGAAGCGAAACAGAAGAAACGGGAACAAAACACAACAAAAACATAACCCTTCCAAGCGGCACACACACACACGCACACGCCTGTGTCTCACCTGTCGCTTCCACCCGTTAAGGTGCCTGTCGGCGGTCTCTAGCACCGCCGGGGCAGGCGGATTAATCTCTTCATCGCTCAATCGCCCGCTGAACGGAATGCAAGCGCGCAAACACTGCATGATTAAGTGACGCCCGTTAGAGGGATCCCGTTGGGGTGGGGGTTTGAGAAATCGCTCCACGTGGCCACCGCTTCCTACCGTTTGCTTTTGCTCTCGCTCTCTTTCTCTCTCTCTCTCTCTCTCTCTCTCTCTCTCTCTCTCTCTCTCTCGTTCAGCCTTTTGACACATTTTATAATTCACGATCAAAAATTTGGTACACTTGCCACGCTCACTCACTCTCTTTCTCCAGTTTGGAGGACGGAGAAGACGACGTACGGCAACGGTTGCCAGTGCAAACCGCGAACGCATCGGGACTTGATTCCCGTTGGCCATAAAAAAAAAAAAAAAACAAAATCATCCACCATGGACCTCAGATTCTGAGCTCTTTGTGTGTACTCACACTCACAGCGCACTGCGGGACCGGTTGGCAGGCCCCGCGCAGCCCTTCCATCGTGTTGAACTAATTTTTAAACTAAACGCCACGGTCCGCCATTGTTCATTGTTTAGGGCAGGCCTTCGGATGGCCGGTAACGATTGCTGCCGGTGGGAAAGAAAGTATTACAAACAGACCCACAAACACGCACACACACACACACATTGCATTAGCCAAATGAACCTGCCGGCCTACTGCCGGCTTTACAGCGAGTACCGTTGCGCCGGCTGGTCGGTTCCATAAGCAGATTAACGTGCGGCCTGCAGCATATGGCATGGCAATCCGAAACAGCGGCAGAAATAAAGGTCTAGGCCATCTAGGTCTGAGGGTTTAGGAGCGTAAGCGGCACAATCGCGCTCCCGATAAAGCCGCCACACAGGATCTTCCTCCGTGGTCCGACGGCGATGGAAAGTCTAATTACCCGTGGTCCTCTCCCTTGCCGGGCTCTATTGCCCGTTTAGACCTGGATTGTTGGGGCCAAATCCGGACAACTTTATCCCATTTTTGCTCTAGCGTGCTTTCCCCTTCACCGTAATTGGGCATTATGAGAAGGAGCTGCTGTTCCCGGGGCAGCTGGTAGTAGTAGAATGTTCCACTCGCTCGCTAGCGAAAAGTAACCCCAGAGAGCTCGGCCCATCAGCCAGAGAAGCTTTCTTTTTCAAGGCAATCAAGTTTTTCTAGTTCCATGTGTACGAGATGATGATGGCCATTCTATTCCATTTCCCTTTGCAAGCATCCAGAGCGGCTGGAGCAGCAGGAGCAGGAGCAGGAACCTAAACATGGAATTTCTGTTTCAGGATTAGTGTCTTTGGAGGCTTTACCAGTGACGTGAATCGCACGCACGTGAGATCATGGCCTCGGTTCACCCTTCCCGTCTGTTCTGATTTCACTTCTTACTCTATCTCTCTCTCTCTCACAGAGACTCACACACATACATAACGCACAGTTGGCATTTCATTCCTGGTCGTCTTTTGTAAAATTAGCACAATAAGCACCAGTGGAGCCTGGACCAGAGTCCCTGGTAAGGTGCCAGAGCCATGCTCGTTTGGTTCCCTTTTTCTTTTATTACCTTGGTATCCCCCCTTCTCATACCAGGTTACAGTTACTCGAAAAGAGGCACCGTTTTTGTGCGTTTGTGTGTGGAGCAATGGGAAAAATGAAAACGACCGGGAACTTGAGAGAACCCCCCCCCCCCCGTCTCTGTCCATTTCTCTCCCTCTTTTGTGTCGATTACTGGTGTGCCCCAGTTAATTGCGCCATCGCGCTTCCGACTGGATGGGGCGCGAAACGGTGGTGTGAAGATAAAACTTTTCTACCGCTACACAGCACCAGCAGCTACGGGAACAAAAAAAGGCATACATTCAACGGAAGTAGCGAAGACCCTCCTCACACTGCTTACCCCGCCCGAAATTCGGCGTTCTAATTCTGAACGATCTCACGTCCGGCCATCGTAAATTTTCCATCGACCCGTGGGGCTTTAAAAGAACAAAAAGTATCCCCCCTTTTTAATTTGCTGCCCCGACCGTATGATCGTTTGCTGTTCTCTTCCCTCTCTCTCTCTCTCTCTCTCTCTCTGTCTCTCTCTCTCTCGCTTTGGAAGCTGTCATTTTGGGGTGGAAATTTAGCTTCAGAACACCTTCATCGACTGCTGCAATCTTCATTAATCTCTCGCAACACCGCAACACCGAATCTAGGTCAAAGCGTGCGGCACACCGACATTTAATTAATGACACGTTCTCGAGCCCTCACCGCGTTCCCTTTCCCCTGCGTTCGCCCACAGGGTTTCCACACATTTGCCATGCAAACCCGATTATACAAGCGCCGTACGGAAAGGAAACTAACGTTCGTAACTAAGCCACTTGCCGAAGTACCTGCACTCGAGCAAGACACTACCGGGAAAGATACTTTCGTGATAGTGTGACAGCGCAACCAAACGGCCCAGGCATATGGGACCCAGATGGTGTACGAACGAACCCCTCTCCCCATACTATACGGGTACTTGTGGATGCATCCAGCAGCTTCAACAACACGTAGCCCACAACACACGCGTGCTGCCCTCCGAGGATGGAGAGGTATAACAATGTCAGATACAGAACTGAAGCATTTCCACCACCTCCCTTTCACCCACAGTAACACATACGGTGCCCTTTGCAGCACTGTAAAATGCGAATAAGGGGGAGTTGTGTAAAGTGTCACCTACTACGACCATTTTTTTTTTGCTCGTTTTCATCCCGCCTTGTATGAGGGTGGTTTGCGGAGAGATCGAAATAGTTCTTTGGAGTGTGTGTGTGTGTGTGTGTGGTTTCCTCTAGAGTCACTAGAGTCGTTCCCGGGTTGAAGTATGGAAGAAAAATCAGGGTGAAAGACTTTCGCATAACGGGTTCAGTACTTGTACCCCTGCTCTTCCTCCGTCCTCTCGTTGTGCTACCCACCCGAAAGCGGAGCTGAAACGATCCGCTGGTTCCACTACTAGGTTACGGATGCACATCACACGGCCACGGGTTCCGAGCACTTCTGGCAGGGCAGGCCAGTTGGGAAGTTGGAAAACATTTTTCACCGCCAGCTGCAAAACCAAATGCGCCACACTACATCGCCATTGCGTCCGCGAGCGACTAAAGATGGACTAGATTTGTGCTCTGCTGCTGGTGGTGAAAAAAGGGGAACGGAGCCGCTAGCAGCAGAGACCAACCGGTGATCTCAATTTTCTTTCTCCCTATCCCTCCTTTCCGGTATCTTCCATTACCTTTTATTTCGCAAACTCCATCAAACTCCCAGGATTTGCTATTCGCCCACAACAGACACGTGAGGTTTTTTTCCTTCTCAATTCTACCGTTCCGCGTAACCACTGCACTCGTTCGCTTAACGCCTCAAACTTCAACGTATCAAAACTATCGAAGCTTTGTTGGATTGAAAAGTAAAAACTGCTCACGAAATCACTTCGTGAGCGAGCTGGCTAAGGGTTCTGGTTTCACCTCGAACCGGGTGCTCGTTTCCCTCTCCTCACTAGCTAATTCCAATTTTCCGCTTGCTCCCTCCCAGACGGTACCAGAAGAATGCGGAGCGATCCAGTCTTTACGGGTCTATGGAAGCATATCGGGGTGTACGATTGTGTTATTCTCTGGTTCTCCCTGTTCGACACACCCAGCGCCGACGTCCGTCGATCAATTGGATGCTGATTTGTGGTGCATAAATTAAATTAACGATCAATCGAACTCTTCGGATGGATTTCGCCGATGGGTATCATCATTTTTATTGAACGTGCTTTGGAAACAAGCTCAAACGAGAAAGAGAGAGAGAGGGGTGGGGGGGGTGGTTCCGCTGCAAAAGGAAACGATTTTGCGCTAATCCAACGAATGGCCTATAATCGAGAGCCTACGAAAATGGTGTGGAATTTGCTAGAGCACAGCACAGCACTCCACTTCTATTCAGCAATTCCTGCTGCTTATCGGTCCCACTTCCGCCATACATTGACTGAGATGCAAATTTTGAGTGTCAACAACAGGGGAAATCGACAAAAGCGAGTCAAGTGGAGGGGGTGAGAAGCAGCAAACATAACAAAGATCGTTCCTTTTTTTTTGATGGACGCATGTTTGACGCATACCGTGTTAATGTCGGTCAATGGCCCAAATGTTGACATCATCTCCGCCCGAATGCTCATAACGGTGATCGAGCGGTTTCGCGTACCATGATCTCACCGGGCGGATGGAAAAGTGTCAACAAATTAAACCTGCCGGTGTGCGATGCCGGTTGGCGGGGAGGGAGAGAAGGTTGAAATGGAGCCACCAGTAAACGACGGGAGAACACACCAAACCACATCACATCATTTCATTTCAATAAACTTGTTTTCCACCTGATTACTGCTCGAGGCCTACGATCGCCTGTCCCGGCACTCCTCTCGCTGTCCTCCTGTCCGGACAACAAGACAAACGACAGTGGTCCAAACAGGCGACCATAAACATAAATGCTGGCATACCGATGCCATTGTAGCATAAAATCATAAAACGCCGAAATGAAAGCAGACCACGCGCGCGCGACTGCTCTACATTGCGCGGCAGTAAACCGCCATCTGCTTAGGCAGAGGCGTCATAAATGGCCTGATTCTCGAATTTGTTCCGACGCGCGGTTTATTGCACGGTACTGTAGAAAGTATGGGGAATTTCGAAAGCACCGGTAGTACTGTCCGTTGTCGTCGGCACATTTGCAGCAGTCGTTCGATCGTTTGAAAGTTGGGCGATGATTCAAACTAAACGAAATTACCAGCACCGTGTACATTGTCGAGCGATTCAATTAAACAACACATCGAAAAAACCAAAAACCCGTTACAAATGGCGAAAAGATACATAATATCAAATCAATTGTTGGTATATGAATTCCATAACCCAAAAAGTATTCTGGAACTAACTAGCTAACAAGAGCTTAACCGAAAAGTGAATGAAACTCAACTCCCATTAGGTTACGGTTGAGTTCGTTTCCAAGCAAACAAGAGCCTCTATTATTTCAGGCTCAAAAAACCACCCAAGTTTTTGATGATCGTTGGCTTCTGCTGCTTCTGCTTCAACCAAGAAGCAGCCAAAAAGTTCGAAAAGTAGTTAACCAGTGACTAAACACTTTTAAAACTATCATTAATCATAGCCAGAAGATTCACCGACGCAATTAGCGGATCCCGCATCTGGTTAAGGTACTGACACGTAAGGCACCAACCAGTGCCTCGTTGCAAGTTATTAAATACATAGCCCGAAAGGAAGTTCTAACTCAACGGATTGCCGCCTTCCACCCTCGCGCACCCCTAATAATTTGACCCATGGTCTTGCATTCAAACATTCGTTTCTTCTTCCGCTCTTCCATTTGCAGATTGAGCCAGATTGCCTGCGCCCAACCTAAACCCCTTCTTTAGCCCACCAAATATACGCCTTCGCACGAAAGCATCACGATGAAGTGGCGTCCCGCAAGTTTACTACTGTTTACCGTCTGCTTCCTGGTGGCGGCCGACCAGCTCGTGCAGGCCCGCGTCGCCTTCGAGAAGCTGACCGACTTCGACTTCCAGGGCACGACGTACTACAGCGTGAAGAATCTGTCGCTGTACGAGTGTCAGGGCTGGTGCCGGGAGGAGCCCGACTGTCAGGCGGCGGCGTTCAGCTTCGTCGTCAACCCGCTCACGCCCGCGCAGGAGACGCTCTGCCAGCTGCAGAACGTGACGGCGGCCAACAATCCGGCCAGCACGCCCCAACGTTCCTCCAGCATGTACTACATGGTGAAGCTGCAGCTGCGCTCGGAAAACGCCTGCCAGCGCCCGTGGAACTTTGAGCGCGTGCCGAACAAGATCATTCGCGGACTCGACAATGCGCTCATCTACACCAGCACCAAGGAGGCCTGCCTGTCGGCGTGTCTGAACGAGAAGCGCTTCATCTGCCGCTCGGTCGAGTACGACTACAACAACATGAAGTGTGTGCTGAGCGACTCGGACCGCCGATCGGTTGGCCAGTTCGTGCAGCTGGTCGATGCCCAGGGCGTGGACTATTTCGAGAACTTGTGCCTGAAGCCAAGCCAGGCCTGTAAGTTTAGCCGCCAGTTCCAGCTGCCGCGCATCGGCGTTTCGGACGACAAGGTATCGCAGTACGTCGGGCTGCACTACTACACGGACAAGGAGCTGCAGGTGACTTCCGAAACGGCCTGCAAGCTGGCTTGCGAAATCGAGAGCGAGTTCCTGTGCCGCTCGTTCCTGTACCTGGGCCAGCCGACCGGTTCCCAGTACAACTGCCGGCTGTACCATCTCGACCACAAGTCGCTGCCCGATGGACCCTCGACCTATCTGAACGGTGAGCGGCCCCTGATCGATGTCGGCGAGCCGAGCGGAGACTACTTTGAGAACATCTGCGAGAGTAAGTTTTACTGCAAACGTAAACCCACATCTTTGTGGAGGTGCACTAACCAAGGGAGCAACAACCTAATGACCTCTGGCAATCATTACAGAGCAATCGAACCAGGCTGAAAATACACTCCCCGTTGTCTTTGACACCGTTGAGGATCCGGCCGTCAATAACCTCACGCGTAACGATGCCAACTGCGACAAAACTGGAACTTGTTATGATGGTAAGTGAGCTGACTGCTATCACTCTACAATTGTGGTAGCTAATTGCTAAACATGCGCTCGTTTCAGTCTCGGTACACTGCAAGGACACACGAATTGCTGTGCAGGTGCGCACCAACAAACCATTCAACGGACGTATCTACGCGCTGGGACGATCGGAGACCTGTAATATTGATGTCATCAATTCCGACACCTTCCGTCTGGACCTAACCATGGGCGGACAGGACTGTAATACTCAGAGTGCGGTAGGTGGTTGCCCCCGATAGTATCATACGCCAGAATGTACGCCTAATTCATATGTCGCACGTTTCTTGTACACAGACCGGCATCTACAGCAACACGGTGGTACTGCAGCACCATTCGGTCGTGATGACGAAGGCGGACAAGATCTACAAGGTAAAGTGCACGTACGACATGAGCTCCAAGAACATCTCCTTCGGCATGCTGCCAATTCGTGATCCGGAGATGATCCACATCAACTCGTCGCCGGAGGCACCGCCGCCAAGGATCCGCATTCTGGACGCCCGTGCACGCGAGGTCGAAACCGTGCGCATCGGAGACCGTCTGACGTTCCGCATCGAAATCCCAGAAGACAGTAAGCGAGCGCTAGAAACCGACCCGAACGCTCCTGAAGTAGGACCCGGGGGGGCCTTACGAACACCGTTTTGTCATATACTCTGTGTGTCTTTTACAGCTCCCTACGGCATCTTTGCCCGATCGTGCGTCGCTATGGCCAAGGATTCCAAGAGCACGTTCCAGATCATCGACGACGATGGTTGCCCGGTCGATCCCACCATTTTCCCAGCCTTCACCCAGGACGGCAATGCGCTGCAGTCGATCTACGAGGCGTTCCGCTTCACCGAGAGCTACGGTGTGATCTTCCAGTGCAACGTGAAATACTGTCTGGGACCGTGCGAACCGGCCGTTTGCGAATGGGGACGTGATTCAGTCGAGTCCTGGGGCAGAAAGCGTCGTTCCGTTACGGCCAGGTAGATATACAGCACTGATGTGCGTTTGCATTAACACACTAATGTGTTATTCGTTTCTGCCTTTTCGTACAGCAATGACACCGTTGAGGAGGAGGAAGATATGAACATCTCGCAGGAGATTCTGGTGTTGGACTTCGGTGATGAGAAGAACCGTGACTTCCTGCGCAGCGAAGCCAGCACTGACTTTGGCCGGGGTAAGTGTTTTTGGGCAAACTTCCTCTAGAAGAAGCAGCGGATGCATCGTAACACTTCGTTTTTCTCTTTGCATGTGTGCTTTATCCTACCCCTATCACAGATAAGACCGTCACCATCATTGAACCGTGCCCAACGAAAACATCGGTTCTGGCGCTTGCCGTCACCTGTGCCCTGATGGTGCTGGTCTACCTGTCGACCCTGTTCTGCTACTACATGAAGAAGTGGATGCAGCCACACAAAGTCATGGCATAAGAAGGAGGTCGGCGCGCAGTAATCGTGCCCGACACCATCGGATGGTTGGGGCTCGATGCCAACGCTGTGCCCGGTATAGGGAAGGCCAGACTGAGCGCGCGGCAAGCCGTGACCGTTAACGTTAGCCGTGGATCACGTGCGACGTTAGTTCGCCGTTTCGTGTCTCGCACGCCGCACAAACAAACTGACTAGACAAACCACTCTTCTTCCATCGCCCAGGCACTAGAGCGAAGCACAGAATGATGGACGCCTCCCCTAAGGGGCTGGGTCTTGATTTTACTATTTATAATGTATTTCCATTTTGTTTTTTAAATTCGGAAACACAAAACCCTCTTTATCCCTAGCAAAGCAAAAGCCGACACATTTCCTCACGTTACGTACACCCACCCTAGACGGTTAGCAACACCAACGATAGTGAACCACACCCAGCACTGTTATGATTCAGGACAGTTACAGTAGCGTTAGACATAATTTGAGTGCACGTGCAATGCAGCGCACAGAACAAACTGGCATCGAAGCATGCTATGCGTTCGGTCTAATGCATCTTCGCTGCACTTATCTACCATAGACACACATACACACACACCAGCAAATATAGCAAAATTCATCTCATCATCATTGGCTAACCCACATTATAACCATCATCAGAGGGCTTCGGCGCTCGAGATTATTAGGGCGGGCCGACAATACAACGCACAGCACACTAAGATAGTTCGTAACAAGGGAAAGGATGTCGAGATAGGTAATAACCGTAGTTATGGCGCAACGGAACGCATAGTAGCCAGGCCAGGCAACAGGCTTATACGACCCTATTTTCACTTTCTATTGAGTTTCCGATTTGATAGATCCGATACGGGCATTCTCGGGGATATTTCCGGTCGAGAAGGGGGGTTGAAGGGATTTAACAAGACAAGGTTAGTGTTTCTCGTTACTTTTGCCCCCGTGTGTGCATCGATCGCGGGTGGCATACGGTATACGGCAGGGGTCTACCCCGCAACCGCCCAAAACCCATGATCGAACAAATCGTTAACTTTAAATAGAGATTGGAAAAGAAATCACTTATTTATTGAAACAAGACGCATAATACGAAACAATCCCACTTCCAACTCTACCTTAACGTTATTTATTTCGCGGAACGGAAACTTAGCATGTCTTTGTAGGGCAGTGACGAAGGAACAGCAAAGAGTAGCACGATTGCGGGAAGGGAGGGCAAAGAAGGTGCAGTGAATGGGATAGATAGATAGATAGATAGAAGAGAAAAAAAAATGGATAAAGACGGACGGGCTGAGAGACGAGAGGGTGACAGCGAGAGGCAAAGCAGAGTAATTTATTTTATAATTATAATCCATTATCACACAACTTCCATCAAGAAAGTTTTTATCATTACTGTCTCTGTCACAACTAACGGACACCTCACAACAACACTTCACAAACGCCCCCAAACCCCACAGTCACACAATTCACAACGAATCAATTTACGGTTTTACAATCCAATCCCAGTCACCGCAGCACTTGCGATGAAACAGAGTACGTAGTTTTTTTTTAATAAGTAACTTCCCCCAAAACATGCCACACCACTTCTGTGTAGTTTCATTTTCGTTCTCATAGTGTATACTTAAACTATTTAACGTGCAACAGTATCTAAAGACAGGACACGGAAAAAACGTTTTCGTCGATGAATGCTTATTTTATGTGTAAATAATTTTATCGATCGACACAAGTCCATTCAGATGCTGCATGATTGGAATAAAAGTAAATATAAAATAAAAGAATGTGTGCAGTTTTTTTGTTCTAAACCAAATTCAACCAAACCGAAATTCAATGGCAATGAATGCTTTAGTCAATTGTGATACTTTGTTGTGTTATGAAAAACAAAAAATCCCTTACCTTTGTAAAGATAAAAAGGTGGATGAGTTGCCGAAGCCACAAACGTCTTCTTCTTCTTCTTCTGCTTAGTGTTCTTTGAATGGTGTAGCAATAGCAACTCTTGCTTCAACAAAATTGAATCTTAGTATTTTCTCAACACACCATAGAGATTTGCATAATTTTTTTTTTTTTCATAAACTAATTTTCCAATGAGCCGGTCTCATGGTACAGTCGTCAACTCGTACGACTTAACAACATGCCCGTCATGGGTTCAAGCCCCGAATAGACCGTGCAGCCATACGTAGGACTGACTATCCTGCTATGGGGGGAAATCAATAAGTCACTGAAAGCCAACCCCACAAGTGGGTTGGCAGGCCTTGACCGTCATCGGTTGTTGAGCCAAAGAAGAAGAAGAAGAAGAATTTTCCATACAAATGCATGCTTGTTAATTAATCCGTCAGCTACCATCAAGCGTTCAACTAAAAACATGCCAAATAAACAGTGCTTTAGTATTGAGTTCTGACTTTACAACCTGGCGATTATACTGAATTAAGCCGAATAGTAAATCGTTTCAGTTTCGAGTTTTTTGTTCTTAAAAAGGCATCTCATTTTTAAACTAAAGCAAAGGCTGCGCTGATCTCACTTTTTAAGCTAAAGCAAAGGCTGCTACCGTGATTGTCATAGATTTGTCAGTTCCTCTCAAAACCACGACAACCACACGTTTTGAGACATTGCGAATGCAGTGAGCCATTCTTTCGCGATGGAACCAGGATTTGTAGAAGGAAACTATCATCAAAAATTGTCATATAAAATGTGTGAGTTGTCTAGAAACAGTATAATATGCGGCCGATTGCAAACATGTACCAAAAGCTAATGCTTGAATTTTTAACAATTTTGGATTCTAATAATCTGCCCATAACAACATTCTTCACTCTTGAATACTTCCATTTCTTAATTTCCGCAGTAGGCTCTGCCTTCATGGACTTTACGATCGATGGCGGAAAATAGCAATTTGCAAGCTAACAGCCATTGGTTCCAAGTCGATCGTGTTCCAAAACGAACAAAACGTATTGTTTAGGGATTCGAGAAAGCTCGATAGACAATTTTATGAATTTTAAGTAATTTCGAACTATTTCAAAGCTAAACACAGTATATTATTAGGCTGCTCTGGTAGAACAGTCGTCCACTTGTACGACATGCCCGTCATGGGTAAAAGCCCCATTTGGTCCATGTCCCCATACGTAGGACTTAACTATCCTGCTATGGGTAAACATTAAGTCATTCATTAAGCCAAGCCCACTATTGGTACGCAGGCCTTGACTGCAAACGGTTGTTGTGCAAAAGAAAAAAAGAACAAAAAAGTATTCACACACTAATTGCTTAAAATTCACTTGCTAGGCCATTACGACTGTTCGCAGTCTGTGCGTAAATACGGCTAATGCTCCAATCGCACATCTTCTTCGACCTTAACGTTTTACACTGTTATCAGCCTTTTCTACGGAGGACTTCCGATCCGAACGCTTGGACTTAAAAGCGCAGACACGTCTTCCGTTAAATCTCCCAATCTCCTGCCCTCTAAGCTAGCCACGAATAATAAGTCTTACGAAAGACTGGTCACTCTAGTAAGAACTAATCGACAAATTACGAATATTGCATATCTTTAACTCGGATCTGCCGTTTGCCCAAGAAATCCGACACACTATCCGCAATGATTTCCCTACAAAACTTACCTATTCATCAAAAAATTGTTGCATTTAGTAGTTACGCTTTCACAGTTCAGTAGTTACTTATTTTCAGGCAAAGCCTTAACGTTGTTTTTTACGAACACACCTTACTCGTTGAACGATTTTCACAGAGCACTACAGAGCACTTTCCAATCTGGAAGGTATTCGAACGAAGGACAAAACACGACTAACCATAGCCATTACCTTCCGCTAGAACCTTAACTCAGACAGAGCCTTCTATGATCCGAAGAATCACAGAACAAAAGTATCATTTCGTATCCTTACTTCACGTATGGCCGCCTACTGCGCCTTAAAACAACTCCTTCCATTCGATAACTACAAACGCACAGTTATGAATTCTTCCTTTCGTAAACCAAATTTCATTACTTCTCCCATTTTCTTTCGCTGCACAATCAATGGACTTTCTTATTGCATTGCCCGACCGTTTGTCGTTTTATTGTTTACCACTGTTTTAAGTTGCCTCTGTATCTACCACACTAAATATGATAATAGCTCTCTGTTCAGATGTCTCCCTTACCTTCCTTGTCTTTACCTATCGGTTTCCTTTTATCTAACAACTCAACACACACATTGCATTACTTACAATTTATATATGGCATCACGCGACGGCAAGCAAGGTAGCGAAAAAAACGGAAAGAAAAGAAACTATTCAAAGGAACTACGTACAATCGATACTGTAAAGTCTAATGACGGGAGTACAAACAGCAGCGATGTCTGTAAACTAGGAAATAGATGAATAGTCTTGAGCTAAATAAGAATCGACCGATTCCCATTGCTTTGGTATGATAGCGCTAAAGTCAAATCTGATTCACAAGGCATAAACTAACTTTGTATTATTATTATCATTATTATTTTTTACTGTTTACTCCACAAAGACACGCAACATGGCCACGAAATGATATCAATACTTATTAAAAACAGAATCCACAATCTCTATTTTCCTAACGATATAAAATATGCTCACGAGCAAGGTGATGGTATGAGTTGTTGTAGAGTGATTAGATTAGTTTCTTGGTTTTGATTTTGTGAACGAAATCATATTGTTTCCATCGAATCGTCTCCGTGAACTGAACCAAACATTTTGGTATTCTAGTCACTACTAACATTGGTAAAGTTAAGGTCTCACAGTTGCATAAAACCTTACGGCAAAAATGTTTTATGAATGAATTATTGACGACTTACGCTGTACTAACTACCAAGAAGACTAATATCGGTGGCAACTAAATATGGCATATACTTTATGGAATACTACAAACAAAATGAGTTGTCGGCTTTATTTGAAGACCACAAACCAACCGAACTACCGAAATTCCGATAAGAAATCCTTTTGCTACACTCACACTAACCTTGACACAAGCATATAACTGTACGCCTAAACTTTCTCTTTTTGTTTTTTTTAATTAAACCAAAATTTGTTACCGAAAAGGATCGTTTTTTTTGTGCATTGTTTCCGCAACAGCCGTCTGCCGCTGAGTGTCAATCTAGATATTTATATAGCAATTTACACAAGTGACTAAATGATTGCTTAACATACACGCTCTGCATATCCCTCATGCTGTCCCCGTATTGCTGTGTCCGTTTCTAGCTAGAAATCGCAAAAATGGCAACATAGACCGAACTTAGATAAGTCAAAAACGCAGGTTGTTTACCGAACTATCCGTTTTCTGTGATGAATCAACGGTTTGATATGGCGAAACATGTACAGACATGCTGCTAAATATCAGTTTTTTTTCTTTTTGTTGCTTGTCTCTTTTTGGTACAATTTTGAGTTTCCCTAGATCCGTCCTACAAAAGATCATTCCTCGCGTTAACTGTACAATCTCTGTATTGTTTTGTACATATGGTGGGGCCCCCTCTCTTTTGTAGAGTAGGCAATACACACCGCACTCAAGATGCCCATTTTGCTTTATGGACACATTTCAATTCACAAAATTATCTAATCACAATTAGGATTTATAAATAAATATTATATCTCCCCTAGCGGAGCCAACCGTTCCCCATTACACACTCTTAAACTCATCTTACATAGCCTCAATCCGAAACATCAATCGAAGAACTTCCTTCTTCTGGTGGTATTGTACGGTTTGGTACTTCCAACGATTTGTTGTATCGCCTCAACTATTGTTTTTGGGGAGTCTAACTGATACTTCAATCTTCCCCGCTGGCAATCCTTTTCGACGATGTGTCTTATTCCGCTTGTCTGTAGCGACACTCCTCCGTATTACACCGACACGCCAGTGAACCTTTTTTCACCGCCCAGAACTTCTCCCCGTAATCAAAGCTGAAATAGATCAATACAAAGCGTTAAAATCAAACGAACCAAGGAAAAGTACGAAAACACACACACACACACACACGCATTACCATATTTCTTCCTGAACTCCAATGTCTTGGCAGGCAAACAATGCTACTCTTGGATGCCGCTGGTCCTTATGATCGTAGTACACGGATACGGGCGAAACATTCGGCTGGCAGGAATGGTTAAAGAAGCGGCTCACATTTCCGTACGTACTGGCATCGAGGCAGTACTAAGTGTTGAGAGTATGAAACGACGGTATGCACGCACAATTAGACACGCTGTTGGTAATTGGTACGCCACTCAACTTACCCCATTGCCCAGATCAAACAGGTAACTATCATCCAGCCGATGGTTAGCCGCTTCGTCCGGAAGTATCTCTCCGACATACTCGACCAGAAAGGTGCCCTTCGGGATCGGTACCATCGTGCGTACGCCCCAACCCTTCCCAGGGATGTAGCACAGCTGCAGTGGTACATCTAAACCATGCTGCACGACCCTGTTTCGACATGAACGCAGATTACAGTCACACAGATCGCCACATTCGGTGATTATTGGCGGATCGAGGTAGTTGAAATCGTTCACCAGCCGGCCATCGTTCGTATACCAGGTACGCTCCGAACACAGGCACTCCGAATCCATCGACGTACAGGTACTGTTAGCGAGAAGAGAGATACAATAAGAAGCAATTACTATTAACACTTTCGGCAATTAAAATGCTACGTAAAACATACTAATACAAGGTATTACAATATGTAATGGTAATATTCAGTGGGAACCAATTTACTCACCTGTCTACGCAGGAGCAAACGTGCATGTTGCGGGCGTCAGTGTCAATTGTTACGCGATAGTCGATCTGCACATTGCTTTGAATGTACTTTAACTTCGGCACGGTAAGCTGACGTTCGTTAGCACCCCGGGTATAGTACACAACCTGTATCGGGTGACGTTCTCTGCCATTGGAGATATCACTGTAGATTGTATTTAGAGAAAGAAAAAAAACGAAACGATGAGTGTGATCAGGTCTAATATCAAAGCAGATTGTATTTCACTGTAGTCTGAATCATACCTGCAGATGATGTGCGTTTCCTTCAGGTTATTTGATAGGTTGCGCATTTTCACGTTCGCTGCTATAATGTTGCCACACTCACTGTTCGGATCAAGGATAATGTCCTGCGGCAACTGGTTTGATGTGTTACGAACGTTCAATGAAGCACCCATGGCTAGCAGCACTACACAAATTTCGGCATGGCCCTGGCGGCAAGCAATATGTCTGCAATCACAAAGAAATTGATTATTATGTGTTTAAAAAGCTGTACCTACAACAAAACAAATACAAAAATATGAAAAAGGAGGAAATTTAGCAATACATGAACATTGAGCATCTTTTTATTTCTAAAAGAAGCATGCCGTATGGCGCATAAGTCACTTAAAGAATTTGGTAAAACAAGCGACGAAACTTTTTTCTCTGTGTTTTATGAAAAAATTAACAAGCTCAAGAAGCTTACAAAACATAAAATTACGTTACATTCCATGAGAAACTAGCCATTCATCACCAAATTGTGTAAATTAAAAAAAGAAAAGTCACTAATACGCGAATTTTTCGAAAAAAAAATAATAAGTGCCAAAAAAATTAAAGACATTTTAATTATTTACTACTTTAAAACTACCACGATAAAGCACTTCTGTGGTACTTACAGCGGTGTCTCGCCATTGCTATTCTGCAAGTTTGGATTGCAGTCCTTGGTCATCAGCCGGTACAGCGTATCGGAGCAGCCGGACAGGGACGCCCAGTGAAGGGAGGTGTTATTCAATCGATCGCACACATTCACATCGGCCCCGATCGAGATCAGCTGCTCCACCGTCTGCTTGTGGCGGTTCTCAGCGGCCCACGCCAGTGCCGTCCAGCGCCCATTATCGACCGCGTTCACAAACGCCATCAGGGCGCGTGCCGTCAGCCGCTGTCTAGCGCACTCCAGTATCGTACGCACCGTATCGTGCTGACCCTGCTTAGCCGCTAAATGCAGCACGGTCATACCGTACGGGCCCTTGACCGTTGCGTCCGCCCCGCTGTCCAGCAGCAGTTTTACGATGTCACTTTTGGAGCCGACCACCGCACGCATCACCGCCGTATGCAGCTCTCGATCGAAGATGTTCAGATAGTCGACCGAGCGGGCACGGCACATGATCAGATAGGCCATCGCCGGTGTACCGTAACTACACACCACATGCAGACAGGTCCCATGATGGTACTCCCGAAACCGTGTCTCGATGTCGAACCCGGAAGCTGCAATTATTAGGGAAGGGAAACAACAATGACATCAGTACCAGGGACAATGACTGCTAACAATCTTCACCCCCCCGCCACACTTACTGATAATCTCCGAGACTAGTGCATCATCCTTCTTCGTGCAGACGGCATTGGTGAAATCCTTCGCCGTATGACGAAGCTTTGCCCCTGTACTGCTGGCGCCCGCCGTACTGCCGGCGTCTTTTGCCGAACTTGTTCTACTGGCACTTGAACTGGCGCTAGAGGAAGCACTAACACCACTACCATTTTTAGAGCTGTGGTCTGTTGCTAGCATGTTCTTTACGCTGCTCGGCACCAACGATTGAACGGTCGTACGGAAGCTATCTTTCCCGTTGGATGGTCCGCTGATACCGTTCGTGCTGCTACTGCCGCCGCTACCTGTTTTAGAAACCGTCATTTTGGCCGGCTTCCTACGATGCAAAAGCGAGTGTTTAGTTTAGTTGGTCATTGTTAATTTTGGGACGAAAAGCCCGCTTTGCTCGCTCATACTTACACCATACTCTTTCGAGAGGGCAGCAGCACTGGTGGCGATGTGAGCTGAATGTTCACCTCGATTTCTCCGTTCGGACACTCTTGATTGCAGTGCGGACATTTGAGCACCAGCGTGGGGGCAGCATGGTCACCGGGACGGGCCGGATTGTACGGTGTGTTGAGCGTGTACTTGTCCGCACATTTCGGATGAAACAGATGTGCATTTTTACACATGGCAAAGTTACCCTGGGAAAGAAAATACAATTCAAAATTAGTTCCATTCCATTTCGTGCTGCAAACGCGGCAATGGGAACGCTATAACATGGGACTAAATAACATTGCTTCCGCTTGCTAGTTCAAAGATGATAGACATTACATCAATAAGATGCATTTTTATACCGAAAAAACCCATGAAACCACAACATCCTTTCATCTCGTGATCCTCGCGTCTGTTAAACAACATTTGATTCTATTTGATTCGAGTTTTGCTTTCCTATGTTTGCTCTAAGCACGTGTACCGATCATAACCAAAGAACCCCGGCCTCGCCGCCCGGCTACAAAAGATTGGGTAAAAACTACATTCTTGATTCTTTGCTCCATTCCTCACGCCAGTGCGCAGAAAAACAGTAAGTCGACCGAATTCTAATAATAAACGCATGGCGGAACTACCTCCCTGCAGACCTTCCCCTCCCTGCTACAACTGATTCAAATCTTTGTGTTGGCCACGGCAAGGGTCCGACTGGCCGCAATACGATGTGTGTGCACGGGGTACCGATGCAAACACTCGATGCAATGTGGGATGTTGTGTTGAAGCACAAATGAAAATTGCAACCGATCATAAAATGGTTTACGCCTCGCCCGTCCCTCCTTCCGACAAACATCTGCTGATGCATTTCTTTTTCCAGGGTCGTGAGAAATGTACATTTTACGGGATGAACAACTCACACGCCCCAGCTTTCCTAGTGAATGTGGTGTTACATAAAGCAAACTATGAAAAAACATTAAGGCAATGTACCAAATTAAAATTATAACACTAAAAGCTACTAATTTACCTGCGTACAAAACCATCCACAAATGGCACAGCAACCGTGGTCTTCCAGCCGCTTCCGGTGCATGTTGCAAAGCAGCTGAAAGCTGACCCGTGCGCTCGGTCGCAGCATGTTCAGCAGATCGTTCGACAGCTCGTTGCAGCACCCAATCTGCTGGCCATCGATATCGTCCACCGCCGTGCAGTACCCATTGCCGACCGTTTTCGCCACGAATATGTCCGACTTTTGGCGGCAGTGGCAGACGAGCGAATCGGAAGCGCAACTTTCGTTCTCCGGCACTGCGGTCCGGGTGCTGGACGCTACCAGTCCGGATGTTGTGCGTATCGGTTGTCCTGATCCTGGCCCACCACCCAACATGATCTGTAAGCTCGGCGAGGTCGTACCGGGAAGGATTGGAGGCGTGGCGACGTTTTGCTGTGAGCGGGGTCGCTGCTGCTGCTGCTGTCCCACAGCCGGTGCCGTATCCTTTACGCGACGAACTGGCCAAGCATTTGTGGCCGGCCCACTCCGCGAAGGACCAGGCGCAGCCGGTGAAGGAACGGCACGGGAATCGGCCCGACCCGTCGTAGGTATGAGCGTAATTTCGCAACCTAGCCGCTGCAGCGACCGTTTGAACTGTTCCGTTTCCCTGTCCTTTAGCAACGTCGAGGCGGTAGATTTCGTCCCTGCCGTAGTGCTGCCAGCGACCGTTTTCGAAGCGGAAGACCGTGCGCCCAGGGTTGTCACAGTGGCAGGCAGTATCACTGCCGGCGAGGTGGATGAGCGCGATTTCCCGGCGCCATTCGCTGGTGCCAGCGGTGTCCTGCCACCGTTCGACTGCTTGCCCACTTGGCGCGCGTGTGCATTTGCTGCCTGGCGGCTAGCATTAACGGCCGATGATTTCGGCATGCCCACCGGACCGGATGGAGCCGTTACGAGCGGCACACGGTTCGCCGGACCGGCGGCGGAAGCGAGGGAAGCTTTGCGTGGAGGATTTTCCAGCAGCGTTTCCGGTTTGCGCAGGCGCAACGTAACGTTCGGCCGGCCCACCGTACCGATCTTCTGCGGCGGCACAAAGTCAGCCTCGCTGCCGCTCGAATCCGACTCGCCCACGGACATCTGCACGTCGAAATCATCCCCATCGGCACCGTAGCGCGGTTGCTGGGCGCTGGGACGCTGCAGGCCCAACCCGGCCATAAACTTTAACTTCATCTTGTCCGCCCGTTTCTGCTGCCGACGGTTCAGCTTACGGTTGTCATCGGTGCGCGATCGGTTCGCGGTACCGAGACGCATTGCGCGAACTCCCTGCAGGAAGGTATCCACGTCCGGACAGGGCGGTGCGTTCGCTTTGGCCGCCTGCCTTGCCCGCGCCTTTGATGCGGCCAGCCGATCGGCGGGCGACGGTTCGGCCGGTCTCCTGCTTTGCTGTTGTGGCTGTGCCGACGGTCCCGCTTCACTTTCCTTCTCCTGCGATGGCGGCAACCGTCTGGCGGACGAAGTTCCGGATGAAGCTGGTTTCGCTGTTGGTGGCATGGTCACCGACACCAGCGTTACATCCTCGCTGCTGCTACCGATCGTGCTGCTGCTAGCGACCGAATGTTCCACTACGTCTCGAGCCGGTTTGCGTTGCTTCTCCGGTTCCACCACCGAAACTGAGGGCAGTTCGTCCTCGTGCACCACCACGGCAGGGGAAGACTGCTCCGATCCGATGATGATACGCCCATTGTTGTGCTGCTCGAAGCCCTGGCGCAGCTCCTCGTTGGCGAGAATCTTGGCGGACAGCTTGATCGGACGCGACAGGCGCCCCTGCGAGTCCACCTTGTCACGGCGGGCCAGTGCGGACGCCAGGATACCGTCGCTGCCGTCCCTGGACACTCTGGCCGCACGTTTGTACGGATGTAGCGGAGGTTTGTCCGCGCTGGCAGCTCCGGGACCGGACGGTGTGGACGTAGCCGTTGGTGGCGTTGCTTCGGCGGTGCTTGGATTCTTCCGCTTCCTGCCACGCCGCTGCGGCACTTGCTGCTGAGGAGTGGATTTTTCCTGCTGTGCGGGTGTCACTGCTACCGTCACCTTGCCACCAGCGTCGCTTTCCTCTGGTTCTGCGGGAAACCCCGACCGGCTGGCACGACGCTGCTCGGCCGCTTCCACCACTTTGGCCGGCTCATCGCGGGCTGGCTTTTCACGCGCACGAACCACCGGCGGCTCGTTCGATACCACCGAAGCGGCAGCTGTCACCGACCGCTCCTGGCTCAATCGCTTCCGTCCCCGGCGACCAACGATCGACTTGTCGGCGCCGGTCTCCACCGTATCAAGCGACTCGTTCGCCTCGTCCGCTGACGGTTTCACCGTCTCCGAGGCACGGCGAGTCATCACGGTGGGCTGTGCCGGCAGCGTACCGGCATTTCCCTGCTGCTTGCTACGCAGACTACGGTCGGACTTGAGCGTGCCCTTCACCTTAGCCTCACTAGCTGGCCCGACCGAGGCACGCTTCTTGGCTGCCGCTCCATCGTCCACTTCTTCCTCCTTCACCACGATCGTGGATGGTTCGCTGGCTACATCGCCGTTCGGTTTACCATCTCCCGCCGCCCCGGCCGACTCCTTCTGGAAGCGCTGGGATCGTCTCTGCGAAAGCGTTGTGCTGGTAGCCGAGGCAACCGCAGTAGCAGCGGTGGCCACCACAGCGGCTCCCTTCTTGCTCCGTGTCGTTCGTCCGGCCGGCTGTTTGGTCTTGTCGGCGCCATCCTCCGTTGAGGTATTTGCTGACCCTGCGTCGGAGTGTGTTTCGTGTTCGGCAGGCTTCCTATCTTCCGCCGCCATTGCTTCGTCAGTCTTCGATTCTACCAGCTTTTTGTCCGACCGTGCCTCGTCGTCCGCCTTCGTTGGCGACCCGCTAATGGAAGACTTTAAAGCGTCGGAGTACTTCACCTCGCCACAATCGCCCGCAGACTGGTCGTCGTGGCTGAGTTTGTCACCCTGCAACGCTCCGGCCGCTTCTTCCTGTGGGTTAAACTTTTCCTCCTCGCTTTCGGTCACGTTTTCGGTGGGAATGGCCACCACGACCAGCGGTTCCGGTTCTGGTTGCTTTTCATCCGGCTTCTCCGATGACACCACTGCCGTACTGGCATCGTTATCTTTCGGTGGGGACGCAGTTTTCGCACGAACGTCAGCATTCGATTGCTCCGCTGCTATTTTGCCGTCCGACATACCATCTTCATCGTCTTCCTCGTCCTCTTTGGACGTTTCCGCTAGCTCCACCACCTCGTCCATCTCGTCGGTGTTGATGATGAGCACATCGTCTTCGTCATCTTCCAGCGTCGATGCGTCGTCCAGTTCCGCCACCGCAACGTGATCCTGTTCGTCGTGCCCCTCGGCAGCACTACTGCCACCGTCGGTCTGGTCGCCCTTTTCGCTACCCTCCTCAAGAGCAGGTTCCTGTTTGCTTGCTGATTCTGCAACGGAGACGCGCCCCGTACCATCTCCCTCTACTGCTGCTGTCTCGCCCTCGAACGTATTGCTTGACTTTGTCTCCAGTTCCAGCTCGTTGGTTTCCATCGGCACATCCGGCGCAACCGTCTCATCCGTGTCCCGTTTCAGCTGCTGCTGCTGCTGATCGCCGGCCGAGTCCTTCCCCTGGGCCAGACCCATCGAGGGACTCACACTCGCACTACTGCAATATGGCACCTCGAGCAGCGATGACTTTGTGTCCATCTCGTCTTCCGGTTTGCAATCTTCCTGCACGATTCCGTCCACCACCTCCTCCTCTTCCTCCTCCTTCTCTGTGCCCAGCTTCGCTAGGGCTGGTGGACTACTTTTCCGATCACCACCGGGCAGCAGCGAATCGTCCGACGGCTCCAGCCGATCCTCATCCACCTCCATCGCGCCGCCTGCAGCAAAGTCTTCCGCCGAGTCGACCTCGATCAGCTGGCTTAGCCCGAGCGCTTCCTGCAACTCCTCGCCGCTAATATCCTTCGCTATCTCTATCTCAATGTTGTCCTCTTCGTCCTCCCCGCCGTCCTCTCCCGCTCCGTTTGCTGTCTCGGGGGGCGTCAAGCAACCGTTGTCACCCAGCAGTGCCGCCGGTGATCTGCTGCCCTCATCCACTGCAACGTTGCTGCTGCCACTGTCGTTGCTGCTATTGCTGCCCGTTCCTCCCACCGTTCGGCGCCGCTCCCTCCTCGGAGTGCTTCCGCTAGCCGTGCCACTGCCGCCGCCGCTGGTCGCACCAGCACTCTTGCGTCCGTTGGTCTGACCGCTGCGCGTTCCACTTCCACCGCTACCCGCTTGCTGCTGCTGCTGGGGCAGACGCGTCCGCGATGCAAACTGATTGTTCTTCAGCGCTCGCCACTTGAGCGTTTCGTCCATCGAGATCTCCTCCTTCTTCGGGATGGCCGTCTCCTGGTTGAAGGCGGACGACATTTGATTCAGCAGATCGTCGATGAAATCCATCGTTCGCGTATGCTCGCGCTCGTGATTCTTTCGGCTAGTTTTACGCGACCCTTGCGCCTTCCGGCAGAAACAATCTCTAACGGGTGTGTCGCTTTCAGTGTAGCTCTGCTAATCACACACCATTCCCTCCCCTCCCTCAAGTTGCACGGAAAACCAATATCCAATTCCACGATCTGTTCCGTCTCACTTTCTTCCCCCCCTCTCGCTTCTTCAGTGTGTTCGTGCCACTAATTTTCACCCTCACTGAGTCACGCGCGTCACACGGTCGCCTCGATTCTCACACACCAACTCACTTTATTCTTCTCACTTTCTAACGCGACTCGCTCGCTCGGATGTATACTATTCATATCTCACATCTCGCATCTCACGGGCCACTTTCCGTGCGGAGTAGCAAAAAACAAACACCCGCTTCCGGGGCATTCCGCACGGTGTCTTTTACGGTTGCGATTGGTAGCCATAGAACACCATACCACCCCCTCGCTCTTTCACCCTTTGTTTCGGGGGCTGTTTTCGTATCCGTATCCACTAGCTAGCGACGACACTGCAGCATCATGGCACACTGCGCCTCGGCCCCACACTAATGAGAAGTGAACCACACAACCTGGGGGGGGATCGATCGCCCCGAGGATGCTCTGTTTATCGTAGGATGCTTCCCTCCCCGCACACCACTCCGCAAGCGTTGTCACACAGATAGATTGCCGATTGTGCGACACTGTCTTCACTGTTGCCAGGGCATCGAACACGCGCAATCATTTGCTTGCCTCATCCCCGACCGTGGACCGTTTGCTCTGCAACACATCAATTACACACAGCATCGAAAAGGGACCACTGTATCCAGAAACACAAGCAAACACTACACTGCACACTCACACACGTTCATGTACAAAGATACACACACACACACAAGAGAGACACACACACTGTTACGGTGCAAAACGCATCCTTGCTTTGCAGCCGCACGCAGTCCTTTTTTTCTGTGCCAGTGAGAAGGAAATGCAAGGACTAGAAGAAGAAGAAGAGAACGGAAATTATAAACACAAACACGTAAAGCTTAAGAAAGAAAAAAATCTGCACTCAATGCTGTCGGGCATGGGGGACAAACGAAGGAGTTTCGAGGTTGTGTGGGCACAACACACACACATCACCATCATCCCGTTTCCATTGCGCCATGCCATATGCACGTAAGAGGAAACCACGAGCAAACACCACGAAGAAGACACAACTCACACTCAGTCACAACGATCTCGCCCTTTCGCAGCTACAACACACAGGCACACGGCATGAAGGGAATGAAAAACCCTTCCAAGTGTCAAACTAATTCCAACGGGAGCAGGAGAACAAAAAAAACGCTTGCCGAGCACAAACACACTAGATTTCCCTTCGATGCGAAGATCGCCCAGCTGCCCCACACGCCCCACCAGCGCGCAACACTACTGGTGAAGCTGGGAAACTGTGCTCCCCCCTCCTCCCCCCAATAGCACAGGGGTGGAAGTGACAACAGACTTATTTTTCTGCAACTTTGCGTCCGTGTCCCCGTGTATGTGGCACGATGTGTGCAGCAGAACGAAGCAATCACAAGCGTAATAGAAGCAGCAGCTTCTTCGATCGCACAGCGCAGCATAGCAGCAAAACTAAACTATCCATCCACACACACACATGTACACATGCACACGACCACAGAGCACTTTTCGACCTGGGTAAATGGCTCTCGACCGTCGCATCAAATCAAGCGCACACACACTGCACACACTCCTTCTCCTGCTCTAGCTTTGCACGCTGATAAACGGTGCTGCTGCTGCTGCTGCTGCTGCTGCTCCTCTCGCACACAACACCAACACACAAACAGCACGCCGCACCACACAGCAAAAGCAGCAGCAGCAGCAGGCGGCGCTGTAACCTAGCTGCCGTGTGCCCTGTAGCTGAAGAACGACGATGAGTGAGCAGAACGAAGGCAAAATACGCATCCCCGCGGTAAAAAGCGTAGGGCGCGAGCAGTGGTGGAGGGTTTGCCGATCCGTGTAGTTCTTCTGCAGGGCCAATTTACGGTCGGCGATGGGTTAGGTGTGTGCGAAGAAGCATATTGGAGCAACTACCGTGTTTTCTTCTGCTTCTTCTTCCTTTTTATGCTCACTTCGCACCCATTAGCGCGTGTGGGCATCTATTACTTTCGCTTTCGGTTGCTCTCGCCTTTCGTTTTCGTTGCTTCTTGCAGCAGCACCACAGCAGAACAACAGCACAAAGGGAGAACACGACGGGCAGAAGATGTCGGTGGAGGTAGCGAATAAAAATTACAGCACCACACCACCACCACACACCACTGCCTTTTGTGAATGTCGCGCACTTTCGGGGTTGGATCGAATTTCCTGCACAGCATAAAAGATTACCACTTCTTATCGAAATCCCGTGCCTGCTTCCTCCGCCCTGGCTCCCTCTCTCTCTTTCTCGCTTTTTGGCCGTCTACCTCGCGGTCATACACTTTACGATGTACAGTTCCACACACACACACACACACACACACACACACACACACACACACACACACACACACACACACACACATCACACACGTCAACGGGGCAGCCTACTGCTCTGTGCTCAACAAACACGCACGATCACCTTCTTCGGTTGGGATATCATCATCATCATCATCACCATCATCACACGCCGCTGTGTCGTCGGTGAATCTTGCAAACGCGCGCGCACACACATATACACCAGCGAGGCGCACACACAGGCGCGAGAGTTAGCAAAGCAACCCCTCAGCAGCAGCAGCAGCAGCAGCAGCACAAGCACCCCAGCAGCATATCATCAATGCCAATCTGCTCTCTCTGTGTGTTGTCCTCGTCTCGATAATATTATCATCACCTCTCGACGCAATAGCAGCCCAACCCCACAACCCGCGACACCCTTCGGGAGGGAGCGCATTTGCACCCACAAATTAATGCAAAAATTTCGACGACTGGGTGCACGGCAACGATAGGAAGGAATGGATTTTTCCCTTATGTCGCGATTACTACTGCCGTGTACCCTTGCTCACTAACCACCTTTAGTGCACCCCGTTGCCTCATCGATTGATCCTCACCACACATAACTGGCCGACATTTTCTTTCGACTGCCTTCCCCCTCCCTCCCGTTGCTGAACAGCAAACAATAAACCACACCACCACCGCGCACCAGCAGTTTCGAGATGGAACTGTTCACGCAAAGACACTGCCGGGGATAAAATAAGCTACCTTTTTTTCTGCTCTTCCTTCTTCTGCACTGGGCGACCCCGCAGCCCCCGGGGGAACCTCTTGAGCAGGGATTGTGCTGCTACACTACACTACACTACACACACATACACACAAACACACACACTTCACAGTACCAAGAGTCTAGTCGGGACGATCTCTACCCCGATATTGTGTCTCTATTGCTACTTGCGACCGTTCCGCCGTTGTTCGCAACAAACCAAACCCGTCGTGTTCCTTCTTCTAGCACCCACACAGGATTTGGCCCCAACTAGCCCGCACTTTCGTCTCTCTTTCTCGCTGACTTTGCCTACACCACCCCTCGGGGGGATGTCTTTTCCTGCTGTGCGTCGGGAACCCACCGAAAACGCACCCGAGACGAAGAACGGTGTGCCTTTCAATGCTGGATTTTCTTCGCATACTCTCTTTGCAGCAGGCACGCACACGCACGCACGCCGTCCGTGTAGCTGTATGGGTGCGGAGCGTCGATAAGCACGTTGTTAAGGGCTCTGGCAGGAACGCAAGAGGCAAGAGTGCAAAGAGTTCACCCCCTTGCATGGCGTCTCTTTCTTCCGTTCGTGCGTCAATCCGCTCATTGCTACTCGCTCATGCTCTCTGTGTTTTTGCAACTTACCACACTCTCTCACACACACACTCGCACACACATGCAGGTGTGGAAAATCACGTAGTCCTCCCCTGCAAATCGAACTTCTTTTTCCCGCAGAATGCTCAAGAAGCAGCGCAACACGATCGAACGCGTGCATTACATTAGGGGGGGGAGTGGAATTATAGGGGTTGCAGCATATTTACCAGCCAGCGAGGATCAAAACAGCGCTTGGGAAACGGATAACGGTGACGCATGCAGCATGCCGGCCAAAGGGGGTTGAAATTTTGTTTCGATTTTATGTATCGTTAGATGCACTTGATCTTTCGGTGTTTCTTATTTTCTCCTAGGAACAGAATACATGAAATTGTTATTGGGGTTTGTCGATCGCTCGTTTCTGAGGGCAAAACATTCTCAAAAAAGGTGTCCTTTTTATTCTTGATTCATGGTATACATATATATCTCAAAACTGCTAATATTGCAGCTTACATAAGTTTGCGAGATAGTTTAAGGAAAATATTGCAAAATTGTAAGGACAATGCGCGATGCTAATTAGTTGTGTTTTCTTCCAAACGAACGATGTGTTTTTTTCTAAGAAAAGTTAGATGTCCCTCGTTTCTACAAACTTTTCAAAACGACCAGTATAAACACGTGCAGCGTAGCACAGTGGGTGAAAATATTTAACATTATTTTCATTCTGTATTTTCCTTAAACCTGGCATACACTTTTATCCAATGTAAAAAAACATGTTTTTATTTAACAAATAATATTTTTACGGATTTTTATGCATCCAATTTATTGTATGTTCAATATGTCATATGACCCGAGTGACAGCTGCGCGTCCGACGGTACGCCCACCGTGCCCTTAGCAGTGGTTTTGGATTGCTCCGTCCCGCTCGCGCTACCGGGCGCTGGAGAAGAGAAAACTCTCGCCGGACTGCTCTGTGCAAAACATTGGAGCAACCGAAGAAGGGTGGTTTGGTGCAGAATTTTCAACACGCAGGAAAAACGAACAACATTACCCGTGGTACTGCGATATCGACCGACCGACATAGTGCTTTTCGTCGCGGCGTAATCGCTCTCACTACTGCGCTGGGTTGGTGCTTTGTTCTGTTGGGACTTGCTGGTGCTGTGGTGTCGCGGGCTAGGTTGAAAAGTGTTAAAAAGCTAGTGCCACTTGGATTGTTTTCGTGTCGTATGCGGATGATAAAGAAGCGTAGCCCTCCCGCTGGTTCGGTTTCGATTCGTCCAAAAGGGCCCATTTGTGGCTGTGCGTGAGTGAGTGTTGGTTGTGCACATTCGTGTGCAGGGCGTGCGAGCGGGCCGAAGAGAGAAAGTTTGGGGTTGCGGTGTATGTCCCCTTGCGGAAGGCAAAACGTGTGTGCGTGTGTGTGTTTTGTGATATTCTTCTACATTTTACTGAACGATTCCAACCCCCTTTCCACCAACATTCCAAGTTGCGGAAAAGAAATAATTGCTGTCTATTGAACAGTACTACCCGTGCCACCACCCCCCGTTCTGCCCTTCCGCCCGTGTTAGTGTGCCATTCTCTTTGCAACCTCCACACTCCCCCCCTACCCCTCTCGACGCGAGTGTGTAGTTTTGCGCAATAAAAAAAGTGATGCGGGACCTGGCTAATAAGATGGCCGAACTCAAATTCGAGGCACCATTGGCACAGTTCGAGGAGAGCGACGAGTGGGGCCCGGTCGAGTACCAGTCCTCGAATGTGGCCAACGGCAAAACGGCGGCCGTAACCATCAGCGACACGCTGAATCTGAACAATCTGAAAGAATCGCTCCGTTCGCTCGACGGCAACCAGCAGCAGCAGCAGCAGAACCAGAAGGATGACGATTTGAACGAGCTGAACGACAACCTGCTGCTCGGGGACGACACGGTGCGGGGTGGGGGCGACTCGAACACCACCACCACCACCACCACTGCCAACAACAACAACAACATTAAGGTGGGACCGATCAAAGACAACGTCGACTTTGCGGAAGCGTTCACCGGCAGTCTGGAGGATTTGGTCAACACGTTCGACGAGAAGATCACGAAATGCTTCGGCAACTACGAGCAGTCGGTGGAGGAGCTGGCCCCGGTGCAGGTCCGCTCGCAGGAGGAAATCATGAACGAGTGCCAGTAAGTGTGACCGTTGTGGGTGGCAAATCCGGGGACGGCTGGGGTTGTGGGCAGGCCGCAGTAGGAACATTGTCAAAAGACCACACACTCTTGCGTACATAGCACCGCCACCACGTAGCAGCATTTTTACGCAGACGAGCCGTGCCGTTGCGGTGGTCGAGCGGGAGTGATTGAAGCAAATTAGTCATCAGTTTAATTTTATTTCCCGACGGAGCGTCATCCATTCGGTCCTCCACCCCACCCCACGACTCCCGCTTCCCCCATTGGCATTGGTCTTGGATCCCCAGCCAGTGCGAAAGGAAGCGCTGCGTACGGCAGCGACTCGTGGCGGCTGGACCATTTTCTCCCAACTGCTGTCTGAATGAACTTTTCACGTGAAAATTGTAGCCCTAAAAGAAGAAAGTATGCGAGCCGTGGAGGAGTTTTGGCACCCCGTTGTCATAAAATTGCCCCAATCGGCAAGCGATTGCCGCGTTGCTGCTCATCATCGCGAGAGAGTAAAGGCGGAGAAACAACCCCCCCGCCCAGCGAACAGTTTGCGCAAGCATAATAACAACATAATAAAAAAAAGAAAAACCTTTCGCAAACAAACTTTGCGTAGCGCACTGCGCGTTTTGGGCCTACTATGGGGAGATTTACGGTGTTCAATGTTTGGTGGCTTTTCGCTGTCATATGTTTATAACAGACATCCACCACCACTCTGTAGTCCGGAGAAGCATTTGCAAAAAAAATCAATAATCTTCA
Organism: Anopheles merus; assembly: GCF_017562075.2. NCBI lineage: Eukaryota > Metazoa > Arthropoda > Insecta > Diptera > Culicidae > Anopheles > Anopheles merus. The sequence continues at coordinate 30,672,194 of NC_054082.1, read as the reverse complement.
CACCGTATTTTATGTGTTTTTTTTTTCGCCTAACGGCTACAACACGTTGATTACATTGATAGGCAAACTGGTGCTATTTTTGTGCATTATTGGGGCTCATGCACCAGCGCTGTATGGTTGATTATTGATGGCGCATTCGAATGGGCTTCATAACGATAGGCCTCGTGCGTTTCGGTTTTTCTATTTGGCTCAACTCTTTTCGTTTTGAATTTTTATTTATGTAATACGCCACAAGCAAAAGCTGGAAACAGTTCATCATTTGCACATGTGAATTGATGATGAAACATGCATCGAAGGCTTTCGGTTTGCACCGATTGGATTGCACCTTTTTCTTACCCCTTCATGCACACAAATACCCAGTGCATGAAGTCTTCAGAATTATTCTTAAAAAACATCATGCTATATGCTTCCTTTCCATAGCTCATTCGCATTGGAAAAGAAAGCAATGTTGTAACGCAGACAGCGTTAAAGTGTAATTAACGTTGAATAAATTAATAGTTGGACCGCTCTATTACTACTATACACAGACCGTCCAGAAACGAATCGATACACATGCTCAACACGTGCATACGGTGCTCGTATGGTGCATGGGTCCATGAGTCATGTTAAGAAAAACAGAAACACACACTCCCCCAAGCTGGTACTTTTCAAATGCCAAAAGGCTTTCCTTGGTGGACAGAATCGTTAGCAGAACGTCCGCGACATTGGGAAAAAAACACACACACAACGAACGCGAACGCATATAGAAAGGATTAGTGACAAAACTGTAAGACCCAGTTACGGAAAAGGAAGTGTAACACGAAGCTTCCGTAGCGACGCTCATGTGTCAGTGCGCCACGCGACCTTGAACCAGTGGCAGCAATTATTGGGCATTGGGGCGATGCAGTATTCGGATAATGGATGTCCAATACGCCAGTAGCATTGAGGGAGAAGCCCCAGTATTTGAGCCTAAAAAAAGCTCCTCGTCATAATAGGTCACTACTGCCTGGTGGGGCACGCAGATTTATTTTCCATGTTACACATGCAGGAGGATTGTAACGAAATGAATTTAATCTTATGATTTATTATCTCTCAACCAACATCATTCCTGCAATTGCGCTGGACATTCACAAGCAAAAAATACCTTTTAATTCCTCCCTCGCATATACGTATTTTCTTACCCATGTTACCGCTCTTCTCAACCTCCGACAGGATGTGGTGGACTATTACGGGCAACTTTGGCAACATTCTACCGATCGATTGGTCGAAAACGTACGCGCGCCAAATGCATGTACCGGCGCTGAACCTTGGCATGCGCAAACCCGGCACACCGGACGATGAGCTGCTGCAGGATCTCAGCTCGGAGGACGAAGCGGTCGCCAGCGATCTCGACATGCATGCGCTCATACTCGGCGGCCTGCACGCGGACAACGAACCGATCAAGACAGCGGACGAGGTGATCAAGGAGATCGATGACATCATGGACGAGACTGGCTCGGAGGACGGGCAGCTTGAGAATGAAGTAATTGAGAAGGCCAAGGAAGTGCTCGGCTCACCGCTGTACGAAGAAAGTGAGGAACAGGGCAAAGAAGCAGCTTTTGGGATAGCATATTCTAACGTACCTTTTGTTTCGCTCTAGAATTGCGCTCCCTGTCGATCACGCAGCTAAACGAGCTGTACATGGAGATGGAGGTGCTGATTCGCGAGTTCTCCGAGACGCTCATCTCGGAGCTGGCACTGCGCGACGAGCTGGAGTACGAGAAGGAGCTCAAGAACACGTTCATCTCGCTGCTGCTGGCCGTACAGAACCGTCGCCGCCAGTACCACGTGGAAAAGAAGAAGGGAAAGGCAGGGGGCAAAGGATCGACCGGTGCCACAAACAGTTCGGGTAAGTAGTGCGTTGGAAAGCAAACATGGGAAGATGACTTTTTCTTGGGTAACAATCACCACATAATCTTTTAATGTCTCTCTCTCTCTCTCTCTCTCGCCTTTTCGCTGCATTCCCTCAGGCATGGATCCCAAGTATCTGACCACGGTCATTCCTTACCAGCTGAACAGTACACCCGATAATCAAACGCTGCAAGTGCTGATTAAGAGTAAGCATCCCTTTCGAATAACACACTTATCGCTTAATCGCTAATGCTCACACTATCCCCGGTTTTGTGGTACCGTTGCAGTACTGAAAGCGATCAACGAGGACAGTCCAACCGTTCCTACACTGCTGACGGACTACATTCTCAAGGTGCTGTGTCCGACGTAAGCGCATCGCATAGAAAGTTGACGCTTCCCACACCGACTGCGGTGCTGCGGTGGCACGTCTCTGCACTCCGCGCACGACGCCCGTGTGCTCTCTTTCTCGTGTGCCGGTCGTCGTCGTTACGGGGTCGATGGTGTGTAGGTAATTTGTACACGATTTCAAAGCTCTTATATTGCTAGCAGAATAGTAACAAAACTGAGAGAATACACACATACAGGAAGTATTCTCTCTTACTTCGGGGAATTTTGCGCAAAAAATTACGACAGAGAATAGTCCAGCTATCCAGCAGCAGATACCTACTATTCGATGAACACAAACTGGATTGAGAAGCTAACATTCGCTGCAGCCAAACCGCGGAACAGCACAGACACAGGTGGCGGCGTTCCGTCACGATGCTATTTATTAGTGTGTAGAAGTTAAGGGCTTCCGGTGCGCGTTAGCTCGCACCGGGTTAAAAACTATGTTTTCTTCGTTATCGTACGCCACGTTTTGATGCTGATTATGTGATTTTGTTGCTTGCGTATCTGTTTTCCTTTTTGCCGTATCTGCCCCGCTAGCATTGGCGGGCAGTGCAATTTTTTCGGGAAATGCAATACTGTAATCAACTTTACTATTTTATTCACCTCGTCGTAAGACACACATACACACACACCGTAATGATGTCGTAACAATTTTCTAACGCTCTTTCTATATGAGATACTAAGGAAACGGGATGACGGGATTCCGGAGGATGTCAGTCGACGATTCGGTGTCCCGTTGAGGTGGTTAAATAATACTCAGCTTTTTTTCCTTTAGATAAAGAGTCATCTATTTGATGTAAGAACGTTTTATGATCTAGTATGCTTTCTCAACACCAGGCACAGCTGTCGTGCAATAACACAGTGGCGCACATTCCAATACTGGCCTCGGTTAGAAATGCCATCTCAGACCGTTGGAAGGTTAAGTCAATGGGGCCCTTCACACTTTACACTGCAAGCAAAATGCAACATACGAGTTAATCCTTACCAAAGGCACTGGCCCGTTGATTGTCGGTGGTGCTTGATGTAATCGTAACGTGTTGCCATGAGTGTCGCCTACAAGAGAATCGAGATTTTGGTCGAGAATCATCCTCCATTCTGCTTCGAATTACGCTAGTCACCCGAATGAACACTCCAACCCCGAAGCCAAACCGAGCGCGTACGTGTTTGTTTGAGCGCTGTAACGTAACGTGTTCATTTTATTATTATACGTTATTTTGTTTTCTTTCCGTTCTTCCGTAGTTCCTTTTCGTCTGTTGAGTATGTATCGACTGTGCTTTGGTTTCTACCATTGTGAGCAATATATTAGTAGTTTACTGTATACAAACGATGGAATATGGTTTTGACACGTACATACTGATTAATGGAATCTGTGTATAATTTGAATGCTAGTGTGCTTAGTGATAAATGGGGGCGAGAAGCATGATCCAAAAAAAGAGGTGTTCATAGTTGTCACGGCCACACTCTGCGCCGTATATTACATATTATTATTATTTCTCGATGGCACTACACGCCACCAGCGATGGAGAAGGAAATATAATCAATAGTTATAATTCAATATACACTCAACGGTCCGCGCCGCGAGAGTTGTGCAAAATGCCATATAGTTTTGAATTAATTATTTTTAAACAGATTTATATACGCTTCGGAAACCCGTTTCGCACCCGCTGGTGCAATGATAATTCTCACTTACTACTACTACTCTCTGAAGCATAGAACCAAACGAAATGATTATCAAACATAAGAAGCGCTCTAAGATGATGGAAATCGCAAAAGGGGGAAACCGAACAAACGTAACGTGAAGAAAGGTAAAACAGTTAGTGTGTTGGAAGGTAATATGGTTGGCCCAGACGCCAATGAAGCGCATGTATAGACAAAATACAAACAACCAACCAGAGTCTTCGTGGCGTGGCATGAGCGGGGAAGGGGAGAGTGCTGTAAAAGTCCCACAGCTCCGTCGTGTTGTTTCTATATATATTTTTTGAGGTTCTCCCAAGAGCTATTAGCTGCCTTTATAGCGGATTGTTTCCATTTTCGTGCAAGTGTGGCATTGGGCCATGCCAATATATCCCTCTCTTAGAATCTTGATTTCATGAAACAGTAATTTAACTAACACAAAATCAACATTACGATGCTTGCACAGGTAGTTTGCTAAAACGTAAGAGCTTCTATTCATACACGGCGAAACGCAGTTGTACATTTTGTAGCTTATTATAGATGCTCGTTTCGACTCGAATCCTGTACGGAAACAGTGAACATAGTTTTGTATCTCCAAACATGCGATACATTCATCTGAAGCTTTCATCGTTCGGTCAGCTAGCTGCTCGTGGCTGAACTTTTACTGTGCTGGTTGCATTAATTACATCCTCGAATGCGTTTCTGTTTCAATCGGCACCCGGCGAAACGCTACTGGATTAAGCAGCTGAACCATACCTGTTCACCTTCCACAAAAAAAAAAACATCTAACGTCCGAATACATGGCAGGTCAGGAAATGAGAGAGAATATATCCCCCCATTTTTTAAATGGCTTAATTTTTAACCGAATGTCACATTCTTGTTAACACACACTCTGAGCTTCTGGAAAGCATTAAGAGACACACAATCCTATTAGAAACCATTAGCCGATTTAACATAACAGGAATAATAATTAAAGAAACAAAAAAGATTACAACAACATGAAACGCAAAAGTAAAAGCTAAACTATAAACGATGCAAAAGTCTAACTTGTCTATATGATGTCGAGCGGCTGAGAAGTCGATTCGATGAGAAGAAAAAGCTCGATTAATTGAGTCAAGAAACTAGCAATAGATAATGAAATTATCTCGTTCGCAAACCCCGAACGCGCTCTCGGGTGGCGAGGAAGGAACGGGGGGCGAAAGGTGCTTTGTGTTTGCGCGTTCCCCTCTCGGCTCCCAATCAATGCTCGCACTAGCGCAAATGCAAGGAGTATCAGCTGAAAATGAGCATAGCAGACATGGAAAGGTGGAAGGAAGAATGATCAATTGTAGACGAGAAACAGAACCTATAAAATGATTTAATATATTAAAACAATATAAAATGTCAAGAAAGGGCGATAGTGTGTGCAATAGGGGGAAATACGGAAGAAAAATGGATGGTAGAGGAAAAGAGATTATAACAAACAAACGAACAAATGTGGATGCATGTGAGAAAAGTGAAACATAAAACAAGATAAAAACAGAAGCACGCAATGCAAACTTGGTAGTAGTGCAGAAGAAAACAAGAGAGTACATACTGTGTTGTGCTACTAGTAGTTGCGGGCGGGTAAAGATGGTAAATAAGAATCTTAGTAACATGGGTGTTAATTAAAATTTTCAGCAGCCCAGTGAAATCCGTAAGAACAACAGCAACAGCCTACAAAACAGACGAACAAACAAACGTAAATCACACAAACAGACAGACACACACACATTTATTGGGCAAATAAAACTGCTTGAAATAATCAAACCTGGTGCACTTGACTTGATTTGACGCGTAACAGTTCTCTGGCCGGGAACCAAAAATACTCGAATTGTTTACGTCGCATCACAGGTTTTCGCATCTCCCGGACTGTATGACTCCGTTTTACTCGATTGGAAGCTTGTACCGGCGACCGGGGAGGGTCAGAGATCAGGGCGATAGGCTGATCCTCACACGATTTGCTGTGGGGGTTTGTGTACGGATTTGGGGTGTGTTCGGGAGGGAAAGTCACAACAGGCCCGTGCCATTATCAGTACGCGGCGAATATAGCCGAGAACAACGAGCACACACCCATTCAGCAGCACACGCAATAGTAGGTAAGTTGCCACAGTTACCGCCCAGCTGCCGACTAGATCAGATCAACAGAGTGAACGAACATCAACGGTTAATCAACGGCAGAACTTCAATTCTCTACACGCCCTCCCATCGGAAGTTCACGAAAATGAGCAAAGAAAAGGTTTTACTAGCTTACTCGGGTGGCCTGGACACGAGCTGCATCCTGAAATGGCTGCTCGAGCAGGACTACGAGGTGATCTGCTTTATGGCCGACGTGGGCCAAACGGAGGACTTTGCGGCGGCACGCGAAAAGGCCCTCAAGATCGGCGCCGCCGATGTGGTGGTGAAGGACATGAAGGATTTCTTCGTGGAAAAGTTTGTCTGGCCGGCGGTACAGATGGGTTTAATCTACGAGGACCGGTACCTGCTCGGGACGTCACTGGCGCGGCCCTGCATTTCGAAAGGCCTGATGGATGTGGCGGTGCAGCGTGGCTGCAGCTACATCTCGCACGGCGCCACCGGCAAGGGTAACGATCAGATCCGCTTCGAGCTGAGCTGCTACGCGCTCAGCCCAACGATCCGCGTCATCGCCCCGTGGCGCATGGAAACGTTCTGCCAGCGTTTCCAGGGCCGCTCGGATCTGCTGGAGTACGCGAAGCGCTCGAATATCCCGGTGAGTGCCACCACGAAAGCACCCTGGTCGATGGATGCGAACATTATGCACATCAGCTACGAGTCGGGCATCCTGGAGGACCCGTCGGTGGCGGCACCGGAAGAGCTGTACCAGCTAACGCAATCGCCAACCCGCGCCCCAGACACACCGACCGTGGCCGAGATCGTGTTCAAAGCTGGACTGCCCGTGCGCGTCACCGAGCTGGTCAGTGGGCGTACGATGGAAAGACCGGTGGACATACTGGCGTTTCTGAACAAGGCTGGCGGCGAGCACGGCGTGGGACGGATCGATATCGTGGAGAACCGCTACATTGGGTTGAAGTCGCGCGGCGTCTACGAGACGCCCGGCGTAACCGTGCTGCACTGTGCGCACCGGGATCTGGAAATTTACTGCCTGGATCGGGAGGTGCTGCGGGTAAAAAAGTATCTTGCCGATCGGATGGCAGACTACGTGTACAACGGCTACTGGTACGCGCCCGAGGCTGAGTACGTGCGCAAGTGTATCCTCGAGTCGCAGAAGCACGTGTCCGGCAAGGTGGTGGTGGAGATGTTCAAGGGACACGGTAAGAAGCGGCAAAGGGGGGAAGGCTAACGATTGTTTTATCTCATCTGCATTTGTGCCTGTATTACGACACAGTTATGGTCACATCGCGAGAGTCTATGCACTCCTTGTACAACCAAGAGCTGGCATCGATGGAGGTGCATGGTAACTTTTCACCCTACTCGTCGACGGGATTCATTGAGGTAACAGAGTGCAATTCATTGCAAAAAAAGGAAAAAAAATTTAACTCCGTCAATGCTCTCTTCTGTTTGCAGATCAATGCTGTTCGACTGAGGGAACATCATCGAGTGTTTGGAACGGCCAATATGACCAAACACTTCTCACGCACAGAATCAGATATGAAGCTCATCTGAGTGTAATGCACCTTCTACGAAACCATTTTTTCAACGAATAATGTGACGGAAATGTACTTTAAAATAAAGTGTAACACCTACTACTGCAGCAATCTGATGTACTAAAAGATTTTCTTTATCTAACTTATACCTGAGGCGGTTTTTTTTATTTCAATTTCTTTTGTCTTTTTGTGAACTTGAAACATTTTGTATTACACTGTTTTCCGACTCAGTTTTTAATGTGAACAACATTGTCGAAACCTTACAAGATGTTTTTTGGCAGCTCTCATTATTTATGACACCTGAGCTGTTGAAAAAAACTTGCGCGATTGTTGAATAATGCCGTTCACATAGGTGTATTGGCTGCTCTTTGCCTAACGTATATTGTGGTAAGCAATTATTACAGTATTACAGAGCTTATATTTTGTGGCTTAATCGTTGTTTCTATTAAGAAATATACCTATTCAACGTTGATGAGTATTTTAACCATTTAAACGCACATTTTACAATTTAAGTAAAACAACAAAATGACCGTCCACCTCGGAAACACACTTAGTATTACCCTTTTTTCTCATGAATCAATGAATGCAACGGAACGTTTGAACAATATGGATAGGAACGGAATCGTTCCATCCAATTGGAAATAAGAACCCATCACTACGAACCAGACATCAAAAAAGGCCCTTCCAAAAAAAAATGGTAAACTAATGGTATAAAAATGGTTTTCAATAGTTATTTGAACACCAAATATATTTTTTAAGTTTACTACCTCTAATGTGTATTAATTTGCGTGTGTTTCAATGCGTTTTTTCTTAATTTCTAAACACAACTCCCTTTCCAACAGACTCTCTTATCTAACCTTTGTATGACCCTCTGCACAAAAATGCTACTTGGGAGCTGTCTGCCAATTCGACAGGTACACGTCGTCTTTGGCGTTCCGTTATATTTGTAGCCGGGAAGAGACCAGAGTTCTGGGTGACGATACCGAATCAGCTTTGGCCACGGATCGCTTTTTCTCTACTGCCACCGTACAGGCAGCAACAGGCCACAATAGAGGTTGCCGTTTTACAAAAGAGTCCGTAACACTGTTACGAACGCACACAGATCTGCCCCGAGCGGAACCAAGAGGCTAGCGTTGTAATTAAGGAACGGAATATTCATCCTCCCGAGATATTCTAGCTACAGAATGGCCGAACGCAAGTTTCTAAGCGGCCGATTAGTGCTGCTGGGCACGGTTTGTCTGATCCTGTTCCTGCTCCCACACAGTACCGCCCTGCGGGAAGGTGATTGTGAAGGTAAGAATTGTCTTCCTCCACCAATCGTGTGTTGTAAAATAGAACGTTTTCTATAATACGAACGTTTTGCAATTGTTTCTCACTGTCTCCCTCCTACGTCGACCCCATTCCAGTCTGCGTGAAGACGGTAAACACATTTATGGAAACACTGTCGGATGAGACAAAGAAGGATACCAAACGGATAGAGGACGAGTTCCGGGCGTTCTGTAAGAAGTCCAAAAACAAGGAACAGCGTTTCGTAAGTAGTTGCCCCGTGGAATGGTCCCGCCCGGAGCGTGTGTAATTATACTCCCATCTCTTCTCTTCGCTTGCGCCACGCATCCACAGTGCTACTACCTTGGCGGTGTCGAAGATTCTGCCACCGGTATCTTGGGTGAGCTGTCCAAACCAATCAGCTGGTCCATGCCGGCCGAAAAGATCTGCGAGAAGCTCAAGAAGAAGGACGCTCAAATCTGTGATTTGCGATACGGTAAGAGCAATGAGTAATGGTGGGAATCAATCCCACTTTCGTCACAAATTGGCTCCACTCACTATTTCTCGCTCCCGTTGCTATTGCAGACAAACAAATCGATGTGAATGCCGTCGATCTGAAGAAGCTGAAGGTGCGCGATCTGAAGAAGATTCTCTCCGATTGGGATGAGGAATGCGACGGGTGCCTGGAAAAGACTGATTTCATCAAACGCATCGAGGAGCTGAAGCACAAGTACGTCAAGACGGAACTGTAACCACATCGTCCGACATAAGCGCGGTTTTTGAGCGGCGGATCTCTCGCTTTGCTCATCATCGCCATCATGCCTTTTGCCGGTTGTCGCCCCACTGCGCAACCCGTGCCACCACCACCACCACACCACGCGCCTGCTACAAGGATTGTGCACCAGATGAATGCAGCGTGAAAATGGGTATTTATTTTTCTCTTTTTTTTTTGTTCAATCTTCTTCGAATCGAAGAGAAGCAAAGCGCACGCTGCGCACAGTTTTGAGCCTGTTTTTCTCTGCCAACAATGGCTACGCCTCCCCTCGCTCAACATTTGGAAGTTGTGGAAGTTTCCGGGGATACGTTTAGAACGGATACATTTAGATTAACGCAGGACAGTGGCAGGCATTGGTCGATGGCAGGCGTGAGGTCAGGGCACATAAGACATTAAACTTAGGCAACAACAAGACCCTTGGTAAACAGGAACGAATAGAAACGAATGTGAAAACAATATTGTGTTCGGATAAAACAACAACAAATAAACCGTTGGAAAAAAAAGTATACTACATACGTCCGTCCATGGCTTATTTATTACAGCTTCTTTGCTGTGCTGCAAACTTATATATGTACTTTGGGCGAAGAAGAATGGCACCGAAGCCACTAAACACGATAGATAAGGTATCTCTGGTCCGTTGGAAAAATAGGAATGGGGAGGAATGCATGACGTGGCCTACCAGCCATCGCCGTTCTGGAAAGCAGCATTGCAAACTCTTCTACCGTTCGCTTTTTCCACCATCCAGGGTGATTTATTTACAAAATATTATATGACAAGAAATGTACAAAATAATACTTTAGCACGTTAGAATAGTGTTGAGCTTTGATGTGTGTGTGTGTGTGTATGTGTGTGACCGACTGGACTCGGGTGATGATCATCCGAAATGCCCATTGCGCTCAATGAAAAATAATTGTTAGATTAAGCTTAAGTCCATTCTGCTAATTTCGCAAATCGTGTCAGGCTAGATGGGAGGGGCAGCAGCTAGCTCTTATCGCCTTGTCTGCACAGTCTAAGCAAATGTCCCTAACACGTTAATACTTCGACGGTCTTTGTGTTGTTTCACCGTTCGATCGCTCGAAAGGGAGTCGCGAGGGCTAGTGAGTACTGGAATAGGGACAGACAAGACGCGGACAGCCGCCCCACTACCAACCAGTGCCGTACGAAATGTGTTATGCTTTGTAATGTATTCCCACTATTCTAATATCGTATCGTGCATACCCTGTGTTTGAATTGTTCTATGCGTACGCTATTTCCGTTCTACAGTTGATGCTCCTTAAACTTCTGTACAGCTTGCACCGGTGGCACTCGTAGCGCCTATAATCGCAGCTACCTACCACCAGGTGATATCCAGTCCATGTGGTACACAAAGGCCTCATAAGTTAACATTCCTTTCTTACTAACTATCTAAAACAGCAGCAGCAGCAGCAGCAGCATAATTATACCCTGTAGCAGCCTGAACCTGAACAATCGTCTACTAAACCTGTATAAATCGCCACACTATACTCCCTCTCTCTCTCTCTCACTCACTCGTCTATCTCGATATTTTGGCGGTTGTTGGCCACATTTTGGAGGTTGTTTGTTTGGCCCAAAACGGAATGGTTTCGGTTCCCTTTCGGCTGCACGTACTTATCATCCCGTACTGAGCAAAAGGTTGAAAAAGAGGCAAGAAAGCATCGGTGCGACACGATCGATTCCAAAGCTTGATACGAAAAGAAAGAAGCTGATGATCGGTCGCAAAGATCGAAGATGATGTGGCTCAATGTGAGACCAACTATGGGGGCAGTGTAGAAGACGGAAAAGCAAGGAACTATACACTTAACAAATAGTTCACGTGTTAGTTGTGTTTCTGGTCCATGGACCAAGCGGGAGCGGGCGCTTCTTACATTACCTCACTACCACAGTTTTCGCTACTACCAACAGCACAATAAGGACGACTGCTCGGCTCTGGTTTTACAATCCATGCTCCTCATCACACTCCTATTTTTTGCACCTTTTTACATCCTCATTCAAGCATATATGTATATATGGTCACGTTCATGGCCGTCCCATGGCATTGTACGGTCGATCCGGTAGGCGCGGTGGCGCATTCTGGGCAGGTCGACTACAATAATTTAACAGAACACGGGTCAGTTTAGGAGTTGAAAAAATTAAACAAAAGTGGTTGTTTTCTAAATACAAGTGCGACGTGGGTAATTGCGATTATGAAGGAAATGTATACAAAAGTAGTTAAACAGAATAGAAAGGCGTTAAAAGTGACGCAGTACGTAATGCGAGTAAGACAAACAAAGACTAATTATCCAATCCAAACCAATCCCATATTCTCACAAACTAGTAGATGGAAACATACATTGTTAGCGAATGAACCCGGAGCACCCCAGAGTGTGGAGCATTAGTTGAACGTTAGAATAGAGACAGCAAACCACCATGCCACCAACCAGGCATCCCGAGAGCAAAGCAGAGCTAATTCATCCCCATTCCGATTACCGCCTCACGGAGGCAGCCGGCCTCCCATACAGCGCGGTAGAAGCAGTTAGACAGACAGTTGAGATAGACAGACAGACAGACGAACGAACGGACAAACATGCGAATAATGAGTTTCACAGCACAAACGTTTCATCCATTATCCCATTATTATCCCGCACCCAGCTTCAATTCCAATTAATTATGTTATACTTTATTTTTCTCTGTCATAGAATAGATATAATATGTATAGTTCTTATTCTGGTTTTGTTTGTTTCAGTTTCTCGCTTTGTTGGTTTCGTTCCTTTCTCCTTTTCTCATCTGTTTCACCTGTCTTGCATCATGGTACGTCTATCGCACATCCTTATACATTGTTTGCTCGTTGCTTATTACGTGTGTTTGTTTTTATATATGTTGGAGAATGCATTTTTCTTTTGTTTCTGTGTGCCTTTCTTTTCTGTACTGTTGGTACATGTTGATGTTTTGCTTGCATTGTTTACTCACGTGTGAGGGTGTGCCAGTGTTTGTGTGTTTCATTTGTTTTCATTTTCGATTAACATCAGTAAGTATCGAATGCTTCTTCCTTTTCTTCTTATTCTTTTTCTTCTGCATTCTCTTCAAAGCGCATGTTGATGAAATTGTATTTTTTGTATGTTTAACTCTTCTTTTTATCAATTTGCCTTTTTGATATTGGTACGCGTAGTTTTGTGTTTGGTATTGCATACGCGCCCTATTATTCATTGAAGATGGCGGATTCAAACTGATATAACATGCACGACAGAATAGAGATTCTGCATTGGGTTTACCTTTAACATAATGAACCAGCTTCAGGAAAGTGTGTTCAAGACCTTTAACGGTTTGCTTTACTAGATTTAGAAGCTCTAGTATTATTTAGAGAGAGAGAGGGAAAGAATATCCAGCCTAAACATAACGGTAGTATCGATTGTTTCCTGTTTACTACAAGAACACTAC